>NC_135532.1:12717137-13385352 GCF_045843805.1 Urocitellus parryii | reverse complement strand
GAAGTAACTGGGGTCCACAGGCACATCATTTAGAAAGCCTTAAACACCAGCCCATAGAAAAAGGAAATCTTAGACCCTCTCCCACTTCTGAGCCACAGGGTGCCCGCTGAAGCCCCTGATGCAATTAGCTCACCATCCCCAGTCCCCATCTCCAGCAAGGAAATCTGATACCTGGCTCTGGAGGGTTCTGCTTATCTCTTTTTTTCATAAAAGCGGAGTTCCTTTTAAAAATTGATTTCCCTGTTTGAACACCAAGTAGTTTTTTTGTTGTTGGTGGTCTGGGAGCTTTTCTATTTCTTGTTTGTTTGTTTTGTGTGGGGGGAGGGTCCCCTAATATCTGATAATATCTGTCCATTCTTTGGGCAAAGACAAACTGAATGGTTAAGGACCCAGGGAGGGGAAGAGCTGAGAGAGAAGACTGAGGATGTAGCCGCACTTAAAAGAACTCTTTTCAGCCCTGGGTCCTGGCAGTTGGGGAGCAGGCCCCAGACAAGCTGGTTGTCAGCTCTGGGGGTGGTGAGCCACCTGGGAGGGAAGAGGGAGGAGGAGAGGCCCGCTGTAAGGCTGCTGGTCTCTGTCCTAAGCAGTCTGCAATCCACAATAGCTAGGAAAGGAGATCCTTACAAACAAGATAAGAATAGTTAAGCACACAAATGCCTTCAGAAGGGTAATTAACATATGTGTAGCTACTTAAACTTTGAAAGGCTTTCGCTGGCATTATCTCAATTAACAGTTCAAATGGAGAGTTAAAAAGTGGGAGCCTAGAATTAGGGTACTCTGGCAAGGGCATGCTAGGTAAAGCTCCTCAAGGAGATGAGTTATAAACCGGATTTTAAAAACTCGTAGTCGTTGATTTTGTTTTCTAGTGCTTGGATTTTGAAGCACAGGAAAAACTTAGTCATGAGAAGCATCTCACAGAACCCCTTTCCATATCCTGTCCCATAATGCTTCTGTGGATAGCGTGTATATATATATGGACTAGACTTGGGGGCCACAGGCAGCCTAGAGGCCACGGCAGAGCAAGAAGAGTGTTGACTGACCAGCTCAGGCTGCACACACAGGCATTGGGGGACAAAGCCTTTGTTTGCTCTGTCTCCCACCTGAGTCATAACAACAGAAAAATCAGGCCTGGGAGAAACCAAAGTCAACAAGAAAATCAAAATTCAGAGTATTCCATGTTTTCACAAGAACATCTCCCTGAGTTCTCTTGCACCTGATGAAGGACGGGAAAGAAATTCATATTGGGGGGCATGAGTTCTGAGCAGGTGCTCTACAGACACGTGTAATCAGAGCCTGAGACGCGCAGGAGAGTTCCGTAAAATTAACGCTATTCCCAGGTGGCCACTGGAGAAAAGCTCCAGTGACTCAGGAGCACACACACACCCAGGAGTCCACAGCTAATGCCTGGCTGAGCCACCCCTTAGACCCAGGCCCAGGAGACCCTCAAGCCCCACAGGTGGGCAGCACTGTGGTGCCACCTGAACAGATCAGATTGAGAAAACAAAATAGTTCGTTTGCAGAAAGAAAGAAAAGTCTCAAGGTCGAGATAGGAGACCAATGATTTTAGAAGTCTCAGATGTACTTTATAGTACTTATATATAATGAGTAAGTGTGCTGGTAACATCTGACATGTAGATGTCATTTCAGTATTTGTGCCTATTGTCTCTTTTAAAGGTCACACAATTCTCCCTCTACCCCATCGTCTTATAAATTAAATGAGAACCGAGTTTGAGTGAGGTTAAGCAATATGCTAAAAGTTTTATTAGCCAAAATGTGGAAAAGTTATTAGTCCTACAACCCATGGGGATCCGTGCATATGACACTTAACGAGATAAATGAAATGACACTGCGGTCAGACGTGGAGTTTTCTGGTAAAGTATGTTGTGCAGTTGAATGAAGCCCAACCCAAGCGATTTGGGGGAAGACAGTAATGTTTTTAATTAAGGGATTGAATTATTCTAAAAATCTATAAATTTTTGGCATCCTAAATGCAAGCTTCAATTAATCAAACTGAAACTATTGGTGAAGCCTACATGATATAAATGATTTAGTACGTGTAATTTTAAGGTTCTGAGAGCTCGGGAAAGGAGACCTCCATTTGGAGTCATAGATAAGGTTTCATGGAGGAAGAGCTAAACTTCCTCTGGTCTGAGTGGATCTATTTTGCCTAGCTCCTAGTTTCTTATGTGGAATGTCTACTAGACCCCAGGCCCAGGACAAGATTATTCATTTGTTAAGGAAACAATTGAACTTTCATCTTGTCTGCTATTTAGTTTATCCTTTTAAAATGTCAATTTTCATATAGGCGAAGTGTATGGAACGTGTTACTTTTGTCACGCAGTCATACCATTTATAAATAAGTAACTCTCCTGGTGATGATTGTTTCTGCTAAAAATATTTTTCTGATAAGGAAGCACAATCAAATGTTTGTAGAAGACATTCAAGAAGAAGGATGGCATGGTGGGGCGTTGGGGGGCCAAGGAGGAAAGTTGACTTTGGAGAATAGGGATGAAGTGTTAGGGGGGAGTGGGAGATAAGGTTAGATGGAGTCCTGGAATTGGAATAGGGAAGAACTAAAGAGCTCATTACCTGGAACACAAGTCTAATGCTTTATAAAGATCCAACGGGGACTTGTAAGATAGGGTTAGAGGTTAGAATGTTCATCATGAGTGAAGCCACTGGTCAGAAAAATTTTGAGGTATTCTGGGAATAATGTGGGAGGGAGGTGGATGAGCCTGGGTATGAGGATGGAGGAGAAAGGGCAGATCCAAAGGCACCTTGAGAGAAACCTGATAGAAGCTGCTGAAAACTTGGAAGAGACAAAATAACATCACTTTCTCTCGAGCAGTATTGATGGTACCATGACTGAAATGCATGTAGGGAGATAAAAAGGACCCATCAATCCCTGGGGACAGGAAGGGAGGAGGGAGGGAGATGGTGAGTCTTTGCTTGGGGGCGTGGTGTTTTTAGCTAATGATGGGACATCTGAGTGGAGATATCTCATAGACATTTGACAGGGAGGGGACAGAGACCAGCCTAGAACCCATGCTTCCAGTGTACACCTGAGACACAGCTGAATTGAAGCCACAGTTGAAGTCATGGAAAAAAGGAACATAAACAGACAGATGACCAAGGGTGAGCCTTGCAGAAGGCAGCTAATGGCCTGGCAGGAACTAAAAGTTAATAAAGAATCAGGAAAATGAATACCCATAATGGACCAAAAAAAAAAAATAAGTAAGTAGCACTATAAAGTACCATAGCTCTGTCTCCGTGATTTCATGGGGAAACAGCGGAGCCTTCTGCGCGGAACTCCCCTGCAGCATATTTTGCCCTCTCTGGTGTGAATCTCTGGCACCGGTCCTCTTGGAGGCACATATTGGTTCAGTGTCATGTTCAGAGCTACAGATTATTGAGTGGATGAGGGACCATTGTAGCTGTATCTTTCATATATGTGTATGTACAGGTGACTTTTAAAAATGTCATTGTATTTTTATACCTTTTTTTATTAATTTATTTTTATGTGGTGCTGAGGATTGAGCCCAGTGCCTCACACATGCTAGGCAAGTGCTCTGCCACTGAGCCACAACCCCAGCCCTATAGTTGCCTTAAAAAAAAAAAGTAGATTTTTGCTAGTAACTGACTTTCAAAATATGTATTTGCGGATGTTTCTGGTTAGGATAATCTTTGCAGAGTGGTTGGAAGTATCACTGGACACTACCATCCGAGACCAAGACCCTGGGGATTCATTTTTCCTGAATCTAGCTGATTTCAATCGAAGCCAGACATTAGGACTGTGCTGAAGGAAATAGGCTTTCAAGATGAGAAAGCACTTGGAAGTATGCAAATGGTGGATGCCCTTGTGCCAGATGCCTCCAACTACCAACCGAGGGCTACACTGGTCAGACCTCCTGTGCCTGCACAGTACCTGGGGATCTTATTAAAAATGTAGATTCCGATTCAGTGGGTCTGGGGAGGGGCCGGTGTGCTACTTTTCTAACAAGCTCCCAGAGGAGGAAGATGTAGCTGCTCCTGGGGGGTCTCTAGCATACGATGATGGCTGCTTTGCATAAATATGAGTGGCAGCAGTCCCTAGATCTGGGTGGCTCTGGTGAGGAGCACTCTGGAGGGCTGGAGGCCAGTGCCAGGAGGCCTCTCCAAGCTGCTCAGGCTCAGAGCAAAGCTGAGGCTGGACCACTGAAGCCACCAGACTGACACCAAAATTGCTAGGGCGAAGGTCAGGAGACTGGGACATCTCGGTGTTGAGCAGCTGTGTAGCCACACACAGCCCGTGTGTGCGTGGATGTCGCCCTGAGCCTGAGCTGTCTGTTGTCTCTCTGGATGCAGACTCTCACATCCTCCAGGGAGGACTGGTGTGTTTACACATCTGCTCCAGAGACTTTTTCTCCCTAAGAAATAAATGTATTAGAAATCAGCCTTAAATTCCCCCCCCCTTTTTTTCTAGATGTAGGGCAGAACTGGCGCGCGAAAATCTAATGTGTCTATTTCAGTCCTCACACCTTCAGTGAATTACTTCTGGGAACTGATAAACCCATTCATTCCCTTGTGATGTAGATAATGCTCTTCCCTCTACATTTTCTCTCTCTCTCAAAAAAAATATGAAGATGCTAGATTTAAAGTCTTGGAATAAAAATGAAGACATTTTTAGGAGAACTGTCTAGTGTTGTAGCCTCAGCAAGCAGGTCCGGCCGGGTTGGAGACGTACCTCCTTATGTCTTACACCTTGTGCCACGTCTGTCTTCTCTCTTGGGTGCTTCCCTCCTCTGTGTGTCCCACATGTGGCCCCTCTTTCCTAGAGCCAGGAGTTGAGCTAAACTGATTTAGAGGAAGTCTTCTCTGCCCAGATGCCCATTTAGTCCGCACACAGATGGCTGGTGGTTTTATGCATTTTTAATTTGCCAATAACCTTTTAGGAATGAAATGGAGCAAATGTTTATTGAGTTTATTGAGCGCCTACTAGATGGCAAGCCCTCCGCTCAGAGCTTTGTGGACATCAATTCAATTAAAACTTTTCATGAAGAAAAGAGACTGAGTCGCAGAGCAGGGTGAGACCCACGTTGGCAGACTCCAAACACCCAGCCCCTGTCCACCAGTTGCAAAAAAAAAAGAGGGGGAGTTGCTTTAGGAAAACTTCTACAAACACTGAACTGTTAGCAGAACTCCCTGAATAGTTAAGCAGAAAAACAAACAAACAGAAACCAATTCCTGGCTCACCTGGCTCACCTCCCTTGCAGGCAGGTGTTCAGTTTTAGCCAGGAGTCTCTCTCCCAGAGGTACTTGCTGCATCTCCTCCGGGGTGGCAAGGCCATTGTCTCCATTATTGGATGTGATGAGTTGGCCTTTTTGTGACTTTTGAGTCTCTTGTGTGCGCAGGCGCACACGCTGAACGAAACTCAAAGGACCCCTGAGTGTCAGCTTATGTAAACAACTGAAATGGACACCCTAGGTAAAGGCTCATTGTCAAGGGCAAGACCTGCTGAGAGTGAGGCGCTCCTGTGCGGTGGGGACTTTGCCACCCTCTGAGCCATCTCTTAGCAGTCCCTCTCCTCCAGCTTCCCTTCCTCTGCCTGTGCTTCCTGTTTCCATGCCACCCCACCCTCCCTCTCTGACTCCTGGGGCTGTCTGCTGTCTGCTCCCCACTCCTCCCTAACCCGTGGTCTCCCTTCTCCCCAATAGCTGTTATGGCACATGCCCTTCAGGTGAATGGCTCAGGGAGATGCCTCTCATTTCCTGGTTCTCTCCATGCCTGACTCTTGGCGGGAAGGAGGCATGATTGATTTCCCCCTTAGGAAACCCATCATTTGAGCCCAAGAGTATCAACTTCCTGGCAGCCACCACAAAGACCATCCCCTCAGGAAACAAAATAAACCCTATCTCTAGAGTTTCCCTGTTTCTTTTCTTTTAAGTTCCCGGTGCAACTAGGCTGCAATTAAGAGGCAGGATCAAAGGGACTTACTGCCCCTGGGGCTGCTGGGGCCAAGGAGCTTTGGTCTCTTTAACTCTTTACTTCCCTGACTTGCTACTTCAGTTGCCACCTGGTTGCTCAGGGCACTCCAGGACCAGGATTGGGGTTTGCTATGGGGAAAACGTGTTAAAATTGGTGGAAGAACTCTGCACACCACATGGATGAAAATTAGAAGGGAATCCCAAGTAGAGAAGGAGCCAGGGATTATCCAGGGATTATCATGTCTGCCCTCTACCATAGCCTGAACAAGTGTTTCTGGCTACTGCGCGTCTTCCCCTAGTGAGTGGATGAACACAACCCCATAATGTGTACAAGTCATAACACCTGATGGGGAAGTTGCTCCTCATGCTTAAATAAAGTGTGACTCCCGCTTACCCTTATCTTCATCCTCCTTCAGGGCTCTGGAGTAGCACTGAGCAGGTCAAATGTCTGAGCAGGCTAGCCCTTTCACGTATTTGAGGAAGTCGGGCTTCCTCCAACAGGTCCAATATGGCGCCTCCTTTATTCAGGGTGTAATCCATTTATTTATGCATCACAAGATACTTTGCTTTTCCAGCAGCTTTGGCCTATCATTGACCCATTTTGAATACTGAATCAACAATCATGGAGAAAGGGGTGGGGCTCTCCATTTTCCCTTAGCTCCACTCAGGCCTGAGCACAGAGGGGAAATTCCACAGGCAAAGGTGAAGTGGGGAGGGACAGACATCTTCCGCACCACAAGAAATGCTTTAAAAATGATCTTCTATCCCAGCCACGGACTATTGCCATCTCCATTTCCCACCAATATGCTAGACCTTGGCTTGCAAAATTATTCTAAGGATGATAGATGGACAGACAGTCAGAGATTTAGATGAATATAGACAGGTTCATATCTTCACATCATTTGAATAATACACTAAGGCAGTTTTCAGAGATAAAGTGCATGGTTTAGGTTTCCCTTTGTTGTTTTAGTTTTTCTGCTCAGCTAAACAGTGATGGTGTTGGCAGCAGCCCTCGGCCCTCCTGAGTTCCTCTGTGGCTCTCAGCACTGAGTCCCTAGCAGCTTAGAGATGCACTCTACCCTTGGTGGGTGCCAAGGTCACTGAAGGGACTAATTAATCCCAGCTCTAGTCAACAGCTGGCTGCACTAACCTGCTGCCTTCCTGGAGACCGAGAGACCAGGAAGGATTTTGTCCCCCAGTTCCTCCAGGCCCATTGGGCACCCTGGCCAAACAGGGAGGGCAGGAGGGCGCTGAGCTGTCACCCCACAGGGTGGCCAGGTGTTCGTCTAGGGAACGCAGGAACACAAAATGACTCCCTCACACAACTGCTCCAGATTATCGGGCTTGCATTTAGATAAGCTTTCCAACGTTTCTTAGGGAAATCTTCAGGTTGATGTTTAACCTAAAGATCCCTGGGTCCCTCCCCTATGCCACTCTGCCTCTCTCTCCCTCCTCTGCTAGTTTTATTAATGTCTTATAAACCTTGCCATCCTCTACCATACTGAAAGCTTGCATTTACTGCCCATTATCCAGCTGGCACCCTAAAGAGCATGAATCCCCCACCTCAGGGTAAAATTTATGGTGTGTAACCCAGAACACACTGAATAATTGATCAGAAAAAGTCACTGGGAGTGATAGTTTCTGGAAAGACTGGCAAACCAGGAGCCCAGCATGCAGCTCTGGAGACGGCTGTCGCTTAACACCCCGTAATCCTGGGCTGGGCATTAGCTCCCTCGGCCAGGTACGTGTTGGGTCTTGAGTTACTTGTTCTGCAGCTGTGCAGTTTTATTTGATGTTCTGATCTCTTCCTTACAGTTTGATAAATTCGTAGGAAAAACGCCAGCACAGCCTGGTGCTTCATCAAGCCGACAGCACAGAGCCCGCCAGCACCTGAGAGGCCCATGGAGCTGCCTTTCAGTGGTGGCCCTCTGTGGCTCCTGCCTGCCTGGACCCCAAAGCTGCTGAGGCAGGGAACATCCGCACAGGAGTTAGTTTCCCATTACAGTTTGGCAGGACCCTGCAAGTCCTGGAGTTGGGTCTGTGACACTCCATCTCACGCACTGATTCAAAAAAAAAATCAAAAACTTCTGTTCAGTACATCAGGCTCCTAGGAGCCTGTTACTGTTAAGTAATAAGTGTCAACCTAGCCACATAGCGGCACGTCACAGGCACAGGAGCCGCCCTGCTCGGGCCCAGGCCCGGAAGGTAGGGGCTGCCATTCTACTGGTCTCTTCCTCAGAAGGAACCCTTCCCGGCTCTCGGGGAAGTAGAGCTGGGACTGACTGATGCGTCCCCCCTTCCCCCATTCCTTTATCCCCCCTCACATTTTCAGGACTGAGAATTAGAAACACTTTTCTCCTACACACAAAATTACTCCCTCACACACACTTTCTCCCTCTGCTGTGAAATGGCAGCTGCTGCCAGCAAAGCTTCTCGGAGGAGACACGTGCCACCCCTTGTAGCCACAGGGGAGTCCACAGGAGCCTGGTCACCCCCGGGGAGGGGGGGGTGAGATCCGGAGGACCCCACGGGGCTCCTGGGCCCTGCAGGGATTTTATTTCTTAAACTGGGTGTGGGTTACACAGATGTGCTCATTTTGTCCAGAGCTGGACACTTAGGATCTTTTCTGTCTAGAATAAAAGGTTTTAAAGATGTGGCTGGCTGCCTTGCACTAAGGTAAGGTGAAGGAGAGCCGGTGGGAAGGTGCTCCTGTCCCCTCCCTCCCGCTCGCCCTCCCCCCTCATCTTTCTCCGTACCTTGTGGGGGTCCAGCGGTGGGTCTCTCCGGGACCAGAAACATCAGTGATTCCAAGAATAACCAGAACCACAGCGGGCCCCCGCAGCCATCTGGCCATCCTATCCTGGACCAATAGGACGATAATGCTCTAGACTTGAAACTTGAAAGGTCATCAGTGCTAGATAAGAATGACAATGACAGTGACCATGACAAGAACAATATCAGTCACTTTACCATCCTGCACAAAATATCTCCTTTCGTTTTTTTTTTTTTTTTTCTCTGATATCAAGGATTGAACCCAGGGGTGCTTTACCACTGAGCCACCCTTTTTTATATTTCATGTAGAGACAGGGTCTCCCTGAGTTGTTAGGGCCTCACTAAGTTGCTGAGGCTGGCTTTGAACTCACGATTCTCCTGCCTCAGCCTCCCACTGAGCTGCTGGGATTACAGGAGTGCAGCCCGGCTTCTTCTCTATTTTTGTTTTATTCAAATTCAAGAAAGTTATGCTTCAGAAGTTGTTTTTTTTTTTTCCCCAGATGGCAATCAAGATTAGTGGAAAGCAGGAAGTGGGAAGCACAGATGACAATGCCCTGGGCCCTTCTGCCCTTTCTTGCCCTGTAGCCCCAGGTGCCGGTTAGTCCACTGAAGTCAAGGGAGTACAGATCTCAGAATTAAATAAGGGTAGATAAGGGGGGTGGGAGCAAGAGGCCAGATCTCTTGGGCCATCGGTACAGCTTTGAGTCCTGGGTTCCCACGGGCTGCATGGGAGTTCCCAGGTCCCTGGGGACTTTGCATTCGAGATGGTCATGTCCAGTTCTCTGGAATTTTGTGGAGATTTAATGAAACAAAGTACCAAAAGCACTTCACCCATGGTGAAGGTCCTTTTGTTGACGGACTGAGGCTGTCCCCACTGGTGATTTAATCTTGACCTGCTCTACTTAAGAAAATTTTTCTTGGTATAGAAAAATATGCAGAAAAAAATTACCATATGAGAGGTATAGGAAGAGGAGAAAAGTAATTCTTAATCCTCCCCACTTCCATTCCCCCGTGAAATTTACACTCTAGCCTGACCAATGGGATACGTAGATGAATTGGTGTGGTGAAGGTCATCCATACCACGAGGTGTTCTTTGAATAGATGACCACCATCCAGGCGAGGCAGGGGGGCTTCCGGGGGAAGACAGCACCAGCCGTGGGCCTCGATGGGGTCTTGGTGTGGCAATGCATGCACCCACACGGCTTCTCTGGAGCAGGAGGTGATGTCAAGGGAGCATGTGGTGTGGACTAAGTTGTGTGTTGCCATTGAAGGCCACAGCATGGATTTCCAGCCTCGTGTGGCATGCAGCAGAGAGCACCCCGTGTTTGTGTGCAGGTGAGAGATGGTCAGACATGCTTTAGGGAGATCTGTCTGTGAGCGGTTTAGACCTGAGAATTGCAGACACTGGTAAGCCATGAGGAGGTGATGAGGATCAGGTGGGAGGTGACCTGTCCACATAGGGGGTGACTAAGAGCACGGGCAGGGCTTGTCGAGGCCAAGGGAAAGGGAGCCAACCAGAGAGGACCTGGAGACACATACTTAGGGACCAGTGCCAGTGACAAGAACACACAGCAGGACAGGGGAGGGCCATGAGGCACCCGGTCATTAGACTCTGTGGCGTGCAGAGCTGGAGATGGAGTTGGGATTGACCTAGAGAGGACTGATCTCTAAAATCATAAAAGGAGTGGAGATGGCTAAGGAAGCAAATGTAATTCAGAAAATGGCTGATGACAGGCCTCATCAAAGGCTTACATCAAAGGGGATTTCCTAGGCACTCCACTGGCCTAAAAATCCAAGTTGACAACGTTTCAGAGCAAGCACCTTGGAACAAGTGTCTCAGCCTCAGGATCTCTCTCAGTGCCTTTGGGCTGTGATGCGAGATTGTGCTACTCATCATGTCCTAGATGAGGTTTCACAGCCAGGTGATAAGGGACAATAATGTGAGAACCTAAAACGTCAATAAAGGTAGGGACTGGGCCTTCAGCCATGATGTGTGGAAGCTAGGGTGACACCCCAACCTCTGGGAGAAGGCTTTGAAGAGTGGCGAGTGGAACTGCCGGGTACCAGAGAGCAGAAAGCAAAACGCTTAGAAGGGAGTGTGGGATATTTAGGGCAGTCCAAGGAGACAAGATGGTGAGAAGACAAGAAGCAGGCTAAGATCATTTAGGTTTGGGGGGAGTGTGAGTGGGGCTGGCAGATGGCACCTGGTGCAGCTTTGAGCTTGTGGGACCCATTGGAAATGGATGGGCTGGAGCCATGGGGAAGAAATGGTTTTTGGAAATTTTGTAGGAAAAGGTTTGATTCTCTTACAACAGGAAAGGTGAAAACCTTAGATAAATTTGTGGCAAGGTGGCAAGTTGAGGTCCAAAGGCTTCCCTGGGGAGGCTCCCAGGGGCCCCTGCCTTGAATCTGTGCTATTCAGAATAACCGTGGTGGGGAGGGGCCTTAGCCTGCCTTCATCCCTATTACTAATTAAAGACAAGCTTTGCATCATTACAGGCTTAACTATAAATACAGCCCTTGCCGCTGCTTTCTAAAGTGCTACAATATTATTTGTTGTACTCGTGTTATTGTATTATTTTCCCTAGCTTTTTGCTTCATTCCACTGGGTTTCAACAAAAGATCCTTCATAAGCCTAGCTCTCTTCCCTTAATTAATAGAATCTACCACTGTGGATGCTACATGTGGAATATTTTAAGAGTCTTCTTATTGCAGCAATCCTCATGGACTTTAAACTTGGGCCAACGTCTGGAAAGTAGTAGATACTCAGTACATGTTTGTGGGATACAATTGAAAGATGCAGTGTTTTATTATTGAGGCAGGCCTTTGTATAGATGATTAGCATGAGTCATACTCACAGAAATCCATGGTCCATCATCCACCCAAATAGAGCCAGAATTTTCCATTACGATGAAAACAGAATTCATTTTCCCCCTGGGAGTGTGCACATTTCTATGAAGTTATGCTTTAGTACAGAAGAGAAAGAAGCTAAACCCTCCCTTCTTCAATTATATATAAATATAAATTAAATCTATATTTATATATATTTATATATAAATATAATTAATAGAATCTACCACTGTGGATGCTACATGTGGAATATTTTAAGTCTCTTTTATATTTTTAGATATATATCTCCTTTATATATATTATATATATATATATATATATATATATATATATATATATATAATCTTTTTTTCATTTAAACTTCAGAGGAGCTCAGCTGATGAAAACAATTAGCTAAGGGGGTCTAGGGGTTAAGTGCATGAACCAGGTGTTATCTACTGTGTCCTAAGTTCAAATAAGTTCTAGTTGCTTAATTGCTGTAGGATAGAGGATTCTGATCAAGTTAGGTGGCACACACTGTACAGCACATCTCACAAAACAGATTGGCCTATTTCTTTGCCCTTGAGGGGCATTGGGAAAATAAATAAAAGAAGCACATCCATGGTCAAGGCCAGAAAGACTTTTTGCAGGAATGGGACAAGGCCTTCTGCCTGTACAACATTCACTTTACCCGTTTGCCACCCTGGGAGAAGAAAGAAGTGTTTTCCACATCCATTCCAAAAACTCTTACCAATTACTCCAAAAGTTGGTGTTGTTAGCTGCACAAACTTCTGGGAAGTTTGGACTAAAGACAGATTTCTTGGCCCCCTACTCCCAAAATTCTGACTTGGGAGATCTGGGGTGGGGCCCAAGAATTAAACTATTTATTGTAAGAACATAATAGTGATTTAGACACAAATTATTTACAGACCTCCCGGCAGATAGGTTTACAGACATTCAAATCCTGTGTACTCAAATTGTGGCTTTCCAGACTAGGGATGTATCTTAGTAGGGATGCACTTGCCTAGCATGAGCAAGGCCCTGGGTTCCATTCCCAGTTCTGCAAGAAATCAAAATATAATAAGTCAATAATTAAGATCTGGCTTTCATACAGACTAGAGTCACAACTGCACAACTTGAGGCAAATTTGAAAATCTACCTGAACCTCACTTTTCTCATCTTAGAACAAGGAGTAACGACACCCACTTCTCCAGGTGATGGTCAGGGTTCAATGAGGTCATCTAGGTTAAGAACTTGTTGTATTGCACAGAACAAATACAAATGCATAATAGTTAGGGTATGTTTTCTGGGGCAAACATGAAACTTTTGGAGAACAGTCTTCAGTTAATGCTATGGGTCCTCTAAGGCATTTCAGAAAGAGCAGGGACTTCAGTACGAGGATTTCTGCAAATTCTTAAGGGCTTGTCATCACTTACAAAGACCTTATTGTTCTTTTAGCAAAATGCAGAAAGCTTTACATCCTACAAAATAATTTTATGCTAGACTTTGGGGAATGTTTACATTTGGTAGACATGGTGAGACACTGGAGCTTGTTGTCCCAGACTGAAAGGATCCTAGTATTTCTAGGGTGACTGGAATGCAGTTGCTTTCAAAAACAGGAGGGTTGGCTACATTTGGAAAGTGTCTTATAGTGCATGTGTGAAAACGGAGCACTTGAACAGGCTCCACGGTAGGCCATGCCGTGAGCTGTTTTGGCACCGATAAAGTTGATTCTGTCCTCACTCAGGCTGTTTTTAGGTTGTTCAAGCAGATGGTAACAGGATCATATTGGGATCAAACTCCTGAACTTAAAATTCTAGAAATGAATGAATGAAAAAATAAACGAACAAATGAATTTCTTCGGAGGCCAAGATCTACCCATGACATCTGCCAGTCCGTTCTAGCCTTGGGGTCCCGGGGGAAGGTCAGCCTCTTTGTTGCCAGGAGAACAAACAAGGATGCTTCAAGGTGTTTCCTGGAACCAGTCTCTCCTTCCTTCCTGGATGTGGAGACCCCATTGCCTCTGGAGGAAGACTCGCCATCATTTGTTCTTTTTCTCCCGCTGAGAACCATCAGAAGCAGAGATATTTTCACAAGTTAGGTGTTTGCTGGAGCTCTGGGTCATGAGATTTGGGTCACACACAAACAAGAGGAAAGAACTGCGGTCTAGAGTCTGTTTGATCAGCACACAGGGAGAAATAAGAATAGAAAAGTAGAAAAATAGAAAAAACTCAAAAATAGAGGAGGGAGGGAAAAGGGAAATGTGTGATACTCTGTAATCTCAATCAAAATATATCTGCAAATCTTCCAGTCCTTTGTGAATCGTCTTCCAATGGCTCAGCCCCTCCATTCAGACAGTATTGATTAAAATCTTGTGTCTAGTACCCTGATGCTGTGGAAAGGAAGAAAAATAAAAATGATTGGCAGCCAGCAATCAAATGGAGAAGTTAAACCATACATATGCATATCGCTTTCCCACGCACATGTGCGTGTGCAGACACACGTGTGCGGGCACATACAAAGGCTCACACAGCAAAAGCCAACGGGGAAGACTGAGACTGACGCTGTTGGTATTGGGCCGTCAGCACTTCAGGCTTAATCTAGGGTGGGAAGGAGGGAGAGGATGCTGGAGTTAGGCCGGTGGGCGTGACTCTGATTGGAGTAGGCCTTGCATTGAATTTCGAAGGATGCCTGGATTTAGATAACTGCGGAGGAGAGTGGAGTACATCCTTTATCAAAGGAAACTGCTCAAACAAAAGCCAATGGAAGGAAATGAGCTCTTATTGTGTACACACATGGGGCTCCTCGGAAAGGAAATTGCCTGATTCAGGACACTTCCGATGCCTCCTCTGAAGCTACAAGGAAAGGCTGGGCCTGTGCCCACAACCCAGAGGTGTCTCCCTCAACCCAGGCGTAGCTGCTAGGAAGTGGGGAGGATTTCAGCGCATCAAACCAACATTCCTAGGCTTCCAGAAACCTTGATTACAAACCATCTTGGGAACCCCAAAGGCAGTTCACGTTTTTCCTTGTACTTTAGGGTATTTGGATCTAGGAAAGAGTGGAGAGCAGGCACTTGGCTCTTGCACTCTTTATAGACATTGGTAGGGTCCAGCAGCCCCCCTGAGTTGAGCCCTGTGCACTTTAGGCCACTCCTCTGCAGAGCCTTTTAGGTTCCCTGGTGGGAGTCAGGTTAACCGATGAGGCCCTGTGATTGGCTCTGAGGGGTTTAACTCCCAGGCCCTCAGCCAGACAATATCAGTATCAACACTCTGACCATGAGCTTTGGCTTTTGCAGGGCACTACTTGGTGTCTGCTGCTTGTCCTGGGCTACATGGGAAGCACAGAGACATCCCCAGCCCCCAGGGATGTTAAGATACAGAAGAGTATATACATGCCAGTTAATGTAATAAGAAATGGGGAATTCCTGGGTCCCTTGGAGCTCTTGTTTCAGGGGCTGGGGGTATCTAATAGTCTTAAACAAGTTTGGATTGAGCAGGACTTGATTTCTTTTTTCCTCCTTTATGTTGCTTGATTGACAGTTTGAGTACAGTTAAGCTTGGATCTTGTGGGGATGCTACTATAACTGGCATACATGATGGAGAGTCATTTTCCACTGACATCAACCTCTGAATATGGTGCTGGGAAAGGAAACAGGAAAGCAGGCTAAGGAGGCTGAGAAGAAGTGTTCCTCCAGAGGAGGCGCCATCTTGCCCGCTGACTGCTCCTCACCCCCAAGCTTTGGCATGGCACAATGTCACCATCTTAGTCAAACCCTCCCAGATCCTCCCCCAAATGACTGTCTGCAGCCGTGGCCAGTGATGGACATGGACAGTGGATGCAGGAGGGAAAACTGATCAAAAGACCGTGCTTGAGCATATCAAGTTCCACTGTGGTTTAGGTGGATGGATTTTCTGTTTACCCTGGAGAGTAAAACAGTCTAGGTCCCAATGTTTCTTATGGTTTCTTATTTATTTAGTCAGTCAACAAACCTGAAGTGAGCAGCCAGCAGGTACCAAATGCTGTTCTGGGTCCGGGCTGCAGAGATGTATCCGCCTGGCCCTGGGCTCACTTGGCTCCTCATCTAGCCCTTGACAGACACTGCAGCCACAAGGTCAACCTCAAGGAGGTGAGGAGAGTGGAATAGGAGGACACGAGGGTCAGGGAGGGCAGTAGTGGCTCTCTAGGGTCAAGGGTCCAGGGACAGGGTTGAGAATGATTTTCCAAGAAGAGACATTGGAACTCAGCCTTGGAGGTTGCCCTGAATGGCAGCCAGCAAGAAAGAGGAGAAGGGTGTCACAATCTCACAGTCTCCTAATTAGCATGTTCTTTCTAATTAGTAGCTTCTGGGGCTTATCAAGTTATCTATAAACTAAAACTAACAGGCAATTGAGCATTGAACAGTTTTCTTTCTGGCTTACTCCTTTCCTCTTTGAGGGAAAACCACATGAATTGACAGTTCAATTTGCCAGTAAATATCATAATGCGGATGCGCAGACAAGGCTATTTTATTCAGCATGGGAAGGGCTGGGTGGCTGCAGTTTTTATTCTTCAGCATGGATCTTGCTTTGAGACCATTCATCAGGAGCAGCAGGGAAAGAAGGGTGGAGTAGAACTTCTCCATGTATTCCACAGGCTCTGCCTACACTTCTGTCTTCCACAGCATCAAAAAGGCAAAGAAAAGGGAAATATGCCCTCATTCTGGGCCACAGTGTGGACAGATTTTTACCCTCCCCGACAGCTAAAAATGACTGAATAAAAAAGCGATTCATCTCACATGACACTGAATAAGGGTGGTTTCAAAATTCCTCATATTTAAAAGGCTAATTTACAGGATGAGGTCATAGAAATTCTTGTAAATTTCCAAAGTGATTCTTCTATTTAGTTTATGTCAAATAGTATCAAACATTCAAAATTTTAAATAAAAAAAAAACTCATAAAATATCTGCAACGTATTTGTGTTTTCTTGCATTTCAAACATTGTGACTTTTGTAGATGTCCTGATTACACACAGGCTGTAATTTTGAGAGAAACAAATTGGAGGACATAGAGGGAAAACTAGGCCAGTGCCCGATAATACCACTGAATAGATCAAGATCAGAAACGCTAAGGAAAACATGTCACCTGCTTAGAGAAATACGGAAACAGGTAGTGAAAAGTCCACTCATATGCAGGATGAATCCCCAGACCGAAAACCATGAAACTTTGACTTTTTCATGTATTAACGGGGCTTTTGTACCTTTGTTTTACAATGTAGACCAACTGATAATGCGCCTTGTCCCTCATTGACTTTGTAATCTCATTCTTTGCCACTCATATAATGGCCTGTTTGTTTTGCTGCTGGTGCATGCTGGCCAAAGAATCAGACATTTGTTTCACAGGGCTTGTTTTGAAGAAATCAGTTCTGGGTACATCTTTACACTGCCCGTAAAAACAGAAGCTTATCTGGGTGAGGGATAAACCAGATCGGCACTAGGGTAGGCTTCCATTTCCCTGTTACTATAGAAAATGAAATTGAAGTATAATAAAACTTCATTTTAATCTAATTACTGAAGAGCCTGAATTATAGAGTATTCATAAAGATGTACAGTTTTATTAATTATAACGACATACAGCAATTTGAACTGGCCAAGGGTATTTTATCCAATAATGACCCTTAAGAAGCTCTTATTAATGAAGAGATAAGAAGGATTTATAAGTAGTATCAGAAGTATTTATATCTAAATGAATGGTAATGAAAATCCTGAGAAGTTTGGACTCCTAAGTAGGGTAAATATTACCACTAGAATTATGTTAAGACTGTCAATTTATTCAGCAAGCATGCCCCTTACCCTCTCTCATTTCATAAAGAGCACAAAGGTAAACTTTGGCCTAATCTGAGGGTGGTTTCAACTCAGAAGGGAATTCTGATCGGTTAGTGGTGGCTGCCTGCCTGGAAACATTTTTGGGAAATTCTCCAGTGCCAAGTCAAAACTCACAGGGAAAAAAGTTCTGGGATCAATTAGTGATGCCTGCCGTGGTAGCAAGATCCGGGAGGACCAGATGGCACGCATTTGCTACCCTTGGCAAAGGCCCTTCCAAACCATTACAAAATTAGGATTCTCCCAAATCATCTTCATCCCTCTACAAAACAATAATGATTTCTATGTTTCTGTAACACAGTTTCTAGGTGTCTCCAAAATCCAACAGTTCAAACTTCTACAAGAATGGTAGCCATTTAGCTGTCTTAATTCATTTAGTCCCTAAGTAACAATATTAAACTGAATTTACTAAAGGTGGCTATGTAAAATGCCTTTTTGTTTATGCTGAGTTTGAGGAAAATTATTTTACCTGTTTTCTTTCTCAAATGTGTTATCTGTGGGCAGGGGGGTTGTCGCACTGGAATCTGCCTTTGGAAATATTTGAATATTTTCTTTTAATTTCAAATGTAATCATTACTGTAGTTTTTGAATTAAAGGGAGTAAATACTTCTTTCCATCCATTAAAATAAATTTGAAATGCAAGACCAAGTCCACAGAGTATTATTATTATTATTATTATTATTATCTTGAAGTACAATAATAGATAATACATCGGAGGAGGAATGGGTGGAGGCCTTGGAAACATCTATCATGTTCTAGGTACTTTGACATTTACTTTCAAAAAACTTTTTTTCCCTATGTAATCCTCCCAGCTGCCCGAGAGATGTGGAATATTGTCCCATTTTATGGAAAAGAAAAATGAGGTTAGTTCAGTGTGGAGCTTAAGTTAGAATTAGCTTCTAAAATTTGCTGAAATTTCTCTTCAGAGTTTAGAATTTAAACATATGCCCCTTGTCCCAACTTTTAAACAGGACTCTGGCAGTGATGTTTTCTGTATTGACTAATAGGAATTCAAGAACTTTAGCATTTTAAGAGCCCTCCAGGAATGTTAGCTACTGTTGTTTCTCTTGCACACACACAGACACACATACACACACACAGACACACACACAGGGCAAACGCCTACTGAGCTTCAGACATTTATTGCAAACCACTTTGCCTTCTTATTTCCAAAAGAATGCCTATTCTTTATGTTAAAGAATTATCTAAAACCTAGAAAGGGGAAAACTTTATAGGAAGATAAAGACCTAAGTATTCAATAAAACCAACAGTGTGTGTAAGAATCCGGAATAGTCCTGCCATTTCATACAGGATGTAAATTGAACTAACTCAGAGGAAGTCTGCTCTTAGTTAACCACTGTGAATAAATTCCTG
The DNA here is from genome assembly GCF_045843805.1 of Urocitellus parryii. Classification (NCBI taxonomy): domain Eukaryota; kingdom Metazoa; phylum Chordata; class Mammalia; order Rodentia; family Sciuridae; genus Urocitellus; species Urocitellus parryii. The sequence continues at coordinate 13,366,555 of NC_135532.1, read as the reverse complement.
TTTCTAGAATTCTCAGGCTCTGCCTTTTGGTGGGAGAGGGGAAGGGGGCTGGTGGTAGAGGCTTTCTCCTCTCTCTTTCTCTCTCTCAGAAGGCTTTTTATTAATTTCTCTTGCTGAATTTTTGACCCTGTACAGAAAAAGAGATCTATTGTAGTGAGCCACACTCTGGGACAGGCTCCCCAGACGGGCTCTTTCCTTCCTGCCGAAGGACACAGATATCGGCTTTATGAGCTGGTTACAGTCAGCTTGGCCACAAAGCCAGCAGATTTTCTTAATATACTTATTGCTGTTCTGTAAATAGCACAGGGGCAACCGTGAATCTGAATCACTTATGGGGTCACAATGAGACCCAGTCCTGGTAATGTTGGGAAGAAAGTGTTGAGTGGCCTAAATGATCAAAGTAGTAATTGGAATTCTTTCTTACTGTGCCGACGGACGGTCTCAAAACCAATCTGTTGAGTACCTATTGTCTACCTCTGAAATTTAAGGAGATCATGCATGCTAGCAGCCCTTTATTCACTGTATGAAATTCTACGTAAATACCAGCTGATAATATTAGTAATAATAATTATATTAAAATTTTTAATTAAGATATGAAAAGAGCTCTAAGATTGCCTAGCATGTTTCTTTAGAAAGATGATTCATTTAAAAGGCAATGTGCTTTATTTCTTTCTTCCCAAGGTGCTTAGAGGAACAATCTTAATCCTAGCTGTATGTATAATATAAAAGCCTGTAGGAAACAGACGAAGGTTTTGTTTCTTTGGTTTGGTTTTGTTTTCCTTTAAAATGGGATGCTACCGTGATTTTTAAAATTCCAAAAGTGGTTCTTTGATCCATTTAAAAGCAGGACACCAGAGCGGTGCTCTGAGACCTCGGACAGAGACTGCTAACTTTGAACTCTGGCATTCCTACCGCTCTTCGTCTGCTCTCAGAGATGGCTCTGTCTCTCCCATACCTTTCCTCTCTCTGTTGACGGAAGCTAAGGATGCAGCCCAGAGCATCAGCACACGTGTTCCAGGGTGAAATGTCACGGTTATGAAGGCGCCAGTGTTGCTGGTATTAAAACTGCTTAGAACTCTGGATGTTTTCTTCTGTTTATTCATTAAGCAGTCAAAAAGAGCAGAATGGTGCATTAATTAACAATGTCACTCACACTGTATTTTAACGCACATTTTGGTTCCGTGGCATCATGTTTATTTTAAACAGCTTCATAAGCAGTTCATATTGGAATCTGCAGCCTAATTAAGAACTCTGTGAATTTTACCACCCCAAATAGGTTTACTTAAATCCACAAACCATTTAGCCCGAATCAAAGCATATTGGGTAAATCCTTTATCATCTGTTTTAACCTTTAACTAATTTACCATCAGAGGGCCTCTTTCTGGTTTAGTGTTTTTATGCTACACTAGCAACTGTGTTTCTTGGCAAATATTCCTTCCCCTATTTATTACTGCTGGGTTTAACATGTAATTATTTACTCTTTGCATAACAATTTACTTTTCATAATATTTCATAGTCATGGTTGAGGCTCTTGGTGCATGGTTATGAATAGCTGAGCTGGTTAAAGCCTGAGACAGTGATTATAGGCCCCCGATATCACAGACTCTTATTTCACCCCAAACCTTAGCCAACCATTCCAAAAATACATATTAAGCATCCTCCAAGGGACCAAGCTGCAGCCCAGTATCTCTGTTCAGAACATGCAAAGAAATTCTATGCTCAGTATTGCTGTTGGGAATAATCAGATCAGGCTGGGGTCCTAACTCAGCGATAGAGCACTTGCCTGGGATGCACAAGGCCCTGGGTTCAATCCCTAGAACCACACACATGCTCGTGCACACACACAAATAAAATAAAATAATAATAATAAAATTAAGAGAAGTGTTTTCTTACAATCCTCCTTTTCTTCTAAAATCCTATGAAATCAAAGGAGGTGGAGAGAATGTGGAGCAAAAGCCTTAATGTAACATGCAAACTGTCACTTAGGGTGCCTTACTGGTTAATTTTATAGAGGTTATGTTTTATTATTAGAAGCAATAATAAGCTGTTATAATTTAACATTTTTATGCCAAGGCTATGAAAAGTGTCATGCAAATTTTACTATTATTAGAAAGCTACAGTTTGCAAGCCATTGTCTCCCTATTCATTCTTTCGTTTAATCTCCTTTCTTAGAAGTTGGCCAGCCCTCTGTCACCACAACCCACTTACTGTGAGTTGGAATAGTTCAACTTGTGATCAAGTTGTTTAAATATTAAACTGGATCTTACCTAGGAAGTTATTTTTCAATAACGCGTCCTTTCTGATTCACAACTTGGACAACAGTTCATGAGATACAATAGGCCTACTGTAATGTTCCAGTGAGCACAGGCCCCAGCAACAGAAGAATATCCAGACTTTGTAAAATAATGTGATTGCCTGTTTCTGTACTTTCTCCCATTGGAGGATGTTCCTTCTGGAAAGTGCATACACATTTATGAACCATGTCCCTTGATTGTACTAACATTTGACCTATTGTTCAGTTTTAAAGGAGGAAATGACATGTTCCTAAACATAAAAGCCCAGGGGACATTTTTAGAATTTTTGTCTTAAACTCTTTTTGTTTTAGTTTATTTTATGATGATAAAAATCTTCACTATCTTAAGAAAAAAACATACTACTTAATGTCAGATGATAAGCACGTAGACCTGACATTCAACATTGCTAGAAAAATTTAAAAAAATTTTTTAAATACATTTATTTACTTATTTTTATGTGGTGCTGAGGATCGAACCCAGGGCCCCGCACTTTCTAGGCAAGCACTCTATCTACCGCCAAGCCACAACCCCAGCCAGAAAAAATAGTCTTAAAGATCTGACAATATGATGATACATAATTTATTTCAGCATTTCTTGTTTCACATTGGTTCTAATTGTTTATTATTTTTTTTGAATTCTACTGTGATTAGCATCTTGACACATAAATATTTAATCCCATTTCTAACTCTGTACCCCTTTTTAGGATAAATCCCTCAAAATGAGATTCTTGGGAATTGCAGGGGTTTTTTTTTTTTAAATCCCTTACAGATCTGAAATATTTTTCATTTTCATGTAGGAAATGTAATATAACTGAGTAGATTATGTGGAATATTAAGTTTCTCCCTCAAAATTTCAGACTCTTTTTTTTTTTTTTTTCTTTCTGTCGGCTTTTCATCCTTTGAGCTACAAAAGAGATACTGGAAACCAACCAGACTGAGTGTGGTTAACTGCTTTGAGGGAAGGGCTCACTAATCTTGGAGATCCTCCTAGCTCTTGGGATTGCTAGGAGGGCTCCGCTTTGCAGCACTTCTCAGTGGCTTCACCCAAGTTCTGGAAACTTCTTTGGATCTTCTTTCTCTGTTCTTTTTTGAATTTCTCACGATTTCTATAACTCATCTTTTGATTATTGCTTCCATTTCATTTCTTCGTTTCTTCATTTGTTTGTTTTTCTCCCCAGGAGCCTTAACAATTCTCAGTTTGGACCTTTGTTTTCTGACCTCCCTGTCTGTCAGTAGTAGTTCTCAGATCATTTTAACCTCTTTTCCATACTTCTCTCTAGTGCGTCCACCAGGATGTCCCAGGCGTAGTCCCCACCTCGTCGATTCCACTTTGAACACTGACGGTGCCCCTTACTGAATCAAACTCAGGTTTAATTCTGCTATGGAAACGCTGGTTTCCTTCCTTTCTTTCTTATGTCCACCAACTGCGCCCACTTCTGACTCTCTCTGATGCCCTCTCAACCCACTCTGTTGTTTTCTTCCAATTTCTCAGTGATGCCTGGCTTAGAAGACTCCTTGTTGTGGATTGGGCTTTGTTCAGTAGCGTCAGGGTGGCGTGGAGGAAATGCTGGCCGTGACGTCCATCAGACGGATGTCCCCTCCTTGCCTGTTCTTACAGGACTCACCTCTGTCCACCTAACACTTCCTTTGCTTAGCCTGATGTCCAGCATGCAGCTCAGCCAAGCCTCCTGGCTACGGCTGTCTCCTCTGCACAGGGGAGAAGTACCCTCGGATTGATGGTTTTTTATTTGATATAGCTGCTGGGCAAAGTATAGAGGTTTTCTTTAACCAGAAGCATATTCACACTTGTGTCTGATACATTTCCTTGTTTCTATAATCGCTTGAAGTTTTCTTTCCACTGGGGATTTTGTGAGAAAAGTTCGATGGCTCCTGGTGCTCAAATTGACATTATATCAAAAAGTCAGAAACTTTTGAAATATATTAGAGACTTTGAAGATGGACCTTGATGTCATTCTTCTTTGCATTTTATTTCTTATTTTTTTAAGGACATGTGTTACTATTATCAGCGAAATATTTTTTTTTTGTCCTTTTGTGAGTTGTCTTTTTAATCAGTTGGTGAATCAACTGCAATAGCACAAATTGAGTTTATATATTAATCTAGTCTCTATTTTATCCAGCTTTCCACATAATACTTACTGAAGAAAGCATCTTTCTCCACGTGGAGCTTTTGTTATTATACGATCTAAGTAAGTCCCTATGCATATGGAGATCTCTGTCAAGAAATTTTTAGTTCATCCCACTGACTTATCTGTCTATTCCTTCAGCGATAAGAGACTGCGGTTTTAATTGTTTCAGACCAACAGCACATGCTTCCAGATGCATAAGACCAACCTCACATATTGTGGTTCTTTCCCAGAAAACTTGTGCTCTCTTATCATCTGTTCCTTCGTTCAGAGAAAGGTCAAAAAACATTTTTCAGTTTCTTCCCTCTACTTATATATCAACCTCCCGAACAATAAAAAACTCTCTCTGAGATTTTTATTACAACCCATTTTCCATCTACAAATTAATTGAATAAGCACTAATTTTTTAAATGACCAGAATGGGGGGCCGTGAGTATAGGTCAGTGGTAGAGGCCTGTCCAGCATGCCTGAGGCTGTGGGTTCCATCCCCAGCACCAGAGAGGAAAAGAAGGATTCCAGTCTCCACGTACATCTCAATTTTATTCGAATATTACTTTATACCTCTAAGTAAAGTTATTAATGTTTATGCTTGTCCAATACATTTTAAGTTAGCATTATTCATAGCTGTTTTATTTTGTGAATGAGCTCTTTTTCTCTTTTGTATCCTACCTGATTATTACTAGAAAACTACTGGTTCTACTTAACTCTATTCACTTATCTCATTTCTAGCAACTTAACAGAGCTTACTTTTTCCTTGTGAAGATTAAATTGAATTCTTTTGAATTTTCAGGATGTATAATCATATCATCTGAAGAGAAGGATAACATTTATCCTCTTTTCCAGTAGTTATGGTCTGTATTCCTATTACATATTAATGTTGTCAGCTGCCCTGTTTCTTGACTTTTTGAAAATTTTGAATAGCTTTATCTTCAGAACATTCTCAAAAATAATGGTTGTGATAAAGGTCTCTCCATATTTTATATCCTGTCGTGAATGCAAGTTTCCCCAAGAGAATTTTAAAGTAATAATAGGGACCAGCAGCAGATTTTTCATGTCACTAACTGAAATTTGAGACACTTATACCTTTCATAAGTAATAGTTTTATGTTATTTAAAAAAAACTTCAGTGTAGTACATGTAAGACTGGTTGCATATAAATTTCATGCTTAGAGAAAATTTGACTTGGACATATGAATTTGGAATAAAATCAAAACCTTTGTTTTTATTTGTTTCAACCACCCATCCTCCAACTATCCATTCATCATTTACATATTTAGCAAATATATCTCAGCCCTATGCTTAAAACAAAGACTTTAACAAATATAGTCCCAACCCTAAAGCCTCAGCCTAACCTTATTAGGGACAGTTCTGTTCATATAATTTCATCCATAAATGTTCATGGCTTGAATAAATGCTGTCTAGTGAAAATGTATGTACTTATTAAATTCTTGTTATATTCAAATGCTATCCTTATGCATTAAAACTTGATCCTTTGCGATAGAGATACCTTTGAAGAGACTGACGCAGACTGAGTCCTGCTCCTTCATTACCAAAGTCCTCTCCAGTTTCTTTTATTCTAGTCGAGGTTTCTCCTTGAGGCAAGTTTAGAGCTGTATGGGTCAATGCAGAGAGATTAGCATGTTTCAGGCTTAGCAGTTTCCTGATTCATTAAAAAAAAAAAAAAAAAAAAAAAAAAAAACTTTAGCAAATTCTTTCTTTACAAAATAGTGGCAAAATTTCTCCCTTGAGACAATAACACCATACTTATGAATACTTGTCCTAGAAGTGGTAATATAGAATTTTTTGGAAGTTTATATTCTAGAAAATGTGTGAGATTTTCCTTAGGAATTTACAGTAATTCTTTTCCCCCAACACATAAAAGTTTAACTATTAGATGGTGTCAAGTAAGAAGCATGTAGACATTTGGATTAAAATAACACTAACTTATTTTCAAATTTGTTAAAATTTCCGATTTCTCCTTATAAAATAAACTAATAATTTTCACCAAAAATTCTGTAAATGATGATTGAATTGAATTTTTTATTAAATTATTTATTTATTCTAATTTGTTATACATGAGGGAAGAAAGCAATTCATATCATATTAAACACATATGGAGCACAATTTTTCAATTCACTGACTGTACACAAAGTATTTTCACACCATTCGTGTACACGTACTTAGGGTAATGATGTCTAGCTCATTCCACCATCATTCCTGCCCCTTGAGTTGAATTTTTGATGCGTGATGCAAGACTTTGTTACACCGTGATTGAAAAGGAACTATTCAGCAATAGTACGAAACCGAGTCATGGAGATTCTGGTTGTAAAGTTTTCAGTTAAAACGAAACTCATTGTCATTAACATCCTTTTTTCTGTAAAATCATCTCTCAAAAGTATTTGCTGAAAATCAAAGAAACTTTTTAAAATCTAAACATCTGATTAGAACTTGCCTTTTGACTTCCTTGGACCTGAAACCTGGCCCTCCCACTCCTGCCTTTATATTTGATTCTTATGGTTTTAGGGATCTAAGACCCTCTACAATTCTCAATTTGCATTTTGGACTGTCTTATCCTCGCTCAGAGTGTCAATGTTTAAGAAAAAAAATAGTTAACAATTGATGGATTTCCTGAAGCAATGTGAGGAAAAACACATTTTCAGTGGCATGAACACTGCTTTCCAGTGACATAAACAGCCCATTTATGTATTTTCCAGTAAATAAATCAGTACATTGGATTTTCCAGTCTCAAAAGTGGCACGACATCCAAAGTGTACTCTGTGGTCATTTCAGATGATTAGCTCTGCAGAGCATTATTTTCTTCTCCGAGGAGGGTTAGTCATTCAGACGAGATCATTAGTCTTAATGAACCCTGTGCGTCTGCTGCAGGTTAACAAAGCCAGGGCTCCTGGGCCTGGGCTTCACCCTCAAGCCTCCCTCCACCAGGCCAGAAGCAGAATTCCTCGCATGTCCAAGGTGGGTGGCCTTGGTTCCCCATTGTTCTGTATTTCCGAGAGGAGGAGGACTCTTCAGGGTTAGAAGAATTACCAGAAGTCTCCTTATTGAACCACCAGAAGTCTTCTAGATCTTCCTTTCTACTCCATTATATTTGTTTACTGTAAAAAATAAAATAAATTTTAAATTATTTACCACTCTAGTATTGGGCATTCTCTTTGACCACCATCAACTTTTTAAGTAGAATTGATGCTTCCAGAAACGGCACTGGGTTTTTCTAGGGCTGTGTGGCCACTCACGCCTCAACCTGACAACCGCTGCTTGGTCCAGGGTCATCTTCTAAGTGTGGGGGGTGAGGCCTGGAGAGGAACAGTGACTCTTCCCAGCACTCCCCGCCAGCCCGGGCCTGTGCAGGAACCAGCACAGCTCTGTCTATCCGCTCTCTCTGTTTCCAGCTCCTCCCAAAGGGCAGCCTGGTGGCCCTGACATCTTACACTTGACCACTTTGGAAAAAGACGTGCATTTGTCCTTTCATTCTAGAAACTGCTGAGGACCTGATGAGCTAACTGTGCTTGGATGGAGAGAGAGGTCAGCTGAGTTAATGATCTATGAAGCACCTATAATGCACCCACAGCATGCTCATTCCCACACCTTTGATTGCAGTGTGCTTCCCTTTCTGAAGGAAGCTACAGAGGAAGCCTAAGCCTCAGCTTAAGACTGGTCACACAGAGTCCTTATAACGGCCAGCTGGGGGACATGGAGGTTTATTCTTATTTATTTATTTTTTAAATGGGACCATTATTTGAAGCGGAGTGAAGCTTTGGCATGCCTCTTGGCTGGATTTGGTTAAAGCCACTGGCATGGTGAAGAGCTTGGATTTAGACTCGATAAATATTTGCAACTGATGAGTCATTCTTACTGGAAAAAGTGAGGCAGACAGGAACGTCCATCCCTGCCAAATGTGGCAGAGATTATTAAAATGGTCTTAACCAAAATTTCCACTATCAGTGTTCCAATCTTCCTAGCACAGCTCGGCAGGGAACCCAGAAAGGAGGATGATATAAACCCCAGCTCCGCTGGAAGTCTTCCAATTTTTCTCCATCTGCAGGATACGGCTAGAGTCTCAACAACAACCTAGTAGAGACCAGGCAACTGAAGTTTCAAGTTCAATGGCTTGCTTAAGAGTTCAGGGCTAAGTGGCATCTCTTGACTCGTAGCACTATAGATTTAAGCAAGCAGCCATTTCACCTTTAGAGATGCACTTTTGTTAAATCCTAAGTCAGGCATTTAGATTACCACCAAGAAGACATATTTTAATGAGTAAAATGTTGTGCTAGGCGCGGTAGCACACGCCTGAAATCCCAGAGGCTGAGGCAGGAGGATCGTGATTTCAAAGCCAGCCTCAACAAAAGTTAGGTGCTAAGCAACTCAGTGAGTCACTGTCTCTAAATAAAAATACAAAATAGGGCTGGGGATGTGTCTCAGTGGTCAAGGGCCTCTGAGTTTCATTCCTAGTACCCACCCCGCAAAATGACCAAAAAAGTCATTTATATCCATATGTAGAGTTTTTACTCTAATCATAACAATTATTTCACATTTCATCTTTAGTGAAAAAGAGAACTGTATTAGCAAAATAGCGCTTAAATACAAAAATGTATCATTGCATGATCAATTTGCTTTTTCATACATAGAGTTAATGACAAAAAATACACTTCAGCCATTGGAATATGCAAAGCTCCAGAGTCAATAGCCACGTGATAATCTGCATGCCAGAAAAGGGTATTTTTCAGACTGTACCTGTTCACCCCCCACCCCCCATTTTATCCTGTCAGGTTGGTTTTATTCAAGCCATTGGTTCTCTCAGAGAAAGAGGTCAGACCAGTTTGAAGAACTAGCAGCCTTAGAAGAGCAATTGAAGTATGCAGGTGGGAACTTGGATGATAAAATCGTTTTGGAAATAATGAACAAGTAACTTGAGAGTTTGTCTTGAGGGTGGTATCGCAGGTTATGCCAGGTTATTAATTTTCCAGCTCAGCAGTATGCCTCTTGAAAAAAAAAAAACTTAAAGGGAAACGAATATGTTTTTGAAAGAAATGCATTGGGTAGACCGGAATTAGAGAACTGAATGAAGTCCACAGGCCAGTGACCTGAGAAGCAAAGCTCCTGACATTTAAATAAGAACTGTGTGTTTAAAAAAAAAAAAAAAAACTGCAAAATAGCTAGTAATGATAGTTGTGCTGAGCACGCTAAAATGGATGTCTAAAGGTTTCTTGGCCATCTCCATAATCCAAAGCACTGGCCCGGGGTGTTTGTGGAAATGGAAACTTATGTAAATAAGGAGCTTGCCTCCTACGTGGGTTATGGGCATCAGCTCTGACATCATGCTCCTCCCTTGGCAGGATTTAGGGAGCATTGCCCCATCCCTCAGTTTCCCTGTCCATAAAATGGGAAGAAACGTGCTCGCCATCCCAGAGTCTGCTCGCCACCAGCAGAATAGCCTGTCGCTGGGATTTTCCTTTCTCCCTGTTTCTCTGTTGCACTCCTTAAAGTGGTGGCCCCTTGTTACCATGGTGACACAGCACAGGGTGACGTTGCTTAGAAATCATGACAAGTGGTGGCAGCAGGGAGGCAGAGGGGGCGGTGATCAGCCTCTGAGGAGGGCCTGGTCTGGGCGGAGAGGCGACAGAAGGAGCTGTTCCAGGAGCACAGGGCTCTGGGGGGGAGGACTGGCTGCCCTGCTGCCGCCTCCCGTGGTGGCACTGGGTTGCCTGGCCACGCCCGGGCGTCCCTGGGCTCACAAGTTATAGAATCCGTACTTTGTTGCCACGGTTATTTTATTGCTTGGAGCTCGGGCTTTCAACACATAAATATTTGTTGTTGATTTCAATATCTAGCAGTTATAGCTCAATTTCCTGAAAGATAAGAGCAGCCATTGACTAAGACCCGTTTCTGTAGGCCACTGCGTGCTTGTGGCTTGAGTCACTCCTGGTCCATGGCAATGGAAAGGTAAGGCAGGAAATCGGTTTATTCATTTATTTATTTATTTTTACTTCGAAGGTGAGTGAAACCACAGCAAAACAAACTCTTGTTCGAATAAACCGGCCTCTCCCGGGCCCTACAGCCTGGGCTTGGCTTTTCTGCCATGTCAGATGCTGGGCTGCGGGCAGGGAGTCTTCTGCTAGGGGCTTTCTGGGTCCCAGGTCTCCTGAAGCCGCAGCACCTTCAAGCCCCACGTCCCCAGCACCTCTGGGCTGGGGTGGCTCTGTTCCGCAGGGGAGTGGGGTGGGGCTGGCTGTGGGACCAGGCCAAGAGCAGGAAGGTTCTTCCAGCAGAACATCTCAGTCCTCAGTCACTGATCACAAACCTGGAGAGACCCCTGGCCAGACCTCAGGGGACCCAGCCAGAGGGAGGCCTGTTTTCTCTGGCCCTCTGCAGAGACCTGTTAACGCCCTGAGGTTCTGTGCAATGGGGGACCAAGTGGCCCAGGGCGGGTGTCTACTTGTGGAGGACCCAGGGCCGAGGGATGGCCTGACTCAGGAGCATCTTCATATCCGCTTAGGCCCTGGGCAGCTGTTTCTGCTGACAGCCTTGGGAGCCTTCGCTGCTCCATTCAGAAAGTGGGAGACCCTCCTTCTACAGTGGGACCACAGCGGCCCCCAGCCCTGCACCGCGGTGACTAGGCAGGGTCTTGGCACAGCAGAGGCATTCTGTATGCTGGGCCCGCGGGAGAGAAAATGTGGGTAAGGACAATTCAGCCTCCGCGGCACCCAGACCTGTGGCCTTTGTGCACCTGGGGCTGAAGCACCCCACACCCAGCCCCTTCATCCCTGGCCCTTCCAGGGTGCTTTTCAAGGTAGGAGTGCCCCAGGCACAAACCCGGCCACCCCTCCCTTCCTGGACCCACTTTTGATCTGCCCCTCTGTGTGTGCGCTCTGGAGCAGGAACAAAATGGCCTCCACAAATGTCCCCCTCCCCTGGTACCGACGCTCCCTCCCCATCCCACAGCTCAAAAGGCTGCTAACGAATCTAGGCCAAACCCAGCCGAGCTGATAAGATTTCCAGAAGAGTTCCTAAAAATATATTTCTCCTTAAATCAGCCTTGCCAATCACAGTTACAATCACAGAACTTTAGGGACAGAAGTGGCTTTCGAAATTGCTGAACCCCTTCCTTTTTAGAGCTAAGAAGCAGGAGTCCCAGAGAGCTTGAAATAATGGAAGAACAACAACGGCGGAGAAGTATCTCAAGTCACATCAGGAAGACAGAACAAAGCCAACCGTAAGGACAGGCGCCAACCCTGAGCTTGCACCATACTCACACATTTATTTGTCCATTCATCCACTCACTCATTCAGCAAGTATTTGTTGAGTGGCTACTAAGTCCCAAAGTTATGTGTTACTCTGGATGACAGGGATAGCGACAGACTCTGTACTCACTCACATTACATTCTGGTTGGGGGAGAAAGTGAACAGATAGACAAGTAATGATGAGTGTCGAGTAATGATATGAAGTTGGGAGGAAAGGAAAGCAGGATGAGGCAGAGTGGGGAGGTAGGACTGATGCAATATTACATCAGGAAAGGCCTCCCTATAGGCCGACATCCAAGCCATGTGACTGTCTGGGAAAGGAGTTTTCCCAGTGGAGAGAACAGTAAGGTTAAACCTCCAAGATAGGACGGACATGCCTGGCTGCCCAAGGACCAGCTGAAGTCCAGGGTGGCTAAAGGGGAGTAAGCAAGGAAAGAAGTGGTCAGAGAAGGTAAGAGGCCAACCACGGAGGTCAGCGGAGATCAGCGTAGTGTAGGCCACAGGAAGGCTCCTGACTTTCACACCCAGTGAGGTTCCTGGGCAGGGAGCTGAGCTGATCTGATTCCATGTCCAAGGCTCCCTCGGGATAATTTGTCCAGATGTGCCTGCGGGGGGAGAGGAATGGGAGGCTGGTTGGGAGGCCGCTGGCTGGGAGGCCGCTGGCCTAACCCAGGGGAGGGATGAAGGTGGCCATGTGGGGGTACGAAGCAGCCAGATTCCTATCAGGAAGGTAGGACCCTGGATGTAGGGAGGGCATCAGAACAAAGGAAGGGGGCAGGTTTGGAGTCGCCACTCACTGAAGCGACAGCACTGCAGGAGCGTGGGTTTAATAGCATAGAACTGGACAAAGGAGGGGTTAAGGTGGGTTTGAGGCAAAAGGCCTGCATTCCGGCCACCCGCAGCCCTGCTCCCTACCGTGTGCTAACCTCCTCCTTCCCCAGTCAACAGGCCACCGGCCCCAGGCCACCGTGCTCGCTCTCATCTTTATTACCTTTCACCTTAAGAACATTATCTCCAAGAGCTCTCAGCAAATGTTTGTTCTAAGCTCCCCCCAGTCTTATCTCACCATTAAAGATGCTGACCCCAGGGTGATCCGTCAGTGGGCCCTTCCTTCTGTGTCTTCCTCTCCTGATACCTGTGTGGACTTCCTCCTGTACCTTCTGTGCCGTCCCCATCTCCACAGAAGGGAAGCCCTGGCTCTTCAGCCCTGTGCAGAGAATTCCGACTGTGAACAGCCGGGGCCCTCTTGGTGGGGACCCACTTCTGACTTTGTCCAGTGCTGTCCGTGCGCACACGTGGTCAGAGAGCCGGGGAGCCAGCCACAGGACAGCAGACTCAGAACAGCCCTCCGCCAGCTCCTCAGCGGCAGTCCCTCCCATGGGCCCTCCCCAGAACTCTGGCCTTTTTTTTTTTTTTAATTGTCCCCTGTCCAAGGCCTTGACCTCTGAAATGGGCATCTCCTTGGCTCTGCTCCTGCTCTCGGCTAGCCAAGTGTCGATGAAGAGAGCCACAAAGCCGTCACCATCCACTTCAGGACAAATTCCTGAGCTTCTGAGGAAGCTGAGTCTTCCGGGCCCCTGGATGTTCTGGGCCTTTGTTTCCCTCTGGGGCCCTGTTCCTGAGGCCCTAAGCTGCAGACTCCCTGCAGGGCTGCAGCCCTGTCTGCGCGCCGGGGCAGGTAGGAAGTGTCCCTGATGGAGGTGGCAGGGGCTGCCCAGGCTTCAGGTCCTGCTGTGTCACTCCAGGGCAGGCTGTGGCCCCTGGACGCCTTCTTTCCATTCCCAGAGCCGGCAACGAGCAGGTTATCTTCCGGCCTCCGTTGGAGCTGGGGGTCTAGTCCTTCCTCCCTCCATTCAAGAGGAAAGGGTCCTGGGGAGGGCGAGGAATGAGGCATCCCTGCGCCTCCACGAGCAAGTCGAGGTCCTGGAGGGGCGGTCAGAGCCTGCCTGCCCTCACAGCCAGGCAGAAGCACCCAGACTCACCCCCGGCAGCGCACCCCGGAAACCACCCCGGAAACCACCCCGGAAACCACCACGGAGATCACTTCCCCCGCTGGATGGGCACTTCCTCCTCACACAGCTCATGGCCACTAAGGGGCACGTCCTCCCAACAGGGGGCGGTCTTGGCTACTCCCTCCTCTTGAAACTGGCCCTTTGGCCCCATCCAGATGCTCTTCCAGGTTTCCTTGTTCTTTTCCTGTGGTTTGGTTCCTTCTTCTTTCTGTCACCTCTAAATGACTAAATGAACTTGGCCCTGTCCAGGTCTTCCTCTTTTCCCTCCTGGATTTATATGTAGACATACACACATGCTGTCTCTCTCTCTCTCTCTCTCTCTCTCTCTCTCTCTCTGCTCTCAGGGGGGACTTCCTCCAGTGGGGGGTCCCGTCCATACTCTTCCAGTGCCACTCAGTGTCTTCAGGACCCGTTAGACTCATGTTTTACACCAGAGTCTGCTAAGGCAGCCCGAAACCCGACATCCCTATTCTCAATGGGGATCGGGCCACATTTGCATATTTTTGCATATTCGCTTTGCATATTTACACCAATTTTTATAATTTCTGAATAGTCTTAATAAAGTTGACTTTTTTAAGAGTGCAGCAACGTGTAAACTGAAGCAAGACTATTGAACTAGTTAGGAACGTCATGAGGAATTAATCGTTGGGCATTTTGAAAAGCCACGATGCTAGCCACACCTGTGTGACTGTATGGCTGCCTGTCAAAAGTGCCACATCCTTATAGGCACCAGCTTCTGACCACTTCATACTGTTTTCTGATATATTTGGGTAAGCATTGAAAACTTCAACTATATATTATTTATCTTAGAAAATGGTTTTCCTTTGATATCTTAATTATTTACCGCTGTCTATACATGGATTTTTTTTTTCAATGTAAGTTCATGGGCGGTACTGTTCATAGGCATACAGGCAGATGAAATAACCACTAGGCTGGTGGGGGGCGGGGGAGAGTGTGTGTTAGAGTTCAGCTGAGAAGCAGTTCTGTGGCCAGTGAAGGAAATGAGAGTTTTAACAGAGATTTCTCTGGGAGCACAGGGCTAGATTTCAGCCTGCAGCACAGTCATGTACTGTCATCCAGGAAATGGTAAGTGCTGTGTCACTCTTAAATGTTGCCTAATCCAATTGCTTTTATTCTATTAACAGTGTCTCCTAACTGACTTATAAGTATTTGGATAGAAAACACAAACATGGTGGAAAAACATAATTTGAATACAAATACGTGCTGAATATGTTCTATCTGGCTGTAGTTTCAAGTGTATATTTAGAAAATTTCTCTTTTCTAATTAAAGATGGGATTTCTATCTCTGCACATTCCTGGAGTCAGTTATGAAAATAGATTAGAATTTTTTGCATATTAAAATGAGCCCTGGATTTTATAAATTTTTTTCACTTGTACTGTAAGATAAAGGATATAGGGAAAATATGTCTAGTTGGGAATATTGTCTTTGTTGTGGAATATTGACCTTTCTGTCCCATTGTATGACCTTGGGTGTCTGTGTTTTATTTCCCCATGGAAATGTATTTGAAGATGTTCAAAAGAATCAGGTGCCTGTGACATGAGGACACCATTGTCTGGTCTAATTCTTTCCTCTCTTGAAATGAACATTTTGAGTTGGTTGTACAAGAGCATTTATTAAAGTTTCTCTAACTTGCATTCCAGAAGGGACTTTGAGGCTTGGTAGACAGAACTTTTCTACTTCCTTTCACTACCTTCATTGACTTTGAAGAGAATTATATCTGTTAGCCAGCAAAAATTTTTCCACCCGTCATGCGTGTGTCTGTGAGTGTGTGCCCAGATGGACAGGGGTGACCAGTGACATGGCTTTTCAAATATCCAACAATTAGGATAAAGTTCCTAACAAGTTAAAGTCTGGTCTTGCCTCAGCATACACACTGGTTGCATTCCTGAAAACTTCAGTCATACTAAGACTGTTCAGATTTTGAGAAATAAAAATGAAACTTGAGGTGGATGTCTTTGAAGAACTAATGTTGATTGCGGTTAGATGCCACAGAAAGAACATTTGTAATCTACTTCTAAATATGTTCCGGTTGCAGTATGTATAGCTATGGCTTAGACATGACTGTCCCCTTGATAATAAGCAAGAAAACTGCAGCTCAGAGAGGCTAGGAACCCTCACACAGCTATTCAGAGGTGAAGGAGGGACTAGAATACAGGGTTGAAAAGTTGGTTCTTATCCCTAAGCCCAGTAGAATTTGCAAAGCACCATTTGATGTCACTTTTCAATGAATCAAAAAGAAACCAATACAGAAGGGTCTAGAAAGAACAACCCTTTTGAAGATATCATTTCTGTTGTCCTCCTCACTCTTTCTTATTGATAGGCTGATCAGGTTCTTTACTACTTTTGCAGGGCAATCTCTACACTGTATTTTTCTCGGTCCTGTGGGAAGGCTCCAGTTAGGAACCTCTTCTCCACAACTGTGATTAGTGATTACGGGGCAGTGTTACACCCCACTCCTGGAGGTCAAGTGGCTCTCAGCACCAGTGCTTCAGCAGGCGGCTCCGCCAGGGCCCTCTCCATCCAGGCGTCTGCCTCCCATCGGCTCAGGATGTGGCCACGCCATTGATCGGAGGAGAGAGCACGTTGAGAGTTATTTTAAATTGGGCTCTAGAAATAGAGGTGAGGATGCTCAAACATCAGGTCCCTCCCGGGAAGGCACATTTATTTTTTTTAAAATGTGTTTATGAATAATTTTTCATATTTAAGAATTTAAATATCAATATAGGAAACCCAAAGAGTCTAAAAATGAGAAGTAGTGAGGTCAAGGAGATAAGGGTTCTTTCTTGTAATTAGATTTATGCAAAATAAAATTAAAGACCTCCTATGAATTACTTAATGGAGAATGAGTCCTTGACTTTCTGACTCAGGAATTGGTTTGCTTTGCAAAGATCCTTTCATCGGCTCTCTGGGAGGCTCATGTCTGGCAGGCATCGAAGATACCAGAGCTGACCAGAGTAAACCCAGAGAGGCGAGCTGTGTGTGCGTTGCAGAGATAGTTCCCTTAAGGCGATTTTTGGATTTTGATCAGTCTCAGTCTCAAGACGGAACACGATTGATGTTTTTCCCTTCAAAAATGTACAGGCAATCTCAAAGTATTGGTGCAATGGGACACCTGGCTCCACAGCTGGAACTTGTCTGAGGATGTGGAGTGGAGGGCCATCTCCTCTCCTGGTAGAATGAAGAGCCAAAGCTTCCAAACTTGCTTGGCTGCATAATTGAGCTACTGTCAAAGAATGTGAGCGGGCAAATCTTTCACACAGTCAAAAGCCACAGCTTTCTGAAAATTTAACACCTACAAGAGTTTTAAATATATTTTAAAAAATGAAGTGTCATGTAAGTAAAGACCTTAAAAATCATCAGGATTACTTTGCAGAGTTGAGTAGCCAGGCCTTTGTCATTTCTGGAATGGCCACAGAACCTCACGTCTTTTTCTGTTTGCTTAATTATTATTGGTGCTTTAATCTTACATGCGTTAGTGAGACTCACGGTGACATAGTTGTACATGCACATAACATAATTTGATCCCTTTCATCCCCCAGTCCCTCACTTTGGTCTCCGCTCCTCCTTTGCCAACCTCCTTTTCCTCCCTTTCTGGTGTCTCTTCTATTTCCATGAGATCACATTTTTCCTTTTTTCTCTCTAGCTTCCACACATGAGACAGAGAGAACGTACAACCCTTGGCTTTCTGAATCTGGCTTCTTTCACTGAACAGGATGCTAGTGCCATCCGTTTTCCTGCAGATGACATAATTTTGTTCTTCTCTATGTCCCCTCATTTCTTTATCCTTGAACTTCAATCCTGTCTTTCCTTTAAAGACAGTAAGGCAGTGAGCCTGGGTATTTTTTATAGCATGCTCTGTCTGAGAAGATGGGCAGTCTACAAAGCAGCCCTCTGACTGAGGACCAAACTGCTGGTCACCAAAGGCCATCAGTCCCTTTAAAATGATCCTCTGTCAGGCAGGGGTTCACAAAGCCAAGCCCCACCCACCCCTACCAAAGGCTTGCTGCATTCTGAGTGGTCTCTAAAAGGACTATGTATGATCCGTTTTGTGCTTGTTAGGAATGTCATATGATCTGTTTTCTAACTCTTATGGAAAAGTCTTAGCTGGGACAGACCTCAGGTGCTTTCAGTTCATTTGGTTTTATTTTGTTTTACTGGTCAGACACAGCCACAGGGGGAAGCCTCTGGCAGCCTTCCTGCGATTACTTAGGTGGGCATCAGTGTCTGAAGACCCTACAGGCAACCCCAGAGAGGCCATCTTTGTTTTTTTCCAGCGACGCCCAGGTTGCCCGGCATAGAGCAGGGCAGCGAGGGGTGCTGATGATGGTGATTCTCGAATTTATGCATCAGTCATCCCGGAGTCCTGTTTAAAACAAGATTGCTGGGGCTCGGTCCTAGAGTTTCTGATGCAGAAATTCTGGGGTGAAGTCTGAGGATCTACACTTCTGCCAAGCTCCCAGGGGGTGACCCACCCCCAGCTGGAGCACTGGGCATGGACAGTCGCTGTGCTGAGCATTCTGGCTTTTGAGGCTCACATCATCACTCACATTGGGGCAGCTTCTCACCCTCAACCTGCTAGGCAGCAGGATAAGCCAAGGGCAGCTGCTAGAAGGTTCCTACAGCTAATACTGAAGTTCCCTACTCAGAGCATTATTCCTTTAGCTTAGAATTTAGTTTTTATAAAAATGAGAATGTTCTTTAGAAGAGGACCAGGAGTTCACTCAACAAACATGTGTGGAGGGCATTCTACAGACCAGGCACAGAGCTGAGCTCTGGAGACTCAAAAATAACAACCGAAGTCTGTTTCACACACAGAGCAAACTCTCTAGGAGTTTACATTGGGGGTAGGGAAAGCAGTTGGATAAATTAATATTTACAGTCCTTGTGAATTAAGGAATAATGATATCTGTTTAAAAATAATTACCAGGTGGTGTTAAGAGATGGGATATAAGAGAAGGAATCAACAGTGGCTGAAGGCAGGCAGAGGAGGGAGTGCTGAGTCAGGATGCAGGGGGGGACAGCTTGCCAGGTATGACTCAGCACAACCTTCAAGGGCCAGCTCCTCTCCTGTCCCATGCCAGGGCTTAGGGATGCAGCACGTTTCTGAACACTAGCAGAGGTGGCAGGAAGAGCGGGCTAAAGGAGAAACTAATACCAGAGAAATAATGAGGGCAGCCCCTTCCAAATCTCTCCCAGGTTCTGCATGGGAAGGGGCTAGGTAGGGAAGGGTGGTCTGGGATGTTGGAAATAAAACTGAAGAAGTCAATAGGAAGAGAGGAGAGGAAGGTCGATGGAAACAAAGTAGCAGATCTGAAGGATGAACTCATTTAGAGATCTGACTACATCAGGAGGAATCAAGCCATCAGGACTGTGTGAATCGTATGAGATGATAAGTGTTATCATATAACGTGGTCCACTATAGTAACCATTTACCAACTCTGTGCATTCCTTAAATAAGCTACCAACGTCAAATATACACAATGAAGCTTCTTAAAAATAAAAAAAGACATTAGAAAAATGGAAGCGCAAGCAACCCAGTGAGAGTTTAACAGAAAGAATTGGTAAATATAGAATTAATATCTATTCTGCAGCCCTAGGAACGTCTCTGTGGCTTCCCCTGGGCTACAGAATAGACAAGAGGGTTGTGGCAGATAAGGGGCCTTGGCTCTGTACAGTCAAACCTTTGACCTCCAAGTCATTGCCTTGCTCCCAAGGACAAGTACACCCTAGTCAGAGTCCTGGTCCTCCCTACAGAACTGCTGTAGAGAGAAGGAAGCCCGAAAGTAGATTCTGTCAATAGATATTTATAGAGCAACTCTTTGTACCACCTTGCATTGGGACAAGTTTTTACAGAGTACTCAGACAGTTCCCCTATTGGTCCTTCATGTTAGCAACCATGCCAATGTAGGCAGGGAGTATTATCAACATTTTACAGGTGAAGAAGGCAGATCTCAGAGACATTGACTTACCAAGCATAAATGATAAGGAACCTTGGCAAAATAAGGGCTTAGGACTTTCTACCTTTCCAGAAAGTTCTCTATTGGTTGATAGGCTAAGATATCACCGTCAATAGAAGTATAAATGTGAACGTATATAATTCTGAATTTTCTAGTGGTAAAAAGGAGCAGGTGAGATTAATTGCAATAAGATTTCACCTAAAAGTTAAAATATTATCCATTTACCCAAAAACATAAGATATTAATAAGATATCATCGAATTCTTCAGATTTGGTGTATATTTCACACTTAAGGCTTATCTTAATTTGGATGCGAAATTTTCATTAGAAATACTTGACATGTTTAGATTTTATATTGATTACAATAGAAACGTAGGCTACATACTCAAGGTGGCCCGATCATATGTGAAAGTTTCTGATAACTGAACTGAGGTTCAGGTTTAATTAGTGAAGAATAAAGATTTACAATGATTTACTTAGTCCCTCTAATGGAATAGCCCCAGGTAGCAGGTGGCGGTGTCACCTGAGCCATCGCCCTTCTTCCCAGGAACTAGCAGACTGGCAGAACCAGGGTTTCCTTAGGCTCAGGCTCTTGACAATACGTGCGGCTTTGGTCATCCCCATTCTTACCTGTTTTCCTTGCTCATCTCCTTCAGAGGCCTCACCCTCATCTAATTCAAGTCTGCTCTCTCTTCCTGGTCCCCCTAGCTCCCTGCCTGTCCTCACTTGTGACCGCGCAGGGGAGGCAGTGCCCCTGATAACCGGCTTCAGACCTTAGGCCAGGAACAGAGAATGAGCTGGGAGAAAGAGTGGATGCTCCAGAGGACACCATAGCTATGGGTTTGCATGTGACAGTATGCACACCCTTTTCCTCCCAGGACGTCTTTGACTTACAAGTGACTGGGCCGTCAGAAAGCTTGGTCGCCCCTATTCTTAAATGCAAGCTTATATTAATGTTTTATACATGGAATCTAAAAATATTGAACTTGCAGAAGCAGAGAGTAGAATGTTAGTTACCCGAGCCTGGGGGTCAGGTGCTGGTCCCAAGACATAAATATCAGACAGGAGGAATCAGCTCAAGGAATCTATTGTGCATTATGGTGACTATGGTTCATAACGAGGCATTGTATTCTTAAAAATTGCTAAGAGAGTAGATTTTAAGTTTTCAAGAATGTGAGAGAATGCATATGTTCATTGGCCTGAAAATCTGCAATGTACACACATTTCAAAACATTGTGTTACACTTGATAAAAACATAGTATTGTGTCAATTAAATAAGCAGTATTTTTTAAAGGCACATTTGTCTGATAGAGCCTGGCTCTCAATTTACGGTTGGATTTTTATTGTAACTAGAAATGGAAATCTGTTTCTCTAGGTGTGTGTGGGGGGGGAGTATAATCTAGTGGACTGGATGGAAAGCGTAGCCCTGCGTGGTTTTTAGGAATAGCTGAGCAGCTATTCAAGCCGCCCGGGCATATGTTTGCCTACTGACGTGTGTCTTTGAGGATGAGCTTGTACTGTGACCTACTTAGGACTTCGAGAGTCTATGTGGCATTTTGCAAATATGGATGAAGCCCCATGTGGTTCGTGGCCCATCTCCCCAACACAGGCACAGCGCTTCCTTGGCGCTCTCTGCTCTCCCCTTTGTTCTCCGTGGGGGTTGGAGGCGGGTGAGGCGGGGAGGAGGCAGGTCCAGGCTGGTCTATGAAACCTGAGCCTGAGTGAATTTGACTATTAAACTCACCTTCTTAAGATCCCAGACTTAAGTTCGTTGGTGTAGCTGCAGTGAACACACACCACCCAGCAGACAAGCCGGAGCCCGCCTGGCTCCCTCAGATATTTTATAATTGAAGTTAGATGTGCGTCACAGCTCTCAACGCTGACAGCTTCCTTAAGCGCACTGACGTCTGTAACTTTTACAAACAAGTAAAACAACCGGGGATGAAGTAGCCTTCCCCACCAGCAGCAGGAGAAGTCTTGCTAAATAAACAGGCCATGATCAGATAAGCTGGAGAGATACCATAGGGGTTCCTGCCCTGTCCTGGCTGATGAGACACAGGAGTGCTCGAAAGCCAGGGAAAGGCCTGTTTGACAGTAGAATTAATCACACATAACTTTCCTAGCCTTGTATTGGAATACACGACCAGGGTAACTCCGCATCGTGTACAACCACAAGAGTGGGATCCTAAATAAAATAAGTTATACTCTATGTATGTAGAATTTGCCAAAATACATTCTACTGTCTTGTATAACTAAAAAGAAAAAATAATTTTTTTAAAAAAGCCTGTTTGGCTTGGTTTCCCCAGAGTTAACTGAACCTAATTGATCTGGGACCCCCGTACCCACCATTTTTCAGGAGACACTTGAGAACCACTTAAGAGTTATCACTCTCTAAACTAACTTGGACACAGTCATGCATCACTTAATGATGGAATGCATTCAGATAAGTGTGTCATTAGGTGACTTCATCATTGTGCAAACGTCATAGAATGTCCTTAATGACCTGGAAGGGGCAGGTCATCACTGGATATGGTCCTGTGATACAATCAAGAGATGTGTGAAGTATGAGGTGTTTGAGTACACTTTAAAAGGAGTACACTTTAAAATAATGATTATAGCATATTCAATCCATAAAACGGTAACATCGTCGTTTATTATCATTATCAAGTATTAATGACTGTACATAATTATATGTGCTATGCTTTTACAGCTGGTATGCAGTAGGTTCACATCATCATCACACCAACACATGAGAAATGTCTGAAGCAGGATTTTTTAAAAATTTAATTTGTTATATGAGACAGCAGAATGCATTACAATTCAGAATACACATATAGAGCACAACTTTTCATGTCTCTGGTTGTACACAAAGTAGAGTCACATCCTTCGTGTCTTCATACATGTACTTAGAGTAATGATGACCATCGCATTCCACTGTCTTTCCTTCCTACCCCCTGCCCCTTCCCTTTCTCTCCCTCCCCTTTGCCCTTTCTAGAATTCATCTAATCCTCCCGTGCTCCACCCGCCCCCAACCCCATTATGAATCAGCATCCTTAAATCAGAGAAAACATTCAGCATTTGTTTTTTGGGGATTGGCTAACTTGACTTAGCATTATATTCTCTGATTCCATCCATTTACCTGCAAATGCCATGATTTTATCCTCTTTTATTGCTGAGTAATATTCCATTGTGTAGATATACCACAGTTTCTTTATCCATCCATCAACTGAAGGGTATCTAGGTTGGTTCCACAGTTTAGCTATTGTGAATTGTGCTGCTATAAACATTGATGTGGCTGTGTCCCTGTAGTACGCTGTTTTTAAGTCCTTTGGGTATTGTCCGAGGAGTGGGATAGCTGGGTCAAATGGTGGTTCCATTCCCAGTTTTCCAAGGATTCTCCACACTGTTAAGCAGGATTTTTTAGCTCCAGTATAATATCATTGGACCACTGTATGTCTGGTCTGTTGACTGGAATGTCATTACGACTATCATCAACTTCCAATCTTCACTCAGCTCTCATTACCTACACATTAATGTGGTATATATAACTTGCCTTATGTATTTGCTCCAATATCAAGATCAAGCAAATATATAAGGTAGTTTATGTCATATACACTTATTGAAATTGATCAACTTTACTTATTCATGCTTGTCTTAGTAATCTTAAATTTTTAATGTTTAATAATTTTTATGATCCTTGAAAAAAGTAAGAAAAGCAAAATGCGCTGACTTTGGAAATCCAAACTAATTACATTTTCTGTTCTAGACGTGGTTTAACTCCAGCATCCCACACAAGAGAGCATTTTTAGATTGTGACTCGGTTAAAAATGAAACTGAACTCAACTAAAATGAACTTTTATTCATGCATTTGGTCTTCATTAAATTGGTCGATAAACATTTCTTGAGGTTCTAATAGAATCTAGGAGCTAAGGGACTTGGGATACAGAAAAGGAAAACTCTAAGAATAGTCGTTACCCTAGGAGTACCTACAACATGAGTGAAGATGAATATTGAACAGGTACTAGCAGGAGAGGAAGCAGGGAGAGAGCAGAGAATATATATCAGGTGGCTCCTACCTACATCCATCTGGAAGTTGGAATCTCTGTACAAACTGGGAAGAGCATAAGGAATAAGGAGCCCGTGTTCCATCCAAAATGACAATATCTTCATTACGTAGGAGAGGCACTTCCCAAATAATTGTTTATAGCATCCCCAACAATAAAACCCATGGCCTAAATGTGAAATTAATTGAGAGCCACAGTTCTAATACACTGTTTTGGCGATTAAGCACATTAGATTGGATTGTTTCAGAAGGCCTAATTATTGTGTCTGCCACACTCGTCTGTTTGAGTCATTCCTAACTTTTGGACTGCTGCCTAGATCACTCTGCAATACAGTTTCAGTTGCGTGTTCTTCTTTTTTTAATGCACAACTTTCCTCACTCTACTCAAACCTCCAAGCTCTAACCTGCACTTTTACAATTTCTAGAAAAGAGCTAAATAGTTTGTTCAAGGGTCAATGCCGTTGAGTTTGGGTATGAGTTGATTTTTTTTTTTATTATGTTTTGCAGGTTCATGATTTAAAAGTGCCTGTGGGAAGTTCCTGTTGCTGAAAACTGTGGCCTGGGAGAGCTTTTCATTTCTTGACGCTGACGTTATGAGTGGATGAAGATACCTCCGTTGTCTGACTTTGCCAATTGTTTAATTTCAGAGTTTACAAAGGAAGAAGGAAAGCTAAAGTATGAACATCTGAGAGGCCTCTTTTCCAGCATCATCTACAGCTGTGAGTGTCAGAACTAACTATTTTCCCAAGGAGTGCCATGATATTGAAGTCACTTTATTAAAAAGCTGTTGTATCTGCAAAACCATCAAGAGACTGGGACGTCGAGAGCCAGAGATGACACTGAGAGTGGTTTTATTGCGGCCCACAGTCTTCAGGTGGGGCATTTTGATTGATGAGTGACTCCTGCTGATAAGTCCTCTCGTCACCATTTCCTGGATCGGACTTCATTCGGCAATTTATCACTTACCTTCAGACTTCCATGTGGGAGTTTTCACAACAGTAGTTTTGGAATCATTGGGACTTGGATTGATTTCACCACTTCACAGACACTAACGGAGCCCACGGTACTCTCTCACCATGGCTTTGAACGTTGCTCCGGTCAGAGATACAAAGTGGCTGACGTTAGAGGTGTGCAGACAGTTCCAGAGAGGAACCTGCTCCCGCTCCGATGAAGAATGCAAATTCGCTCACCCCCCAAAAAGCTGCCAGGTTGAAAATGGAAGAGTGATTGCCTGCTTTGACTCCCTCAAGGTAAGAGAATGTGTTCACTTGTTGTTTCAAAGCCACATTGGGCTTCCAAAACAGAGTGCTTTACCTGGCACTTTTACAGAAAGTGAACAACCACTTTTAGATTCTGTTTTCTTGACTGTGGTGACGTTGGGAAGATTTCACTCAAATTTGTTCATATCAGACACATATAAATTTTTTACACATCTATGTTTAAATTAAAAATACATGATGGTGTATTTCTGGTCTGGCATGACATTCATGTACCCAAGAGTTTTAAATCAAAGTCAGGCTTGTGACAACTGAAGATAAATATTTTATTAACGTTTGATCTTCCGGAGGTTATGTAAAGGTGAAGAAATTGAATGTGTCACTTTCATGTGCCAGTTACTCTGACTTACATCTGGAAGAATTTTCTATTCTTGGGGTTCTCTTTCTTGACCAAGGGCTTCCTAAAATGCTTCTCAACCTGGCTTTCACTCTCTTTCAGAACAGTTTATGGCTCATAGAGATTAAATACGCACTTAATGCTTGGGAATCTGCCATCTAGTCTGTGAGTTATATAACAAAAGCCATGAATGGTATGCAGGTGACACCCTTGATGAGCTCATGTCTGGTAGGGACGTACATCAGCAAATAACTGCTGTGTAAGAAGAAAGGCACGTGCCCCACAGGAGGAGCAGAGGACTCTCCCCTGGGAGTCCACAGAGGACAGCTGGCTTCCCACATTTCAAGAGATGATTTTGGAGGTTGGTGCACCTGGGTTGTGTACTGAAAGATCTAGTTGAAAGAAGTGGTATGATTTTGCCCAGAAAGCATCGAGGTTTATTTCGCCTTAAAATTAGGGTACTTTGTATTCCAGATCACCTCAGCCTGTCCTAAGGGCATAATGATGTTGTTCTAAATAGAACCAAGTATGATAAACAGCTTAAAAACAGCTTAATATTTCCATCTCTGCAAATCCTCAATAAGCTTACCTATCAGTTAACAAAAATTTATTTATGCTCTTGATATATGACTTGAGAACCTCTGTGCTGTGAGTTTACACAACAGTGACCTTGGCTTCTCTTTGGTCATTGAAGGGACTGGGCATGCATTTGGAGGATTTCATCTCATGTCAAAAATTATGTCTTAAAAGACTTATAAATCAAAATGTGTAACTCTAACTCTTAGAAATGTAAGACTTCCAAGATATATTTATGTATCTTCTAAAGGGAAACTTTGTCTATACTAAAAGCAGAAAAATACATCCATAGCTTGACAGAAATCTTTCAAAGGTAAAAATTTGACAAATTAGACGTATTATCTACATCATGAGCTGAAACTATTCTCTTTTTATCATAAAAGCTTATTAGACTAGACTAAAATGAAAGCGAGTAGATGGAGTAATCCCAATTCATATAAACTGTGTCAATGTAAGCTCACTGTACATTAGTATTTATTTTGCCTTTGGTCAAAGAAGTAAAGGTAGTCTGATTTGCCTCCATGAGTGTCAACAATGGGAACATTCACCACAAAAGCAATATAGATTTAAGCTGAGTCACAAAAGTTTCAAGATACGGAAACAGATCAGAGAGGAGAAATGAATTTTCCAAGTCATTCATAATTCTTTCATTTTATTAATTGAAACCTTCTCTGTCTGGATATTGAATATTAACTATCATGATTTTTTTAGTTTCTTAAAGCTCTTTATTGTTTAAATCTAGTAGGGAATGTTGGGAAAATATTCCTGACCCATTAATACCACATATTTCTTGAATATCAACTGGGTAAAACGTTCCAACAAAGGTCTTGATCTGCATAATTCTTTACATTTCTGTGGATTCGCCAGCTGCACACTTGTTGGAGGAGTCCAATCCCTGGAGCAAGGAATGTGAACAGTCATGTTCAGCATAAAAAGTGTGAATCAAGCCATGAGCATATTGAACCCTATTCACGTAAAATTTATTTTGGGGAGTGTCCAGTAGGCCCATGCTCAAGAGTGGAAGGAAGCCTGGTTGGACATTGCCTCAAGTTCTTGGTCACTTTTAGAACTGTAGAATTTCAACTTACTTCATTTGAATGGGATATTACAGATTTTTAAAGTTGTCAAATTGAAAAAAAAAAAGTAAAAAGAGCCTACAAGAAGAGGAGTAAGTCGGACCTGAGTCTATAAACACCTGCTGGGCCTTGGGTGGTTTCACAAAGTGGAGAATATCCACCAGCAAAAATAGTTGAAGCGTGTGCTGTCGATAGCATCACTGTCATATTCACTCTGCAAGTTTGTTTATATGATCAGAAGCCCTGGCAACCAGACCAACAAGTTAGAAGAACCAAAATTAGTAGCCAAAAAGAAAAATAACGATGATGATAACTGTGAAGCTATTTAACTTCATTACAGGTTGAACATCCCTAATCCATCCATCTGCAATCCAAAATGCTCCAAAATCTGAAACTTTTTGATCACCAACATGATGCCCCATGTGGAAACTTCCTAACATGACCTCATTATGGGTAGCACTTGAAATTCAAATGTATATTTATTTAAATATTCTCTAACATTGTCTTCAGGCCATGGGTATGGGTGTTTAAAAAGCATAAATGAATTTTGTGTTTAGGCTTGGGTCCCATCTCTAAGGTAGCCCATTGTGTATATGCAAACATACCATACTTGGACGACTGCAAATCTGAAACACCCCTGGTCCTGAGCATTTTGGGTAAGGGATATTCAATCTGTGTATTAAAGTAGATAGTGTTGCTCAGGGGAGCCAGACGAGGTCAGAATGGGTCCAACAGACCTTGATGAATCCTGGCTGGGACAGGCCAGCTCTATCATTTGAGACAAGTTGTTCTATCTCCTTAATTTCTGTGTCCTCTTATGTAAAACTGATAGAATTCTCACTTCATAAGATTACCTCAAGGACTACCTGGCCCACCACATCCCACGTTTTAACCCAGGGCTGGACGTGTTACGGATGGCCATGTTGAGTCCTTCCCTTGGTAATGTATCCCAGTTCAGCCACTGATTGCAATGACTGGCTCTAAATGAAGGTGTGTCCAACTCTTCATATGTTCAAACTCAGAATCGACTGAATGGTTGGTAACCCCCAGTCTTATGAGTAATTCACAACATTAGAAGAACTGGGATGTGAGGCAAGTGCCATTTTTGTTGTTATTTATTACAATATATTTTCTATGAATGCCATGAGGGGTTAATTGGTATTTGTGACTGGGAGAGAATCTGTTGGCCTGTAAATATAGGGATGACTCAATTGTGAGCCTTTTGCCTTGTTGTTATTAGTTATTTGTATCTATGAATGAAATTCCCAGGAGTACATGCCGAAACAAATTTTGGTTGTTGGAAAAATTTTGTTGAGGTCTTTGTTAAGGGAATTGTGCATGTAAAAATGTTTTTATAAAAGAACATTTAGAAACATAGAAGAGTTCTTACAGTGGTATTTGTACATTACTCATAACTTGACAAAATGCACTGTTTCATGAACAAGAAACTCCCTCGTAGCCAAGGACTCCACCAAGTGAAAACCCATCTTGCATGGCTCTACCGTCCACAAAACATTTCCCCTCATAGTTGAAATATTTGATATTTTTTCTTCTTTCCAGATTCTTTTTCTTGTAACCAATAGGAATTAATCTGGACTATTTTGCAAACAGAAACATCTGGAAAGAAACACATGAATCAACTTCAATGCCTATTGAGATTAAAGGTTTCATTACTTACCACTTTCATTTAGAATGTATTGCTTTAAACATTCAAATTCAAACTCAGCTTAAGAAAATGAAGCCATTTTAAAAATCAGATCGCTAATTTTGGTGGAAAATACTTGGTGCATTTGGGGGAAATTATTTAGACACTATTTAGAAATGTAGACATAACATTTCTTAATAAAAGTCAGCTCAGAGAAAGACAGTGTGATTCTCTTAACACCTCAGTCAGGATGACGTCGTGTCTCTGTCCAAGGATCTTTCCGGTGGCTTTTTGTCTCGCACAGAGACCAGCAGGACAAGGTTGGCTTGGCCCTTGGCACAGAGCTGCTTCCTCCCCCAACCACCTGACTTTATTTTTACTGCTGCCCTCATCTGGTCCCTTCCAGGCCCCCAGGTCCTTGCTGTCCCTAAATATGCCCAGAGGCTTCACCTCTGGGTGTTTGTACTTGGTCTTGGCTCTGCTTGGAATATTCTTGCCTCAGTTAAATGAACAGCTTGTCCTCTCATTTCCTTCAGGCCTCTGATAAAAAAAAAATACCCACTCATTAGTGAAGCTTTTCTGCCATCCTTTATTCAAAGAGTGATATAAGCTGCACCTAGTCAGAATTGTGCCTGTTGGGATCCAGAGCCAAGATCAGTGTCATACACATAATAGGTGCTTAATAAATATTGGTCGAATGGTAGAGCATGT
The DNA here is from genome assembly GCF_045843805.1 of Urocitellus parryii. Lineage (NCBI taxonomy): Eukaryota > Metazoa > Chordata > Mammalia > Rodentia > Sciuridae > Urocitellus > Urocitellus parryii. The sequence goes on along the minus strand of NC_135532.1, from coordinate 13,337,187 downwards.
TCATCAGGCAAGTATCCATGCCTCATTCAGGGCTGCAGTTCCCGAATTCATGGGGTGGGGGTTGCACTTTAGGGGACCATTGCCCTTCTTATCACAGTCTTCTATGTGATCAACACCCCTGGAGCTGTATGGTACATAACCCATGCAATAAGGTGCTATGGCCCTGTTGTTGGTATACCAGTAGATTTCAAAACCAGGGAGCTCAGTGCAGGAATTTGAAGGTATAGGTGTGACTCTCAGAGTGTAGTGCAACATTGAAAAATTGACAAGTAAATCATTCGATTTTCTCTGCAGGGTAATTTGAGCTGCATGTGATGGAGAAACTGCTTTTTCCTACTCTGTTTCTAAATTTCCAAGATGAAAAATAGAAGTTTTTGCTCATTTATGTATGGGAAGATGGCTATAAGCTCATGGCAAATAAAATTTAGTCAGTATTTGTGGATGACAATTTCAAAATTGAAAGTGATATACATGAGGTATTTTGTGGCAATCACTTGCAGAATTGCTTGAATATTTTCTAAATTACACATCTGATGTGCAAATGTAATCTCAGACAAATTTTTCATTATTGATAGTAATCACTGCAGTCATGTAGAACTTAGTAGATGTGAACATAGGTTCAAACATCTAAGCAATCCACCTTGTAATGGTGAAGAAGGAGCCTGACCCCAGGTATGTGTGGCTCCAAAGCTGGCTCCATCCATCCCTCCTGCTAACTCCTCTTACTGAATAAATCATTGATGTAATTAATTGTAAAATTCCTAATAGCTTAATAACATTCATGTTTAACACGTTTAGCATATTGAAGTGCAAAAAAATTCTAAAATAGAAGGGCTCAGGAGTAAACCTGTTTAGGTTTTTAGAAATGCAAATATTTTAAAAAGAGAAAGTGCAAGAGAAAGCAAGGCACGTGTTTCTATGTCTGTATGTAAATATTTTTCATCATTGATAGTAATTACTAGGTTTTTTTGCATGTATGTGTAAATTGTATTTATTTACTCGTATGTCTGTATATAAATATTATGCCATCACTTACTAGATCTCTTCAGCTAAAATGGCCTTGGTCTGAGGTTTGGCCAGGTGTCCATCCATGTGATTCTGGAACATACTCTCCTGCTACTGCTTCCCAGGGGGTTCTCCTTGTCCTTTACATCCTCAGATCTCCTCTGACTTTACCTCCAATGCCACCGCTCCCCTCCTGTGCTTCCTAGCTATGGGGGTTCTCCGAGGCTGGTCCTTCCTCTTTCAAACCCAGTCATCAGCTCTGCAAGTTCATCTGTGTTTGTATGTTCACTTTCCACCTCTGCCAGCGAATCCCAGTCTGGTTGTGGGCCCTTTCTGGCCACCTCCTGGGATCTAAGTGCCCCCTGAACATCCCCATCTGGATGGCCACTGTCACCTCCAGGTCAATATATCGAAAGCCCAACTCCTCGTTCTTCCCCCACCTCAGCCTCCACCCTGCCTACTCAATGCCTTCCTCCCCAGGCTCCAAACTTGAACATGACCTGGGCTCTTGGTCTTTCTATTGTAGTTTTCTTGTTCTGGTTGTAGATGTCTAACATCTTGAGGAGTTAATCAAAGCTGTGGAATCTTTGCCCAGAAAACTACCCATCATTACAGGTTATTTCAAACAATCTCAAGGTCTTAGGGGTTTCTTGTTTCCACTTGAAAGCCATGAATAGACTGTAGATTAGGAAACCCTCATCTAAAAAGAAGCCTGAACCAGTAAAGTGGGACGAGAAGGCCAGAGGGTCACTACAGGTACCATTTGGTTATTTCATTAATTTGCCTGGAACCAAGATCAGCAGCATATTCCTCCAACACTCACGATATTCTCTGCTAAGGAGCAACATTTAAATTTCAGGACAAGAGGACCATTGCTCCCTGTGTAAGAGCAGGTGGAATCAAGTGGTCTGTTTTTTGCCTACATATGTAAATTTTATTTATGAGTAAGTGAGCCACAAGCTCCAAGTATGAATCTTAGAAACAAGTGTTCATTATGAAGACAAAGATAACAACCTTCATGGTCCAAATGCTAGTTCCTATCTGTTCATATAAAAAGAAAGGGTAAGTATACCTCTAACCCATATCAAATGTATAGCACATTATTATACAACATATTGTTATCACATCTATTAATGACATTTACAGGATAAACCTCATAAAAATCACAAAATATTTGGTAAACCAAAGTTATTGAAAGATAAAGGCAGAAATGGTGTAAGAAGAAAGAAATGATAGAAATGTGGACCTTAAGACGGCAGGAAACTACAATAAAAACCTCTAAAATATTTCAGAAAAGTTAATGGATAGTAGATTTGGAATAGTTTAAAATCAGAACAAATCTCTCTGGAAGCATATCCTTAAATTCTGAAGTTTGGACAATTCTTAGGAATAGATGGTAAATGGTAATGAATGATTTTTATCAATGGACAGTTGCAGAGAAGTCCAGATACTTACCAAGGACACTGGAGACCTGTAGTTGTTTATAGGAGCGGATTCTTGTATTCACCTTTCCCTGTCACTCGCCTGTCAGTCTCCTAGTTAAAGTCACTGGTATCTGCATGTCACAGAATTTAAGGGGAGTCATTGAATCTCAATGTGGACTCTCTGCATGCTCCTCCCGGGCACCCTCCCCCTCCTCAGGAAATCCGTTCTCCAGGTTTCCTCATCTTCCCTGGTCTCTCCTCAGTGGTCCTCCTAACGATGCTTCTTCCTCTGTTGGAACTACTGCATGGGTAGGTTCTAGCACAAACACCATTAAAATGTTCATCTAAGGTCTCTGGCTTGTTTTATTAGAATGGAGTGAGAATGTAAAAGCACTCACAAAACTATCAAAGTGGAGTTTCTTTCAGTAGTTTTAGGATTTTCTCCAACTCCTTAAAAATCATTTCCCTATATCTCAGTTTTTCAGTGAAGGTCATTTGTCAGTCTTGCAGAGGTTACAAGGTAGTATTGAGAGAAAAAGCTTATCTTTTTTGAGGACATATTCCATGGGTCCAGACAATATTTAAAGTCAATTAAAGAATTGCCGCAAGCACAGCTTTTCCTTACCTTCTTGTCCATACCAGCACCTGTCTCCACTCCAGGTTGCCCTGGCTCCTCTGACTGTGAGTCCCCATCTGATTCTGCCGTCTCCTGGGTTCCTTCATCATGGTTCCAGAGGTTCAGCCCACGGTCGGCTGACTCCATTGCTCTGGGCCTGAAAGGAGGCAGACTCTCAGGGTGGAAGTGTGTGGTGGAGGAGGACTGTTCAGCTGGGCAGCAGGGAAGCAGGAGCTGGAATCAAGCCTCGAGTGGGCAAGGAGATGACTCTCAGGGAATCAGGCGTTGGCCTAAATGTCTCGCTTGGGGATAGCACATACACCCAGTGGGTGCACCTTGCATTTTCCTGGGATCTCTGCTTCTCTCAGTAAGATGCTTACATTCTTGCTCAGTGTAAAAATGAGAGGTAGGCAAGATAGCCTCTACATTAGTTTTCTATGTTATAACAAACCGTGCAGCTTTATAAATATTCTCTTATTCTCTCACGGTTCTGGAGGCTAAGCGTTCAAAATCAAGGTGTCAGGAGGACTGTGCTCCCTCTGAATCCTCTCTGGGGATCTGTCTTGGCCACTTGCAGCTGCAGTAGCCCTTACATTCCTTGGCTCATGGCTGCATCGCCCCAGCCTCTTCCCGTCTTCACAGGGCTGTGTTCTTGCGTATCTCCCTTCACATCGTCTTCCTCTGTTTGTGTCTATGCCTGAATTTCTCCATCTTGTAAGGACACCAGATCTCTCTCAGGTTAAGGGCCACCTTTCTCCAGGATAGCCTCATCTTAATGGGTACATCTGCAGTGACCCTGTTTCCACATGGAGTCACACTTGGAGGAGCTGGGGCTGAGGGCTTCCGTGTATATTTTGTGAGGACCCAATTACATAAACCTGAAACACGCTAGAAATCAAACACCACGGTCTAAAGCAAGCCTAATTACTGAAGTAGGCCCCAGAGATGAGGTGGAAAAACCTCCAGAGTCTTGGTACTGCAGACAAGAAGGAATGGTAATACCTGGCATTCGGTGAACACAGCCTGCTGCAGCTAAAACGTAAGAACAGGTACCAAGGATTCGTGGGGAAACATGATAAAGTTTATTTTCACCTAAAAATGAATGGAACGCAATGTCAATTTTAATTTCAATTACATTTTTTAACAATTACATTTGTTTATTACTTACTTTGCCTTGGGCAGTGATGCTGACCTTTGTTAGTATGTGAAGCAGTTCTATGGCACTATTTCTCATGAAGGATTAAGGAGAAAGAAACAGCATATTGAAGGATTTCTTTAATATTCATATTTTTTTCTAAAAGTGGGAATTTTGTCAGTGCTCTCCCATTGAAACTTGTTTTTACTTTAAGAATTTTTAGGAGCACAGTGACACAATAGGAAGCAAAGATTTAAAGAAAAGCCCTGGCCTGGGAATCTGCATTTGAGCACTGGTTTTGCTGCATTATCTTTTTCACCTCTCTGGGCTCCGGGTGCCTCATCAGTAAATATAGTTGGCCCTCCTTGTATCTGGGTTTTGCATTCAGGATTCAAACAATGACATATTGAAAATATTGGGGAAAAATGTACAGTATACTGGATGTGTGTAGTATAACCACTATGTACATAACATTCACATTGTGTTAGCAATTATAAGTAATCTAGGGATGATTTAACATCGGTGATAAGAAAATACCATGCCATTTTATAGAAGGGACTTGAGAATCCAAGGATGTTAGTCTCTGAGGGGATCCTGAAATCAATCCCCCATAAATGTACTAAGGGATGCCTCTGTTATCACTTCATTCACTCATCCATCCCGTCTTCAGCTAAACAGAATTGCAAACTAAAGAGGAGGCAGAAACATAATATGAATCAGTGACTTACTTCCAGTGTTGGGAGTTCTCAGGGGTTGTTGGGAGAGAAATAACAGGAGAGCACATGCCACCTCTAAAGAGGGCAGTTTCCCCCAAAGGACAGACAGCTGCTGTCGATGTGAGATAATTCAGGTGATTTTTAAAAGAGATCTGAATTTCAATAGGAAGTTCCCCAATTTCTGAATCTTGACAATCTGTTAAAATATTTTTAAACCTTGGAGTCCAAACAAAATGCGTTCACGGGATGCGCTCAGCCAGCAGACTGCCACACTTAGCCTCTGAAATAAACAAATAAATACCCATCACACAACAGGCAGTTCTAAACACACCACTGTGACAGTGGGACCACTTTTCCCATCCCTAGGGACCACGGAGGGCAGAGGGAGTTGACTGACTGTCCTCAGGCATCTTGGAGACCTTTCGCTCGCGCTGCTTTGGTGCTTCTCTCCTGCCTAGGTTTCCCCTGGACTCACTGGCTCCTCCTCGGTCTCTCTCCCTGAACCCCCTCCTCCTCTCCACCCCCAGATGCTGGAGTCCCTCCAGGTTCAGCCTTTGAACATCTCTACATCTCCCCAACATCCACAGTGGGTGACTTCCTGTTCATTATGCTTGTCTGAAAGCCCTTGGACTTGCTGACCCACTTGGACTCCCTGGATGACCTCATCTGATGCAGTGACCACATGTATTTTCTACCTGCTTTATGTTTCCGAATTTCAATCTCCATTCCTGAATCCACCCCTTAGTTCTCGAGTCTTGTATCCCATTGCTCACCTGGAACCTCTACTCATATATTTAAGGGACATATCAAATTCAGTAAGTCCACTAACGACCTCATTTCCCATTCTCCCTTCTATTGTCAGTGTTCTCGTTTTCAATAGATGGTACCATTCATTCAGTTGAGATGGTACCATTCATTCAGTTGATCAAATCAAGCGCCTTGAAGCCCAGCTTGATTCTTCTATTAGCATTATTGCCATCTCCAACCCATCATAGTCCATTTCCTCTGTCTTCATGTAGATCCTAATTGGATGAGTTCTCATCATTTCTTCTATGACTACCACGGTGTCTCAGATGCACAAGTGTACTCTCATAGGAACTCTCTCTTCTTTTGCCATCCCCTACCTCAGCAGACAGAGAGAGCCTTTCAAAGCATAAGTCATAGCATCCCACTTTCTCACTCAAAACTTTCCAGCTGTTTCCATTTCACTCATGAGATCCAAAGACCCTTAAAGCCCCATCTGGCCTGGCCCTTGCTGTATTGCTGGTCCCATAGTTTTGCCACTCTCCCACAATCACTGTGCACCAGTTCTGTGGCCTGTGGGCTCTGCAGAGACTTTGCACCAGCTTTCCCTTCCTCCAGGATGCTCTTCCCAGGTGGCTGCAGGCCTTAGTTCTTCACTTTACCTGGTCTTTACTTAAATGCCAGGCATCTATCCACAACAGCACCCCCAGCATTTAGCCTTGAGTGATGTGGTCCATCTTTGTGTCTCTCCATCATCTACCTCCTCCCTTGAGAGGAGGTCAAGCTTTGAGGAAGGGACCTGGTGCCAGAACTCCACTACCTGGCAACTAATGGGTGCACCGTCATCTTTGCATGGAATAAATATATTCTTAAATTCTAAACTTTAAGATGTAACTGTTCCAATAAAATGTAATTCACTTCTCTGACTACTTATTAGTCAATTTCTCCCATTAGTTTATAGACAGAAAAACATGAGTGTTAAAAGCTTTGCACAAATGGGGGTCTTCGGTTTACAACTCAAAGGTGTTTACTGGTGCTGTTCATAGTTGTAGCCGTCCTAACAGGCGTGTCACATGGAGACTTGTTGCAAGTGTTAGCAAGAAGTTATTAAAATTCACAGGGCAGCGTTGGGCCACTGTGGGCAACTCTACAGTTCTTGAAAAGCTGGCCACAGATGGATGCTTGTGTTTGACAGTTTTCACTAATCTGTTGCAAAATAAGGACTCAGAAATATCACTAGTCTGTTGTAAACTAAGAAATATGTTTTTCCTGGGAAAGTAAATGCATTCCGTTTAATAGTTATTTTTAGTTCTGAGATTGTTGCTTCTTATTTTCCCAGTTATCCTAATATTCCTTTCTTTTATAATGGGATTGTCCTAGATGAGCTACTTGGTTCTTTTTCCTTGATATCCTTACCTAGCAGAGGAAAAAGTGCGGAACCATATTGTCGGTTTCTTGCTCTTCTTCTTAGGTTCTTACTGCTCATTAAGATTTAAAAGCAGAGATCTCACTGTCTGTACAATTCGGACTAAAATCCACACCATCCTCCCTTCTCCTTTGAGTCATATTCAATGGATGGGAAGAAAGGCATTGCCAGTCTACGTGTTACCTAAGAGGACTCTGGATGTTCTCCAGTCCTTTCCCTGCTGGCCAGTGAGGACAGCTTGATTCATCATATAATAAGGGTGAGGGAGGGAAGAGCCCAACCAGAGACCTGAGACTGCGAATGTGTTGATTTCAGTGTACAGTGTTAAGTTCCCAGCAGCCTGGGGCACCTGTCAAACAATGCCAGAGTCTACACCATGGCAGGGGCACAACCCTGGAGCTGTGGAGACCGGGTTTGCTCTGCGGGGGATACGCCAACTATGAACCTCATCTATTTCATAAATTTCCCCATGAATTGACCCCACTAATACTAAATAGCATATTCCTTCCACTTGGTTTGATTCGATTTCTTCCGGCTGAGAGATTACAGTGTGGTGTGTGTTACTCTCTCTCAGCACTGTCGTAACCAAGAATAAGATTGAAACTCTGAGGACCAATGACCTTTGGGATTTGGAGAGTGAGTAGATGTTGACATATTTATTTGCGATCAAACTTACTGAAGCCATCTGCCTGACCAACCTGCATTTTAGGGATATGACCCATGAGACCACTTTCTTAGTACTGAGGTCATATACCCACTTGAATATTCAGTCCTATAGAAGATGAGATATTTCCAGGGAAAGAAAAAAAAGAAAATGACTTAGAGACCTTAACCACAGTTAAAGCAAAACAAAGTGGCTCGATCTGTTAATATTTCACTTAAGTCACTCTCATCTTACTGGAACATTTGTTATTCTTTAAACAAATATAATGTCTAATTTTTGACTGAGTGATGTGATTGTTAAGGTACGTTAGGAATCATAAGATAAAAGCTTACTTGGTGAAAAATACAATGCAGAACATGTAGGTTTAAAGAAAAAAAAAATTGTCCATTCAGTTCACTTCTCGAATCTCCTGTGAAGGAATCCTTCAAGTGCTCCTAGCCTTTAGTAAAATCATTAATGACACCAAAGAGATCATTTCACACCTGTCATGAAACTAAGCCTTGACCCAGATGCCCAGGATCTAAAATTAATCAGCAGCAGCCTCATTTGGGACAGTTAATTCACACAGCCTGTCTTCCGTTCCCATTGGGCACCCAACTGTTAATAGGAGCTGTGATATTTGAAAAATATTGGGATAACGGAATTGTTAATGAGGAATTCCAGTAGGTACAATATGTTCCAGGTGGTACAGAAAGCTAAGGAGAAAGAAACTTCACTTCCTAGAGAACTTTAAGTACCTTTATTCATTTAGTTATTCTGCAAAGAATCATTGACTCTTTGCTAAGCGCCAAGCACCATGTTTGGAGCCTCAACAAGACACAAGGACCTAACTTTCATGGAACAATCCAGTTGAGGAAAACAATAACATTGGCAACAAAGGGTTAAAGTAAGCTAGTATAGAGACCAGGCCTGAAGGATCCCCAAACAGACAAGCCAGTTGGGGGCCTCGTCTGTAACTTTAAATCTGATTTGCAAACAGAAGCAAAACTTGGCATGAGATATTTCTCATTAAATGCTTATGTTTAAAAGAAAGTGGAATTTAAGCTCAACCAATCAGAATCAACCAGCAGACTCATAATTATATAACCAGAGTAGGCCAGACAAGGCAGCTGTGTAATCATAACCAGTCGACTGTTAGCTGGTCTTCCTGGTTTGTCCCCTTGCCTGCCCTCGGTGGAGTTCTTGACCACTTTTAGGGTGGAGCGGCCCAACTCATGAATCACCGCTTGTTCAAATATTCTTTAAAATTTTAGTGTGCTTCAGTTTACTTTTTAACAAAAACTAATAAAATAATCACAGTTTATCCAAAGTACTCGTCATTCACAAAGCATTGAGTGTCCACAGCTTGACTGACATTGGGCTGGGCACTGGAAATATGTTACAGAAATATTCTATATTGAGTTTTCTTGAGCTCATGAGGTTTTCGTTCTCATGGGGGTAACAAAACAGCCCACCTCCCCTCCCCAAATTAGTTATTTCCCAGCTGTGAGAAGTGCTAGAGAGGAAATAAGGATTCCAGTAGCAAACCATGGGATGGAGGAGGGCTTTAGGCAGACATCATAGGTGGGACCCAGACGTGTTGGCCAATCCCAGGAAACGGGTCCTGAGACAGTGACTAAGAGGAAAGGCATGCGTTTGCATTTGATGCTTCCCACTAAGATTTGTGCAGAAGGGACGCAGGCCCTCATTTGTGCTGTGGAAAGACCACTCTGCATCTTAGTTGCAGGAGGTGGCATGGCCAGGACATCAGTTCCCACTGGTCCTGGTATCTTCCCAGTTCCTGGAAGTGACATCTGACTGGGGTGGTAGTGGCAGAGACAGGGAGACGTGTAGATTTCAAATAAATTTTGGAGGCAAATTCATTAGGAGAGATGGACTGTGACAAGTTATTTAAAGGATCAGTTAATACCTTTTCTTATTGACCTTCAGTTCATCCAGACCATCGTTTGAAGAGGAATCTGCCCTTTCCTCTTAAGAGCACATCTCTCATGGTTCTTTTATTTTGTGAGCCACTTTATTTATTTATCTATGTATGTATCTATCTGTTTATCTATGTATCTATCTATCTATTTATCTATGTATCTATCTATTTATTTATCTTTATTTTCTGGTGCTGGGCATTGATCCTGCACTTGTTAGGTAAGGACTCCGGCACTGAACTGCACCCCACAGCCCTGGTCACTTTATTCTTAATGTTCTCTAAGGCTGTTCTCTCCATGGCCACTTAGGGCCATTTAGTAAAGCAGGGCTCCAGGGAGAACGTGGTTTATTTTTTAAACAGACTTAGGCACTGGCCTGCTCATGTAGCAAAATCTTTCAAATCTATCTGGTATGATTGAAGTTCCTATTATTTTGGGGTTTTCCTTGACCAAGTCTTGAAATTGTTGAATCTCTTTTTAACTTGTTCTTAGCATTTAGCCAGAGAGTTGTATTTAATATTTTGTTTTCCAGAATTATTTTTATTTCCAGTTTTCATCTTAAATAAAAATCTAAACTATCCTACTTTAGTTTTGTTGCAGAAATTATTCTCAAGATCCAGATTCATCTCTGAGAGCCCCATATTCTCCCCTAATTGCTGAAGTCTCTACTTGAAATACAAATAATCTCCTGATAAGAAGTTGAATTTATTTTTATTTTTCTATAGTTTTTTTTTATTATGTTCATCTTTTTTTATTAGATCTTTATGGTTATTAATAGTAGTTGGGTTCATCCTGACAAACTCAAGACATTCATGAAAATATATTTCAGTTCATGATCACCCCCTTAAAGTTCATCTTGATATACATTTTTCTTAAACAATTTTTTTGGTTGGTACTGGGTATTGAACTCAGGGGCACTCAACTACTGAGCCACATCCCAGCCTTAGTCTGTATTTTAGAGACAGGGTCTCACTGAGTTACTTAGTGCCTCACTTTTTCTGAGGCTAGCTTCTCAAATAATTTTTGTTTCACCAAGATTTTTAATTTTATCACTCAGAATAATTTATTTTATTCTGTAAGTCAGTCTTCAATGTAAATATTATTAAACGATATTTTACAAGTTATTGTTTTCCTTTCGTTTTTTGAATTGAATTTCCCAGTGATGTGCCTGTTCTATTTAAAGAATCTGTGCTGGGTCTTAACTGTGGATTCTATAAAATAAAATTATTTCCTCTCATTATAACGTTTCTTTTTATCTTTTACTTCTATGTTTATTATTTTCTTTCCCTATCTCTCTGTCTTTTATGCCTAAATTCTGAGTAGAATATTTAGTTCTGTTCTCATAAGTCTTTTTTTTTCTTTAAAGCCTCTAGGGTTATGAATCTACTAGTAAAACACCTTTGGCTGTACCTCAGAGCTTTTAGTTAAATAATGTTCTCACGTATGTTATGTTCTAGCTTGCTTAACTGGATCATTATTTATGCAACTATTTCTAAAATATCCAAGTAAGAAATTTGGGGTGTTTTAATCCTTTGAAGTTCCATTATTAGTTTCTAATGACATTTTATTACTGCAATAATGAAGTTGTACAACTTCTACTTGAGACATGTACTGAAATACATTTTGGTCCTGATTATGTTCAGTATTTGTATGTGGCACATGACACCTGAGAAGATCATTTATTGTTGTTAAGGTACAATGTGTAGTTATTTATTCAAACATGAATTAATTTGAGTGCTTTATGTCCACAGTTATTTATTTTTGTTTCCTGGAACTGTCTGAAAATTATAGTATTTCAAACAATTTTAATAGTACTCATGTGTTTCCTCACAATTTTTGTTTCCATAGAATGATACTATGCTATTCTGGGCTTAGTGTTTGCTGACTCTCCTGGCATCTTTAGGCCTTGTATCAACATGTATTTAACCTGTTGTCCAATTCATTCTTTAATATGAGTATACTACCCTTGCTTTTTTTCTTCCATGTTTTCCTGACATATCCTATTTCATTCTTTTATTTTCAACTCTATCCTATCAATTTTTATCTCATGGAAGCATCGTTTTTTAAATTTGATTTTTAAAATTGAAATTGATTTTGAAAAAAATTCTATGTAACTACCTAAGAGATCTCTGGATCCTTATTTGGGAGCTTTTTTTAGGTGCCTGACTGTCTAGGTGAACATCTTTATGAGAGGTGATAGAATTGCACTAACAGAAGTAGAATTCATTCCCATTGGCTTTTTTGGATGGGCTGAAAACTCAGATACTAATAAACTGATGGCCGTATTCATACAGCATCGTCTTGTGGTTTACTGTCTAGCATCTCTGAAGATGAAATTGGAGGAGAGGAGATCAAGTTGCCCTTGGCAACTCTGTCTCTTCTGTCTGGTAGCAGGCCACATGCTTGATGCAGAAGAAACTTCCTCCAAAACATGTCTTTATCCTCCCAATCTTCAACATTTCCAGCTGTGTTCCCGTATCTGCCTCTTATTTGTCTCTTTTTTTTTTTCCTCTTTCTGCCTCCAAAACCCTTCACCAGCGAACCCATGACTATTCACTATTGTGCCATATTCCTTAGGATAAACATGGGAACCTAACACTCAGTACTTCATTTTAGAATTTTATAAGCCACCCGAGAAGACACAAAGCCATGTAAACATAATAACTAAATATTAAACTTTTTAATACTAATTATTAGTTGAAGAGACTTTTTTTAAAGAGAGAGAGAATTTTTAATATTTATTTTTTAGTTTAATATCTTTAATTTATTTTTATGTGGTGCTGAGGATCGAACCCAGCACCCCGTGCATGCCAGGCAAGCGCGCTACGGCTTGAGCCATATCCCCAACCCAAGTTGAAGAGACTTTTTAAAAAAGAGCTACATGGGTCAATTGCAATAGGCAGCTAAACAATGTGGTGCTTCGGAGCTTTGTGGTCTAGGTAGAATTTAGCTAAAAGGAAAGACCCACTTTATGTTGTGTACCCTGCTTCAGTGGCTCTCAGACATGATTCCTTTGGGGACTTTGGGAGGTTACCCGTTCAGCAGCCCTGGAGATGGATCCCAGGAATCTGTATTTTTAGAAGCTCTAGAGTGATTCAGACACGTGGCCAAATTTAGAAAACATTACTTTAAATGATCTCATCACATCTGAAACAGTTCTTAAGCTGCATAAATCTATTATGTATCCCTGAAGATACTGGAAGTTTCCATTGGTCTTACAAGGTTCGAATAAGGCACAAAACTATGCTAACTCATAGATAGCTTTTTCCAAGTCAGGATAAAAAATAGATCAGGCGCCTGCCCACACCCTTTGACTTCTTATTCCTGTGTCGGTTTCAATCGCAGTATCCAACAATGCAACAGCCTGCAAGTCATTAGCTATCGCTCTAAACTAAACCACCACAACCGATCCAAGCTGCTGCCCGTTGAAGCATTATGGTGTCATTCACTGGGAGGGGAGAACAATCAGTATTTGAGAAAATGGAGTTGAACCAATGAGTTGGATGTGTTTACTCTGGAGGGGGAAAAAAAAAGAAGATGCAGGGAAAACGTGTAAGCCCTCTCCAAATATATTCAGTATTGAAGAGGAAGTACAGTTTGCTCTATGTCAAGAATGGGAGCCACATTCATGAGGCCTGTAGGCAGACACATCTTTGTTCAATATGAGGAAGAAGCATCCAAACATGCCTTGAGGAATGAAAGTTCCCGGCTCAGGAACTGCTCCAATAGATGCAAGCCTGGAATTGATCTTCGGATTAAGTGTCTTTTTAGGTTTCTTCCATGCCAGAGACACTGGGAGACAGTCCCATGCAGAATTAATTACGGACACGGCCAATCCTAGCTTAGCAATACAAGTTTTCCCTGGTGTCAGTGTGGAAATATTTGGTTGCCTAGCAACCAATAAATATCTATGATGCATCAGAAAATCATTAGTTTGTGTCTGAATCGATCGTGTAGTTCCTAACACCACATTTGGTTCATTTCACTCACGACAAGGACTCCCATTAGAGCTTGTTACATATCCACATGGTGTTGAGCTGCCTCTTGTGCTGTTCTAAACTTCATCAAACACTAAACCAGCCGGCCAACTCAACCATGTTCCAGGCACACAATAGAAAGAGGGGTTGGAACCGGGCAGATGCCAGGAGGAGTTGGTGAGGGCGAAATTGCAGTCTGAGGATCTGTAAAACCATTAAATACAGTTAAATATGGCAGAGTTCTTGGAGTGATGGTACAAGTTTAATCATGAACTCTTCAACTTTGGAATTCTGTGAATTTTTAATACGTGACTAATGCCAGCATTTAAGGTATGGAACAAAGTTTAAATACATAACATACTTTAGTCATAATGTTCCATTCACAGTCTCCTAGGAAACCAACAAAATATATCTGGATACTTTTAAAAGTTTGATCTCATTTATAAAAGGGCTGCTTTATATTACAAGAACCAAAGAACTGTTATTTGTCAAACTTCCATATTAAACATCTGCCAAGATATCTTATTAGGTTTTCTTAGTAATAATGACTCAGAGTCTAAGATAAACCATGGAACCCTGTCAGATTCTATTCACACTAAATAATGGAGACACTCATTTCCGCTCCTTTGTTTGATCTCTCAAACCCAAACCGTAATTTTAAAAAGTGATTGATTTTGATTAATTTCTCTTTCTCCATGAAAGATTTAGAACTGCTTTAGGTAACTTTTTTATTAGCCAGTCCAAGACATTAGTGCTACAATAAATTAATCACATTTTTAATGAAAATGATGGCATATTAATTGGTAATTTTGGGATGAGTGTTCTTCCTAATTACTTATTAACCTTTAAATCAGATATACACAAGGGAACAGAAAAAAGATTCATGTCTTTGAGAATCTAGAAGCTTTTTCAAGGTGCTTTTATAAAAAGAATCCAGAGAAACACTTCCCCCGCCCCTCCCAGAGGAAACTTAAGATTATATCGGGAGTGAAGGGTGGTTTGCTGCTGAACATATTAATATGCTGTACAAGCTTTTGGTACCTATTCTTGGCACTTCAGTGACTCATCATTAACCGAAGTATGGTTGAGTAAGATAGTAGAAATGATGCCCTCAAACTTTCTTTATCACTTAAATTTGTAGCTAGCTGCAGAAGATTCTGAAAAGCGAAAAAAATACTATCGTTAGTTGAGATGGTTGGATTGAATATTTCAAATAGTAAAAAGTGAGGAAAGCTAGACCCACAGATTTCTTGACCCACGTGTCATGTCTGGCTTCTTGGAGATGAGGAAGGTTCCGTAGAGGAGATGGGAATTGAACCCAGCTCTCGGTCAGTAAAACAGAAGGTCCATTAAATGGTTGGATATCAACCAGAGGAAGAGACAGAGAAGTGGATGGCAAAGGAAACGAGTCCAGTTTTTTTCTTTCTGTTGAGAAAGGGCGTTCCCCTTCCGAGGCCCCGGTCCTGCACTCTGAGTCCGTCTGGCCTTCCTACCCAATGGCACTGTTGAATAAGGGTTATTATTTGAAGGTCAAGGTTCCCTTTTCATTCCTTCTGGAGATTTACTTTCTACCTGTGCTTTACCCCTAGGCTCTTGCCCTGTTAACTCTTCTACTTTCTCCCTTCGTGCATTCATCATAAAGGAATTTATTAAGGGTCTCATGAACCTGGTTATGCTTTGGCATAAGGAAACACGGCCGTGAAATGCCATTCCTGCCTTCAAGTCTCAGAGTTGATGAGAGGTCAAGATGATGTGGGGTCACTGCTCTCCAGTGTGATTAGTGCCAGGAAGGTCTGTGAGCCCTGGAGTATGCAGAGTCAGGGGAGATCGGGAGAAGGTGCTGTTGGACCTGACTGGGAGCTGGGGGTAGGAATGGGTGAGAGGAAGCAGCACAGACATTGCTGACTGCCTTCTCCAACCACGACTCAGCCCCCCAGCTCTATCCCTTCGCCTCTCCATCTTCCATGTCTCCCTGTTAGAACATCATCCACCTGAGGAGTTGTCCTGGTGAGGACCATCCGCCACGCAGTCAAGAATAAGACACCCCTGGAAAGTGCCGCTACAGGCTGACGAAGGAGTCCCCATATCCTTCTTCTCTGTGTGGTTGCCCTCTGGTTCCAGGTGATGACGGTGGCCCTGTGTGTCAGTCCCAGCAAACCAACACTGCCAAAAACCAGGTGAAAAGATACTGAAGTAGAGACAGAGTAGCAACAGACAGACCAGTATAAACAAACACCTAAAAAAGCAAATGTAAAAATGAATAGATGAATAAAACCATCTTTGAAAGGAACAGAAGAGCATGTAAGAAAGAAAAGAATAAGAAGAATAACAATCCCAGCTGCGTTGGCTGCTCATATACCATACGTGGTGGACAGTTTCAGTGTGTCATATGTAATCCATAAAATAATTCTGGAAAAGAGGAGACCTAAAGAAGAAAATGAAAATCAACTCCTGGAACAGCGTTTGGCACCAGGTAAAAATTCAGTTCAGTAATACATCTTGAATAGAAGAATAAATCTATTTTTTTTTTTTTTTTGGAGTCCATTCCCGTCCAAGGCAGGGACCTGGTTTTATTCTCACACATCTCCCAAGCACCTGGAGTGGCGGCTGCCACATGGTTAGCATGCCTTACCTGAGAATGCCTTACCTGAAACACAAAGGCGCTGGCGCCCAGGGGGATTCAGTATCTTATGCAGAAATCACACGTAAGCTGGGAAGACTTAGGACTTGTTCACAAGTCCACCCGTGCTCTTCCGCTCCTCCTCCCTCGGCATAACACCAGCCTGGCCTTTCCGCCCCCCTCTCCACAATCATTCTCTAATTATCTCAGGCCTCCTCATATTCCAGAAGCATTTTTTTAGTCTAAAACTCACCAGGAAGGACTTACACAATAGCATACATTTGTGAATAGTTAGCATATACCTATTAGAGTGGGGAGGGATGGGTACATTTACTCCTCCTGTTTGTGCTGAAAATCCTCTGGGAATGCAAAAGCAGACGAATTGCTTGTCCCTGGCTGTGGCAGTAGGGCTTCAGCTCTGGAGAGTGCACAGTTGATTCTTAACAATGTAAACAGACTCGCTGATGCATTAAAGCTTGCCTTCTTGATCACCCAAGGTCATGTGGCAACCTGGTCTGTGTCGGCAGCCTACAAGCCTTCGGTATAATGAGTAGAGTGAAGCAAGTTACTCCGAGTGAACCTGGCTGGCTTGGCAGGAAGGCAGAAAAAAAAAGGGGTGTGAGGAATTGCAGATTGGGGACTCTAAATGGTTGTGCTTGCGTGAGTAGTTCAGGTGTCTCCGAATGTCACAAAGCATGGGCATAGATGGTTTGGGTAGCTTATAGTACTAGATTCCAGCTACTTTCATTTTTCTAGTTTTTTCCCTCGTCCTTTCTGCAATAATCACTGTTTTTCCCATTAGCTGAATAAAATTTAACGATTACTAATATTGACAATGTTACAAGGAATTATGCAATGCTCGTGCCATGGAAGTTTAAGTTGATTTAAGAATTTTTGAAGGACAACTTGTAACTATCTGTTATATTCTCAAATGCTCTCATTATGCAAACCAACCATCTCATTTCTAGATGTTTGTTACGGGGAAACGCCTGTGTCTGTGCACAAAGAGACATGGACGTGAATGTTCATCAGTGACACTGATAATAGGGAAAAGTAAAAATAACCACAAAGCTGATCAATAGAGTAATGTAGGGAGGAAATTGGTTAAACAGAGAGTGGTTTGTCAATACTGGATACTGTGAAAGACTATGTGGTGTTTCAAAAATAAGGTAGAACTACGATTCTATCTATCTATCTATTTATCTATCTATCTATCTGTCTATCTATCTATCTTGTATCTGTCCTTGTTATTTGTCACCTATAGCAAACACATACCACAAGACTTATAAAAATCCCTCAAAATATTATTCAGTAAGAATGAAAACCTCACTGTAATATTCTGTATGCTATTATGTGTTTGTAATTGAAATAGAAATACATTTCAATAAGTTTTATATATATATATATTTTATGTTAATTAGATTTCAGCAGCTAAGCTTTAGCAAGAGACCCAAACATTGCCTGGTTTTTAACTATATGGCATAGAATAATGATCAGGAAGCTAATCTTACCTCTCCTCAGAGGATACAGTGGCTGTTCCACGGTTATTCAGGTGCCAGGTTCGTTTCCTATTATTGCTCTGTCATGGTCCAGGAGTTGGACCATGGTCCAGGCGAAGGTCACTGCTGCAGCCAGTTCCCAACTGGTCTTGAAGAAAAGGTGAAAATGTGGAAGAGGTCCACTCACTACCTTAAGGCTCCTAAATTCTAGACTGCGTGCATGATGTTCACTCTTAACCTAGCGGTAAAATCTTGGCCTAACAGCCATCCCATATAGCAAGGGGCAATGGAAGTTCAAGACCTGGACAGATGACCACAATCCAACCGCAGCTCTATTATGGTAGAAGTAAAAGAAAATACACTTGGTAGACCTCTGGTTGTCTCTTCCATCACCAACACAAGTGGAAGATGGAGGGGAATGTGAAGGGTTGTTCTGAGTGAGGGTGCTGAGGGATGGCCAAAGGCATCTGTGCTTTACCAGTGTTCTTTGCATGGCTTAATGTGGGTACGAGGGATCTTGACAGAGGTCACATGCCTTCAGTTGCCTAAGCTCCTGTCTAATTCCAAGTGGGTAAGGGTTCCCTGGCAACCCACTTGATCCCCATAATTTTCCCAAGAATGCCACTCTCTTCATTTTACTTTTTACCTACAATGCCTTTACCCCACTCTCTTCCACACTAACTTCCATTGAAACGTTTCGAACATCTGATGCTCATCACGAACTGGATGATAACTATATCAAAAACATTACCACTGACCTCTTGGTCTCACACTGGTATTTTCTTATTCATTCTTTTACTCAATAAATATACTGGACATTTTTAACAATGATGAGTACAGTTGACACTAACTCCGCGCCCCTCCGCACCAGAGACACCCATCTAATTGACAAAAAAAGACATCGGCCTCAGAAGAGATAAGTAACAATGGCAGTTGTCGTGCTCAAGTTAGTAGTAAATCTATTAAGCTAAGTAGGACTTCAGAATGGAGGCCATCACTAGGATTAGTTTTCAGTGAAGGTTGCTTAATGAGATGAGACCAGAATTAGCACCTCAGGCATAGGCACTATTTGTGTCAACATAAAGACATTCCCCTGTGTGGGGGTGGCGTGAACATTTGTTACTTGCCTGCTCTCTGCTGTGCACAGGGCCAGGCATTCTGTATGCAAAATTCCATTTATTCTTGCAATATATTAGTAAAATAGGGACCCTGATGTTACAGATAAGGAAAATGAAGCAGAGAGGGCTTATTTTAACAATTGAGACTCACACAGCTTGTAGGTAGAAGCGGTATGATTTGAGTCCAAATCTATTTTCTAGATAGATCTAGATCGGTCTGGTTTCTAATTACCTTACTGTGCCTCAGATATTTTCAGGAAGGAGGAAAATCAGGAGCAATGTGCCAGGTCTGGTCTGAAGAGGGATGGGTAGGAGAGCGGACTGAGTAGCTGGGTGTCATTTAGGTTGAGGTCACCCTGGTGTTTCAGGTACCCTGGTACAGGATCCAGTTCCTTGTCGGAAGTGCTGTGTCATGCTTCAGTTGGCCTTGAGTTTTCCCCCAGCCCCAGGGGAAAGGAAACCCTGCAAGTCAGTCTGGCTCCCTGACCCACTTAACAAACCAGTGTAGGTGAAGGGTTTCGTTGGAAGAACACACCAGCAGAGTATGTTAGCTCTTCCATATCAAGTGCTGCCCCGGAGTCCTGCAGCCTTCCTGTCTCATGAGCATGAGTTGCTTCTGGTTATCTGTGGTCACTAGAAATGAGGGTACGTGGTCTCTGATCAATAAGCTCTGCTACTCTCCAAGTTCTGCAGGTTGGACTCCTTCTCCACTCTTCATGATTTCCAAGATGGCACTCTGTTAAACTCTTCATGATTTCTGTGTGCACCCTTGGACTTGGAGGTTGCTGATTCTCCCTGGTGCTGCGACGGTCTTCCCTGCTTTCCCCCCATGAAGTCCTCTCATCTGACAGCCAGAACAGAAGTTTCCTTCCTTGCCTATGTTCCCTCTATTTATTCTCTGACCCAAGGCATAAGCCATTTCCAGAAGATATTTTCTCTACAAGTGGCTTAGATTATGATTCGTCAAATGAGAGAAAGAGAGTTCTAGAAAGGTAGACCAGAGAATTCAGTATTATGGAAGACCTGAATGCCAAAAGAAGTGGTTCATACTTTTTCCTAAAGGTATTCTGACTGTGGAGTGTGGCTGGTAAGGAAAATTCTTGAAGTCTTTGAGCAGGAAAAGACATTTGCCTTGAGTAATCTGGTAGAAACAGAAGATCTGTATGAAGAGAAAAGGACTCTACTTTGCTGCTCTTTCTTCATAGAGTTTTGATATATGCCCAGCTCTCCAAGTCAATATTTCATGTAATCCTCACTGCCTGCCGGTCTTGAGGTTGTGGATGTGGCAAGTAAAGGTTGGAGAGTTTCATTTTTCTTGGTACTTGGTAGAGATGAGTTTGATCCACAGAATTTCAAATCGAATACAATAGGTTAGATCTATTGTGACAGTGAGAACAAACTTCCAGAAGTCTGTACTTATCAGGATCCATCCTGTGTTGGTTTCAGGAGCAGAACTGAAAGGAAGGGCAGGAGTGTCCAGGAGGGGCTGAACTGCAAGGGACAATGAGGAAGGGTGGAGTGGACCCTTACTGAGTGCCCACCACGCACATTTCTGGGGGTATGCCACCAACCCCATCAACACCCTCAAGTGAAAGTTCTTATTTTACCCATTCTTTGATGGAGAACACAAGTTCAGAGATAGAAATGACCACAGCTCCCAAGTGGCAGAGCAGGGTTAGAACCGGGTCCTGTATGACTCTCGATCCAGAGCACTCGGTCCCTCACAGCGCTGCTTCAAATGTGGCCCCACACTTGTGACTGAGGTATGGGGAGGAATCACAGTCCCATCTCCAGAGTCAGGGAGATTGTGGTGAGGAGAAGACACCTGGTGGTCACAGAGGTGGTGACATGGTTGGGGGTAAGGTGGCAGAAGTCTGTTCAGGTAGAAATTTCTCAAGCGTCCAAGGGCAAGAGCCTGAAATACAGATCAGTGTGGCTGATATCATGAGGCCCCAAGGGAAAGCAATTAGAGTCAGAGGGGCACAAGGGCTGAGTGGGGGCAAGAGGGTGGCCACTAATGGGGCCAGGAGAAACCACCAGCACCAGCAAAAGAGATGGAGGAGGAGGGACAGTTAGCATCACAGGGGAAAACTAGGAATCCATCCATGTTCAGAGGTACTCAATATGGAGGCCACATAGAGAAGGCTCAGGAACCAAGCACCTTGCAGCCAGTGAGCTGCCAGGATATTTCCAATCATGTCACCTTTATTTATTCCATTAAGTACTGTAACCATGAAGGACAACAAAGTATGTCCTCTCTCCAGTGTCACTGCTGTGGATGCCAAAGACCCCATTTTCACCGTGGCTCCTTCTGCCTGGTTATTGTTTTCAATAAAGTATTTGCAGAACATTTGCCTTACATAAACAAATAGAAAAATAATAATAGTTTATACTCCCTGTGAACATTATAGGAAAGTGCAGGCTTCCAGCTAATGAGGTTTGGAGACAACATAGCAATTTTGATGCCCTGTCAAGCTTGTTAAATTGCGATTCTACCAGGATTTTACACTGAGCCAGAACCACCACATCATCCCAGGGTATAAATTAGGCATAATTGGATATGCACCAACTCTTTTGGGTCACTGGGATATAATTTAATGCCATAATTGAATAAATGATACTGTGGTGGCCTGAAAAGCCCTCTTCTAAAACTTTTAGCCCACTCTCAGCAAGTAACTGGAGACGTTGAGTCCACAGTGTGAGTTTTATAACAGGGTTTTCCAGACCTAACCGTGCGTCTGAAGAATAGCTCCAATTCAGACATCTTGCTTTGTGTTTTCAGTTGAGGGGATAGGAATTTGCATTTTTGAAAAGTTCTCTGATTAATTCAGTTGAAAAGTCAGATTTCTAAGACACTCTTTTATGGGACTCAGAGAGGAAATCTTTGTCACTTATTTTATCCCCCTAAAATTTGTGCGGATTGACTTAGTGGGGCCAGGTGGGGAAGATGTTTACTTGATCATTGCTACACTGACTGTGTGAGTTAAATTAAAAAAGAAGTACCTATCTACTTATGTAGGTCAAACATAAAATCAGATTTATTTATTTTTAAATTTTTAATTTGGTGATATTTGCTCTTGGTGGGCTATCCAAATTCTCTACTATGCATTGACCGTGAGTGGGAGTGTCATGATCTGATGTTGGAGGATGTCTTAGTCCAGGTTGAGCTTCCCTAATCCCAAAATCCTAAGTGCAAAACTTTTTGGAAAATTAAACTTGGTTTCATACCCAAAATCATTAAGAATGTTGGATAAATTACAGTCAGGCTCTGTGTGTAATTTGTATATGAAACATAAATTAGTTTCATGTTTAGACTTGTGTACCATCCCCCAAATATCTTATTAGATATATGTAAATATTACACACACACACACACACACAGACAAAATCTAAAATCCAAAACACATCTGGTCCCAAGCATTTCAAGGAGGTGATATTCTACCTGTATATCATACTATATGACCTCTGAAGACCTGCTTTAGATCCCAGATCTATCATTTATAAGGTAGATGGCCTTAGCTGAGCTATTTACATAGTGTCAATAAAAATGTCAATATGTAGTCTGCTTAGTACATAGAATTGTTATAAAAATCAAAGGGACGGTTAAATGCTTATGAACACAATGCATGATTATGTAGAATTAGAATAATAAGCTCTATGCTATTACCTACATCCAGGACAGTCCCTGAAGAGAAGAACTTGGAGGGATACAAGCTTTGCTTAATTTAGGAAAGCTCTATTTGACTTTTTTATCTGATTTGTGTATTGATCTTCTACCTAAGGATTCATTGGAAATCTCCTTCTTTAAAAAAAAAAAAAAAAAAAAAAAGTTAAACTAGGGTCATTGACACACTCCTGTCACAGTGGCTTAGGAGGCTGACGCAAGGAGATCCCAAGTTCAAAGCCAGCCTCAGCAACTTAGTGAGGCCCTAAGCAGCTTAGCAAGACCCTGTCTCAAAAAAATGAAAATGGGCTGAGGATGTGGCTCAGTGGGTGAGCATCCCTGGTTCAGTCCCTGATACCAAAAAGAAAGGTTGAAAGTCCCTCCTCTCTCTCTCCTTGGGCTTTCTGCCCACATTCTTCCTTCTTTTAATTGCCAGACCACCCTTAAGTAAGTAGCTGCTCATCATCACCTTCACAGAATTGTTTAAAAGGTAACATCCCAGTTAGTTCCCTGTCTTGCCTTCTTATCAAGTTCTGTTTAAATTCTTTGGTTGAATTTAAAACCAGTGGCTAAAGTACAGTTTTAGATGAATTACTATTATTTTCGATTTCTCTTTCTACTACCCCTATGCATAATTAAGAAATTGCTGTAATAGGAGAGAATTTCTACTTAGCTAATTACAACCTACTACTTGGAAAGAAGAGTGACATCTAAGAAGACATTTATCAGGCAAATATTAGGAGAAAGTAGCAAACTCATCAGTCCCCAGAGCTCAGCCAGGATAGGGTTGGTATAATTTCAGACGAACTGATTAAAGGCTAAAATCCAAATTCCAAATTCCAAATTGTATATATTTAGACTTTCTGTGTTTTTGTTGAATTCTTATAGTAGGTTTCTCAGGAAAAGTTCAATACATTTGATAGAAAGTTACTCAAGAAAGGAAGGGAGAGAAAAGAGGATAGAAAAAGAATAAATGAATTTGTTCATTCTCATTCTCTCTCTCTCTCTCTCTCTCTCTCTCTCTCTCTCTCTCTCTCTGTCTCTCTCTGTCTCTCTCTCTCTCTCTCTCTCTCTCTCTCTGTCTCTCTCTCTCTCTCTCTCTCTCTCTCTCTCTCTGTCTCTCTCTCTCTCTCTCTGTCTCTCTCTCTCTCTCTCTCTCTCTCTCTCTGTCTCTCTCTCTCTCTCTCTCATGCTGACCTTGTCGGTGCCCTGGCTGAGCAGCCTCTGTGGCTACACTTGTTAATCTGAATGTGTTCGTTCCCTTTTTCCTTCGAATGCAGAGGAAGGTAGAAAAATGGAGACATTTGAGCGACATTACAAATCATTTTCTCTATTCTTGCCCCAACAATCTTTACCAAATGACCTAATTTAATAGGATGTTTCAGATGGAAGAGTTGCCCAACCTTGCTTCTTACCAGCTCCCAGCCCTTGCTCTCCACATGACAGTCTAATTTTTGCTGCCAACACTGCCTTTGATGAAATCATCAGTAACTATTAGTTGTCATGCTCAATGGTCATTTTTGCAACCCTAATTTTTGATGGACCTCTTAGCAGTAATTGACACTGTTGAGTATTCTCATTTCCCCAAGACTTACCTTCTCCTTTCTTTCCTTTCTTTCAAGACACAGATTTCTGAAACAAACTGATGTCTGTCTCTTTTTGTCACCATTTTAACTATTTAAATGACACATATTACATTATATTGCAATGATTGTTTTTATTTTATTTTATTTTATTTTTTGGTACTGGGGATTGAACCCAGGGCTGCTTTTCCACTGAGCTACATCCCCAGCCCTTTTTATTTTTTATTTTGAGGCAGGATCTCTAAGTTGCTTAAGGCCTCACTGAGACTGGCCTCAAATTTGCCATCCTCCTGTCTCAGCCTCCAGGGTTGCTGGGATTACAGTTTGTATGATACATGCTACTACACCTGGCTTGCAAAGATTTTTTTTTTTTTTACATTATTGAGAAACTGGTGCTGGGCCACCAGTGTGAATTCCACAAATGAGAAACTTGCTCCTTGGTTGTCTTCATTTAACTTGCTTCATCTGAGCAAAGAACAGAGGAGCAAAGACTTCTAGAGAAATCTGAAGAGATGGCCAGCACCAGACAGGGAGCCAGAGGGAAATAGCATCTTAGGAATTAACTTGTTTTCCACAAGGAAAAAAAAAATGTGCATGGGAAGTAGAGAACCTTTGGACATTGTTCTCCTGAAACTGAGTAGCACCTGATGTTGGTTGCCTAGCAACAAGAACAAGACTCTAAGTTCTTGTCTGGTTAGGAAGCAAATTTGGGTGGATTCTCAACAGGATTTCAGGGAGTCATGGAGGCTCAATCTTGGCTAAATCTTTCCATGTTCAGGAGGTCCTCCTGTGTGCCCAGGCCTTGAAACTCTTAATCCTTGTCAATGGATCATTATTTCTATGCTTGTTCTGGTTATCTCCTAGTAAAATTGAAAATTTTCTTTGAAGGATAGAAAAGAAACCTTCATCTCATAGATTCCATCTCTCAGCATCCAGCATTTAATACATCTTCAATAAAACCTCATCAATTGATTATTTGACCTACTATCCAGTTGGTGGTCAGAGACCCTTCTTTTATTTTTCTTAGTGGACACAAGTTTAGTGATACTCGTAGAGACAAACTTCGCCTTTCAACTCTTAACACCCATTGATTTTTCCATCGAATGTGCCAAAGCTTTAAATTGATTCCAGTCGTTTCGGAGAAATGTATATTTTTCTTCTGCAGGTTTTAAGGGGGAAAATATTTAATGTATTTTCCCTAGACTAAACCAAAACCAGATAGTTTTTCCAGAAATGTATGAATGAACAACAAAGGAGTTGGTACTTTGGAAGCTAAAATATCATTATATTAGATTTCAGAAAAGTCAAATGATCCCATCCTTCATGGGACTCCAGGTGAAAAAAAAAAAATTAGTCAGGAACAGGGGAGGGAAGGGAAAAATAAATTCAAGAGCTTTCCTGTACAGACTTGTGATATAAAAATGCAACAATTAAGTATAGAGCAGTATGACAAATTATATTAGTGAATATGAATTGCTTTATAGACAAAAGAATATTCATGACATCTTTGCTATTTAAAGATAAGATAGTTCTCTTTATCAAAGAATCACAAAACCTTGGATCTGGAAAAGACTTTGGAGAATTAGATTATTTTCTACCCAGTGCCAAGATGGTAGTGACTCCTCTAGGGCAGGGATCATATTTTCTGCTTCCTCTTCAAAATGTCCACAATGCTGAGCAAAGAGTTGTGCCCTTGTTCCCTTAAATACTGGTTAATGATGTGGATACTGATGACTCACAGCTACAGGGGGTAGGAAGAATCTCTTCCCCATACTTTCTGGAATTATGTTCCTATTTGTTAATGACCCATTTTGAGCCGTAGAGCTATTGTAGTAGGAGGGATTACATCTCTGGGATTTTCCCTGTGTCACTCATTAAAATGTCGTGCAAAGAGCTACACTGGTGCTTTTGTGACAGAGGAGCATTGGCAGGCTGCCAGAATACCGCTGGCCCAAGTTCACAGGGACCCTGCACACACTGACCTGCCCCTTCAGAACCAGTCCTGAGAGCCTCACCTTCATGTCGCCACAGTAGAGGGACCTACAGCAATTCATGATCAATACTCCTCTCAGAGTGTACCCAGGAAGTCGTACCAGCTGTCACGTGAGGGTAATTAACACATCTCTCTCAATTATGCATGCCAGCGGAAGAATTTCAAACATTTGGCTGGATAACAAATCCATCCCCTCTGTTAGAGAAAGGTCATCCCTCTGGCCATCTGGATATTTACTTTTCTTTAGAAATGAGCTTCATGGAATTTTCTGCAGGGAGGTAAAATGAGGAGGACAAAGGGAATTTCCTAGTGAAAGTGATCCCCCCATTCAGCCTTGCCTGTGCCCACACACCCACAGTCCTCAGGTTTATATCAGCCCTTGTTTTATTTATTCTAAATACATCCTATTTAGCCGGCTCACCCTTAGGACAGATGCTGTCTCAGATGACCCTGAAGTTGAGCTCTTGTTGATGGTTTCCTTTACCTCCTTCCTGTGTGTTCATAAAGGGGACAAGCAGTTACTGTGGGGGGGACAATGGGCACTGACAGAGAGACAAGGATGGCCGTGATTTGGGGGTTCCATCTAGCAGTAAGAAACACAATGGTCGTAATCCCTAATGACCAGCAAAGTAGGAACAAAGCCCAGAGGAGGAGAAAGGACCAGAAAGCTCTTGCTGAATGGGACTAGGAAGCACCGGGCATGGGAGGTGGGCCTGTGGAGGTAGGGTAGGAGCTCACACCAGACAGAAAGGGCCACGTGAGCGTGGATGAGGCCACAGGGATGGCAGGAAGTGTTTGGAATCTGAGAGCAGTGCATTTGGACTGCAGCGGAGAAGAAAATGGGGTGTGTAGGGAGATAAAAAAGCAATAATTTCTTGAATCAGGTTTGTGGGAGAATCTGAAAGCCAAAGTGAGGAGATCAGACTTGACTTGGTAAATTGCACAAGTAAAGATTTTCAGCGGGGAAAATTAAAAATCAGAAAAATGATCATTGTGACCAGTAGAAGTTGCATTGCATCCCCTTGAAACTCTGAAGTTAAATCCAAACCCCAGGTAGCTCAGAAGGCGGTGCACTGGGAGACAAGGACTTTGCAGAAGCAATCAAGTTAAAATGAGGTCACTCAGGTGAGCCCTAATCCAGGACGACTGTGTCCTTATTAAAAGGGGACATTTGGACACAGAGACAAGAACAAAGGGGAGGCCATGTGACCCAGCAGGAAGACAGCCAGCTGCAAGCCAAGGAGAGAGGCCTGGAGCAGACCCTTCCCCACAGCCTCAGAAAGAGCCAGCCTCATCAGCGCCGAGGTCTCAGGCTCCGGCCTCCAGAACTGAGAGACCAAGAAGAGGCCGCGCTGTGGAAGCCACCCAGATAGTGGTGCTTCCAGGGCAGCCAGAGCTGACCAACACAGCAACTGTGGGCCAGGTGACCTGGGGTGGGCAGGAGTGAAATAAGGTGGACCTCACAGAGGACGGTGGCAATGGGAAATCGAAGGGAGACAGAGACCAAAAGTGTCATAGAGAGAGGCTCAGGACTGAGGCCCGGTAGAAATGTCAAGGTGGGAGGAACATAATTAAACTTAATTAACAAATTAATTAATTAACATACCCTCTGGTCCTCGTGCTGGGCCCACAGTTCAGAATGGGGGTGGGAAAGCCTGAGTTCTGGTCAGTTCTGGCTCCAAAGCCAAATACTTCTGAGATCCCCACACAAGTTACAGTCTCCATCCTCTGGGTCTGTCATAAAAGGAGAGGATGCCTCAAGGTCATCATGTGCAACCTCGGGTCATCTTGGATTCCAGATGCAAGAACTTATTGGTGTTACAATGCTAATTATGGGAAATCTCGTGCTAAACCCAATAAAGCATGTCTGTAAGTCCATCTGTGTGTATGTGTATAAGTGAAATTTATAGTCCATCTGTTTCTAAAAGGAATTTAAGAGAACTTTAAAAACTCTTCTTCTTCTCCTGCTCCTCCTCTCTTCCTCCTCCTCCTCCTCCTCCTTTTTTCCAAAGTAGAAAATTGACCAAAGGAAAAGAAACCTATTACAGGTCACCTGAGATGAACTCATTATTGGATTTGAACTTTAGCTCTGAGTTTCCTGGCAGTTAAGGCAAAAAGAAAAACATGTGCTTATTGTCTGATAAAAATCAGTGTAATATGATTAGTTCTTGAGAAAAACATGTAGATAGGCTGAGTGCTCAGATAAGATTACCCTTAAGAATACGCAATTCAAGATACATTAAGAGCCATGCAGAAATCCATACTCTTTAATCCAATAATTCCACTTATACCGAGGAAATAAAAAAAGAGAGGGAAGGAGGACTATGTGTGTGAAAACGCTTTTCTCAAAATGATTTCTGAAAGTGCAGAACTGTAAAGAGCCAGAACAGGGAAATAGTTAACTTAATTGTGGTGTGTTCATTCAGGCTCATATAATGCAGGCATTGTAGACAGAAAGACTCTCCAGCATCAGAGAGAAACAAGGTTTATGATAGGCTCAGTGAGAACAGTCAGGAGATAAAATTATTCAGTCATCAAGATTGTAAGTTCATAAAAATATGGACTATATTAAAAGAGAGTGCTCAGACATAGTAGTAATTACGGTAAGGTGTGACTCTTAAGGGTAAGCCCCCCTACACACACACACACACACACACACACACACATATACTCTGCGCATTTCCCAATTTTTAATAATGTTTACAATTACATTTATGAGAACAAGCCAGCTCATATACTTAAGCTTTATGTTCTAGCTCTGCTTTATGAGATTACATTTTTTTAATTAAAGGCAAAAAGAGAGATTTCAGAAATGTAAAAATAGCAAACTGAAATTCTATTACTTGGAAAGAGTGTTTTAATCAATGCTTTGAAATAGCTTTGGGTTTTTGGAAGACGGGTTTTTAAAAATGTGTGGATGCATGGGTGTCCTGCAGGGCCCTCTGGTTGGCTTTGAGGTCACTGAAGCTGCTGAACTAAGCACCTGTGACGAGGCTAGTGGTGGCTGAGGCTCCCAGGGTCGCTGGTCCTTACCATGCTTTTGGACTTCATTCCCTGGGGTCAGTCTCTTCAGGAAACTCCCAGGCACTGGTGTTCTTCCACTCCCATAACTGCCCATTCTCCTTTCCAGATAATTCTCTATGACACTCTCCATCTAGTCCTTGTATTAACTTGAATGAACCAAGGAAGAACTAACTGGTTATGTTGCATGGAAACATTGTAACTTTTTACCTTTTGGAATCCCCATGGCCAGTAGCAACATTTTAGAAATGATTCTGCCTAGGCAATAACTTGAGTGGGGGGGGAGGAAAGAGAGAGCGAGAGAGATTTATAGAAGAAAAGTACACGTACACATGTCAAAAATTGGCCCAGGGTTGGGCAAAGTACTTCCAAACACGTGAAAACCGATCAATGCAATACATTACGTTAATAGAACAGGGGGAAGGGGAGATACATCATTTCAATTGATGCGTAAAAAGTAGTTGATAAAATCCAATAAATACCCTCTCACGATCACAGAAGCAAAGTTCCTCATCGGCTTGCAGCACTTCACCCACTCATCTCCCTTCCTGACTTATTTTCTGGTGTCACTTTTTTTTTTTCCACATTCTGTTTCTCATGATTTCTATTTTCTTTCTACTCCAGCATCTTCTCTTATGGGAGGCAATTGATCGACAAACTCCTTGGCACCAAGCTTTCATGATTTGCAGGTTATTTTCACTGGAATAGCCTTGGTCCAAAAAGAGTAGGGAAGACCTTTGATAAAGGAGTCTGCAATGGGGAATCTGAGACCAGGACACCCTCCACGGGCTGCTTCTTCCCATTGGTCTCAATGACTCATGGTTTATTCTAAGCACAGCCATTTAGTTTAGAATTCAAATATCAGTAACCCACAACTTACTTTCTTTTTTTTAATCACATTATTCACTACTTGTCAGTTTTGGAAAACTTAAAATTCCATTTTTAGCACTGAAATTTTTTTTTCTCTGTGCTCCTGTACTACTAACAATGTTGTTACTATCTGTTGATTGGAAACACACCTTACAAAAGTTAGTGTGAACTCAGATGATTATGTGGTTCCATCTGCATTTTATTCTTCACAGTAGAGTTTATGGCTTTGGGAACTTATCAGTTATATATTTGCAAGACCCTGTTTATACTGTCCAGAAGCAGGCTTGGGTGGTGCATGCAACTCTCTGTGCCCCTGTTGGGAAACCCTCATGATTGTGGTACCATATCTATGGTGGGAAACCACGATAAGCTCAAAGGAAAATAAATTCAAGAAAATTCTTAGAAGAAGCTGCATGTATTGTGCCCAAAAGAAGTAAATGCCCCAATACCTCAGGACCTTGAACTTGATAACGAGGCACTGAGTTCTGACCCCTAAATTCTAAAGACCCAATGGCTCCTTGCAGCCTAGCATTTGTCCAACTAATGGCTGGTCCCACGTGTTAGCTTTAAATCTGGAAAATGGAAAATGAGCTATTCACGCATCTGACTATATTGAGGCGAGTGCTCAGTGGTTTTCCCTGTTGTTTTCCACATATCTGGAGGCAGGCACAGCTGCCCTCTCTGCTCATGAGCCCCACTGCTGCCCAGGGAGGAACCCAGATCCTAGCAGCCCCTGTTCTCTGTTAAATATCATGGACAGAAGGGGTGGAGCTGGTGGGGGAGGGATTGCTTGCTTTTGTGAGCTGTACATGGGTCTGCAGGAGTGTGCCCGGCTCCTCCCTGCTCTGAGCTCCAGAACTCTTCCCCTCTTGCTGCTCTTAGGCTAAGGAATGTCCGCAGCCAGAGCTGATGCAGTGGGGGTGGGTGGCCCTCTCTACACCAGGACTGCAAGGGTGGCCTGCTCCCTTCCCAGATGTTTGGTCCTTAAGTCTGCGAGGGTAGCTGTGGGAAGGCCACCAGCCAAGAACTGACTGCTGGCCTCCTGGAAATAAGGGCCCACGGCCTCTGGGCTTCTTGTATTTAAACCCTTCATGCTCACCCAGCTGCGACCTGCTCTCTGATCACAAGGGCACTGCTAGATGGAGTTCTGTATGAGATCAGCAATATTTAGTGATTGGAAGTTTGACATAATGCACTTCCTCATAATTTATTAAAGTTGCTAATACATTTTAAAAATATGTGAAGAACATGCAAGTCTCTGGGTAATACACTGCAGTGCATTAACCCTGCATTGATTTTGCATCTCAATCAGAGCAAAAGCCAAAGTCCTCACAATGACCGGTAAGCTTCACCATCTGGTCCCCTCGCCGTCCTCACCTCTCCCCTCTGGGCTACTGCTCTTAGCCTTGCTCACTTTGCTCCAGCTAGAACACCCTGGCCATGCTTCTGCCTCAGGACCCCTGCACTTCGTGTCTCCTCTTCCCAAGTCTACCAGGCTTGTTCCTAGCTTCTTCATGTCTCACTTGTCATCTTTTCATTGAGACCTCTCTCGTCAACCTATCAAAAGTTGAGTCCACTTTCTATCACTTCTCAGATCCATTTTTCTCCCTACCATGATGGCCACTGTGCTCACTGTGTGTTTTATTGATTGATTGTGTTGAGTGGCTCCCTTCGCCCATTAAAATATAAGTTCCATGAAGGCGGGACTTTCACTTGGTTCATGCCTCACCTGATCTCCATTTCGGAGAACAGTATTTGCCATAGAGTCATATCAAATATTCATTGAACGATGGAGCATGGCCGTGAATTCTGTGCAGGGACACTCTCATTGGAAGCACCCTGCTGTGGGATTTTCTTTCCACTGAGATAATCACAGCTTGGACACTAAGGTCAGCAATTCCAGTGCTTAAGGACTTCTGGGGAAGGGAGGAGGCTGGATGACAGGACATAGGAAGTCTGCTCTTGGTTCTCAAGAGAGCTAAGTAAGAATCCAAACTTGGCCACCTACCAGCTCTGTGAGCACTGACCAGCTATTCGACCCAGGTCAGTTACTTCTCTGGGCCTCCGTTCATTCAATATGTAAAATATAGGTGATGATGCAAAATCCCAGAGCTGTTGTAAGATTCAGGGTCACAGTGTGGAAAGCATGAGGCATGTAGAAAGCTGTCATTAAAATGAAACCTATTTTCCTTTATAGAAATCATTTGTAGAAATTTGCATTATTGGTAAAGTAGGAAATCATATCCTTGTGGGTATTCTCATTTTAGGAAACATAGACTCTGTTTTAAAACTCTTGGCAGTAGTATTTTTGGTCTTAGGCTGAGGGTGGGAGGTTGGGGAGATACATCTACACATACTTCTAGCAAAGTCCAGCATGTATTTGTACAATGTAAAGATCCCCCAAAGGGAAGGAAATGGCATCCAAAGCAGCAAAAGCCACCATCAAGGTATAATTGTGTGCCCTTAGATATAGTCCACAAGGTGTAAAGGGTTTTGCCTCCTGGGCCCTGTGGGGCTCACTGTGGGCTCTGTGGAGGGCACGGATGAGCTTCTGCTCACACGCAGCTGCACACCCAGTGCAGGCCCGAGATGGAATCCGATGTCGACACTGATCCCAGCAATAGCAAGAGCAGGCGGTCGGGTCAGGAGCTGTCCCAGAGGTATGGCTGGTGGGAGAAATGCAGAGAAGGGAAGAAAGCTTTCCAAGGATGGTTGGGGAGTGGCCAGAGTCCTTCCTGTGGAGGAAGGGCAGCTAAAGGAGGAGGAGTGGAATCTGGATGACTCAAAATGGGGGAAAAGAGAGAAAGTGGAAGTTCCACACCCTCCACCTCTGTTGCTAGGGAAGCTCCGTCCTGTGGGGCTCTAGGTCTTTCCAATAAGCAAAGCATTGATAGATGCCTAAAATGTCTGTGCATAAACTTAAAGAGCTGTTTTATACATGCATAATCACTTATGTGCTGGACTGCAGGGGCCTCGTTTTCTACAGGTTTGGGAAGCTTGTGATCTAGTACGGGAGCCCCGAGGCTGCGCCGGCTGCCCCTTTTGCCCTAATAGATGAGGTGCGCTGAGAGGGCCTACTTTGGCTCTTCCCTTCAATTATTAGTTGGATGCATTAAAATTCAGCCATATTTATAAAATGTACTCGATTACTTTAATTGGATTTGCAAAGATGTATGATTTATGAAACCGTATGTGGATCCTTCTAGCTAATATTAGACTTAAATCTTACTTACCACGCTGGTTTCTCTCCTTATATTCCATGTACATGGATCCCAGGTCCCTGTGTCTGGAGTTTCTCAGGGAGGGAGACAATTCATCTGTGCACCCCTTGACCTAGCAGGAGTCCGTGGTTTATATTCAGAGAGGGTGGCGGTTCTAGAGCCAGGCTGAGTTGTTCAACTCCGAGACCTTCCCTTACTCTCTCTAGGAGCCCAGGTAGTTAGTTTGCCTTTCTGTGCTTTGGTTTCCACATTCGCAAAATGGAGATCAAAATAAGACCTACGCCCAGTCGTGGACATGAAAGATGATTTCCTTAAAAGTCTTAGCACACATCCTGAGAATTTAGTAAGTGCAATTTTTAAATAATTACATGAAGTGTTAAAAGAAGTACAGGGACTAAGAGCAAAGGTTCAGATCTGGGTATTGCCTCAGACAAGATCCGGCCTCCTGTCTGTCAAGTGGAGGTATTAGCCGTCCTTCCCTCTCCCCCAGGTTTGCATGGGATCGTGGGTGCAACACGCTTAGCACAATGCCTAGAATTTGGCTCATCGTCAGCATTCCGTAACAGTAATACTGGTGTAATCACATGCAAAGAGCATTATTACTACACACACACACACACACACACACACCATTAAAAAAACAGTAGACCATAACAGTGCATCCATTCCATTTACAAATCAATTTGACCAGCAGTTTCTGGAATATTCTGAGCTTAAGTATCCAACCAGTAGCAACCCATAGGGAACATTTGGAATTTTCCAAGAGAAAATACTTCTTCCATACGCAGTTTACAGAGAAGCCTTAAGATGGAGAAGAAGTGATGTCATATCTCACTGAGTGGCAGGATTTGACCAGGAATTAGTTCTGCCCCCAGGCCAAAGAGAGGCAGGTTCAGATGCTGAAGGTGAGCCAGGTGTTGTCCACGTCTCCTGAGGGTGGACCATGGTGGGGGCAAATCAAGGGTGGTGACTTCAGGACGTCTGTGGATGGGCTACAGGTGCACAACATGGGCAACAGGACCTAGCCACTGGTTGGCTTTCTGTTGGAGCCTGGAGGGAGGCAGCTCTCAGACCTGGCCTCTAGAGGCAAAGGAAAAAACTCTGTGAGATCCTCAAATGTGAAACCGGGGACACCCAGCAGATGTACTAGTTTGGTTGGAAGGCAGAAAGATGAGACTTGGAACAAAGTCATGTACGTATTAAAGCTGGGGCATTGAGCAGGGTAGAGACCCAAGGTCAGTTCAGGAATTGTCCAGGGAACTTGGACTTAGTGGGGGAGCTCTGGGCAGGCCCAGCTGTGGCAAGGACAAAGGGTACTCAGGATGTGGCCAGGAGAAGAGGAATGAAGGGGTCAGGCAGTTAGGAGGGGGGCATCCCGGGCTGGACAGAGCAGGCCTCCTGTCTCCCCTGGCCCAACCCTCATTGCTGTGGGTATCACAGTATCCGAAAAGGGTGACCTCACTCTGTGAGTGAGACCACAGAATGTTCCCTTTGTAAGAGCGACTTCACAATGCTGGCTGCATTCACCCCTTCCCTTTGACTTCCCTCCCGCTCCACTGAATAATTCCCTCCCCCATGCAATTTTAATATCAAGGACAATTTTTATCAAGTCATTCTCTGTAATCAGAATATAAAAATTATCCCAACATTTCTCTTGGAGAATGGATCTTCAGAGACTCAGTAGGCCTTTATGCATTACTAATGAGTTCCTCCGTGAAACATTTTGTCTTTTGCTAAAATAAATCTCTCCCATTAAATCTTCCTTATGAAAAATCTGATAGCGTTTAAGCTGACTGGTTTCATGGGCAGGAACTCATTGCACTTGTTAAGGATTAGAAAGTGTTCTAGTAGATTTCTCAGCAAAGAGGGGGATCCTAGGTACTAAGTTCATGGAAAAAAAAATTAGAATCAGATTCACAGAACCAAGTCTTAGGTCCGCACACACTGCTGTGTCTTGCTGACATAGCTTCCAAACTCATGAAAAAGCCGTTTCCAGCCTTTTTTCTGACAGGTGACTGGGTCCATTTCCCAGCCCTGCTGTGACCAGGTCATCAACCGCATGGCGAGGAAGAACAGGAATCTGTGCTGTCACAGTTCTGGAAACTAGAGGTCCCACATCAAGGCGTCAGCAAGGGCAGGCTCCCTGAAAGTTCTAGGAAGGGTCACTTTCTGGCCTCTCTCTTTACTCTGGTGGCCTCAGAAGGCCCTTGACTTATGGAGGGCCATTGTCTTCAGGCTGTGCACATGTCCCTGTGTCCAAATTTCCTCTTTTGAAAAGAACAGTAGTCCTATTGGATCAGGCCACCCTAATGACCTCATTTTAACTTGATCACATCCCCAAAGGCTCTGTCTCCAAATAAGGTCACTTTCGGAGGTACTGGGAGTTAGGACTTCAATGTGTCTTTTCCGGAGAAACAGTTCAACCCAGAACACTGGCTGACCAGCGTCAACTCCCTAAAGTTCATTATCATGCAAGGTCACCTGTTTTGTTTTAAACAAACCTTCCACGTTGAGCCCCAAATCTGTGACTCAGCTACCCTTCACTGCGCCCAGGGAGTAGTGGAGAGGGGGAATGTGTCAGTCAGGAAGCACCTGAATGTAACCCTGGTTGACTTTAATAATATGACCTTGAAAAGTACCTTGAAGTCTCGGTGAGCCTCCTTCTCCTTCCCTTTCAACTGGGGTCACATATTACAAGAACGTTGTGAAGCTGTAATAAGATACTGTGTGTGAAGAATGCTTTGTAAGGTGTGATCTGAATGTTCCATTGTGAGTTTCTTAAAAAGGGCTCTGGGGAAGGGTGATGGCAGAGTCTGGGGCCAGTCTGCCTGGAAGGCAGCCCGGCTCTGCTGCTAACCAGCTCTATGACCTTGGGAAGTTATTTCCCCTTCTCTGCCTCTGTTTCATCCCATAAAATGGGACTGTTAATGGCACCTCTTTTAGGAGCTTGTAGAGAAGATTAAATGGGATTGATCTTCAAGAAGCACTTAGAAACTGCCTGCTACATGATACCTACAGTATTATATAAGTCCTTGCTATTTTTATCAAGGGCAGGGTCACAGCCTCGTGTCCTGTGTGCAGTTTCATCCCAGTTTCTGGCATAAAGCAGATGCTCCAAAACCAGCTGTCAGATGCATGCAGGATGGAGACACGGCCCAGCCCCCACTCTCCTGGGCAACTCCTCACCTTCTCCTTCACCGCTGCATCAGGACCATGCAAGGCCCCAGGTGCTTTGCTCTACACCTTCCCAGGCCAGTGTTTCTGGACTGAGTGAAGCCTTCCCAGGGGCAGCTTCAGGTCCTCCCAGACCAAGCCATCCACCAGCCACAGGGGAGTACTGTGTCCTTGTGTGAGTCCGTAGGAACGCACCCACGGGATGACCCGTGTCTCATCTTCCCCCAGTGCTTCTTAGAGCCGCCTGCCTTCTCTCCCCGACATCTTTCCCAGTCTTCCTCCTCTCCCTGGCTACCCCTGCCTCTAGTCACCTGGCACCCAGCCCTCCTCCCACCTCCCCCTAGAAGCTTTGCCAGCCCTGACACCAGCAACCAGGACACTACACTCTGGCTTTGTCACAAGTATATTTATCATCAGGTGTGACATTCAAAATAGTTTACCTGGAAGTCCCCAAGTTTAACTCTTTAACTGGGGGAGGTGCTGACGTGTGGGGGAGGCCTGGAGCCACCAGAAAGTGGGAGAAGCACTGAGCTTACCCAGGCTTGGGACAGGGCTATTTTCTAGGTGGACCAGGAGTATTTCCCACGTGTTGATAAGTGGTGCAGGTCTATAGGAGCATGGCCAGTAATGTCGGCCTTTACAGGTCCGACTGTCTCTCACTGTCTTAATTCCAGCTCTCAGTGAGCATTTCAAGCCAGACTGGGAGAGTGAGCAACAACAGCTGGTATGTGAGGTGGCGGCCTTTTTGTAGATACCTGTAAATACCACTTACTTAAACAGTTGGCCAGTTCCTGGAATCACTAATGACACATGTGATGAAATCAGCAGCCCGTGTTTATTAAGCATTTACTTTATTCCAGGTGTTATATGAAGGCCTTTATGAAGCCTCAGGAATTTAACCCCATAGAGTGACTGGAAATTATCCTGGCTGGTTTTAATTCTGCAAATGACTACCACTTACTCACCCCCATGTCTACCCCAACTACATAATCTGATCACCTGATAAGAACCTGATAAAGATCTGGAGTCACCCCTGGCCCTGAACTAGGGAAGCTCCCTGCGATGGCTTTCCACCGTGCCCTGTACTTCTCCGGTCATGGCGCTGATCTCTCTGTGGTTTAATTTTCCATTTAATGACACAGAGTTTGGCACATAGAGAAAAGGGGTGAGTACATCTTTTCAGAGGAGGAGAGAAAGATCCTTGGATGACAGGCACTGGGTGTCCACCGTGAGGGTCCTGGTGCTGTGGGCTTTGAAGAGAAGCACACATTTATGAAGGTGTGTCAGAAACATCTAGATACTATAAAGTCCAACAGCTACTAGACCCGTTCTGTGGTCGGCTGCTTGGTTACCAAGGTCCACACTAACTGATGTCCCTCTGTGACTCAGCAGACATTTATATTCTAGTTAAAAAAAAAGATCCAAATGAAGCATCTGGTGCCCAGAAGTTTGTTTCCTTGAATCTCTGGAGGACAGAAGGGCTATTTCTGGTTTCACCAATTTCTCTTAACTGGCACATTTTCAATTTTAACATGAAAAATTAAGAGAATGAATAATCCTTACCAGTAAGCCCCTTCCTCAAACTGATAAACAGCTTCCCCCCATCACAAGGCAGAGTATCGGGAGAGACTGATATTGCCCAGGCAACCTAACTCCACTTAAAAAAAAGGGGGGGCTTAAATATGCTTTGAAATGGTGAACTGCAAGCAACCGACCTTCTTTACCTTTCTTCCCCATTTGTTAATTTTATTTATTTGAAATGGCCACAGCATGAATGGCCAATGCCAACAGGAATAGGGCATAATCATGAATGAGTCTCAAATCTATTCCCAAGACACCTGTGCTAAGTTTCCCCCACCCCCTGCTGAGAGCAAGCAGCCCTACCCGCAAATCCAGAGATGAGAAGATGCAAGCATCTGTGCCTGCCTCTAAGAGGGTCAAGCCCTGGACTGGAGGGAGAGCTCAGAGCTGCACCCATAGTCAAGGTGAGGCCCCACAAGGAGCCATTGAGCCTTCTGTGGTTCTCAGGGGAAATGTGTGACATCCTTGGGTACTACCTATGCAACCCGAGTCCCGAGTTTCCTCATCCTCCCTAAACTCCTAAAGGTGCCGTCATCTGCGGCCGGTGGATTGCAGGTCAGCCTGTCAGCACCTGTGGGTTTGGCTCACTCCCCATCAGGCCACATTGTCAAAGCCTCCTTGTCTCTTTCTACCCGGTTCGTCCATGAAGCAGCAGAGAAAAAGGAACACATCCCAGAAAAGGGAAGATTGTAAATATCCCATCTCTCTCTCTTTAATAAGTACAACATTTTATGCTATTTACCAAGACGTTATAGTCTATAAAAGATGAATTGTAATATAAATTGAACCCAATAAGAAACAGAAAGGACCTATTTTTAGGCTCCTGCATAATGTCGATATGGGAAATCATTCATTTTCATGTGAGTTCTGGTTATCATGTGCTTTTAATGATTCCCCAAACCTACAGTTTCCTTCTAATCCCAATGCCCTTATGTGGTTGTATTTTATTTGCTACATTATGTAGTTGGAACTAATAACACCAAGAACTCATGTGGCTCAATTAGTTTATTTAAATTCAAAAGAAGCCTAAAAGCCTCATCTGTCACTTGCCTTAGAGTGGAGCTATTTCAGTCCCATAGTTAATGTTATAAATTAAGCTCTGATGTAAATAACCATTTTATTTCCCGACACTTTTACTTGCCCATATCCTCCCGGAAATGTACTGGAGGAAGAAGAGGAGGTTCAGGCCAAATGCTACATCGGCCTTAGCAACCTGACTCAGACCCATAAAAACTACGAACCTATAAAAACTGGCTCACCTACTCAGATCCCAGCCTTTATTCCCCCCTCACCCGCCACCTTCAAAAATCTTGAGATTTTTCAATGAGAGGTTTTGAAACTCTGGGGAAGCTGAGGCTTTGAATGTCTAGTTCACCCAGCCACTTGAGCCATTT
Source organism: Urocitellus parryii (assembly GCF_045843805.1). Lineage (NCBI taxonomy): Eukaryota > Metazoa > Chordata > Mammalia > Rodentia > Sciuridae > Urocitellus > Urocitellus parryii. Next base: position 13,297,823 of record NC_135532.1, on the reverse strand, counting down.
AGAAGATTCTGCTAAGCCACTTCCCATGCATTTGGTGGCGTTCTTTGTTTCTGAGCTGTGCATGCTGTCGGTGCTTAAGAACCCACCTGGACAGAGTCCTTTCTGATTGAATCTGCCGTTGCCACTGATGTTCCTGGCCACACAGACGTCTCATGATTCTGAAAACACTTGTGGACCACTGCCAACAGACGTCCCCAGTGCCACCTTTTTCCTGTAACTGTCGGTTTATGTGGCTGGATTGGGAACTGCAAGGGGGAAATGGATGTGGAATCCATGCCTGGCAACTTATATTTTTCTCTGAGCAACTGCTTTTGGGCTCTAACAACTGTTGGGAGATATGGAAATAAGATCACCCCCATTTCAGATGAGAAAATTGAGGCACGGACTGAAATAAATGACTTGTAAAAGTTCACATCACCCCATTGTGGAATGAAACCACCACCAGAATTCCAAGGATTTTCCAACTATAATCCACAGCTGCTTTAACCTCTATATGAGTCACATCATGGTGATAGTTCTGGCAAGTCTCAACAGAGAAGATATCAAAGAAAAACAGATCTGAGGCTCTTTGAAGAGATCAATGACCAGAATTGGCACTGGGCGTGAGAACAAGAATAACAAAGGATTGCCAGGCGCCAGGGCGCAGGCCTGGAATCCCAGTGACTCAGGAGGCTAAAGCAGGAGGATCACAAGTTCAAGGCCAGCCTCAGCAACTTAGAGAGGCCCTAAGCAACTTAGTGAGACCCTGTCTTGAAATAAAAAGTAAAAAGGGCAGAGATTTGGCTCAGTGGTAAAGCACCTCTGAGTTCAATCCCCAGCACCAAAAGAAGGAAAGGTAATGAAGGGGTCAAGAGCTTGGTAGATACGCCAGACTGGAGCACATTATTAGAAAAACTGAACAAGTACAGGGAATTTGTTTTAAATATCAGGTACTCTTATCCACTGTGCAAAGAAGGGGTTAATAGGAATAATGATGATAATAATAATAATAAAGTTTAAGAATTCTACTATGTGCTAAGAACTGTTCAAATGCTTTGCATAAACTAACTTTTAATCCATATCAGAAGTCTGTGAGGTAGAAACTATATTATCCCCACTTTCCTGACTTTGTAGATGGGGCAGCTGGAGGCCACAAAGGTCCCACTTGCCCAAGGACCCAGGGCAACCTGAGCAGGCCTGGATTTTGAGTCCCAGTAGTCCAGCTCTGAGACTGTTCCCTTACTTTAATCTGCTTCTCCAAGAGAAGATCTAAGAGGGAGCAGGCATCAGGAAGGGAGACACCGTGTCCTGGTTTCACTCACCTTTGTTTACGTAACACTGAGTGTGATGCCTCCTGCCACACAGCAGGATCTCAAGAAATGTCTGTTGAACAAATGGAGGGATGAGACTTAAATGTATACCACCACCTGCCCTCTCTACACCTGGCATGTACCACCTGGTGAGCTGAGCCTCTAAGGAGTCGTGTGTGACCAAGTAATATAGCACATACAGCAGGGGCTTAATAGTTGTTCAGAGGCAGGCTCCTTAACATCTATTACTTTTCCCATGGAAGATACATAGGATATAGTCATCTTCGGCAGTTCCTATGGGCCAAACCTCCTATTGTTAGAGGGAGGTGTTTAACAATCTCCTAATGAATCTGTTTTGTTTCTGCTTACAAATTTTAATTTGCTTTTTTCTATAAGGAGCATACTAAGAAAAGACTCTAAAAATTACTGTTTTAAAACAAGCAATTAGAAAATCTCATTTTCCTGCTACGCTTTTTCTCTCTCACACCAACCTGACTCTGAAATCTTAGCCAAAGATGCATTTTTTTCCCCATCCTGTGCCATGTAATTTAATGGCCATGTAACTCTGATAGCTCCGATCTGTTGTTCTGCCAAGTACACATTACAGTCATTTAGCTTCTTTCTTCATCCTGTTGAGAATCAACACGCATACTCTGTATTGGAATCCTCCATGGTGGCTTATTTTAATAAATTTAATTCAGCCTGAAATTATAACTTGATTCTAACCGTCGTCTCTCATCTAAATATTCCTGAAGTAGAGGTTATTTGGGGAGGGAGAATACGCTGTACAAACCTAATGTGGACTTTGTCAGAATTCTGTTATTATTTTTTAATCAAGTGATCTTCAAACTATATGAACTACAAGAAAGTCATAAATATAAAATCTAATAATCAGGTGAGATTTAAATGTACTGTAATGCAGAAATCTGATAGCGTTCATCTCCTGCTGAAAACCTTCAAGGCAGTGAAGCCCATACTGCTCACCTGGGCTCTCCAAGTTTTTGTCATCCGGCTTCTGCCTCCTCTGCTCTCTCTCTCCAGCTCCACCCACAGCCCTCTGGACTCCAACCATTTGCAGGCTCCCAAATGGGACACAGCCCTAGCATATTCTCCTCCTCTCAATGTTCTCACGTTTCATTTTTCCCTAACACACACAACCCATCCATGCATGTGCAGTGCATACAACACATGACCACACGCCATACACACACAACACACATACCATAAACACACACCCTTTGACCACCACCCGCTTCCTTGCCAGGTTCCCATGCGTCCTTTAGGTCTCAGCTTAAATGTCACTTCTCCAGGGACCTTCCCTGACCCAACAGTCTCAATTCTGACCTCTCATTTTTGTCTCAGCATCCCCCTCTGGAACATGTACAGCAATTTGTAATTAGACAGTGATCCGTGGCATAATTTCATTAACCTCTGTCCTCACCACCAGCCTGCAGGCTTCAGGAAGGGAGACACTATGTCTTGTGTCTCCCTTCCCCAATTTTTTGTTTAAATAACACTGAGCATGATGCCTGCCACACAGTAGGATCTCCAGAAATGTCTGTTGAACAAATGGAGGGATGAGACTTAGATGTGTACCACCACCTGCCCTCTCTACACCTGGCACGTACCGCCCGGTGAGCTGAGCCCCTAAGAGCTGTGTGACCAGTGAGCTGCAGTCTCCAGAGTCGGCCTTGGAATGAGCCCATCTCCTTGGCCTGCGCTCCACCCCACGCCATCCCTCTTCCTGTTTCTCTAAGGCTTTCCACAGCATGACTGTCTCCCACCTTGAACCAGCAGAAGACCTCTGTCCCAGGCCTGGACCCCCTTCCTTTATCTCTTGGCAGACAGTACTTGGTCATGAAATAAAAGGGAGGAAAGGTCAGAATGAAACAGGAAACAAATCCTACCAACCACAAGGAAGATTGTCCCAAGACATTTCCGTCCTCATCCCCTGGACTCGACGCGAGGGAGTATTTTTGACCCTCTGTTTTGTTTCATGATAATGTACGAGGATGCTTTACCTCTGAACACAGGGGTCAATCACTCTTGTTACGACGACTTGCTTTGAGAGTCAACGGTTTTGACGCAGTGATGTAAGTCCTGAGAAATCTTATGCCTTCATGAAAATGTCCTGATAAAATTGTTTTCTGTGTCAGATAGCTCATTAGATTTTGACAGTAGCTTTTCCTTTAGGATTTAAAAAATCCTATAGAGCCTCATAATAAAATCCTACTTCCTAGAGATTTCCAGTGCTTGATTTATGTACGAATAAATCAAGACATCCATGTACGAATATTCTTCAAAATACTAATATCAGATTGAACTAGGGTTCAAGGCTATTTCTTTAAATATGAGTACTTGCAAAAATTATCCTGTTGAAATTGAAAATAACTCAAATCATAAAATAATTGAGTAAGTACAATTAAGTAGCCTTTATCATGTTTTGATGTGACAGCTTATTGTATGAAAGAACCAGAGACCAAAGTACTATAAAATCTGTGACCCTCAACTTCCTGTAAACAAAATATCATGTACAAATATTTCTGATGCTAATAGCATTTATTCATTGCTTACTATGTGCCAGGCAGTTCCCTAAACCTTATGCATGTGTTAACTCAATGAATTGCACAACAGAGCTAAGAGGAAGACACAATAAGTATTTTCATTGTACAGAGAAATAAAAAATTCAGTAATCACTCAAAATTACACAGCTAGAAAAGGACAGAGCCAGGTATGAGCCCTGTCCCCTTATCAATGTAAGGGCCAGGCAAATAATTCTTTTCTATTCCCAAATCCTCATACATGTACTTAAATATATTTAAATTTTTGTTATGTATCCTATTGTTTTGTGAAGGTTAGTACTAGTTTTTATCTTCCCAGGATTTTAACTGTTGCTAATAAATAGCATCACATAGTGATGGAACTCAGAGAGACCTGGGTTTAAAGTCTAGCTCTTCCACTTACCAGTTTTATGACCTTAGGAAACTTGCTTCTTGTACTGATCCCATCTCAGCAGCTTTGTAAAATAGGGATCATTGTTGCTGTTGTAAGGAGAAAATGATAACCATACATAAATTTGCCCGGCACAAACGTTATCAATAGTTCTCCTTACTCCCAGTGTGTGACGCCTTAGGAAATTGCATTAATTCTCATGAAAAAGAAGTTCCCATCAATAAATTATGAATCTGATGTTGTGCACCATGTTCTATTAAGCTGAAAATAATTTATATATTTCTCCAGGAATCCCAGGCATATGAAGGGATAAAAGCATTGATTAAGAAAACCAAATTGGGGGGCTGGGGATGTGGCTCAAGCGGTAACTCGCTCGCCTGGCATGTGAGGGGCGCTGGGTTCGATCCTCAGCACCACATAAAAATAAAATAAAGATTTTGTGTCCACTGAAAACTAAAAAATAAATATTTAAAAAATTCTCTCTCTCTCTCTCTCTTTAAAAAAAAAAAAAAAGAAAGAAAGAAAGAAAGAAAGCCAAATTGGGCCTGGGGTTGTGTCTCAGCGGTAGAAAGCTTGCCTTGCACGCTCGAGACCCTGGGTTCAATCCTCAGCACCATATAAAAAAACAAATAAGTGAAATAAAGGTGTTGTGTCTAACTACAACGAAAAAATAAATATTTTAAAAAATAAAACCAAAAATTCCCGCTAAATTGAAATTTGAGCTGCTACAAGGCATTACATTAAAAGAGTAGTGATCAAATTAATTACATGAGTGAACACAGCTATGCTGGTGGAAATGTGGAAACTCACTAGCTCCATGCCCATTCTGTGGATTCTGCTTTCCCACAACCCTCTGTCAGAGCCTCTGAATGTTTATGTATGTAGACTGAGGGCCCCGTGTACGCGTGAACCTTCCTGGGTGACAGAGGCCCACTGCGGTGCTTTTTGCTACAGAGAGAAGGTGCTTAGCCTCTGTATAAGAAATGCCATTCTGCTCAATCTCCTGCACCCCAGCCGATGAGTGGTAGCTATGATTCGGGTCCCATGACACACCTTCCAGCACAGATGACATCAGCTTTGGGTGTGTGACATAAAAGCAGCCAACTCAGAGACTGGTCACACACCTTCCGGGGCCCAACCTGAATGCTCTCTGAGAGATTTGATCTTAACAGACCGAGAGACTGAGGCAATTATCAAGGGAGGGACAGAAGAGAAAAAAAGTAAGAGCTGCCGGAAGCAAGTTGGTGGGGCAGGAGGGACTCTGGCAAGTCACAAGGCAACGTGTAAAGTTAGAATCGAAACAGCAGCGATGACCGATGACGGGGCAGATTTGCAGAGAGAAGCCGAGGGAGAAAGAGGATTCCCAGACTGTTTAACTTGGTTTCCTGTAGCAGTTCCAGTTTACCTGTATCTTTACAGTAGACCTTCCAGAACTTGCTCTAGGATGTCCACTTGTACATTGGAAACTGAACAAAACGTCTTCGGTACGGACTTGAGGCTCAGGGGACACACTGACATGGCCTGTTGCTACAGACTCTCATTGGGCATCCTATTCCTTCTGAGGTCTTCACCATCTGCCTCGTCATCCTCCCTAAGATGGAGACACCGCTGCTGAAAGTAGACCCTGGGGCAGCACAGGTTGAAGGCACAGATCACCAGGACTAAGCAGGGGACCCACATGTGCCCTTCTGTGTGGCAGGGAGGGGAGATCCGCCCTGCAAAGAAGCCTGAACCGCCACAAGAGCAGCTGAAAATAGTGGGAGGCAGAGGGAGACTCCAGCTGTTCAGAATTAGGAGGACGGTAAACAAGCCCATTCCCCCCAGACCCACAAAGCTTGCTTTTTAAAATTATTTTTGTATCTGGTAAGCAAACCTATAGTCTCTCTTCCCGGTTGCAAATAGGATGATTCTTTAGGGAATGATAATAATCAAAGTGGCTAACACAGTGGACTGTTGTTTCTCTAGAAATTGCATAATTCACACATCAACGTGATTCTCACCATGGGTAGATCTGAAAACTTGGAAATGAAGTATAAACACCTCCATATGTAATTACTCTTCAGGAGTGGTTGTTTGCACACCTGTCACCTAATTGTTTTTTTCTGTTTTGCCAGATTCAGTGTCCAAATGTTACTGTAGCCATAAGCACACCTTGCTAGGTAGTGTAATGACATTAAGTTTGATATTCCTGCCATGAGGTGGGGTGGGGATCTGAGGTGGAGGAGTAATAGATCGCAGGTGGCCCTCTGAGCTAATGCCTGCGCTCTTCACCTAAGTGTCCATTAGTAAGAAATGTGGTTCCCGAGCTGCCACTGCCTCTGTGACAGCAGATTGAAATCAGGAATATCTTCATTTCATCTGGAACACACACTTGAAATTTCACTCCTATCCTCAGCGCACGAATCCATCACATAATTTTTCATATTTTGACTTCACTCTATCATGTACAAACCAGTGTACAGCAAGATCAAAGACTCCTTTGACAGGTCGTGGTAAATAGGCCCTTCTGCGCCGTCCATCCTGCCTGGAAGGTCTTTCTTTCTCGACTCTCAGCAGTCACATTTATTTGGAGTCTCTTGTTAGGATTTAGAAAAAAGAGACAGAAAGGTGGAAGGAAGGGAGGAAGAAGGATGGGAGGAAGGATGGGATGGAGGGAGGGGGAGAAGAGATGAATCTGCTCAACCGTTCAAGCAGCCATGATAATCCCATAATCCACACACACACACACACACACACACACACACACGTGTGCAGTCCCTGCCTCCGTAGATCAGCTGTGATGGTGAGATGGTCAAGGTAGACGCTGCAGGCTGCTTACACCAGTCCTAACCCAACGTGTGCATTTTACAGGGCCGCTGTTCAAGAGAGAACTGCAAATATCTTCACCCTCCGACACACTTAAAAACTCAACTAGAAATTAATGGGAGGAACAATTTGATCCAGCAGAAAACGGCAGCAGCAATGCTCGCCCAGCAGATGCAGTTCATGTTCCCAGGAACTCCACTTCATCCAGTGGTGAGTGGCCTTGTCTCCCTTCGGGCTGGGGCTGACCTGTTGGTGCGGGTGTGCCATGGTGACCCTGGCCTCTCCCTGCTCTGTCACTTCAGTTCCAATCAGAGCAAATAGCTTTGAAGCGCAGTGAATACTGAAAAAAAAAAAAAAAAGTTGTTGTTGGTTTAAATTTAAATGGAAAAATGGGTAGAATCAGGGGCAAAGACAATCTCCACTCTGTATCTGGGAAATCTGCGTCACTCAAACTCTTCCTCGTTGCCAGAGCAGAAGTTATCCACAGCGTGGATGAGAATGTGTGTGTTGAAGAGGTTGTTCTGCCTATCAGGCTTGTAGGAGGTAGCTGACGGGGATGTGTTTGGCATCACCTGAGGGATGAGGAAAGTGGGAAAGCCCAGGAGGTAAAGGGTTTCCCAGGGTCATGTAGCTAACGAACTGTGGAGCTGTGACTTGAACTCACACCTTAGCTGGGTTGCTTTCGACAGCGTGCTCCAACTGGAGCCAGACAACAGCCCCCAACACGGGTGTCAGAGGTAGCTCCGGGCCAGGAGACTGCCTCATCACTTGTCTCCTGTCTCTCCCAGATGGGCAAAGGGTGTGGCAGCTGGGACAAGGGCCACAGGTCAAATGCCCGAGAGACTTAGGTAGTGAATATGTATTGTGCAGTATTTCCTCTGTGGTTTCAGGGTTTGAAAGTACTTCCTTAGAGGTCTGGATATTGTTTTAGGAATGAGGCCCTGGGGGCCAGGAGTACCCCAATTTCAGTGGGCTTCATTTACATTTGTGAAGGATTTGTCCAAAACAAGTTAATTTAAAAAAAAAATGACCCCCAAAACAAAGCCACAGTGAATTAAATTTGCTTTTTACAAAAAAATGCATGCACAAAGGCCTATTTATAAAAATTGATCCTTATTGCAGGAAAAGTCTCCAAATGAAAAGCTACCCTGGAGTTAAATTTTCTTCTTGTGTTCTTGTGAGATGGACTGGGGAGAGTAGGGGTCACCAAGAAGGGAGGAGAGAGTCGGGGCAGGTTGTTGGCAATTCTACTTGTCTCCAGTAGCCAGGAACCAGCTCTGCAGGGGAATCAAGACTAAATGCCAGGTGAAGGGGACTCCAAGATTAAATGCCAGAGGAAGGCAACTCCAAGATAAGAAAGATTCAGCCTTTTGCAGGTAGACAGATACCTGAGAGGGTGAAGGAAGAGTCAGGCCCAAGAAAAAAATGGGATTGGATAAGAAAAGCTACCTAGAGAAGGTCTCCGTTAAGTGTATCCGCAGGACAAGTAACAACTAGCCCAGATGTCCAGACTTAACAAGGACAGGGTTCTAAACACATTTAGTACCAAAAATAGGCACTTAAGTGGTTCTATTTAAAACTTACACACATGTATTATTTATGGTTCTCTTTATTGATGCACACATATAAATTATTTTATTAAATTACCTAAATGCTAAAATAATATAGTTATACATATTAAATAATGTCTACGGCAATGAATTTAGAACCAGCCAGGTCAACATAGTAACAGTACCTTATATATCTCACTCATTTGAATTATGCGCTTCCTAATTATTTAGAATTTAGTAAGAATTGACCCTGTTGACTCAATGGCGATATTAATCTGAAAATTCCATTCCTACTCTCAACTATTAGTTGAACGATTTTTGAAAGTTTTGTTTATATATTTGTCTCAAATATTAATTAGAAGCTAAATAATCACCCTTTCTCTGTGGGGGAAATAAAAAGCACATTTCATTTAAATATTTCAGTAGAGGTTTCTGAATCACACGAAGTATTGAAATAAAAAAAATGTGACAAGCCTAAAAAATTACCGATTCTACCAGAAAATCACTTCAGAATCTCAGAAGTTCGTTACTGTCCAGTACGGTGTGTTTGGCTAAATAATGGCCCTCAGAGTGCCTGAATCCTATTCAGGGCACCTTGTGTGGAAACAAGGTCTCTGAAGATGTGTGAATGCCATCACCAGTGTGCCTGTAAGGGAAAGGCCGAGGGAGGGTTGGCACGGATGGAAGAGGAGAAAGGCCACACGTCCACAGAGGCAGACACTGATGTGGCCACAAGCCAAGGAATACCAGAAGCCACCAGAAGATAGAAGCAGAGGAACAATCCTCCCCAGGAACGTCAGGAGGGAGTATAGTTCTCCTGCACCTTGATTTTGGTCCAGCAAAACTAATTTTGGACTTCTGGCCTCCAGAACTGAGGAAGGATAAATCACTGTTATTTTAAGCCCTCAAGTAATTTGTCTACAGCTGCCACAAACAGCTAAAAGATGCAGAAACTGCCTTAGACAAATAAATAGCTAAACAGAGAGTACCAAAAACCACTCTCCCTTTAGGTCTCCTTCTGGGCTAAACTTTGTTAAAGGATTTTCGTTTCCACTTCTTCTTTCATCTGGCCCTGAACAGGTTCCACCAAGTCTCTGACCAGTCCTCCATATCACCAAACCAGTGGTCATTTCACCTCCGTTGGCGCTACAGTCTGAATGTGTATGTCGGCCCTGAATTCAGATATTGAAGTCCCGACCCTCAGGGAGAGGATATTTGGAGTCAGGACCTTTGGGGAGGGGGTGATCAGGTCATGAGGGGGGAGCCCTCCTGAATGTGGCAGTGTCCTTCGGAGACGAGAGGCAGTGGCCTTTCTGCACGGAGGACACAGCCAGCAGCAGCCACGTATGGAAAGAAAGTGCCCTCCGTGCCCTGATCATGAATTTTGCAGCCTCTAGAACTGTGAGAAATCAGTTTCTGTTGCTTAAAAGGCCCCAGTTCATGGTCTTTGGTTATATCAGCCTGAATTATGTTGTACCAGCCTGGATCATGTGGAACAGGCCTCTCGGACGCCTCTGTCTCCTGTGCCCATTTCAGGCTTCTGTTGTAGGTGGAGATCCCCAGGCCGGATGTTTCTTCCTATCTACCCTGTCTCTCACGGCTTCATTAATTCCCAAATGTAAGTCACTTACAGGCTGAGACCCCCAAAGTGTGCCTCCGTTCTAACCCACTCCTCTGAAACCCAGGCTTTCACAGCCAGCTGCCTACTGGACTCGCCTTCAGACTTCTCACACGCACTTGACATGTTCAAAACCAAATTCTTTATTCCACTGCTTTCCCGTTTCAGTAAATGGCACAATGGAGCTGAAATCCCGAACCCAACCCAGCAGGTCCTGGCACATCTGCCTTTGAAACCATCCTCTTCTCTCCCTCCCAGCACCCTCGTCGGAGCCCCCGCATCAGCAATTCCTTCCTCATCTGTCACCCTCCACTCTTACTTTTTCCAGTATAGCCTATGTATAGAATCAGAAGAATCTTTAAAAAACCTGCGTAGGATCCTGTCACCCCCTTACTGGAGACCCTTCAATGCCGGGCCATGTCACTGGGGACCAAGCCTAGACCTTTAACCTTGACTCTGACCTCCAATGCATTGTGTATTCTGGACCCCAGCCAATTCCAGTGAACCCCAAACTACAGATGTAATGTGCTGGGGAGATAGAGCTGAGGGTGGGAGGGGGCCAGGAGAAGCACACGGACTTGGAGTGAAGAACGGGGGAGGAAACAGCAAGACGGGCATTTCACAAGCGATTTTCTTCAAGAAAGCTTTTTGCAGATCTTGTCCTCTGGCCTTTTCAGCTGTGGGTTAGTGCAGAGAGATGACGGGGACCAAATGGATCCTGTCTCCGGCAGCATGGCAACAGCACTTAGGCAGAGCTGCAGGCCAATTCTCCCAGCCAGAGCGGGTGCGCTTCTGGGAACAGACTCTTAAAGGTGCCGCCCTGCTCTTCCCTTTGCTGCCTGCGGGGAACCCAGTTCAGACACCAGGATGCCTTGTCAGCAAAGACTGCACAGCTCAGGAGTCTCCTTTCACTAGGGGACCCAGGAGTCACTTTCTCTACAGGGCTGTAGAGAGCAGCTCCTACTGTCTGTAGGAGGCTCAGGCTGGCTGTGGGCACACACGGCTTTCTGTGTGCTCAGAGGCATTCAGACCTCCAATATATTGGTCCCCCCACCTTTCTATTTTTTTTTTTTTTAAGAAATATGGCAAAAGTCTAGGGAATGCAGAAAAGTGGACTTAGCCTGAGACTGGGCACCTGGCTGCTTGGAAAGCCTTGACTCTCAGAGGCACTGACCTTGGGTTTCCCTTCCAGTGTCTCCAACCTGCTCTTACCTGGAGACTGCGCATGCCTGCACCCACACTTGCTTCTTGTAAGTGTTGGGAGATTAAAGAAGACAATATGTGTAGGAAGACTTTGAGAATGCCAGAAGCTTCCACAGATGTAAAGTATTACAGTCCGTCATAATAATAATGCAGAACGCACATCTCAGCAAACGACTGTTGCTGTGATTTTTAACTCATCAACTTCAATGAAAAACACTATAAAATAAAAGAAAAACACCCAATTGAATCTATCTCTGCAAAGCCTGTGAATTTTTAACATTCAATTTCACAAAACAGAAAATATTTATTTCCCACCTCATATTTCAAAAAAGAAGAGAAGATATTTGCTACCGTTTAATTCAATTTAAACTTCTATTTAGTATATTGCTATGCTGATTACATTTCTGTTTTAAAAGCATTGGATAATTTGAGACCCAAAAAAATGTTATTAGTACTGACATTTACACTACTACAATGGCTATTTATTAAATTTGGACCATGGGAAGTTGACGAGAAATAGCACCTTGTTCAGCTAAGTGGCTTTTCTTCCCCAGTGCAGATGAGAAAACTAAAGCTCAGAGAGGTTAATTTTCTTCCTGGGGTTGGGGCAGGGCCGGGTGGGGGGGGGCGTGGAATAAGTGGCAGAGCACTGGATTTGAATGTAAACCTCCCACTGTCTAAAATCTGTATTTTTACTTTTCAATAACACATTTCTCTGTGAACTACATGCTAGTTGTCATCAATAAAACATACCAGGACATTTCATTTTAGATCATAAAATCAGATCCAAATCGACGAACAAGCAACATATTTTTGAAGGCAAGATTTGGCTAACTGGAACGATTAGTTGACATCCAAAAAGGTTCTGGGGGATGAGTTTTGAAGTCCTCACATCCTGTTGATGGTCAAGACACAACCTGTATTTATGCTGCCCAACTGATATGTGGGAAGAGATGGTTGGGAATTTGCCTCCACAGAAAATCAAGATGGAGATATGGGAGAGAGCTCTTTGCTCTAAATGTTTACTTTGATAATTAGTCTCTGAGTTAAATTACTCATTTAGTACAAGTTTTTAATGCCTGTTTTAGTTCCTTATTTTTGACACTGGTTCCCAAATTTCTCCACACACCTGACCATGTAGGAAAAAAAAATTAATACACATTTTAAGGTCTCTGCCTAGACCTAGTACTCAGAGTTTATCTCTATTTTAAAAATTCCTTCCGGGCATCTCTGATACAACCGATACATTGAACCACTGATGTGTTTTGATTTATGACCATTCAGAATTGATTTTTTTAAGATCCTAACATTACTTAGTCCTTACACTATTAAATCCCTTGGCTCTTTTCCAATAGTACTAAATTATAAAAGCTACAGTTGATGACAAACCACAACTTGTTATAATTATGACTCAAGTGCATAATACACATATATAAAATTTTGTAGAAAGTCAAAGGAGGAAAAAAATCCTGACTGCCGTCTATTTCCCACGTTGAGACCTCACGTTGCCACTTTCTCTCACAACGAATTTTATGTCTGAGCCATAAAGATCTAAGAGCTCCTCCAGGGAGGACCGAGTATCCGCCATCTAAGACCGTGAGAAGCACAGCCCCAGCCACTGCACAAAGGATTTCAGCCTCTCTGGGAATCCCTACACAACCACCAATAATTCACTGTTTTCTAACATGACCATTTATAAGAGATTTTCCAGCTATTGTAAAGAAAAATGTGTTTACTAAACAAAGATTGTTATTTTCCCCATTTGAACAACTCATTCAGACTCACAAATAGACACCAAGGTCATCTGTGATGTAGGAACAGAGAAGGGACATGACACACAGAATGGCATAATTCAGTGTTAGAAAATTGCATTAACATAGGATTGCAAATGTCTGAAAACAAGTGTGTTAAAATCATCCACAAATAAAAAACCAAACAAACAAACAAACAGCAAGAGCCATTCAGGTCTAATTCAATGTAAAAATTATTCTAAGAAAAATCTTTGGAATCTTACATTTTTAATGGTGGTTCTTTAAAGTGAATCAAGGTTCATTGTTCTCACATGTACATAATTTCTTTTCTGGAAGGCAGAATTATTTACATATTTATAGGAAGAGCTTTTTAAAAAAATCATCTCCATGACCTACTAGTGTATTTCCTCTTACAAGAGTTTAGAAGTCTCTATACTTCCCACACGGATACAGTGACACAGAACACATTTAATAAAGTATGGGATACTTTTGTCACAATTGTCTTGATTTTGTGATCTAGGAAACCAAACCAAGACTTAATGGTTCATTGAAAAATTCGTTGGTTGAAAATTTTCCAACTCTTTCATCCAGCCTTTCATGAAGGGAAGGTTAGATGAGACGTCTTGAGCTACAGCAAAACATAGTAGGTCTACTTGAAAACCGCATATGAGTTTTGGGAATATAGGTAGAGATGGAATGTGGAAATATACTGGCAACTCTGAGCACAAATAAAATCCCAATAGCTACACTATTTGAAAATGCATAAATCTGGTCAACTTGAAAATCAAGGTATAATCTTGGATTTTCTTTATTCCTCTCCGTTTGAGATGTGTGGGAGAATCAAAGACAGTTTGTATTCCATAAGCTTTACTGCTTTAGTATTATAATGTTCAATCGTTTGAAACAATGAATGCTCAGAGTGGTAATTATCATTTCCTTTTATTGAGAACACTTTCATAAGAACAAAGGTCTACTCTGTTTCTTGTAAATGGGTTTCTACGATCTTCTATATTTGTACATGGTTTGGGGAAGAAAATCTACATGGTTTTCATTTATGTTAAGGAAAACAAAAAAGAGATGTTTAATGAATGTTTACAATTCAGCATTGAATTATGCAACTAACAAAAAATATTGTATAAAATGAATAAATTTTGCTCAAATGACACTTGCTGGTAATTTTGAAGTTTGACTCTCACCTTTTTCCTGTGTTGTCTTCCTTTAACAGCCCACTTTTCCTGTAGGTCCCGCCATAGGGACAAATACGGCTATTAGCTTTGCTCCTTACTTAGCACCTGTAACCCCTGGAGTTGGGTTAGTCCCCACGGAAATTCTACCCACCACACCTGTTATTGTTCCCGGAAGTCCACCTGTCACTGTCCCGGGATCAACTGCAACTCAGAAACTTCTCAGGACTGACAAACTGGAGGTACTTCAATTATGTTTGTGTTTTGAGATGCATTTGTGGTAGAAAGTGCACTTTTGTGTAGGCAAATGCTTGTGAGGTCATTCTGCAAAAATGTTCTGCAAAAATGCCATGCATACATATACACACACTCCTCCCAAACCCACACACTCCAACATTGTATGGTTTGAAATGAAAGCCAGGTATAAAGAAAATTAGTCTGTGGGAAAGGAATCACTTTAACATAGGCACAAACCAGCTGTGTGGACTATGTGCATAAGGGCAAAATATTTCTCAACTAATAGAATATTAAATCAATCACTATTCAAGCTATACAAGTGGCTCCGAGTTCTGATAGCCTCCTCCTGTTGTCCAGCACAAACCCTTCCTGGATCCTGGAACATTCTGGAGTTGATCAGAAGCTCAGCAACCAGGGCAGTGGGAGACAGTCAGGGACAAGGGTTGGAGCAAGTGGGACCATGACAAATAACCAATTGTTGTGAACATATTTCAAATTATTAAGAACCAAGTACACCTGCTCTAGTATGTTCCAGAATATCATCTCTGGTGGCTTCACTAGTGCACAGTGGGAATTGGGAGCTGGATAAACTTGGTTATTAACTGAGTTTTTTTTTTAAACGTAAAGTGTTATACAGATTCTAGGAAAACAGTCTATATTTTTATAAAACACAAATCTTCACATTGTGAATCAAACTGACCCGTCTTCACTTTGTTAAATAAACCTTCTCTTTAATCAGAGCTAGATAATTCATCTATTAACCTTACCACAATGTCCCTATGATATTCAAAGAACTTTAGCAAGGTGTATAAAGATCCTGACAAATTTTTCAAAGTCCTCCTTTAATTCCATTATTGATTTAAGTTGTTGGGTAATCTATGTATACATAGAAGGTTGGATCATTAGAGAATATTATTCCAGTGTGTGCTTGTTTAAATATTAACCCAGTAAACCTTGAGGGCAACAGAGTGTTTGCATCCTGATATCCTGTGGATGATTTAGAATTCAGAATGTCAAACTGTAAATATTTTTAAAGATGTATATTTTTTTACTCAGCTTCAATCTGGAGTATATGGATCTCTAGATGAGGAGAATCCTAACTCTAATTGTTCCTGTTTTGAAAAGATGCAGCCTATCCCTGTGAATATTGAATAGATGTGTTAGGGTACTGGAAAAGTATTTGGGGCTCCACCTGCTGGGGCCCACAGAACTTTAGTGTTCAGTGCATGCCTGTTCCAGAAAACAAATTAAATCAGCGGAGTTGGGAACAAGTAGTCCCTCCCAACAGAATTGGTGGACAATGATATGTAAAAATGATTCACAGAGACTTCGTCGAGCAGAGCAGTTTCAGTTCATTTCAAACCAGGAATGAAGTCAGCTGTATACTGAGACCCTGGGCAAATGCTGGTCTACACCTATGATGTCACAGACAGGAATCGTTCCATTTGTAGAGAAAGGCTTACTCAAGAGTCTCTGCTAATAGCTTAGTAATCTGTACTTTGCACATTTTTTTTTAACTAAAGATGGAACATTAATACCAGCGTAGGAGGAGACAGTTAACGACTCGTGACATACCCTGTTTACTTTTCCATCTCACCTGGCCACTGGTCAGTGAAACACTATTTCCCAAGTGTGTTTGACTTTCACAAGACTTGGGTTTCCTGTCAGTGACCCTTCATGGCCACTGCCACTTATACATGTTGACTATGAAACTGGACCCTAAGGAGAAATA
This sequence comes from Urocitellus parryii, assembly GCF_045843805.1. Classification (NCBI taxonomy): domain Eukaryota; kingdom Metazoa; phylum Chordata; class Mammalia; order Rodentia; family Sciuridae; genus Urocitellus; species Urocitellus parryii. The sequence continues at coordinate 13,281,502 of NC_135532.1, read as the reverse complement.
ACTTACAATGCTACTAATCCTTCCCTGCTGATATTTATAGGCAAGGAAGAATTAATTCCTAATTAATATGCATACACTATTCATCTCAGTTCATGTTGTCGATGTCCAAAGCATAATTAAGAATACTTTCCCAGAAAACGAAATAAGTCAATTAAGATCACATCCAACTGCCTGTTTCTTTAATGTTGTCCACGAGTCACTTAGTAAGACCCATCAGGAAGTGCATTAAAAAAGAAAGGAAGGGAAAAAAAAAAAAACCTCTTGAGTTCTGAAGAAATCTCTCTTTATGTCATAAAATCTTGATCCACCAAATTCTGGGGATGGAAAATTTTAGTTACTTGAGATTTCAGGCGAATTAGGGATTAAAAAGACTTCAAAAACCAACATCCGTGACTCTATTCTCCTTCCCTCCATTTGTCTTATCCTCTATCTCTGATTCTTTTTTTAATCTCTGGGGTTGTCAAAACTAATAATATAGTCATCATCTTAAGATGAATGTTTTGGTGTCTCGGATATTGCAGTTCTTGCTATTGATGATCCTAGGCTTAAGTTCTCTCTGTAGAGCAGCAGAGAAGGTGGGGGACACTGCAGCAGGCCCCTGGTCCTGTCCACCCAGAGGGAGGAGGAGTGAGGACCTCATTTCCTATAACTTTTTGGAGTTGGACCCCAATGGTAGCTTGACCCACCCTGACATTCTCTCTCCCATCAATCAATCAATCAATCAATCAAACTCTAGAGCAACTCCAGAGTGTTTTCAGGTAGGAGATTGGGGGGGGGGGGGAGACAGTGACCTTCCAACCGGCCACGAAGGAGGCTTCGCTGGTTTTTTTCTTTGATCTTTTAGCTAATTCGCAGGTTTCGGATTATTTTCTCAGCTTCAATATTCCCCCTAGAAAAAAGGGGGTAACACAAAAGTCAGATATTGTCAGAGATTCTGTAAACCTGGGTTCTGGATAAGGAAAGCCTGAGGCTCCCAGGCGCCAAAGCCACCCTGCGAAGCTCGGGGCGGCGGCGCGGGCCCGCAGGCGCCCTCCCGCATGGCTGTCCTCCCTCCCGTCCCAGGTCTGCAGGGAGTTCCAGCGCGGCAACTGCGCCCGGGGAGAGACCGACTGCCGCTTCGCACACCCGGCCGACAGCACCATGATCGACACAAACGACAACACCGTAACCGTTTGTATGGATTACATAAAGGGGCGTTGCATGAGGGAGAAATGCAAATATTTTCACCCTCCTGCACACTTGCAGGCCAAAATCAAAGCTGCGCAGCACCAAGCCAACCAAGCTGCGGTGGCCGCCCAGGCAGCCGCGGCCGCGGCCACAGTCATGGTAAGTGCGGCGCCCGCGCGCCCCGCCCCGCCGCCCCGCGCCCTCCCGGCCGGGGGGCGGGGCTTCCAGGGCGGGGACTCCGACGCTCCCCGGACAGTCGGGACGGGGAGGGCTGCTATTCCCGCTGCTCCGCTGCCTAAGTTTCGTGGTTGTTTCCCCTTTTTGTTTTGTTTTGTTTTCCCCTCCTTCCCTTCTTCAGCACAATAAATAAATCCCTAAGGTTCAGGGAACCCCATGCGACCTGCGGGCTCCAGTTCTGTAGTAACTGGGGTCCTCGGAAGAGAGGGACCCGGTGGGGTGGGGACCCTGGTGGGTGCAGAGCTTCAGAGCCGAGCAAAGGAAGATGGCCCTCTGGCGCTGAGCACTGGAAAGCGGCAGCCAGCTGTGGCCAGCAGCCAGGGAGGGAGCTGTGGCTGCAGCGGATGCCTAGCAACAAGTGACCCCGTCAGGGATTTTTCCACTTCCTATCCCCCCCCCTTTTTTTTTCACTTATCACAACATTAGAACCTGTCACCGCCCCCCCCCATGAAATTGTATATAGAACGGCAATTCATGGAACAGATGAAATCAGAAGTGTGCTGGATGGTGCTAAAATCCAGGGACCTGTCACCCAGGCTTGTCTCCTGGATGTTCCTCAATGTCCCTTAGAGACCAGCAGCAATATTATGATCCACACCTTGGGAGCCTGTTACAGCTCCAGAATCTCAAGGAGCCCAGCCCTCCCCTAGCAACCGGAGCACATCATGATGCTCTTGAGCCTACAGACTCTTGGGCCTCATCCTACATCTTTGGCATCAAGCTCTGAATTTTAAAACCTTCTCAGTATTTTGTATGCACATGAACATTAGAGAAATACCTGCCTAGAACACTGCTTCTCAAACTTGGCTACATTTTGGAATTAATCCAGGGCTTTTGAAAGGGTCTGGCATTGACCCCTTCCTCCAAAGATTCTTATTTGCCGGATGTGAACTGGCAGTGGCCTATCTTTTAAAGCTCCCAGGTGATTCCAGTGCACATCCAAGTTTGAGTACCACCACACTGGGTGGCAGACATTTTTAATTAACTTGTTTTAAAGTGAGAGGTCTGGCTTATGAAAGTCTATTATACTCTATGATAGGCACGGTGCATTCACTCATTCAAAATAGCTAATGGGACCTGCCAAACATCAGGCACTTTCTGGGTAGAATAAATAAAGGAGGCAAGTGTCTTTACCCTCAAGGCGCTTGGAATTGAGTAAGTGAGGGTACCAATGTCATTTCTTCAATGACATTGTAGAAATGCATGATGGGTGAGAGGGACATGAAGGCCTCTGTGGCCAGTCCTCTCTTGGGAATGTAGGAGATGAAAGATATCATTTTAAAAAACATTATCTAGGTACAACTATGGCCTCATACACTGACAATTGGCCCAAACAGATGAGTAGCTGACATACAACAAGTCCATCACCATACAACCTTTTTCTCAAAGGTTTTATAAAGGCGTGGGCTTGTGTTCGGAGGAGAGAAGGACACAGAGCCTGCCCTGATAACATTGCCATTGGTGTGAACTTTGTGGTTATATAGGTCTTTCCCACCTGAGCTCATCTCCACACAGCTTGAGAAGTGAGTCCTTCATCTTTTTTTTTTTTTTTCCGAGAGATCTTGTCCCTGTCGTCTTCTTTCCTCTTGTCCTTCGATTTCTTATATCATTGGACATTACAATGATTTTTTTAAGTTCCTGTATACATGTAGATGTGTACATCCATACAAAAGGGTCGGTAAAAAATAGAGAAATGTTCCCTTTTTGAGTTCTAGTAGAAGAGAACTAGAAGGAAGGATGGGAAAATGTTGACGAAAAGGAAATTGCTTTAGAAGGCAAATGAGTCCTTTCCACTTTTGTCCAGGGTGGACTCCATCTTCCCACCCACTTAATGAAGGTCTCATATTATGAGAATTTGTTGTTGTTATTGTTTCCATTGTAGTCATTTTTTCAAGCCAGCTCTCAACTTATCCTAATTGTCGTGTTGATTGTTGGGCACTAAGAACATGTTTTTCCATATAATTCAACTTATAAATATCAAACCAGAAACTCAGGATGTTAGCAGGACTGGTCAGGACTCTGGCAGCAAGAGACAAACACCCTCCTGAAGTACTGTAAATGACCAAGTTGGACTTCACTGTCGTGTCACAGTGCCCTTCCAAGAGGGGAGAGGAAAAACAAGACTCAGGAAAGCCAGGTGCAGGGACTTTCCCGCCTAGTTTGTCAGTTCCGTTCTGTGGGTCCAGCGTCTCCCATGACACAGACCATGACTCTGAGCTTCTAGAAGGAGGGACACATTCTTATATCTCTTGATAAGAGAGAAAACAGTATCTATGAGTATTGTTACAGAATCTATAAATAGAGCTATTGTTTCCCATCTCTAGGGAAAAATTAGTTACATGTCATTTGGTGGCTCTTCCTGTAGTTAGAGGGATAAGAGCTTCTACTGGCTTAGTCTGGGTGACAATAGCCATTTCTCACTACTGAAGTATCAGATGAGGTTCAGGAATATGAAAACACCACTCCCTACAACTCAAGAACCTGTTATGACAAAACCATGGTACTAATAGTGACCTTAGGGATGAGCCCTGATTCTAACTGTGGCCTGATTTTTTTCTTCCTGTTTTTTGGAAACATCAGTTTTGATGTCCACATCAACATTTATTTCAAATGATTGAAGGGACAGTGCACCTCTTACATACAGTAGGACATCCAGGCCAATGGGGCTAGGAGCAGAAACGTCATTTACACGCACAGGTCCACCCTCCCCCTGGTGGTCTTCGGCCACAGCTGCTCTCTCAGGCCCTGCTACACGTGTTCACAGAACACCAGAGGCAAAGGTTGCCGCCCAGGGATGCTGGCGGAGTCCGTTGCCATAGTTTCTCTGATTTTTCCACCGTACCCAAATTTGGAGTTCTGAGAAGTCACAGGATCCCACGGCATCTTCAGAGGCAACCCAAAGGAATGTGGTTTCAGAACAAAAGCCAGCATCTTTCTGACAGTGACATAAAAATTACTTAATCTGTCATGTCTTTTTAGTTTAAGTGAGTCGCTCATTCGAAACCAGCCGAGGTGCAGCTGGATAAAGTCCTCTTACCCTCATAGCGAGATTCCTTAGTACCCTGAAGAAAAACTATAAATTTATTTCCTTGTTTAAAAGGACGAACGGGCTGATGATGGCAGTTAGCAGATGTCCATGTCATTCACCTGGCCTCCTCATCTGAACCCAGGGTATTTCCATAGCACGGTTTTTATTGTGATCTGTGGATTCCCCCCTTATTTTGATTAATGAGACCCTTTTCTTTTTTCTTTTTTTTTTTAATTTAGTTTTTAGTTGGACATAATACCTTTATTTTATTTATTTTTATATGGTGCTGAGGATCGAACCCAGGGCCTCGCACATGCTAGGCGGGCGCTCTACTGCTGAGCTACAACCCCAGCCCTAATGAGACCCTTTTTAAAAGGAATTTAAAGCTTTTGACACTGGAAGAGAGACATTTATTTCCTTTCAAGCCTTCTTCTTTTACAATACCTCTTAAAAACTAAGGATCACCTTCACCGGAATTTTTAAAATATGAGGATAAACTAGACAGAGCTTCTCTTGGGTAGTTTTAACACAAAGCTTGCTTGATGCTCACATACGCAGTCTTTGTTCACATACACCAAAATGGGGCGATTCAAGGGGAAAAGTAGTTTATAAAAGGAAACGGGACAAGCTGCCATTGGCTAGATAAGTTTCACTTGTGCAGGAAAACATGCGCAGGGACTCGGAATTCCATCCTGCTCCTCCACATCCTCTCAGCCCACAGGGAAGTGGTAGCTCTGATCATTTTTGCCAGGGTTTCCTGACCCCTTGGATTTGGTCTTTGCCTGTAACACCTGGCCCTTGGTTGCTCACCTTGACCTGCAGGAGGGTTGCTCATCAACTCATAAATAGAAAAACCTGGCTGCACATGGGCCGCCTCCTCCTGACTCATCCAGCATATGCTAACTGGAGGGGTCCAGAGTAAGCAGAGGACCCAAGTGCTGGTGATGCCACCAAAAGTGGATGCCAAGTGCCTGGCACATGATAGGGGCTCAATTAAATAGAACCTTTTCTGCATGGGAACCTAAGCAGGCTCCCAGCGCACACTGGGCTCCTAGGTCTCTAAGGCTGTGTCTGAGCCTGAAGGTCCTGCAATGCAAGTACACAAGCCAGCCGTCAGCAACACCAACTAAAACAGAGGACAGTTTAAAAACATCAAAATAAGCCACATTGTCCCATGACTACTTATCCACAAGGAGTTTTAAAACACACTTTCGATACAACTTTGCAATGTGGGGCCTCTGACATCTTAATTCTTGTGCCCTCTTCTCTAAGATCTCAGCGTTAGCTTGCAAAGAGGACAGCTGCATCTACTAAAGAAAACATACACCACGCAGTGGAACAGACACTTCACCCCTGTCCTGCTCACTGAGGCGTTGTTTCCTCACATTCCTAAATTATTCTAATTATTATTAATTATTTCTATGGAAATCAGATTTCAACAAACCAAAAAAAAAAAATGGGGGGCAAGTTAACCTTCCAGGTGACTATCCTAAAAAAGAAACATTAAGTATGTTTTGTTCTTATTCTACTGGGGGACTTCATTCAGTGATGCTTTGTTAATTTTGTTCCTAAACCCAGCCTTTCGAGACTCTTGTCAGAAAAGATGCTCCCAACACTAGATTCATTCTGAAAATGCTAGGCTGCAGGTGAAGGGGCAGCTGAGTCTGGACCACTGGAGGCGAAAATGGTTTTGAGTTTAACATCCAGTTCGCATTCCCAAGGGCTCTATGAGAGTAGGCTATGCTGCCGCCTTTAATTAACAGACATTCGTTTAAACTCAAAAAACAAAGCAAAGTCTGCATTTTTTTTCATAGTGTAACACTGTGCAGGATCCAAAGAGTTTAAACAACACCACTGGCATTGTGGGTGTTATTTGATGTTGAATTTACATTTGAGGAAAAAACATCTACAAGTTTTGTCATTTTCCAGCTCATCGGGTTGCTTTGGTTAGTAACATTCACTGCTTGACTTTCACAGCATTGCTTTCCTAGTTTTTGGTGGCCTCTATCAAAACCACCTTCCAAAACCTTGGCCATCCTGAATCTACCTTGACCTGCAGCCCTTCCCACTCTGTTTTGAATCCCCTGCCCCAGCTCTTTACCCATGCCCTGTCAGGACCATACTTTCTGTTCTGAATCATCAAATTATTTTCCCAAGGAAAATATCACTAGTTATTCCAGTTTTAAGGGTCCATCACTATCTTATTTTATTTAAAATGCCATAGTTCTACCCCCAGAACTTTGGGACATAAATATTTCATTATTAGACAAATCTTAGGGATTTACCTATTGTGCTAAACATAGAAAAGGGATATTTCATTTTTTTTTTAAATTTGCATTGGAGCTATTCCTTTGAATTTATTTTCACAGAATTCCATCTTAGAATTTTTCCATTTTTTGTTTAACAACAACTAACCAGAAATAGGAAAAATTTTTCATTGTGGTCTAAATCAATCCATATTTGTTATTATTTCGGTTGTTTAAATGAAACTATCTCCCCAAAAGTATGGTTATGAGTTAAATATATTTTATTTCTAGTCTTTAAGCAGTTCTTTGCCATTTTTAGCTGTTTGCTATTGTACTTGTTCTAGCCAAGAGTTCCACTTCTCATTAATTGGTTTGATCACTTATGGTACCTAAAAAAGAACTATCAAATATAAATAATTTTAATACCCAAGGACACTAAATACCTATTTAAAGGTATTCTCTTAAGTTTAAATCCGGTAAGTTGTTTGAGATAAATTAATTATAATTTCAAATGTAATAGAAAACAGAATGGATGATAAGTTAGTCACTAGAAACAGAAAAATGGAAGAAAAGTGAGAATTTTGGAAGCTCACAATTTAAATTCAAAACTTAAGTTTTCTAAGATGCTAGCAGAGTGAAGGAAAGAATTGAGACAATTATCCACGCGATTCAGACAAAAAAATAAAGATCCAAACCCAAACAGTTTTGCCGAAATAATCTTGTGTTTGAATATTTTTTTGCCTGAATTTTTTTTGTCTCAGTTTGCCACTTCATTTTGTTAGGCCAGATCTGAATTAAGAATGATTTTTATGAAAAATTTCAACTTGGATCCTACCTTCAGTGTTTTGTACCTGAAAACTAACTTATCAGAAGTTCTTGAATCCGATGGCCCTTAAAAGTTTTGCTTTTTTTTTTCTGAAGCAATATAAAAAATGCTTATGGTGTGTATGCAAGCTGCTGTTTTAATTAACTTTCCTGAATTTCAAACATCTATATTTTACTCTCTTATATGCTTTTAACTAAGGTATAGTAGATGCATTTTTGCTTCGATACTAATTTAAGGTGTAATATTCATTTCTTTAGAGAACATTTTTGTTGTTGTGCATGCCTAGTGTTTTGTACGTTGTATATTGCATTCAGAATATTTTTTTCCTTCTCACCTATCCACAATGCAATGCCGTTCCCATGATGCACCTCTGCTTGCTGTTTACCTGTATGTTAATTCGCTTGAATCCCATTGGCCCACTGCCATCATGTGCTCGCTGCCTGTTATTAAAAGACTCAGTCGACTGCCAAAGCAATGAAGCGACCTCTCGAAGCAACTGTAGACCTGGTACTTTGACCTTTCACCTTTCGCTTTGCATGTAGCTTTTCAGAGAACCATCTGAGATTTGTATTACTTGTAAGATACTGGTTGCAACCAATCATTATTATTAATTAATGGAAAAAAAATTCAGTAAGGTGTTTAGCCATCTCATTTTCATATGTTAATCTGTGAAATAAATTAAACCTAACAAATTTTAATACCTTTTCCAAAACAGTGAAGCAAATTTACATGACGTGGCTCAGAAAATGCTCATTATAATTCATATTAACCTTTAAATTCAAGAAATTGCCATGTAGTTAAAGAAAAGAATAGGTATTAATAACACCAATGCTTCTTTCTCCCCCTTAGAATAGTTTAACCATTTTAAAAGCCGAAGCCATTCTTTTTTTTTTTTTTTTTTTTTTCCGTTGTTGTTGCTTGATAGTTTTTCTTTCCCTTAGTTGAGATGCTACCGTTTTGGGTTTCAGAAATCACGCTTTTGCTCTCAATAACAAATTCTCACTCATTCGACATTGCCGCTGTTTAAATTAAGGTGCATGGCAGAGGCATCTCCTTAGCTGTCGTTTTTTTTAAAAAAAAAAAAAAAAGAATGTTGCAATTGATGATCTCTGTGGACAAGCAAGGTGGGTTTGCTTTAAGTTAGACATCTCTTATCGAATTCTTGGTTTCTAGGCCTTTCCTCCTGGTGCTCTTCATCCTTTACCAAAGAGACAAGCACTTGAAAAAAGCAACGGTGCCAGCACGGTCTTTAATCCCAGCGTCTTGCACTACCAGCAGGCTCTGACCAGCGCGCAGCTGCAGCAGCACACCGCGTTCATTCCAACAGGTACGCCCCTGACCGTCCCAGTCTGTGTCCTCGTGCCCTTCGGTCATGTGCTTCCTTCTCATTTCCTTAAGCTGTTTGGTGGCATCTAGTTTGCATTAAAGGTACGAGACAGCCTGAAATGTCTCTTGTGCAGGATATCTAGATGTCCTGATCTTGCTTTGATAGCTAAAGATGGTTAGGATTCTAAAGCCAAATATTTGACAGGGCCAAGGGACAGATTGAACCCCAGGAGAAACAGAGCAGTTAGGGGCTTCTAGTTTTCCTTGCGTTTACACAAGCCCTGCAAAGTCATTGATGGAAATAAGACCCTTTATGTGTGACAACTGAAATTTGTCCATAATGCTGAATGATCTAAACATAGCAATTCCAGTAAGTACTAACCTTTTTTTTTCTATTTCTATTCAGAGCACTAAAAAAAAAAAAAAAAAAAAAAAAACCAGGCTATTCAAATTAAAGCAACCCTCTACTCATATTTTTATATCCATTCTCTCTCTTTCTCCATCCTGCTCAACTTTCACCAAGTTCACAAATATATAAACTCTTACCTCAGTCTCTAAGCCAATGTCTGACTCTATAAGGCGCTAAAGGGCATGAACCTATTATTCTGCTAAGAGATCAACTCTTTTGATCGTAGAATCTCAGAGTTTAAAGAATTCTTAGTGATCTCATCTAGTTGACAGTTTTACAGATGAGAAAACTGAGGCCCTCCCTCAAGGAGAAGTGAATTTCCAAGGTGACACAACTGAGAAAAGACACAGAACTAGTTCCCTATGCCTAGCCCAACTTACATAACACCACACCACCCAAACAGCCTCCATATATGGCTTCCACAGAATTCTTCTGAAAAATCAGATGGAAGTAGACTTTTTTTTTTTTTAAGTAGCATAAGGTTCAGATAAAGGAGGAAAAACAAAGTTGTAATGCACATCAGCTCTCCCCAGTTTTTCCCCACTTCCCCGACCAGAGACAAAGCCAGAGACACATATGCACCATGCACAAAGGAGCACAGCCACCACAACTTGACTGTGGTTTCCAGCACGTTGTCTGTTAGAAGCAGGGGGTGGCATAAACCTTGGTGAGATGACCCTCCATTGAGATTTTCTTTTCAAAGTCAAAACTCCTCTAGTAGCTATTTCAGGGTAAATGTAGATGAATAGTAATTTCATTATTGATCCTAATCCACGTGATTGGACTTTTCCAGTTTATATTCATTTCCTTAAATCCCACAGCATATTAGGAATTAAGATTAGAGGGAGTTAAATAAATATTTCTGTGATTTTCTTTGGAAAAAAAACTATACTTTTAAATGAATTAGTAACCTGTAAACAATAGTATTTATTATATAAAAATATAAATTAGATAAGCAAAATGATTTTTTTTTTTTTAGGTTTAGTTTTCTTGTTTTAGTTCTGTACCTATCTTAAACTCAGAGACCTGTAGAAGAATCTATAATTCAGTACCTATTAGGGCTTCACTTTTGCCCTGTTACAACTGTTTTATTAGTGACCTCCCACACTACTAGAGCATAGTGGTATTTGAACTTGTAGCCCACCTGAAACAGCAGAATTGCAGAGTGATTACTAGAAGCCAGCTTACCCTGAGGCCCTCTACAGCGTGTCTCATAGACCTGTTGGCCACTAGATATTTTCAGAGAAAAAATATTAAGGAATAACATACTGAGGGGGAAGGCAAAAGGACAAGTCTATTTTGGAAGAATGGATGACAAAGCCATTAATGTCTCTGGGGAGACCTGTGAAACCCTGGAGCCAAAGACAGGACACACTCTCATGCATGTTAACCTTTCAGTCCAGTAACGACTGATTTGTTAGATCACTGAAAGAATTCTCACCTTAAAATATTTCACCTGGAAACCACTTAAATATTTCCAAAGCAAGAATCAATAACGTCCCTTACAAAATCACCTGATTTCTGTTTGTGAAAAGGTCTTCTATTAGGGACCCATGTTAGGGGTTGGCAGCTGTGGCTGTGCACTTCTGCCCTCTGGTGGATTCTCTAGGAACTGCTCCAAAGTGCCTGAACCTCCTCACAGCGAGGTTTGGAAGCCAAAGGGTGGGTCTCAGCCCATTTAATCCTGGAAATGAGAAGTGTTCCATCTGTTACATGATGTAAAGATCATAATGGACAGACCGTGGATCTCATGTTCTGAAGTGGTGTTCTAAGAAACTTTCACGTTTCTTTTAAATGATAAACAAGAAAATAATTATATCAGAAGGATTTTCTTTTAATTTTTATTATATAATCTTTCTCCCATTTAAATCCATAACAGAAGTTTCTGTGTTTTTGTTAGGTCGAGTTTTTACTTCAGGGTTTCTTTCTTACAAACCATATTTTCGACAGTATTTTTTAAGTGATAATAATAATAATCCTTTACTGTTAAGCTGGTTGTTTAAAAACCTCTACAAGTCAAGTAGGGTGCTCAAAAATAATTGTAACTTGGTAAGTTATTATTTTTAAACGGGCAATTTTTTCTAAAAATATTTTACATAAGCAACTATCATGAATACGAAGCAAAAAACATTTTTTATTCTCCTAGAGGCTACTCTTTGTCAAAAGGTCATTCATAGCAAAGCTTTTGATAAACTACTAACAATCTGCCATTGACACAATATGAAATTGGAGTTTAGAAATTATGCCTCCAGGCTGTACACATATTAATATACAATATCACACAAAATATGAGATTCTTCTCCAAAATTTTATTAAGATAATTATTGCCCCAGTTGATGTCCTGGCACATTTGTAGTGGGTGGGATTTTTTCCTTTTTTCCCCCCTTTTTTGATAGGGATTATTTTAACCAAGCAGTTATACATTTTTCTTTGCTATGTTAGGAAAGTGGCAAAACCACACAGAGTTACAAAAATAGCAGCATAATAATTCTTGGCATTTCTCTGACAGGTTTATTCTGAGTTACTGTAAGTGTTCTTATAGACATTATCTCATTATTCTTCAAGATGTTGCCGTTCTATTACTAGCGAGCATAGTTATTTGCATTTTGCAGATGGAAAAACTGAGGCTGTGTGTACACTGCAAGGCGATATATAAAATTAATGGATTTATCCAGATAGTTCTTGCTCACAGACACTAGAGCTGAAATATTTGTGCAACTGAAGCAGAAAGGAGAAGAAGGCTTTGCTCATAGAATTAGTGCCCTAGTGAAAAGCCTCAGCTGGACAGAACAAAGGCGACCCACAGAACCCTTCTTTGATTTATTTCATTGCATTGGAAGCACAAAATAAGTCACATGGAGAAAGTTTTAGCCCAAACATTTTCTAATGATGAGAAATCATAAGTGTTGCATAAGATAAGGTTATCACACAACTTAATGAGAGACTCAACAGTGTTCAGTAGAAACTACACCAGCATCAACACAACAAAATGTATTTGTCCAGACAGTGCAGCAAATGTTTCTTGAATGTGTGATGTGTTCTGGGTTCGAGAGCCAGTAATGAGAAGGCAAAGGAGTTCAGAGCTAGGTGAGACTCAAGTGTAAAGCAGCAGGAGGAGGAGCTGGGAGATTGAGCACAGCTACTTGAGAGGGAAGCATCCCAGGTAAATGGGAAGAGCGTATTTGAAGACGAGGACATTGTCCACGGGGTCTGTGGGGAGGGTAGAGAAGGCAGGACCAGAGCCTGGCATTGAGTAGAGAGCCACCATATTTCCAAAGCCATGCATTTCCAATATTCACATCACTCAGGCCGGGGAGAGAGAGAGGCTTATCAGATTAATTTGTTTGAACGTGTCACCGCATCCAGGACCAAAGCCAATGTGACCATGGGTCTGCTGTTGATTGCTGACAACCCAGATGACATTCACATGCACGACACAGGACAGCCCTTCAAGAAGCCCTGTTCACACTGAATCTCAAGAGAGTGAGGGGAAGTTTGAATAGGGATAACCTTGAATCCAGCCATGGTTGGATTTCAAATGAAATGATTTACACAATAGCTGCTTTGATAAGTTTTAGGAGCCAGGTGTTCCTAGCACACCTCTTACTGATGGCTGAGAACCTGCATCCAGCACATTTGAGAATTGATCTGTGTGTCCCATGCGCTAGGCACACCCGCCTCTGCTCTCCCGAGTTACAGAGTTACAGAAGAGATGGATGTTTCACAGGCACCCGTGTCTAGACATCCTCAAAATTCTTTTGAAGGCTCTGAATGAAGAAGCAAAGAATTCAATGAGATTAAAATAGAAAGCTGATCTAGATGGCATAGAGAGATAAGTCAAAGAACAGTTGAGCAGTGTTCTGGAGGATCAAGAGAGTCAAGATGTTGCCAGACAGAGAGGACAGCCTGTGGGCAGCTCAAAAATAGGACAGATGTGTGATGGGTTCAGTTCAGAGCACTGAAAGGCTGCTGCTGTGTCCTGGTGGAGGATGACCACACGCGGTCCTCATCCTGAAAGTCCTGGCAGCCGGCGAAACCTTCCAGCAAGGGACGAGTAGGCCTGCCTGGGGAGATGTGTCTCCCAGAGAGGAGAGTGGACTCCCTGGGGAGCCACAAGGCCAGCCAGGACGTGGTCTCTCTGCCGGGATTAGAGGCAATGGCGACCAAGGCGTGAGAAGCAGCAGTAGTGATGGGCAGCAGGCCAGTGAGAGCGAGCTTTCAGAGCAGGGTTGCGTTGGCCTGTTGGTGAGTTGGACCTGGCAATGTCGTGAAGGAAAGTGGCAACTTTCAGCAGGGGCTAAACGGGTGGTGTCCTCGAGTTTTTCTTGAGAGACACAGACTGTGGGAAAGGGCAGAGTTTGAACTTGTTAAATTGGAGATACTTGTGAGTGGAAGGCACTGGAACCAGGTGAGCAATGAGAGAAAGGGACCTGAGCTCAGAGCAGAGATCCCACACCGTGAGCGCGTCAGTTCTACTTCATTCCATGTATCGAGTGACACTCCAGGAAAACCCACAGAGCAGAGGAAGAGGCCCAGCACTGAGTCTGAGAAACCCCCAGCGTGTGGAGATGGCGAGTTCAGGGAAGGAAAAGATTGGAACAAGTGGACCAAAGGGAGTTGCCAGAAAGAAAAACAAAAAGTGTGTGTGTGTGTGATTAAAAAAAACAAAAAACTTCTAAGACAGGACAGTGGTTCATCATGGAGTGGCCAAGTGCTAAAAGCTGCTGAGACTCAGGACAGTAGGCGAAGTTGACGAGTTGCCACTGCAGCAACCTGGAGTTTGATGACTGGCACCTGCGGTTGGAGTGGAGCGGAGACAGTGGAAACCAGATTAGAGAGGATTGAAGACAAATGGGAGCAGAGAAGTGAACATGGACATGTAGGTGACTTTCTAGAAGTTTGTGAAGTGTAGAGAGGAGAGCTAGAGAGAGAGAGGGTGCCATGGAAGGGACTCTGTGTGTGTGTGTGTGTGTGTGTGTGTGTGTGTGTGTGTGTGAGAGAGAGAGAGAGCGAGCGAGCGTGTGTTTCACACTGGATGCCCTGGCACATGCATTTGTGTTTGGAGAATCCAGTGACAGCCCAGTTAAATCGCCCCTTTTCCTGATGAGGTCATGTTAGCCTGATCAGAATGTGGACCAGTCAGGCAAGAAGTCCCCCATGGGTGTGTGACGTGCTCAGCGGAGGGAAGAAGGATGTGCAGATCCGATGGTCTTCAGCTAATATCTCAGAAGGCACTTCTGAAACCTTTAGTAGGTACACTTGTGTTCATTAAGAGCTACTTCTCTGACACCTGTGCCCAGTCTTCAGTTATCAAATCCATATCTTACCTTGATTTTCATTCCAAGGAACTGAACTGATAGCAGATAGTTCCTCCGAGCTCTCTTTTACAGTCCTCCACAGCAAGCCACACTGTCCCCCATCAGTGTTTTCTATCACGTGCATCCATAAGACCCACAGGCAAGGCAACTGTTCCTAATCCCTTCCTCCCACCTCCCCACTAGAACCAACCCGAGACTTCCTAGCAGTCTTACCAAAGGCCTCCCTCAGGGATCACCTCAGAGCACCAGGACAAAAATCCCTAGCCTGGACCCTAAATCAGCCCTGATTCTGAACTCCTGTGTCCAGACACTATTTGGATGTCATTGCCAGGTGCCCATCTTTTCTCACAGTGGACCTCATAGCAGAAGGGAGAACGTCTATACATGTCGACCATTCCATGAGGGAGCCTCAGTCTTCCTGTGTTACTGGCTTTTAACCAGTCATCTAAAATCCTCTGCCTTGCAAGCCTTTGATTTAGAGGAAAGGAAATCTTAATTGCTATTCTCACTTTCATATCGTTGTTGACACAAAACATGCTATGATCCAACAAACAAACTTCTCATGCAATCAGTGCAGTGTCATCTCGTGACTGTCAAGCCTGGCCTGGATTCAGGAACAGAGTTCTATCTCCAACCTTGCCCTTGACTCACACAATGACCTTGGAGCAGTTACTGTGCCTCAGATTTTTTCATCTGTAAAATGCCCACTTCCTAACTTGGAGGATGAACTTGATAATGTCTGTAAAATACTCGGAGCATTATCACATGTCATTCTTATAGAATCCTGTCAACGGGTATGAACAGAAAGTGTGAGAAGTAGTCTGAGAGTAAGCTTGGAATATTATTGGCTTAAAAGAAGTCAGATATATTTGTGTCTGTGCTGACAATGTGAACGGCCCTAAAAAAACTGTGTTGACTAACCCTACTTATTTCTGGTTGTGCTTCGATCTCACTTTGAATGTTAACTCTAAACCGCTAACCTGTTTCTTTCCCTTTATCCACTTTTTCCACCCACCATTGCATGACATCAGGGTCAGTTTTGTGCATGACACCCGCTACCAGTATTGGTAGGTTTCAACCTTTTTTATTTGTCTTTTATATGATGTACAGTACCTTCACTTGCTTGAAATTTATGTCAGAGATGGTAGAAATGCTTAGGAAATAGTAAATCTGAAGGCTTATTTGGCTTTAGAGTTAATGTAGACGTTTTTTTAAAAGATGTATGATTTAAGAAAATGATGATTTTAATGTGACCTCTTGTGTTAGAACCAATCACTCCAAAGGCCTAAAACCACAAGTACGAGTGTGCTTTTTTAATGATTTGTGTTTTGTTTCTCTTTATAGTTTATCTGGTATAGCATAAGAAAAACAGAGAGGCAGGCTAATTTCATCAATGTTTTAAAGTTCATAGTGGTGTGCCTTTATCTCCTCTTTGCTGTGTGTTAGAGTTATCAGAGTTTCCCAGAAGAATTCATTTTTTAAAAAATTATTAATGGATGTATTTTGAAATCAAATACCTAAACTGCCTGCTTGATGATCTTTCGTGTTAATTGACTTGTGATGATATTCTGTACCTCCACATTCCCTTAGATGTTAAATTTTAAAAGTAGATAGCTCCCTCCACACCTTTGAATGCCTTGGTACAAAAGTCTGTCTTGAGGACAGGTGGATTATTTCCACTCACAGACCAGAAAAACAAACATCGGCAAAATGTGGCTCTTTCAGCGTAACTGTGAATGTATAACTAAGAATTTATATCGAGGCCCTGACTTTGCCTCTGCCGTTTATTGTTCAAAATAGTATACAATCCACAATCCAGTTTACATGGGCAATGCCGAATGGAAAAAAAAAATTAATTAACTCCAAAGAATACCCTTATCCAAAACTAAGTCTGAATATTGAGCCTTCGATGTTATAGGATTTGTGATGATTCTGTGTTTGATAATCATACATTCTTACCTCATTGGATATTACCTCTCGAATATTTAGAAACAGCCATTAAATGATTTCCACTCTGTAGTATGAACTGGGAATGGATCTATTGATAGAAATCAAATGTTTATAAATACATCAACCAAAGTAATCAGCTTTGGCCTTTCTGGGAATCACTGATTGTGTTTTAAAACTTCCTTTAATTGTACTTGTAATAAGCTATTTTCCCTTTTTTATTTCTCTCCCATGCTTCCTTGCTTTGCATTGTGATTGCATGCCATCTGCTGGTTTAACCCATGATGGCTTGCTGCTCTGATATTCACCATGCCAAAACCACTTCTATTACCATAATGCTACACCCTCCTGTTCATTGCTCCCATGGTTCCCCTCCTGAAAGTACCCATGATGCACAGCGCTACGTCCGCCACTGTCTCTGCAGCAACAACTCCTGCAACAAGTGTCCCCTTCGCAGCAACAGCCACAGCCAATCAGGTTTGCTCCTTTTAAAGCTTTCTTTCACAAATCCCGAACTCTAAATGAGTGCTGATATTTAAAAAAAAAATTCTCGGTGAGAATTTTTTTTTCATGTTTATCCATCAAATTTTATTTTTTAATTAGTTTATAGCAAGCATTGACGGACAGGTTGCACTTATTTAGAGTTAACATTTACTGCCAATAATGATGTAGCTATGTTTTGTGTTGCACTGTTTGTTTTCGTACCTAATATTGTGTAATTAACCTGACAGGCTTAAATTCCTTTTAGTACAGCATTCATTATCCAGTGGTTTGTGAATTGCCACACAAAAACGGTAGACGCACACCCACGGGTGCTTCAAAAATGGCTCTATTTTGATTCAATTTGTTCAGACCCTACCATCTGGGGTGGAGGAAAAAAAAAATTCTCCTCTTAGAAAAGTCTCCCCTTTATCATGAATGTTAAATTTGAGGTCTGAATAATTCTTATCAACGTCTGACCTTGGTCATGGGTCTGGAAACTCACTCCTCCCCACTTGACAATCCATTTAGATCCTGGAGTAAGAGCCACACCCCATTGGAAGAAGAGCACCTGCCACTGGTTCACAAAGGCTGGATATAACTGATTAGGAGAGTTTAACTCTGTTGGTTTGAGTGCATGAGCCAGCCGACCACGTTCTGTGGTCCCCAGCTGGCTGTATCTCTGACCCTACCACACATGGGCTCCTGGTCACCAGGAGACAGTGTGACATGACCCGGCATAAACTCTCACCCTGCCTAGAAAAACACTTTATTGCGCATGCCCTCCCTTCATTGAAGAACAGTTTTGGTTTTTTGTTTGGTTTTGTGTTTTGTTTTGTTTTGTTTTTTTTAAATAAAATCAACTGTGCTATTAAGGATGGAAAAGGACATACGATGAGTAGGCAGGAGGGGAGGGCCAGGCTAATAGGAGCAATGGTAAGTGGAGCCCTGAGAGCCACCGCCAGGGCACGAAGGGCCCATCCAGGCTGCGTCCTGCAGGATCTGGGATCCCAGTGCCCTGGGTTTCGTCCTAAAAAGAGAGGTGGGAGGTAGGAATGAAAGTCAAAGCCTGTGGCAGTCCCATGGTGCCTTCACATTGCAGTCTAGCAGGAGAGATGGAGGAGCAAGGAGAGGCCCCGGGGTGGCACAGGGGCAGGTACAAACTTTGTGTCAGTCCTTCAGCTCGCCACTTGCACCTCAGAATGCCAGCTGTCCCTTGAGGAAGGCCAGCTCCACTTCCAAACCAGTAGAACAAAGAGCAGCAAATCCATTTCCTTAGTTGGGAAGATTTCTTTTTTAAAAAATGCAGGGGATGGGAGAAGTAGGGGAGACCCTGGCACCCATCCATTGTTAGGGTGAAGCAGGTCTTTTCATGGGCCCCTTTTTAGGGAAGCTGGACACCTGCTTCTTTTAAATATCTTGACTCCTCTGACCACATTTATGTGCTTTTTTTTTGGACCCAACTTGTATTACACAGTACCATCCTAAGGAAACCGGTTTGAAGTCCAATACTGAAGTAGTGTTTGCTCTCATAAAATTTTGACTTTTATGGCAAGTTGACTATTTCTGACTCTTAAAGATCTTTTCTAGGAAAAGAGGCCAAGATAAGGAAATACTTTGGAGTTTCAGGATAAATTATATATTATAAATATATGGCCATGTGTCGCATATATGATTTGTAGTCTGATGATTTGTTTGCCTTGTTTTATGGAAAAAAAGACATAAAGAGATTGAGACATGTGTAGACTTGTATATGTGTAATGAGATGGGGTGGGAAGCCTGTGGACTATTAGAAGCTAAAATGTATTGTTTTAAAGCAAGGTGTGATTGGTAGAGAAACTAATAACTTCACTTCCAATTTAATCAAAGAATCATAATTAAAGGAATACTCACTCTCTTCAAGATTACTAGATTCTTGGTTTTGCAGTTTGTCAGATGTGATAGTTGCTGTTCAATTGTGTAAAAATGATGAAGTGAAATCCTTTAGCAATTTTGTGTGTGTGCATGTGTGTGTATGCACACACATTAGGGATTAAACCCCGGGCCTTGCACATGCCATGAAAGTGCTCTACTTCTGAGCTACCTCCACAGACCTTCTTTTTCAATTTTATTTTTGAGACAGGGTCTCGCTAAATTGCCCAGGGTAGCCTCAAACCTGTGATCCTCCTGCCTCAGCCTCCCAAGTAGCTGTGATTTCAGGTGTGTGCCCCCCCATCTTTAGCGATTCTTGATGAGGCTCTGCTTACACATGAAAACCACAGAAAAATATATCATTGTAAACATAAATTCTCAGATATGATATTCTTTATGTATTTTTCAACAAGTTTCAAAGAGCAAAACACCTACAAAAAGAGCTTAGACATTCTCTTAGCACCTAAGAATGGGAAACTGAGATTGTTAATGACTGTGAAATATCAAGTTATCATCTTGTTAAGATTTTACTCTTTAAACTCAAAGCAAGCCAGGTCCATGTGATTACAGATGTCTTTTAAACATAATGAACCTCAGCTTTCTGGTGTGGGGAAGGAAGAGTAGAACCCTGTGGCCTCCAAGATTCCTGACTCTGAGATCACACAGATAAACAAAGCAGAAGGGGAGGCGGAGCCGGGCACTGCAGAGTTCATGTGCCAGTCATCACTTGCTCCTGTCCTTCCTGGAGCCATCTGTCTTTAACACGAAACGCAAGTCGATTCGGACATTTTTTCAGTTAATTTGGCCGATTCAGATTGTCATTGAGTATTTCAAATCTCTTAGGTACCTGTAACTAGATAGAGGCCATTCACAGGACAAAGAAGCTGGACTGACACCTCCCGTGTCCAGTGATCTTTCCATGTCACCCCTTAGTGAGCCGCAAGGAAGGGCCCATCCGTAAGTCCCATCCTCAGGTCAGATCACCTTTTGTGGATGGTAAAACTGAAACAGAGGTCAACTCCATTAACTCAAATGGCACAGAAAGGGTCTTGCCAGAGCCTAAGCAATCTGGCTCCAAGGTCTTGCTCTTAACCACCATGGTCTACTGTCTCGCTCTATGATAATAAATACATAACCCCAAATAAAATGTGAGACTCGAAAGCAACGAACCCCATTACTCTTCGGGAAAATGAAGTAGCCTTGCTCATGCAGCTCAAACTAAGAAGCAGCAAAACTGGGGAGATTAACGGAATTTAAGCAAGTCTGCCAGCTGGTTCTGTAATAGTCAGGTCATGTTTAAAAACCGTAGAGTTGACCCCATTAATTCTGTGTGATGTTATAGTCAGTGAAAACTACCAATAATTTCTATAGAAGATAAAGTGATTTAGTCATTAATCTTGGTGAAGCAGATTCATGGGTTTCTTTTGTCATAGACTCCACTCCTAGCCTCTTCCAGCTTCACTCGCAGCTCGGCAATAAACGAAATCTCAAAAGAAAATGATGGTAACATGTAAATTAGTCAATTCCAGTCCACTAACAAGGGACCAGAATGTGCAAATCTGTAGATGCCTATATTGAAACAGATTGAAGAGTGTACATGAAAAGAGGTAGAGATAAACAGCTTAGTGTGTGGATTACCTAGCTTTATTCATATGATAGAAAATTTTATTTAATAAAATGAGAATGCAGATTAAAATTTCTGTGACTGGAATGATTATGCTCCACCATGGTCTACTGTCTCTCTCCATGATTATAAATACATAACTCCAAATAAAATGCCTTTGTATTTTTTATTCAAGAATTATTCTCCCTTTTCAAAGCAGGGGTAGAAAATAATTTCCAAATGAACGTATTTTAAGTTTTATCTTCCTTATTTATATACAGAGGTTATACAGTTCCTCTAGTAACATCCTGAAAGGTCCAGTGAAAATAGAGGCTGTTCTCTGAGTCTTCCGGGAACCCCCTGCCTCATCTAAAAATGCTTTTTCTACCCTCTGAATTCTGTGACTTTGGATATCTCTAAAGGCATCATCAAGAGATAAAAGGAAGGCAAGTGCTGTGGGGGAGGGCAGAGTGTACCAGGAGACACCAACCGTCTGATGGTGCAGAGTGCAGCTTGCAGGAGTGGCTGGCTCTAGGTACCGTAGACTCTTGAATGCCAGGCTAAAGGGTTCGGCCCCTGTTTGGCTGACGAAAGGTTTTCAAGACATGATAGTGATGGAAATAGTATCTTGGAAGACAGAGCAGATGGATCTGAGGCAGGAGCATCTGCAGAGACCATTAAGTGATTTTAACAAGAACCTGAGCCAGGGCAGTGGTAGCTGGCAAGTGGCCCGTTCTGTCTTGCCTTTGCCCATTTACACAGGGAGTGTTACTTTTAGCCCAAGAGGAATATAGAAAGGTTTCAGACTGTGACAGAACCTGTCCAAAGAAATGTCAGGTGGCAGAAAGACAGATGCAGATGGACTGAAAGGTAGACTACGGGTAGTTGCTTCTTGGAACCTGAACTCAGCTGATCCCAGGACTTTGTGGGTGGCCTCTCTGGTCAGATGTCTCCCATATGCTCACATCGACAGGTGGCTTCCCACTGCCTATCTGGATGCTACCAAAGTACAAAGCCTCCAGGCCTGGGCTTGAAAGAAAGTCTCTTTAGATGTGGAGAGAGCCCACACCGTCCATGTCTCTATGACAGCTCTGTGGACAGCGAGGACAGTGTCCATCTAGGTCATCCTGATTTGAGTCCATACTAGGAAGAAAAACTCTAACAGATTGGAGATGAGAGATCTTTCTGGAGCACCCCCAAGCAGTGCCCTAAAAGCTGACGAAGTCAGATGATGTGTCTGGGAATGTAGTAACGGACACTTGATCACATCTCCAAAAAGTGATGCTTCGTCTTAGTGATAACCCCAAGGCCTGTCGCATCTTCTGAACCTTCCTCCAAAGATCAACTCCACCAACAGAGAGTTAGCCTTAAAAACTGCTTAGAAAATTAGTTGGTAATATATCCTACATTCATAGCCATCTATTTATTGAAATATTTAAATACATTAGAAAATTCCATTTTCCAGGTTTGCTATAGATGATAATTTCAACAAATCTTGTTAGAAAAAAAATAAAATAATTATGTGTCATCGGAATCCAATATTATGCTTCGTCCGGCCTGCTGTTGGTGACTAAAGGGCAAAGAGAAAATCTCAAAAGCTTCCCATTCCACTTCGCCCTCACTGAACCCATGTCAACACAAACCCCAAAGCTACTGTGTGCACATTCTTGGCTACGTGAGTTAACCTGTGTCAGCCAGGAAATACAGAAAGGTAGGGTCATGTTTGACTTCATCTCTCTGGGATCTCAGAGTTTTATGAAATAGCTATTATTCAATGCCATCTGTTGGGACTATATTCAGACAAATGTAGGAGGCATTCAACATTCCCCACTACTCACCACTTGACCCATTTTGGGGGCCTGTGATTGTTTCACAAGAAAAAAATCTTGGTTCTGCAAGGCCGCAGTGTGGGAGGAGTGGGCTCCCGTCAGCTCTTGTCTCCTGAAATACACAGCCAAGTGTCTGCCCTCTCCGTGCGGATGATCAGCCTGGGAAACAAGCCTTCCTCACAGTTTGCTGGCTCCTAGGAGCACAGTACAGAACGCAGCTGGGCCCCACGTAGGCTGTTCTCCAAAACAGCAGATACAGCCACTGTCAGAACTCAGCCCTTGCAAAATAGCCCTCTGGGCTGAGGCATCTCGGTCAGCGTTGTACTGCCAACCTGGTTGAGACACCTTGAACTTTTTGCTTATATCCAGATTTTAGAGAAGGGGTTCAGTTTCAGGAATGGATCTGGTTGCTTCAAAGGAGGCAGACTGTCCCATCAAATATTTTATGGCAAAGACAGGATTGGGTGTGTGTGCACTTATGAGTGTGTGTGTGTGCACATGCACACGTATGCACAGAAGATAGGAGATTGAGACTGAAGACTATTATTTTAAAAACTATAAAAAATTGCATCATTTGGGGCTGAGGTTATGGCTTATGGCTCAGTGGTAGAGTGCTTGCCCAACATGTATGAGGCACTGGGTTCGATCTTCAGCACCACATAATAATTAAATAAATAAACAGTAAAGGTACATCAACAACTGGAAAATTTTTTTTAAAAAATTGCAGTATTTGTACTCAGTTAATGCTACTACCTAACCTGCTTAGCAGTTTGAGTCTAAATTCCATTGTGCAGCAGGAATAGGTTATTGGAACCCAGACTTGCTCCTATGGTCAAAAAAAAAGAGTTGGGTTTTTTTTGTTTTGTTTTTTTTAAGGTGGGATGCTCTGCCTGTCTTAGGTGAACACAGGTGTCTGAGACCAATATAGAAGTAGATGATTTTTTTTCTAAGAAGTTAGAAAATAAGGGGTCAATAGGCCTTTTATTTTTCTGTCTCAGAAGCAGCTGCCTTGCAGGTCTACCATGAGGTTCAATTAATAAATGTATTTGCAGATTCTCTAAGGAAAGACTAAGTTATGTAAGCATTGCGAGCTAGTACATTTTCATTTTTCATGAATAATTTACACCTCATGGTGAGAAGCTAGGGTAGAATTCTTTTGTATATAGCACCTAAAGACATAATATCGGTTCCAATTTTGTGCAGCTGAAGAGAAAATGTCAAGAGTCCTTCTGTGGAACTTCCCTGCCTCATGGATCCTCCTATTTATTATGCCTCAAATCCCATCCTCTTTTGCATTTTGATGGAATTGGGGGGTGGGATTTTTTTGGATCGAAAGTCACATTCCCCGTAGTATGTTGGCTTTTGTTGATGGTAGTAAAACCATGCTCCATTTCTCTAATTTTAGTTTTCCTCCTTTGAGTGGAGTGAATATGTAGTCCATCCGATGTGTGTTATTTCCAGCTTTAGGTTTGTAAGGCAAGCGAGAGGCTGCAGTGCGGGAATCCGGACCCATTTTCAGGGGCTGACTGATGAGCAGGGTCTTACTCCTCACCAGGGCTGCTATGGACAGAGGAACATGTTTTCTCCCAGTTTCTTTACCTACCCAACTCTTCCGCTGCCTTCTGCACTTCTGCCCGTGTGTCAGGGAAGGGGCCAGCTCTTCTGTGCTGGTGATGGGGAGAAGAGACACACCCAAAGGTGACTCCACTTGACAGATTCGATGCCACCCATGTCTGGCCACAGACCAGTTGGTTTAGGTCTGGCCTCTGAGCCCCTTCCCTCTAGGACTTGGCTCTAGGCAGTGACTTCCAAGGCTAGACGTGTCCAGGAGTCCCCTAGTTGAGGGAGATGCTAAAGACCTTCAGGGGTTCTCTGTTCAGCCAAAGAGATATGAGTTGATCAGAGGTCAGAGCACATCATTTAGAAAAATGAAAACAAAAACCAGTCCATATGCAAATGTCGATTCGTGGGAAGTAAGCTGCATTCTGGGCCTTATCCCTGAGGTAGCTAGGGATGGATCTCTGAGGTGTGTGGAAACTAGATCTTTATAGGTAAACACAGTTTGAAATTTAAAGAGCAGAGATGAGGTTGGGGTAAAGGAAAAGGCAGCTCACACCAGCATCCTACATTGCATATGTTTTTGAATGTAATCCTATTAGGTGGGCTCTGGTTTCCCTTTTGCATGTAAAGAAACTAAAGTTCAGAATCAGTCACAGCTTTAACAAGTGGTAGAGCCTACATCTGACTTTAAGTCTGTCGTTTGTTGGCTTTCCATCAGTGTGACAAAATGCTGGAGGGAAGCAACATAAAAAGAGGAAAGGTTAATTTTGGTTCATGGTTTGCAAGCTTTAGTCCATGGTCGGGTGGCCCATTTGCACTGGGGCTTGTGGCAAGGTAGCTGTCATGGCGGGAGCACATGGTGAAGGAGGCCTGTTCATCGCATGGTCACCTGGAAGTGAAAGGGAGAGAGGCAGAGCCAGGGTTGCAGTCTCCCCACCACCTAACTTCCATCCCCTGGGTTCCATCGCCTCCCAGTAACACCAAGCTGAAGCCCAAGTCGTTAACACCCTGGCCTTTGGGGAACATTCCAGATCCAAACTCTAACAGTCAGTGCTTCCCCTCCCCACGACCTTATTTCTCTCCCTGCAGCATGTGTGGTTTAGAAAGGAATTTCAGCATCAGCCTCGGACTTCATCTCCTGACACATGCAGACAGAGCAGCTGTGCTTAGCACAGATCCAAACAGGGGCACCAGGGCTCGGGAGCTCAGTGGTTTGCTTTGGCCCAGGCTGCAGTGAGGGGGACAGTAGAGGAGGACAATGCAGCGGGCAACCCCGGAAGGTGCCACTGAGAGGTGAGGAGGGGCTCAGTTCCTGAGGGCCTCAGATGGCAGCATGAGAACCAAGCAGGAAGTGTTCAGTGAGACACTTGGAAATGAGACACTCCAGGGAAGCTCTCAGCTACCTCTTTGACCTCTTTCTCTGATGAAGTGATGAAATCAAGATTCAGAGAAAATCAGGTGTGTGTGTGTGTGTGTGTGTGTGTGCGCGCGCGCGCGCGCGTGCACGCGGGGGTGTGTGTATGAATAATCATGAAGTCCAGAGAGGTTAAGTCTTGTCCTTTGCTCACCCCAAGGTGGCCCTACAGCACTGGTGGATTCCAGCACCTTCCTCCTCTCCACCACAGAGCCTTCCTCTGAGACATTTCTCCCACTGACTTGAATAAAAAGAATGGTTCTTGTCTACACATCTTCACTTTGATTTGCACTAGAACAAAAGAAAATCAAAAAAAGAAAACAAAATGACTTGTACTAGAACAAATTTGTTGACAAAATGTATTTTCTGACATCAGCTTATGAAAAACTATAGCTATTCTAGCAACTAGAATCCATCATGCTTTAGCATCAAGAATAATATGCTGGGCCTTTGGGTCTGTGTGTTTTGTTTTCAGTGGTCAAATGCTATTACTCTACCATCAGTCCCCTTGCTCTGTTGTATAACAGATCTCAGAGCTTATTTGATAAGCTTCCTGCAGTCAAATGCAGACGGGTGTTCACTATTCACCACGAGACATTTCTGGAAGGAACATCATGAAACTGATCGTTATAAAATGTCACCCATTTCCCCCAGCCACAGGTGCAGCAGGCATTATAGGTCTGACCCAAGACCAGCATCAACTGAATCAAGGGATGAAAGGCAGGAAGTCACAACAGCAAATTAATCCCAATCACACCACCTGTACAACAGCATCTTTAAAATTAAGATGCAGGTTACATCATAAATTGGAATAGTAGCCCAGACGAGCAAAGTGGCTTACCTAACTCACATAAACAGCAAGGAGACCAGGTGGAGAACCCTGTTATGCATCCTGCCTAGAACAATCTTTTCCCTTTCACCAACAACCTTAAATGATCATGGAAGGGCCCCGAGGACCTCAGAGCATGGGACAGCACAAACATAACTCAAGCCACTATGCGTCATGAAGCTTACCATGTGCCAGGCAGGGCACTCAGCCTTTTGTGTGAATTATCTCATTAAAACCCCAAATGACCCTGTAAGGGATGTTATTATCCCACTCCATAGATGAGGAAACTGCAGTTAAAGAAGCAGAAAAACTCACCGAGGATCATCCTATAAAGTGGCAGAACCAGGTTCATAACTTTCTCCAAGCTCCTCATCCTTTATTTTCCAATGAGAGAAGGACCTGGAAGGTTCAGTGACTTACTCAGAGCTGACTGAGGGGTAAGAACCTCCGTCTCCTACCCTTACCCCTTCCCCGCTTCTTCAGGCCTCTTTCCCTCTACCAACCATGGTTCAGGGTGAATGTGCTAACGGTACTTCCTTTTTCTTTTTTCTTTTTTGAGCAATCAATAACTTTGCTTCCTCCTTAGAATTTAGAAAGTTTTTTTGAGGAATCAAAAAGATAGCCAGAGAAGTTCAACTTGATTCCTTCTTTTTCTTCCAGTACTTTTTTCCAGGATTAATTTCCTCACTGTTCTTCCATTAATCATTCTTTCAATATTTGCCATTGTTACACTGCAAGGGCGAGAAGCACTTTAGTTATGAAGATTCGGGAGAGAATCCTTCATGGCGCCAATCAATTCCTATTGTTCATATTCTCTTGTTGACTCTGCTCTAACCCCTGTGACATTAAGGATGGCCTTGAACAAGGGAGGAAGTTAAAAGAGAGAAATCCAAAACGTGTGCAAAGAATGCAAAGAAAAAGTTCATTATCTCCCTTTGCCTTGGACAAAGGTGTCCCAGGGTTGGTTGGGTTTTGTTTGTTTGTGAAACCTAGGCTGGCAAGCCGCCCCCACCAACTTCTGCTTTTTAGGTGGTCCTATGTGAATGAGGCAAAGGCTTGGAAATTGGACAGTTGTGTATAAGGCAAGGCTAGACTCACAGAAGTGCCAAAAGTCATTTAGTCTAAGCACAGTAATCTAAGACTTGTGTCTTTTCAAAATATTCACATTTTATGTCTTTGAATAGGAAGTTTAAACATATATTACCATATAATAATGGTAGCATTTATTATGTGCTTCCTGCCACCAGACACTCCTTAAATCCAGTATCTAATCCTTATGATACCCTATGAACTGGGAAAGACAGTCCATTACAAAGACAAGGAATCCTAAGAATCAAAGATGTTGAGTGACTTACCCTTGTTTGCACTTCTACTAAGCCTGGAAGCTGAGTGTGAACCAGGTCTAAGAAGAAAGAAAGAGTCTACCTCTCAAGATGTTAGCTTCCTTCACAGGGGACACTGATCATCACACACAAGTGACAGTCCGCTCTTGTAATGAAGGATTTTAGTTTGAAAAATGATTAATATGAATTGACAGTCAAACTTAGAGAAAAAAAATCAGAGAAATGCAGTCTAGAGTAGTCATCAAAGACAGGTCAAGTGATACATGTACAGAAAGAGTAGTAAATGTATTTTATATTTTTTAAAAAATCTTAAATTTATCAAACACAAGTTTATTTCCAAGATAAAGAGGACAGTATAAATCATGTATTTATATCCATGGTAGCATTATTTGAATGCCTATTTAAATGGAAACTGCAACCTAATTGGATTTAGGATTAGGAATCCTAAAATAATAGCATAAGGAAAAGGAACCAACATTTATCAAGAAACCACTATTATGTGTCAGACATTTTATATGCATTATTTCATTTAATACCCCTCATAACTCTGTGAAGTGTCATATCCATTTTTCAGATGAGAACACATCTTAGAGAATGCTTTGCTTAAGATTCAGGAA
Organism: Urocitellus parryii; assembly: GCF_045843805.1. Lineage (NCBI taxonomy): Eukaryota > Metazoa > Chordata > Mammalia > Rodentia > Sciuridae > Urocitellus > Urocitellus parryii. The sequence continues at coordinate 13,253,412 of NC_135532.1, read as the reverse complement.
GGTAGGAGGTGGCTGGAGAGGCTTGCACCTCAGTAGCTCCTGCCTGCAGATCCTGTTCTCTTGTACCTCCACCATGTTTGAATGAGACTGGAGTGGTCAGTGTGGAATTGGGGTGAGCCTCTTTACTTGGCTTCCCTTAAAAACTCATAACTACTGAGCTTACCTCATGGTTTTACATTGTCTAACCACGTAAGAAGAAACTTCTGGTAGAAGTAAAAACTTTCAAAGTCCAAGTTCAATATCAGAAATGAAAACATGATTGGTTGATGAGATCCACAAAGGAAATCACATTGTAGTCCAGGGAACAAGAGCTGGAGTGTAGAAGGAAGAGGACACCACCTCCCCTTTCCAAAGGTGGTAAATGGCAGGTGATTCTGGCGGAAAAGAGTCTGCCAAAGGGGATCCTCCAATCCAGGCCTTCTTGCTTTTTAATCGTGAACCACAGGCTGTTTTCCCCCACTGTCCTCATAGACCTGACTTCACATCAGCTTCAGGTTAACTCAACATTCCTAATTCAGAGTGAGAGCCTTGGCAGCCTGCAGGAGACCGCTGGGAGAGGCAGCGACCAGAAGCCTATTTTGGTTGTCTGAAAAGCCCCAGAGCTAACTTGGAAAGTGAACCCGGGATGTGGATGACGACTTGGGTGCACACACAGCAGAACAAAAGGCCCTACCTATGTGGAATCCCAAAGTGGGAAGGATCAAAGGAAGGACAGGAGGGAGGGAAAGAAGAAGGGAGTGAAATGGGCCAGCAAGGGCAGTGGGCAATTAGAAGTTAGTGGGTGCAGTTTCAGTTTGGGGGAAACAGTCTGGAGGTGGTTGGTGGCCACAGCTGCATAGCAGAGTGAATGAGCAATGCAACTAAACTGGACACTTAAAACGGGTAAAGTGACGAGTTTTACCATATTTCTATATTACCACACTTTCAGAAATGAATGAGAGATCTGAACGGACACTTCTCCAAAAAGAGAAGGGATTAGAGGTGGGCAAGAAAGATGTGCAGTTGGACCAAGGGCTTGTTCTATTAAAGCTCACTTCTTAAAATCTCTTATTGTTGCCTTTAATATGAATTCTGTCAGCACAGGGCAGGTACCTGAGGCCAGGTGCAATTTCCTCCTCTTGGACCAGGTGAGAAGCTGAGTCTGTTCTGGAGAGCGAGGCCTTCACAAAGCCACTCCTACTCCGTGGCTTCTGACCTCTTCTCAACAAATACATGTATTAGGAGCCCAGCGGGTGCCACGTCCAGCTTGGGCTTGTGGGAGTAGAGCCACGAATGGGCCTCAGCCAGGGAGCGGGGTAGGCCACACACACACACACACACACACACACACACACACACACACAAAGAACTAAGGGAGGAAAAACTGTGCTGGAAAACGTGTTAGACAGCAGCGTCATCCCACCGCTTTGGGCAGTACATGGGAGATGATGACAACCGAAAGACGCTCTTCCACATCCAGCACCTTACATAAATCTGACTCTTACTTCCACTAAATTTTAGCATTTTGTTACTTCTCTGCCTTTGGTGCCTTCAAAGCCCATGCTTAGCAGACTGAATTACACATTCTGCTCCACTGTTAGGACAGACACTGAGGCCAAATGTGTCCAGGATTCTAAGTCTCACATAATGGGGGTGGATACAAAAGCTGGGCATTCAGCAGAATTGGGGACTTTATGTTAAATCTAAAAGGATCTTTTATTTTTTTCCTTTTTTTATTTCTTGACCTAAATCTTCCATTTATCATTGTGGGCAAAATCCCACATGGAAAAAAGAAAACCCTCTATATTGTATAAATGAATGTTTTTGAAATTTCTTTGCAGTTGCTGCATAAGCTGTTAAAAAAGAACTCATTGCTGCTCTGAGTTTTTCTTGACACTGGTGAATCTACACATTTATTAATTTTTATTTCTTTTTCATTCCCAAGTTGCCAGTTCATAGTCTCCAAGCAATTTAAGATAAATTTATGCCAAAACTAATCATAAGCAATAACAGATATATTAAGAAAAATATTGTCAGTATATGTAACAAAGTGGGTCTTAATGTCATATATGGAAACAAATGTCATTAAAAAAATTTTTTTTGGATTCCACCTTCATGTCCAGAGGTCTCCTTCAGGGCAAGGACTCAGATGGGATTAGCCTAACATCTGCCTTACTTCCTACACATCTTACTGTAAATATTCTAAACATTTGAAGTATTTTCTTAAATAACATGACACGAATATTATACTTTGCTTCTTGATATAGTGGAGGAACTTAACTTTCTTACATATATTTTTATTTATTTTAAAAGCTTTTCAAAGTCCCCTGGTCACTGGTTTGAAACTCAGCCTTCCCACAGAGAAAGCAGTGGTCCAGATGGCTAGATCTCCAGGTCACCTAGAGACACAATAGTTACAGGAGCCTCAAAACACTATCAGAACGTGACTAGGATGAATTCTGCACGAGTGTGGACTCTCCATGATATCCTTGGGTGCATTGAGCACACCAGACTTTTAACCTCAAGGTTAGTTCAGTTTCCAAAGTGCTTGGCAAAGGCATCGTCACCACAGAAGGCCCTTGGGGTGTACTATACAAAGTTTAGCACTCACGACATTTTCCATGGATAATGCTGTTATAGCACAATATGGGCCAAACACCATCCATGTTCTTGGATGTCATTGAATCTTTGGGGTTCAAGAGTGATGTTGAAAGCATGTGCCTGAGCCAAATGCCCAGGGTCTAATGGAAAGTTTCTTACTCTCCTCTGCCTCCCATCATTCATGATGAATCCTGTAACTGCCATATTAGTCGAGAAGGTCTGTGGAGTATGAATGTGAAACCAGGTGTGAAATCAAAAATATCAGGTGAAAACTAGTAAGAAAGAACCTGAGATCTGCTCCCGGGTGGCCACCAAATTGTGCATGCCATCTTTCGGATGTGCCCTGATGCCGTGGTTCCGTTTGCCCATGTCTCCTCCCTGCCCCCACCCCACCCCACCCCTTGACTCATAGCATCCTCCTAATCTAGGATTTTGTAGGTTTTCTTTTTTCTTTCTCTGGCAACTGCTAAGCACACATGATCTCATAGCTCCTTTCTTTCTGAATAAACATACAAGTTCTCAAATATATTTCTATTTTAAACACTTCCATAACACCAGGGCACAGGACTAGGAATCAGAAGCTTCCATCTCATATTCTTTTACCTCCTTCCTCTCTTGTAACCTGGAGTAAACAGTCCCTCTTGGATGACAGGTGGTCTCAGGACAGTCCTCTTATCTCAGTGTGAAAATCATGGGTGGGTGACCCCCAGAATTCTCCCACGGGGATGGGAATAGAAAGAAACTGGGACTGAGGTAGAGAAGAGGGTCCTAACTCTGGGAAGAGCATAAAGAACTCCCCATTATTCTTTCTTCCTTTCTACTCTGGATGGTCCAGCCCTGCACCCCCACCTTTGTAGGGCAGGCAGAAGGTGCATGAGGAGGATGTGGGTCCCCAGCCCCATAGGAGAGACTAACAGTGACAGGCAAGAAGACTTCCCAGAACAAGCCCCTGTGATGGGCCACCTGTGGGGAGGCTTTTCGGATGCAAAAAAGTCAGAGATTCCTTTACAAATAAATCCAAGCCCCTTAATCCCCAACCAAGACATTATTTTAGGGGCAAAGTTTAAATAATAACAATAATAAAAAAAAAACTGTCTAGTAAACATCATGGTGGTTGCTTTGTTTTTGTGATAAATTCTATCTGGTCTGGGAATCAGCACATACTCTCAGAAATATATTGCCTGACCACCACCCCCACTAAGAAACCAAAAAAGTCACTCTGGGATGACCTGGGGACTTTTAGATTACCCCAGGACTAGAGGCCTACCCCAGAGTGAAAGCAACAGAAATGATGCCCAAGCTTCCCGCCAGGCAGTTGGAGCTGAGAGAGGCTGGACAGGGGTGGGGAGGGGTCCTGATCTAAGCCTAAGGGCAGTCGGAGAGCCTCCCTCTTTCCACATGTGCCATGGGCTCTCGAGAGCAGTGGAATCTGAGTTAATGAGAATTTCCACCTTGGGATTCTATCCACACAGCCTAGGTTGTCAGTGTGGACCCCGCTCAGTAATCTTTAATGGGGCTAGTGTCTACTTCTCCTGTGTAGCTCAATTATAAGGACTTTTAAATGACAATGTTTCCATACATTAGAAAGGACACCAGAATCTTCTGTTCAAATATGACAGAGTCGAAAATACTGGACAGAAATGATGTCATAGAAAAATGAGTGCTTTGGATGTAAACTCTGTTTTGTCATCAGAGGGAAAAACAATAATAATTCTGACAAAATTAGTCTTTAAGGTGCTACTTCATGTTACGGATGTTCCGTCCAATTTCAGTTTGCTCTTCTCAAGGATGAAATGGTCATATTTGAGAATTCTCTCCTAAGCCCCTAGTACATTCCTTTTCTATACAAATAATAAAAAATATTTGAAAAGAAGGCAAACATGGTACAACACTACCTTCCTTCAGAACAATATTACTCTCAAGGAATGAATAAGACCAGTTTTCAAAGTGTCCTTATATATTCCACTAATTACCTCCCAACTTTTGATACAATTAAGTTTTATAAATAGTCATAAGATCAGCCAAAGAAAGTTCTTCAAAGTGTGTGTTCATTAACATGTATAATTATAACTGCTGTAATTAATTACTTTTTATCTGCTCCCATATGCTCACCAAGAGACAAAAGACATTTATTTGCTTTTGACTTTGGTAATCCATACTCTGATTAAGTGGCAAATTATATTGAGCCCCAGGTGTTTGGCTGCCCCTCTGCCTCGGTGCTGTCTTCTTCTAACCATGACGCTCCACCACTTTTGCCTTTGGGACAAGATCAGGGAGTCTCAGCAGTAGGGGCTGCCACGGGAAAGAGGTGCAGAGCAGCAGGGCAGAGAGAGGAGGAGCTGAAGAGCAGAGAGTGGACGGAGGAAGCAGCGCTAGTGGAGGGTGCACCACGGAAGACGTGCAGAGGAAGAAGGAGGAAAAACCGTGGATAAGGAGCAGTGGGGGGCGTGGCTCTGTGGTGGCCCACTGGCTAGCAGGCCCAGGGCCCTGCGTTCGATCCCAGCCCTGGAAAAATAAGTAAATGTATATATACAAAGAGATCAGGAAGGTGCGCCCACGCCGTCCTCCTGAGCTTGGTCATATTTCCAGTAAAATCCATTCAATTTTTCACTTTAAAATTCATTTTAAATTTTGTTTAAAGAGACAATGTTTAAACATCCATATTTAAAAAATTTCCATCTGAGGACACGGGGCCCTGTTATCATGGGGACAGATTTCTAAGAAATAGACTAAATATGGGAAGTTTTCTTCAGGGGGAATTTGTGTTTCTCTGCCAGATATATGTCCCTCCTCCATGAGGGAGTCTAGCCCCGCCTGGAGTATTTTTCCTTTTATCCGTATATAATAGGAACTGGGAGAATGGAGAGGGATGTCTATTTCTCTTGGATATTTATGAATCCCTAAGTGGTCTCAAGGGGTCAGGGGCTCTCTTCCTGAATGGCTCTCTGTTCCATGACGGGTCTGACAGTCCCCTGTTGACGCTAGCATTGTGGCTTCGAACCCTCAGTGACTTTTTATTTGTTAATTCATGCAACCAACAACTAATAAATGCCATCTCTGTGTCCAGCCCCATCCTAGACACCAGGGATGTAAAGATGAATGAGACATCCCTCCTGTCCTTAAGAGGCTTGGCTTTGCCATGGGCTCAGTTAATATACCCACACTGCTAGGAGGTGTGCTAGGAGGTGTGCACTTGTTGATCATAGTTCCATTGAAATCCCTTCCTAGTTCACCAAGGCCAACAAATATTTTTTAAAAGTATATTTTATTTACCTCTTCAAATTCGGCTTTAAAAGATAGTATCTGAGGAGAATTTAACTAAAATATCCTTTATTCCTTTTTTCTAATTGTTTCATGGTTTGAGAACATAGGGATAATTGGTCTCTCACTGAAATCTTTTCCCTATGGATTAAGAAAAGAAGAAAGAGTTCTTAGTGAATTTAATAGTGAGCTCTCATCTTCAAAGATAACTCATCTGACACCCCTGAATCTTTGCAGTGAGCACTTTCATGTAAGTAGTGGAAACATTTCTAACAGTCATCTAGAAGCTCACAATTTACAATTTTATGTACAGTTCCTAGAGATGGACAATCGGGTAGAAAACTCAATAGGATTCAGACGTGGGGCCTCTGAAACACTGAACAAATCCTACTTTGTTCTGTCTCCCTTCGCACTCTCCTGTGTGAGGACTGGCTAGTTTAGCTGTTGAGTACACGGTGCCAAGGAGTTCAGGTTCAGTGTTTCAGTTTCTGAACAGATTATTTTGCTTTTAACCAAATGCATTTCACATCCTGGTCAGCTCTTTTCTGAATGATGAATGGCTTGGCCTAAATCCATCATCTTTAGGGAAGAGACGAGACAGCATGCATATTTCATAACTGGTGACTCAGTCAAGGGAGGAATAATATTTTCTTTGTAGGTAGAGGCTGTCTCTTGGTCAAGTGCCCTATTCCTCAGAGTGAAAGCAAGTATCTGAAAGTTGCAGGATTAATTCTCTAGTAGACCTTCTCTTCTGGTCCTGCTCACTCTCAACCAGCGCCACCTCCCCTGATGTTACTGTCACTTGGGCTAATGCCCAGCTCAGGAAACAGCGATCCAGACTTAGGTATCTCCTCCAAGAAAGTGAGGCTGATGAAAGTATGAAATGGCAGCTCATAGCTGAATTCAACCCAAAGATATATTTGACCCATACAGAGTTGTTTTCTGGAGCATCACTTAATTGCTGAATCTCCAGCTTCTTTTGGAAAATGGAAGCTCAGGAACATGGAGCCTGGGTTTCTGCAGCTCCAGTTGGCTGGAGCTGAGTGATGTGCCACACTCCCCACCTGGCCCATTCATTGGTGGTTACTTCCTACTTGGCTCCAGCAAGCTTACTCTTTAGTACTTCACCCAGCCCACTTTTTAATATGCTCCCCATTGTCAATTGGGGAGGATATCATTGAGGATGCGGGAATCATAAGTGGCTGCTGCTAACATTGATAGGAAAGCACCTCATTTGATGTTCGATGAAGCCATTCATGCTTCATCTTCGGTAAATAGGTATGAGATTAATCATGGACCAGGTTCAGATGGGGGTGACTCAAGGATGTTTATTAAGCAGAATCATCAGATTCTTAAATCCAGCCACTTAGGGGGGATAGTTGAATTCACTTGGTCTGATTTCCTTTCCTTATCAAAAAAAAAAAAAATCGACTACTGCAACCATTTGTTATTTTTTTGCATCAAAGATATTCTTGCTATAACTAGAGGGTCCACTGAAGACATGAAATTGCTCATGATTTGAGATCAAATGTGTTTCTGTTTCAAAAATAGAACGGCAGGTTTTGTGGGCATCAGCTATTCTCAATTTTTGCAGGTTCCCCTTTTAATGGGAAAAAGGAATTGAAATAATGCTCTCAGTTCAGCATTTGGATTTGCCATAAAAAATTGGCTAGAATCTTAAGAAGTTAACCTCCTTTTCCCGTCCTCGTCCTCTATTACATAAAATCCTACTTCCTTGAGGGACTGGTCCATCTGGGAGATAAACAGAAATGTTCAATATATTTGATTTTAGTCCTCTCATCATAGCTTGCCAAGGTTTCTTGGAAGCTGTAGCAGTGGTGTTGCGGTTGGGTCGGGGTTTCTGATGCTCTGAGGAGAAACGTTTGTAGCATCCATGGGGAGGAGGCAGGGACAAGATGTGACTGGCCATGCAGGTCACTCAGCAGTTCCTACCCATCTGGGTCCTCAGACAGTCCCCACTCTCCCCCATCTAGTGTTCCAGGCTCTGTTTTCTCTAGGTACTTCCCAAGGCCTCCCCTCCCCCTGATTTCTGAGCTCACAGGGGTTCTTCTGAGCACCCTCTTCAGTTGGCCCTGGAAGAGGTCTAGACAAGAAACCATTGCTTCCTCTGGTCCCATCTCAGACCATCACCTCCGCAGAGTGAGCGGACATCTGGCTTGGGCTAGCCAGTGAAAACTGTGTCATCTTTTCCATGGCTTCAAAATGTGACTAAAATATATATCTAGCTCACCAGACCCTAGATAAATTCTCAGGGCCTACTGAAAATCAAGGGAATGTGTATTAAAACTCAAACAAGAACAATGATGCTTCCGAGAGGAGAGCTGTAGCAGGAGCCCTAGCATGGGGGCTGTTTCTCTGACTTACACTCCTATAAATCTCATGAAATCTCATGAAAATCCTCAGTTGCCTCTTCCAAGAAGGCGTGGGTTGCTACACCTCATGGGTTGTGTCAGGAACTTTGGGTATCCACCTCCACTTGGACCAAGTGTGGGGCAGGAAAGAAGCCACTGACAGTTGGTCTGTTGAGCTCACTTTGATGATCTAAGTTTCAGTTCACCACTTTGTTAATGAACAAGCTCAGGATGAGGGATTATCCCTATCAGATACATGCTTCGTCTTCCAGGGTTAAGCCTGTTATTTTAAGAATGTATGTTTTGTGTTTTGTGCCTATACTAAAATATGCAGGCAGCTTCGAATTATGTTTCTTTACTGCCAATTAAAAACATAATCTGAATCAAGAAAAGCTGTATTAAAAATCAGATAGAAGATCCCTCTTTCTTTCCCTCTAAGCAGCTCCCCACCTCCTGCACCCACAGAGACACAGAGCTTGGCTCTCTTCTTCCCTCCAGCCTGTCCTGGTGATGCAGGATCCATCCTGCCTCCCCTAGTTCCCTAGGGCCTGTGTGGTCCTGAAGCCCCTAACATCAGGAGCAGCAATCCAGTGGGCAGCAGTTAAATAAGAAGCATCTGTCGGCAGCCGTTCTTCATCTGAATTTCCATTCTGTGTCTATTTCTAGGGTGTATTTCACCCCAGAGGGCACTTAATTCACACTCTACCAGTAGGCTATAGTTCCCAAAAAGAAAAAATAACTTAATAATAAATGGTATTTTCAAGAAAAATGTTGCCACTAAAAACCGGAACGGCTAAGGAGAAACGCCCAAACCTTTCTTGACTCCTAAGATCAAATCCCTTGAACCTCTTGAAGTTCATGGCTACTAGGAATGTAATTTATTTTTTATACATACATATATTCCACAAGATAGACAAAGACATGGCCCAGGGTAGTCAGAGTTTTCTGGCCAGATGCAGGCAGCAGTCAATGGTTGCAAATTCGGTAGCCCTGACGCTCATTTTTATTTGTGTCTTTGTTGATATAACAGCTATGGGTAGGCTGGGACAGAGGGAAAAGTCGTCTGGGTGAACCTAGTCACTGTTTGTAGTTTAACTTGGAATAGATTTATCGTCCAATTAATCCTCAGTGGTCACATAGGTCTCTTCATCAAATTCAAGGTCCAGGCACTGTCGTGACTTTTTCTGTAACACAGATTGGCCTGAGCTGCTTTGCCCGTTGCTAGGCTTTCTGTAGAACACTTTTGTTTCCAGGTGGTTTGGAATTTTAGTCTATAAGGCCTTTTGATTTCAGTTAGTAAGCAGGACTATAAATATATTCCAGAATATGTATCACTATGTATATCAGTTTCAAACTGCAAGATTTTTTTTCCATAATATGTTTTAGACAGACTCTTGTTAAAGTAAAAAAAAAAAAAAAAAAAAGAAAAAGAAAAAGAAACAGAAAACTGGGACATGATTTGATGTCCTGGGGCATATTCTTGTTTGGAATGCTATAGATAGCACTGGAGCTCAAGGATGAAGTAGAAAAAAATTCCCATTTAATAATCACATATCTAAACCTAAAAATGAAGTTATAAATTGACCTTTTGGAGAATCTGGCTATTCCCCAATTATAATGATAATAGTGTTCAAATTCTAGATACAGTGATAATATTTCATTTAAAATCATTTTATTTTTGTCCATTATCTATCAGTATATGAAATAAGGAATGTTATTTTCCCAATCAATTTTAAATTCCTAGGTACTTTAAAAAAAAAAACAAAGAATGATCTTAATATCTGAAGCTTGAGATTCCATTTAGTATAAATATTTACTATAAATAAGTTTTTTCTCTATTTTTGTTAGTTTTATACACATCTGTATGTTTCAGTAAAATAAAGAATGTGCATGTTTATTTTGTGAGAGAAACCATCTGAGTGTGCTGAAACTGTTGTGCATAAACTACAGGGGACCCACTCTGGGGAAAGATCCACATGTATAAACTCTGACATATGGATACTAATTACATTTGTAGAAATGAATTGAATTGAATCCCAGGGTGTGGGAATGTTTGTTGATCCTCACCATAAAGCATTTTTTTCAATTATTTCCTAAACAGAGACTCTTAACTGTTTAAAAATAAGCATTTTGTTTATTAATGACACAAAATCGAGTCAAACATTGCACAAAGATGCTTTTGTTAGAATATGTTCAAAACTTGGCTTTTAAGCTTGACAATTTAATGGACTAGAGCACCAGGCCAAACTCTCCCTCCTGTGTAAAGGGATGGAGTTGGAAATGAACTTGGAGATGGAACGGCAGGGACAGACAGTAGTTTGCATTTGATAGTTCAGCCTTATTTGTTCTTTATCTGTGCTTTTGGATTTATGAAGAATATTTTAAAATGCTTTTAATATGTTACATTTAAACATAACCTGATTTTAAACCATTGGTTATATCTCAGGAGCAGAATTGCTTTTGATGGGAATGTATTTTTGAATATAAGTTAATAGAGACATAATACCAGATTGATTATAAATTTTAAAATATTTCTATTTAAGCTTAAAATGACTTTTCAAGTAAAGCAAATTCTCTGATTTGACTTATGATCCCCATAGCAAATATTAATTGAACAGTAACATGAACATATAATAAAAAAATAAAAAGCAAAAATTATAAAAAGAGAGAGGCCCAAACAGACTGCACGACACATATATGCTGTCACAGTTTTACAGAAAACACTGTGCATTTAAGTCATGGTTCCTGACAGTGGCCAAAGAGCAAAAGTGATTAAATGTAAAAATTTTCAGCATGAGGGTGGGGATTGTGCAAGAATATAACTACATCAAAATGATGAGAAATTAGAGAAAGCATCTATTTTCAAATGTCTATTTGCAAAGAGTAAAACTTAAACTCGGTGTTTTCCCTTGCAGAAGGAGGTCTAAATCATGCCTGTCTTTTTCTTTAACAGATAATTCTGAAATAATCAGCAGAAACGGAATGGAATGCCAAGAATCTGCATTGAGAATAACTAAACATTGTTACTGTACATACTATCCTGTTTCCTCCTCAATAGAATTGCCACAAACTGCATGCTAAATAAAGATTTAGTTCTTCCGGACAGACCACCACTCTAAGGAGCTAGTGCTGCTATATCATATATGAGTATTAAATATGGTATGCTTAGTATATTCCAACCTAAGATAGTTAACTACCTGAGACCAGCTGTGATGTTTAAAGACATAAAGGATAAAGTTTACTTTTAAAGGGTTTCTCAACATAGTTTCTGTCCTAGGAATATTGTCTTATCTCCATAACTATAGCTGATGCAGAACAGTCCGGCCCATGTACTCATTTCGACTCAGAATATCTCAAATTTAGCAATAAACAGTTAGCATTAGTTTAAACTCCTATTCCGAGGGCAGGTTCGATTCTAACTCCGACTGCTGTCATTTCATTGACTCCCTGGATCAAAGGGTAAGTTTCACTTCTTGATGAGACAGATGCCGCAGCAAAGGCGAGAAGTGAAGTAAAACAGACACCTGTCCTGCAGGTCTAAAATCTGAATAGACGTTCAAGCACAAGTACTGGGGACACATCAAAGTGTGGTATTTGGTTTGCCTGGAGATGCCGCATTGAATCGTGTGATTCTAGAATAACATTAAATAGAATGAAAAAGAAACTTTGCACGGTATGAGCTTCATACCCCACCCAACAAAGTCTTGAAGGTATTATTTTACAAGTATATTTTTAAAGTTGTTTTATAAGAGAGACTTTGTAGAAGTGCCTAGATTTTGCCAGACTTCATCCAGCTTGACAAGAATGCGAGGCCCATGCCAACAGTCTAATCTAAGGGATTAGTCTTTCAAACTCACCATCCAGTTGCCTGTTACAGAATAACTCTTCTAAACTAAAAACCTAGTCAAACAAGGAAGCTGTAGGTGAGGAGATCTGTATAATATTCTAATTTAAGTAAGTTTGAGTTTAGTCACTGCAAATTGGACTGTGACTTTAATCTAAATTACTATGTAAACAAAAAAAAAGTAGATAGTTTCACTTTTTAAAAAATCCATTACTGTTTTGCATTTCAAAAGTTGGATTAAAGGGTTGTAACTAACTACAGCATGGAAAAAATAGTTCTTTTAATTCTTTCACCTTAAAGCATATTTTATGTCTCAAAAGTATAAAAAACTTTAATACAAGTACATACATATTATATATACACATACATATATATACTATATATGGATGAAACATATTTTAATGTTGTTTACTTTTTTAAATACTTGGTTGATCTTCAAGTTAATAGCGATACAATTAAATTTTGTTCAGAAAGTTTGTTTTAAAGTTTATTTTAAGCACTATCGTACCAAATATTTCATATTTCACATTTTATATGTTGCACATAGCCTATACAGTACCTACATAGTTTTTAAATTATTGTTTAAGAAACAAAACAGCTGTTATAAATGGATATTATGTGTAATTGTTTAAAACATCCATTTTCTTTGTGGACATTTTAGTGATTGAAGTATTTTGACTTTTGAGATTGAATATAAAATATTTTAAATTTGGGCATCATCGCCTGTTCTGAAAACCAGATGCACCAACCATATCATTTTTTTGTTTGAGAAAAAAGAAATCTGGATTTTAATTCATGTTGGTCAGAGTCTAATTACTATCTATTTATCTTGTATTGTAGATCTGATAACCCTAGCAAAGGAAAATCACATCCTAAGTGTAATCTTACATAGTGCTTGTATCGTTACATTTGTTTTAATTTGTGGAAAGATATTGTAACTAACTTGTATTACTTTGGTAGTTTCATCTTTATGTGTTATTGATATTTGTAAGTTTCTCAACTATAACAATGTAGTTATGCTACAACTTGCCTAAACACTCAAACTTTTTTTTTTTCTGTTTCTTTTCTTCATTAATTCATTTAAACTCATTGAAAACATAGTATACATTACTAAACGGTAAATTACGGGAATCACTGAAATATTTTTGTAGACTAATTGTTATAACAATGTCTTTTTTTCCTTTCCTTTCATGATTTTGATTTTAAAAATTATTAGCACACAACTATTTTCAGCCCTTTAATAATGGAGCATCAAAAACATCACCCGTATCCCCAAGCAAATATAGAAGACTGTATTTTTTACTATGATATCCATTTTCCAGAATTGTGATTATATGCAAAGAGTCATAAATATGCCATCTACAATAAGGAGGAGGCAAGGCAAATGCATAGATGTACAAATATATGTACAACAGATTTTGCTTTTTATTTATTTATAATGTAATTTTATAGAATAATTCTGGGATTTGAGAGGATCTAAAACTATTTTTCTGTATAAATATTATTTGCCAAAAGTTTGTTTATATTCAGAAGTCTGACTATGATGAATAAATCTTAAATGCTTTGTTTAATTACAAAAACAAAATCACCAATATCCAAGACATGAAGATATCAAGTCAACAAATACTGTAGTTAAGAGACTAACTCTCCACCTATATGGGAACTACATTTCACTCTTGGTTTTCAGGATATAACAGCACTTCACAGAAATATTCTTTCAGCCGTATACCACTGGTAACATTTCTACTAAATCTTTCTGTAACACTTAAAGATTTCCCTCATTCATTATCTTACAGTGTAAACAGGAGTCTAATTTGTATCAACTCTATGTTTTGGTTGTAATATTCAGTTCACTCACCCAATGTACAACCAATGAAATAAAAGAAGCATTTAAAAGGATTCTGTAGTCGTCGTCATTTTTTTTTTTTTTTTTTTGCCAACAGACTGATAATCAAACTAAAAGGTTTTTACATCCACATAAATGTTGTTAGTTGACTTCAAAGAAGACCAAACTCTGGTTTTCAAAAAGGAGACGGAGTGTTTTTGCTTTGGGCTTTGGCTTTTTCACAGAATTTTTTAAAATGGTACTTTTAGAAGTATTTTAAACCCCACCACTCGGCCTTCCTCAAGACCCTGACTGATAATGAAGAGAATGAGCATCAATAACTAAAGGGGAAGGAGAGCAGTTTCTTTAGCAGAAAAGAAAGTGACCATTAGCCTGTAAGGTGCCCTTCTGTAGGAGCTCAAGGAGGCAACGTGACTTGACCCGAGGTTGAAGAGAGAGGCAGAAAGGTGGCATCTGATCTGGGCAGAGGTCCTGGCCAGGTGGACCATGGAAGAACCAATGTTCAACAAAGAAAGGGTACCCTGCCAGGGACCCTTGCTGTTGCATCAGTAGCCACCCTTCTAGGAGCTGATGTGCGGACAAAAGGAGCCACAGGTTTCCTTCCCCAGCCCTTCCTGCTCTAAGGGCCTTGCTCAAGGAAGTGCTGTTGGCCTCCTGGATGGTGTCACGGTCCACTTCTGTTGCAAGGACAATACCTGAGACCGGGTGGTTTATAGAGGTTCGTTTTGGCAAACAGTTCTGAACTGAGAAGTCCAAGAACATGGCACTGGTATTGACTTGGCTTGTGAAAGCTTCATGCTTCAACTCCCAGCAGACCCAGCAGAAAAGCGAGCGCACGTGTGCAAAGGGGACAGCACACAGCTAGGGTACAGCTCCGCGGCAGAGCACTGGCCTCGCACGTGCAAGGCCCCCGGTTCCATCCCTAGCACCACAAAAGTAGAAAAGAGAGGAAAACACGAAACACGAGGGGCAGCCCCACTTCATAACAACTTTTCCTCACAGGGACAATCCCTTCCTTTGAAAGCGAGATCTCCCTCACATACCAAGAGCTAGCCCAGAGGCATTCATCACATTGAATGACCTAATCCCCTTTCCAAGTTGCACTCTGTCAATACTGCTACGTTGGCAAATTCAATGTCAACATATGTATTGGAGGGGACAAACCATCTTCAAACCAACAGGTAGGAGCATTCAAGCTCGGGTGGCCAGAAATGACCTGGGCCAGGGCAGGAACACCATAGAGTATGTTCTAGGCATGGTTGGTGGAAAGCTCCGGGCCTTGTGGGTGCTTCTGAGACCCCTTACCAACATGGAAATTAACATTCACCACATCAGGCAAATACAAATAAACATGCTCATGATTTTAAATTGTCCCATCAGAATTTCCAAGGGCAAAAATACTTGTAACAATTTTGTAGATATACTTTTTAAAATAGCTATTTGGAAGAGCAATTTTCTTATTGTAATGTGGAAGAAGACTTGATATTGTGTTTGTCACTCCTTATACACACCAAAAAAAAAAAAAAAAAGCAAGACAAAAAAAACAGAAAAACCCCAACAACTCAATTAATAGAAAGTTCAAAGTGCCAACTTTAAAAACAAGTTGCTATTTTAAGTGAAAAATCTAAGACAAATTGTACTTAAAATTTTTCAAATATAGTTTTCATCAGTAAACTAACTTTTTATGGTACTATATATAACTTAAAAAATGTAACTTAACCTGAGAAAATACAAAAGCTACTTTATTTCTTACAACCCCACCGATTTTACAGCAGCCAGGCTGTCTGAAATAAAATTCAACATTCTGATATTTATAAGAGGACAATACTGATTCTCTAGAGAATGATTTCTTCTTCCCCCACAAATACCCTAGTGTATGTGCAAAATTAAGAGATGACAGCTGTTGAATTGGTCTATCTCCATAGATATGGCTGAGTCACCGTGAACATGATTCAGACAGAATGAAGCACAGAAATGACTTCCTTCTGTGCTCTTGGTGGGCGAAGTGGATGGAGGGATGGAAATGGGTGGAATTGAGAATATTCACCAGGGACCTACCGAGGTGCCAAACTCCACGCTAAATATTCTACACAGGTTTCTAAGGAGCCCATCCTGTGTCGGTGGTAACTGCTAAGTAAATCTCAACTGCCACAGAGATTCCTACTCAAGGTACAACGAACACATTCTGTTGTGAGCAGTATCTTGATTCTAGATCAATACTACCTTCAGGGTCTGCCTCTTCACCTTGAGAGGTGACTAGAGCCACAGCTCAGCCCAGAAACTACCTCTGGTACATCCTGACTGCATAATCAACTGGCATAAAACTTCACTTTCTTCCTCTGTTTCAGCTGTTTTGAAAATTTGAGATGTCCCTTCAGCACATACCATGTAAATTTCATATGTATTAACTGACCTAAATTTTAATAAAACCACTCAGACATCCCCTTAGGTTTCGTGAAAACCCATAGAGCTAATTTTATAAGACAGTGTGCAAACAGTAAGTAACCTGTCTGGTTCACATACCTTTTACAAACTCTTTAGCATCATGATGGATCTATTCTAATGTCACATGGGAAATCAAGATGCATAAAAATTAAACAATTATTTCAAAATCAGGGCTTCAAGCCCTGGCTTGTCCTAACTCTATAGTAATGTTGCAAAGAGCTGTATTATGACATCCTTCAGGTCAAAATTTTATTAAAAATTCAGAGTAGACTGGGCCTGGTGGTGCACATACATAATCCCAGCTACTTGGTAGGCTCTGACAGGATTGAAAGTTCAAGGCCAGCCTCTGCCATTTGATGAGATACAGTCTCAAAATTAAAAAATAAAAAAGTATGAGGATGTAGTTCACTAGTAGAGTACCCCAGGTTCAATCCTCAGAACCACGAGAAAAAAAAAAATCATAGTAATGTGTTTTAGGTGAAGCTCCAATAAAAATCCTTTACTAGGTTAAGAAAAATGGGTTTACTTCCCTGTGGCAAAAAAAAATAAAATAAAATATGTGACTTATAAAATACTTTGAAGCTAGGAACTGCAAAGTTCAATTCTAGATTTAGGACAGAGCCTAATTCTGTATTAGAACCAGAGGCAACAGGAAAAAAGTTACATTATGCCATCTCTCCAGTGTTACTCAGTTTTGTTCTTTTTTCTTTCTTTATTTATTTTTTTTGTCAAGCTTCCATATGGTTCTCCTAAAATAAAACAGTGAAAATCATTGATTTTTTCCCAATAATGATATGGCATTGGGTCGTGATACAGCCAGCCCCGGCAAAGCAGCCCTGAAAAGATGTGATTTGAAAGTCTGGGGAAAACAGCCAGAGAGAATGAATTTCTGGATAAAGGTCACATATGGAATAAGTTCCCTAAAATGCAATTGTGTCCAGAAAGGCTGAAAAGTTGGATGCTGTTTCCCGTTCTCATAACTTTACTGTGGGTCTTTCCAAGATTTTGGTTTATATAAGCAGAAAAAGAGAGAGAGAGAGATTTATATCAGTTCTTGTGATGTTAATGAGAATAACTCAACTTTTTTCTTTTTTTTTTTTTGTATTAGGGATTGAGTTCAGAAATGTTTTTTCCACTGAACCACATTCCCAAACCTTTCTAATTTTCTTTTTTTTTTTTTTTTACTTTTGAGACAGGGTGTCACTAAATTGCTGAGGGCCTCGCTAAGTTGCTGAGGCTAGCCTTAAACTTTCAATCCTCCTGCCTCAACCTCTCAAGTAGCTGGGATTACAGGTATGTGCCATGGTGCCTGGCTTAACTTTTCCTTTGCTGGAAAACTTCTTTCAAATGAAAGATCCAGGAGCACACAGCAGCATAGCTCTCTCCCATTCCTGAGAGCCCCTAATAAGCCCTGCAGTAAAGAGATAGAAACACGTGTATTTAAACATAAAAGATGTGCACTTATTTTATCCATATCCAAAGTTGCATGGCAGCTTAGGAAACCTGGCTCTAAAGTTCTAAATATGCCTGAACAAATAGAAGAGATGTATATGGAAATGCCAATTATACTACAGAATAAATACATACTCAACACTCTCTCACACATATTTATATGGAGAGCAATACAAACACATTATCATTTGTATACCTCAAAGTGGAGGATTTTTTTTTGGATTCACAAAAAGAAAGGTCAGAGTTTGTATGCCATAACTGTTTAGTGGTTAAGAGCAAAGTTTCTGATCACAGCGCCCAAGTTTAACTCTCAACTACACTAAGCAAGCGTCGTTGTTTTTCATCAACGAGCTGGGTCCAACAGTCAACTCCCCCGCGCTGTGACATAATGAGGATTGAAAGAGGGGATACATACCAAGGACACAAAGCTTCGCCTGTCATTCGGCGAGTGTTCAGTGGGCCTCAGTGACCACTGCTAGAATACTATCAGAATAAGCTCCTGTCTTTTCCCACAAGTATTTATTTCCTTGTTCTATCTAAACGTCACTTGGCAATGAAGAGGCACTTGTATTTCCTCAATGACAATTAGTGCCAAAAACTGATGTGTAAATTATAGGAAATTCATAATAACAGTAATGAGCTGCATTATTTGGGGGAAATGTCTAATTACTTGAGCTCAACACGTGCTGTGTCCTGACTCAGTCCTGCTGAGCTGTCCCAGGGACAGGAGCATGAGCAAAGTCTGATTTTCTGCCCTCAAGCTGCTTACCACTAAAGAAGGTAAATACACCTGTGAACAGTAGAGAAGGGGACATGGAGGATTGCGCCAGCTCCCTCGGACTGCCACAGAGCACCATGGTGAACTTGGCTTCAAAAAACAGAGCTGTATTATTATGTGAGCCCTCTGGAGCCTGAGGTCTGAAATTGGGGTGTCAGCAAGGCCATGATCCCTCTGAGACTGGGTAGAATCCCCCTTGCACTTCCATCTCACAGTGGTGCCCTCCGTCCTTGGTGGTCCTTGGCTGGGTGCTGAATCGCTCCAGCCACTGCCTCTGTGGTCACGTGGCCCTCTCCTCCTATGTCTGTCTTCACATCATCTTAGGAGGACACCAATCATGTTAGATTAAGGCCCCACCTAATGATCTCCTTTTAACTTGATAACATCTGCAAAGACCCTTTTTCCAATTAAGACCACATTCTCAGGGGTTAGGACTTTAACACGTTTTTGAGGGACACAATTGAACCCATAACAAGTAATAAGGGAGTGTGAGTGAAGATTGTTTTCTATACTTATTAAAGTATTAATAATAGGGTTTCTCTGGCCTTTTCAGTAAGAAGACACCACCCACGTGGTGGAATATGATGATCTCTCCAATCCTTCAGGAAAAGCCTTGTGGTGTTCCTGTTTTGCTTTTATTAAGATAACAACACTGTGTCATTCATAAACACCTAGCACATTTTTAACTAGATTCAACAAAATTATTTGCAAATTTATTTCATTCTTTATTAGTTATCATGACTAATTTTACTCAGTCTGTATTGCAGAGACAGGCCCTTTCTTTTTCTTCCTTCCTCCCTTCCTTCCTTTCTTCCTTTCAATATACCTGAGAAATTTTAGCAGTCACTCACAAGAAGTCCTAGCCAAGCCTGGCTTAGAAAGTCAAGTGGGCTGTCTGATGGCAAAAGAACAAACACATCTAAGTTTTGTGTGCTCTCATACTGTGAAAACCCCTTAATATGAAATGTCTCATTTAATCCTTATAATGACTATGGTTGATTCTATTAGGAGCACCCCCATTTATAGATGAGCTGCTAAGGAGGAGACGTTAAATAACCAAAGTCACAGAGTTCGTAGTAAAGTGGGAATTCAAAGCCACGCAGCTGTGATAGACACATCCAGTGCTTTCCTACCTCATTTGATCCAGCCATTTCACTCTCGGAGGCTAGAAATTCAGAATCCCAAGCCTCACCCCAGAAGTACTGAGGCAGCATCTGCATTTTAACCAGGTCCCAAGTGATTCATATGCACATTAAAGTCAGAGAAGTAGCAAGTGGTGCCCAAAGTGTCAGAGGCTCTGACTCTAGAAAACAATGAAGAAAGATCTGTGAAAACCACTGAGCATTTGGATGACCCTCTTCAACATCCAAACTCAAAAGAATTGCGACTGGAGGCAACTGTGATCTCCCTGATTTTACACCTTGTCTCCTCTTGATCCGTTATCCACATGGCAGTCACAAAAGAGAGATCAGATCATGGCACCACTGTGATCAGAAATGGGTCCAGGTTTTATGGGGACTGAAGCTTATAAAATAGGAAGAGGGGGTTCTTAAAGAAAATGAGTCCCCCAGTGAAGAATTTAATGTGAAAGAAAATATACAGGAAAAACAACTTGATATTTTATGAATCACCCATTTGACACACACCTAAAAATGTTTTGTTTACATTTTTGACTGCATATTCTTTATCGCCATCTCATCCAATACTATTTTTGTAATATTGCTTTCTATACAGTGAACAGAAAGGTAATTCGCTCTTCTAGAGTGGTTAGTTAAAATTTGCTTTTTGATATCCATATTTTTGTATTGATGAGTTAATATGTAACTTCACACACAAACATATACACCTATATACACTGATTATCAAATAAACAGAGATTCTAAGTTGGCTTTTGTACAAATTCCCATTGGAAAGGAAAAATAAACATTAGGACTTTATAATTCTTTGTGCTTTCTTTTCGTGAAGATAGAAATTAATAAAGAACAAATTCTCTGCTTAGAATTTTATGCATCTGATGCCTAGAGGAATTTTCGGTAGTTTCTACCACAATATCTTTTTTTCCCTCAATACTGCTAACCAGGGCCAAGAGCTAAAATATCCTCCCAATGCAATGAAACCTCTGGCCCCGCACCTTCATAATGTGATATCAAGTGAGCCACTACTTACACTGGGATGGTTAGCAACCACATTAACCACACACAGGAATGCACCATGTGACAGTGATCCATTAAACACAAGGTAAAGATCTCCCTGATCAACTTCCTTGGAGCCAGATTCCCCCAAATGACCATAGCTGCTTTGATGCCACTCCACAAAAAGGAGTATGGAGGAATGAAAATCAGCGTAGAAAGAGAGAGTGGTCCCAAATAATTGCAGATTTTATAAAGTCGTGAGCAGGAATACACACATAGCTGGGGTTCCTCCTTGAAAGGACTCAAGGACTTGGGAGGTCCTGAAGCTTGGGCTTCATTAATTTCATGGTAAGTTTGTTTCTATCCCCAATTTTAAATAAACAAACATACAAACAAACCTTCACTTTTTTCCTATGATAAAATTCAAGTCCTTTGCCTGGCCAACACCACCTCCAACCTCATCCTCCCCGGAGCTAACAAGTGTCCCACTTCTCTGACTTCCTCCGTTTGTCAAATACGTGGAGTCCTCTCTGCCTTCTGAATTCCTGTTCCTGCTGCCTGAAATTCCTGTTTCTCTCTGGTCATGACTGAATCGTTTTCTTCTGAAGACACTGTCACCTCCTCCAGATCTCACCTGGCTCATTCCATCTCACCATGGGTTGATTGGCCTCATGACGCCCATCACGGTTCGTAATTATTTTGCTCACCTCTGTTTCTGTGGCATGATCCGACTCCCATTGGAATTTAAGCTCTGTGATGCCAGGTCCTCTGTCTTGCTCACCATCATATTCTCTTTGCTTAATACAGTGTCTGGAACATAGGAGTGATCACACAATAATAATAAAAGTAATAATTTTTTTTTAGATAAAACACTAGTTGTCAAAAGAAGCAGACATGAAAAAAGGTCAAAAACAGGAAGCTCTAGTGGTTTCTTTTTCTTTTGTCTACACCCAATCACATTCTTGGCTTAGGAGCCCACCAGAACTTCACTCATTTGACAAATATTTTTGACCTTCTAATTTGTGTAATACAAAATGCTAGAAAACATGAAAAACAGAGCTTTTCCTTATTATATTTTACACAATCTGAAAT
Source organism: Urocitellus parryii (assembly GCF_045843805.1). Classification (NCBI taxonomy): domain Eukaryota; kingdom Metazoa; phylum Chordata; class Mammalia; order Rodentia; family Sciuridae; genus Urocitellus; species Urocitellus parryii. The sequence goes on along the minus strand of NC_135532.1, from coordinate 13,231,610 downwards.
CATCATTGTTTAGATACAAGGTACTTAGAGAAAGAAAAAATAAATGAAAACAAAATATAGTATCTATATGAGGTATTTCATGATATGCTCCAAATGCCTAAGCAGACAGAGGGTGCTGTGGGAGACAGTGAGAGTGGGAGGTGTCATGCAGGCTCTTTGGAGGAGTCTCTGGAGATGGAGCTGTAGGAGCAGTAAACACAGACTTTGGCAAAGCAAGAGCCGTGAGATGCAAGAGGAATAAAAATGCAGAAGGCGGGGTGGTGGTGATTAGAATGGACAGGAGCTCTTTTTTCATTTTTTTAATATTCTAATTTGTTATACATGATGACAGAATGCAATTAATTTCATATAACACATATAGAGCACAATTTTTCAAGACACTGTACACAAAGTATTTTCACCATTCATATGTTATACATGTACTTAGGGTAATGATGTCTGACTCATTCCACCATCATTCCTACCCCCTTGCCCCTTCCTTTCCCCTCCCTCCCCTGTGCCCTATCTAAAGTTCCTCCATTCCTCCCATGCCCCTGTCACAATCGCCACTATGAGTCAACATCCTCATATCAAAGAAAACATTCAGCATTTGTTTTCTTGGTATTGGCTAACTTTACTTAATATTATATTCTCCAACTCCATCCATTTACTGAAAATGCCATGATTTTATTCTCTCTTAATGCTGAGTAATGTTCCATTGCTTTTATATTCCAAAGTTTCATCTACTGAAGGACATCTAGCTTGGTGAATGGACAGGGGTTTTTATACTCAGGGAATGAAAGTCAAACAAAAAAACAGGAGCAGTGACCAGCTTTTACAAGAGAGCCTCAACAGGGGGAAGAGTGTGGCATAGTGGATGCTGGGATGTGCGTCAGATCCTCCTTCAGAATGAAGCACCTGTTCCCCAGAGTCCTAGAGTGTGACAGCAGGCAACCCTGGGCTCCCAGCCTTCTTTTGGAATCACAGTGTCTAAAGAGAGATGCCAGGTCCAAAATCTCCCTTCCTGCCTCAGGATGGCCCTGTCCAGCTGGTTGAAGGATGAGTATGACATCCTAGAGCTTTACTCCTAATCAGGGCAGCTCTGAAGGGTCACGACAGTTCCCCGTGGGGCATGCTGGGATCTCTGTTAGGACTCTGCAGTCCAGCTTCCCCTGTGGCCTGACCATGTTTCCTTCCTTCCCTGCCTTGTGGGTTGGTCCCAGGCGTCCTCTGGTCCTCTCAGTAAAGTTTCTGCATACTAATCTCCTGCTTCCCAGGGTGTCCAAAGAGTCATCAATCATTTACCAATCCCATTGTTCAAACACTTGGCTTCCTTCTGAACTGAGCCACAAAATATATTTAAATTCACAATTTAATTCTTTTTTTTTTTGTTGGCAAAGAAAAAGACTCTGTGTGTCTTACCTAAGGTATTACTAAATTCATCATAGAATAAAAAGGAAAATGACAACAGTCCAAGTTGAATTTTTTAAACTATGGATTTAAAAAATTGGCAAATTTTTGTGTACTTTAAGGAGAACTTGTAACTTTTAAGTTAAAAAACGGTCCAAATTTTTTACTTTCAGTCTTTTACGTTGCTGAGCCCTATTATCAATGTTTCTTTTAAAAGAAACCAGAAAAAAAAATACCCAAATTAGTTCTTATGGAAGCCAAGTATCTTCAGATAAAATTAAAACAAATTGCATTTGTTAAATACAATCTGGGAGCCATATTTGGTTGTAGAACCCAAGTGATTATAAAACTCCAGAATGTGGTCTACAGAAAGAACATATCAGCAACATTTCAAAGCTAACTAAAGTGGTTCCCTATGTAGTTACATATTATTTGCAAGTTTAAAGGGATCACACTTGAGAGTGAATATAGTTGATATGTACTATTGATAAAAAGCTTCCATCAAGCAGCAAGGAGTAATTAAAGAAACATACACACATAATCAATGTTCAGATCACTCCAACTCCTACAAGAGATGTCAATATGTTTTGAATGTAAACCACATATTAGGTGGTTTTGCTCTAGTAAAAATCTTTACAGAAATCAATTAACACACCAAGGGCATGAATCGATGCCTAGCTAAGGACATGGGGACTGCAGCTTTTATAATTTCTACCCACAGGAGCCATGTGGGTGACAGGATGGGTTGCCATAGGAGCCCTTAGGTTGCCATAGGAGTCCTTGGTTTGGGCTGACACTGACCAACTCACTTCATTCTGCTACCTTCGAAGGCATAGTGGTCATGGGCATGGACGTAGTGGCCAACTTGCTGAGTTCATGTACTAGCTCTCTGCCTTCCACCTGTGTGAGTGAGCTCCCAGTCCCGTCTTCCTTCTCTGCAAAAGGCTTCCGTCACACAGGGTGGTGGCAGGAATTCAATGAGTGACTATACATAAAGCTCCTAGACCTGTGCCTAGAATAGAATTAGCTATCTTTGAAAAACAAATTCAACTTCAAAGGCTTGCCATTTGAAATGAATGTCTCTGTGTCAATTCCCAAACAGGACAACCTCCCAGCAATACTCCTGGAAAAGAGAACCGGGACCGGCTAGTCTCATTACATTGCCTTGCAGTGGAATAGCTAAACCAGGGGCCAGTCATCAGGCACTGGCTTAGCTCAGCAGACAGCTCAGCAATTTATATCCTACAGTAATGAACATTCCAGACTACCATTTCTGGGGGCACAACGGAATAAATACATTGAATGAGTCTCCGGAGGAGAATAACAAAGACAGCTGGATAAAATATTAAAACTCCCTCTTGAAATGCTCTGCGGAGCTATCAGGAAAGGAAGAAATGCTCAGAGGCTGGAAATAAAAGGGTGATTCTTTAACATAAACTAGCACCAAATCTACCTTCTGCCTAGTGGCATCTGCCCAACTCTGGTAAATTAGAGACTCTGTGTGGCACAAGAGACCGAAAAATTCAGCCTGTCCCGGGCAGAGAGGCTGACAGAGGAAGGGGACTGCAGCCGGAGCCCCAAAGGACTACTCTGTCTGCAGGGGTGTGTCAGTGCTCACCAGCTTGTCTCTGGTATCATTTTTAAGAGAGCACCCAAAACCCAGAACGCAAAGAGTTTTAGTGCAGTATTTTAAAAATCAAAATGAATGAAAAAGTCCATGATGAATAAAATAACAAAATCGTAAACAAAGATAGGATGTTGCTATTTATTGACTTGCAACATTGGCAAAGGGAGTCAACTTATGGGTCAATGTCACTCTAGAAAATAGATACATCAATGAATTATCACTATAATGGGAAGAGGAAACATTATTTCCCCAAAGACATGTCACTAAATAAGTTAATATCCATCAATGATAAAATCTCTTTATGAACTAGTAACAAGAAGGGAACTTCCATATCCTCATAAAAGATATATACAAAAATACCTACACAAGCATAACAATTAACAGTATTAGAATTTTCTTTAATATCAAGAGCAAGGTACCTTATCAACCATAGTTGTTTTTATCCAGTATTACACAGCTTCTCTTAGCTAGTGATGTGGTACAAGAAAAAAATGTATACAAATAGGAAAGAAAATATGCAAAGCTTATTATTTCTTGATGATATGATGTTTTACTCAGAAAACACCAAAGAATCGACAGATATTAGATTGATATGTGCTTATCAAAATTATCATGTGCTTATCAAATTGCCAGAATTTAAATTAATATGCATTCATTAAGATAATCCTATTTGTTGTAATAGACACATCTCAATGACTTAACAAAAGAAAAATTGGTTTCTCAGTAGATGAGGCTAACTTAATAGGTGGAATGTGTAAAAGGGGCCCTCCTCCATAAAGTCACTTGGGAACTCAACCGACAGAGATGCACCTCATTCAGTGTGTGACCTCCACAGGCTTTGAGGCATGAACATCCAGCAGCATATAGGGGAGAAGTGAGTAGGACTGTAGAGGAGGTTTTCATCAGTCAGAACTCAACGTGGTGGATATGACATTGGCTCACCTTCTCTCTTTCCAATGTCAGTCCCATGATGGTGCCTAATTGAAAGAAAGGCTGAGAAGAAAGCATATGTTTGGGGAGAAAGGGAAAGCTGCTTATGAAAAGCAAGATTGTCTCTGCCACATAATCAAAGAAAATCATATGCCTAACAGCAACTTAAAAGTTAGTTCTTATACAAATTACTAACAACAATGGCAATGAAAGTACAACACATAGGAATTAATATGACAAAAGATGTGGGAATGATCTTTGAAAAAATTTTCAACTTTTTGAAAGAACCAAATATACACAAATGGGAAATAAAACAATGTTATGGAGATCTAACTTCTTTCCATATTCATCTATAGCTTTAATGCAATCCAATCAAAATAGTAACAAAATTGCTTATGGTACCCGACAAACTGATTCTAAAATGTATATGGAAAATTGAAGGGCTTAAAATATCTGAAACACCTCTAAAGGAGAAAAAAGTCAAGGACTTTCTTAACCCTTTTCAGTACTCAGTAATAAAACAGTAGTAAATAAGGCAGTGTGGAACTGATGTAGTTGTTAGACAAGATCAACCAATGGAACAAAATTAAAAAGTCAGTCCACACAATTAAAAAAATTTGATTCACAACAGAGTGACTAATGGATATTGAAGACCAATGGCAGTAGAGAAATTATATAATAAACAGTACCATGGCATTTAGCCATCCAATGGATACAAACAGTATTAAGTTGGATCTCTACCTCCCACCATACAGGAAAATCATCAATACTCATTAGATTAAAGGGTTAAAAGTGAAGGGCAAATTATATAACATCTTGGAGGCAGAGCAATATATATGAAATATTTAAAAAGAAGCTCAGATTCTTAAGGAAGAAAATTGAGACATTTAACTCCCTTAAAATTAAGAAAGTTATCTACTGGCTATAAAAGATGAGAAAACACCACCTAAGAGAAGATACTCAATATATTTATATGAGGTAAAAGATTAGTATTTGATTATGTGAAGGACTTCTGTAAATCAATATGAAAAAGACAAATGGCCAGAAAAATGGGTGACAAACATGAACAGGCATTCCATAAAAGAGAAAATATAAATGGCCCTCATTAATAACCCAAAAAAAATCTAATTTAAAGTCACAATGAAATACCATTTCACACCTACCAGATCAAGAAAACATTTAAATGATGGACAAGAAGGACCCTGATATAATATTGTTGGGAGTTTACATCAGTAGCATCACTTTGGAAAACAACATTATCTACTAAAACTGAGTGTGCACATGGGCTAAAATCTCAGGTAGAGATCTAGGCCCCAACTTACCAATGATACCTGCAGTAGGAGTGATAACAGGAAACCTGATACAATCTGCCTCTGTCAATCACTAACTCACACCAATGTTCTTGTTCAGTGTCTTCAAACATGGGAAGAGGAGTGGCAGGGTGGTTAAGTGAGTGCCTTTAAGGTTAGAGTGCCTGGGCTCCAACGTTGTCTCCAGCCACTTACCTGTGAACCCCCATCCATGAATGGGGACAATAAGATTGAACATTTAGTGAGTGCCACTATGATTACTAATTCAATGAAAATGACACTGGAGACGAGGATGGAAGTAGATAGGGGCCAGGGTGGCCCATGCTGGAACAGACCCCACTCAGAACACTTAGAGTCCACCTGTCATCTGCTTTGACTGTCTCCTCAGGAATGTTCTGGAGGCAACAACCCCAGGTGAGGGCCACACTCAAAGTATCTTTATTTCTTAGCTAGACTATGGCCTGTTCCTAACAACTTCACACACATTAGGAAGAAAAAAACCCACACACAAATTCCGTGTCCAGCTTCCAAGCATAAATGGAGGAAGTGAATAAGTTTCTACTATTTTAAAAGGTAATTACTAGTGAAATACTTTCAGATTCACATTTCCTGTGAAATAAAATTCTGCCTTTCAAAGGTCTCTGGCAGAACTGTTCAGCAACACCTTTGTTCCAAGCAGGGATTTTCCTTCAGTACAGAACACACTGTACCCTACTCAGAAAATGACTGATCTAATTTTAAAGGGGAGACAATTAAAGCATATAACTGTTAAAACACATTTAAAAATACCTACGCCATATCACTCAAGACACATAGATGTTGGTGAGCACTTTCATTTTGAAAGTTTTATGGTGAATAAATGTAGCTTGGTGACTAGGGTTGGAAACAATAAACAAAAAACTGTTCAACCGCGAACCATCTGCACTTGGACTTCAGGTTTTAAGAAAACTTCATATCACCAATTTTAGCTTGTTGGCTTGAATGTTCCTTATAAATATTTTAGACAATTCAATAATTTTAAATTTGATGGCTTTTCTGTAGGTATATGATCAGTTCTTTCCCCAAAGTGAGATTAGTGAGAGATAAGAAGGAATATGAAGAAAATGTCATTTAAAGCTTTTTGTTTCCTCTTGATCTGATTCAACAGAATTCCAAATTGTATGTGTCATGATTCAGAATCCGTGTCTGGCATAATCCAAATAGTAAAGATTATTTCACTAAGTTAAATATATTGAGTTTAATAATTCTAATTTTAAATGTTGATTTACCTACAAAAGTGCACCAAATTTTGAAGTCTTCCAAATCATGCGCAGTTAAGAAATAGCATGCATTCTGTTTTCTTCTTCCCTTCCCAATAAAATATAGGTGGAAAGCACAGTGCTCTCTTGACATCTCCATTTCCTCATCTCTAATTTACTCTTTCATAGATAGCCTTTACCATGTTGAGGTATGTTCCCGATATCCCTAGATTTTCTAGCGTTTTGAACATAAAGTGATGCTATATTTTATCAAGTAATTTTTCTGCATCTATTGAGATGATCATATGATTTTTATCTTTGAGTCTATTGATGTGATGAATTTTATTTATTGATTTCCGTATGTTGAACCATCCTTGCATCCTGGGATGAACCCTACTTGATCATGGTGCACTATCTTTTTGATATGTTTTTGTATTAAACTTGACAGGATTTTACTGAGAATTTTTACATCTATATTCATTAGAGATATTGGTCTGAAGTTTTCTTTTTTTGATGTGTCTCTGTCTGGTTTTGGAATCAGGGTGATGTTGGCCTCATAGAATGTGTTTGGAAGTGTTCCCTCTTCTTCTAGTTCATGAAATAGTTTGAAAAGTATTGGTGTTAGTTCTTCTTTAAAGGTCTTGTAGAACTCAACTGTGTATCCATCCAGTCCTGGGCTTTTCTTGGTTGGTAGGCTTCTGATGGTGTCCTCTATCTCCTTGCTTGAAATTGATCTGTTTGGAAGACCATTTTGCAATATTTAAGACACAGAAAGGTTTATAGAATAAAACAACAAATGAATACCTACCTCATAGCCAAATTTTTAACACAGGCAAAATCCCACCAATGCTTCCTGATCACATGTCTTCCTCCTGAATTTGCACTGTACCATTCCCAGGCAACTGCCTCATAACTTTATGAAGTGTATCTTCATAAAATATATATAATTTTACATGTGTATCCTTAAGCCATATGGAATATTATTTTTGAATTCTTAAACTTTACCTAAATGGCATCCTAGAACACAAATTCTTCTGAAACTTGATTTAGTCAGCATTATGTGAGCGAGAATCATCCATGCCCAGGTATATAGTTTAGGTTTGCTTGTTTTCACTGCTGCATAGAGTTCCGCGGTGTGAGCGTTACACTCTGGTTTTGGAACTATTGTAAATATTCTTTCAATAATGTGCATGGACATTCGCTGTCTCCAGTTTTATATGCCACATCCTCTCCAACCTGTGATATTGTATGTTTACATTTTTGCAAGTCTGCTAGTCCATTGCAATTTGATTCACTTTTCTCTAATCACTAATTAAGCTTCTTTCTTGCCAGTTTCTGGCCATCTGAGTTTTCTCTTCTGAAGGGTGTTTTATATATTAATCCTTTTATTATTTTTTTTTCCTTTTGGAGTTTTCCCTCTCCCCTCCCCCACTCTTCTTTTTCTCTTGCTTCCTTTCTTGCTGGTTTGCTTTTTTTTTTTTTTTAACTTTTAACATCACCAAATAGATCAAACATTTTTTTATTGCTTAATAAAGTCTACTTTCCCCTAAGGTCATAAAGATGTTTTCCTATATTTTCATCTATAGAAATTTTACCTTTCAAATTATTTCATTGAGGATTGACTTTCATATAGAGAGGGAAGCAAGGGCCCAATTCATTTTGCTTTCCTCCTGAGAACAGCGAAATGCCCCAGCACCATTTACTGAATGGTCTATTGAATTCCTTAGCAGCTCTTGCCAGAAGAGTCAGTGAACAGTAATCTTTCTTAGAAACGCATGGAAGTATTTGCCTTTTCTTGAATGACATTTAAGTGGATACACAATTTCCTCAGCGTTTTGAAGATGTGTGTCTTCTGATCTCTATGGCCACAGAGGACATACCTGAAAAGTCCACTACCGAGTTGACTTGCTCCTTTATCCATCACCTTATCCCCTATCCCTTTATGCTTCTCCTTTATCTTTGAGGTTCCACAATTTTAATACAAGGTTCCTTGATGCAGATTTCTTTAAATTTATCTTGCTTGGAATTCTTTATCCCTTCTCAAATTTAGGGTTTTTTTTTTTAACTTCTAAATGTTTTACAGTAATTCTTTTCGATGTTTTGCTGACAGATGCCTTGCTTCCTCCTCCTGGAACTTCTATGAGCTGCATGTCGGAGCTTCTGTCCACTCCCCATGTCACCTCATCTTTTTCCCTCTACCCCTCTCCTACTCCCTGGGGTGCCTCCCCTATTGTTTTATCAGATAGACTTCACATTTCACTCATTTCCTCTTCATCCACATCTACTCTATTGTTCCAGCTATATTTTAATGACTTCAATTTTCATTGCTTAAAATATCTCTGATTTTCTTCTCGATTTTGCAATGTTCTTTCTCCACCCTCAAAAATCGATTTTTACCATAGTGACCCCGTGCCTTCTTTTATCCCTCTGAACATCTTAAACATTTATTTTGGAGCCGCTAGAGGCAGCGTCATTTCGTGTTGCAGTCTTTTGCATGCAGGCGAGTCTCCCCAGTGCCTTCTTCCTCTGAGCGTACCCTTGCATCACCAACTGCTGTGGTATCTCTGTGTTCTGCACTCAGAAGACCCTCTCCCAGCCCAGTGGCCAGGGTACAAGAAGCCATTGAAGCCACTTTATGAGACTAATGGGTGAAGTTTTCCTGGGATAAGATACCTGCTTTACTGGCTCCTGGCTCCCCAGTACACATGGGAATTCCAGACTCAACTCTGGCTCTAGGTAGGATTCGGGACCCTAATTACTAAGGTGTTTCCTGTCCTCCTGTCCTAAGAGCAGAATGGATGCCTTGAGGCAGCCCTGACTCTCTCGCATTCCTATTCGACATGCTTACCCTTGGGAAATCAATTCACATCTTTGGGATAAATAGTAATAGCTGTGTGTGTCAACTTCTGCTCACTATTTTAGCTGAGCTCCCTCCTCATTCTGGCAACCAAAGAGTATTCCAGATAATTCTGCTAGGTATTTGGTAAAATGTATATTTTAACCACCATTTTCATGTGTCTACATAAAGAGTGTGTATTTCTTTGTCCAGTTCATGCAACCATTCCTAAAAGAACTCTTCTTCCCTCTCTTTCCCTTCCTTCCTTGGCTTCAGCAGTCTCCAGCTCTTCCCTCTGATTCCTTCCTTCCTTCCTTCCTTCCTTCCAGAAGCCAGAAACTTGAATAACATTGCAAATTTATCGTTTCCCCCAATGATCACCTCCAATCAACAGTAAACCTCCACACATTCTACCCTTTGGCCCTATCATGTCCAAACTCTCTTCTCTTGCACTAGGATGGCCTAGGTCCTGGTCCTCTGTCCCCTTCCCCATCTGACTGTAGAAGTAGCCCAGATGATCTTCCAATCTTCTTTAAGTCTTGACTGACTTTAAAATAATCATGGACATGAAATATTTCATGAGTTTTTATTTATTTATTTATTTATTTATTTTTAAGAGAGAGAGAGAGAATTTTTTTTAATATTTATTTTTTAGTTTTCAGCAGACACAACATCTTTGTTTGTATGTGGTGCTGAGGATCGAACCCAGGCCGCATGCATACCAGGTGAGCGCGCTACCACTTGAGCCACATCCCCAGCCCATGAGTTTTTATTATTATTATTTCTGTAATCTTTGTACCATGAAATTACCAAAAGGAACTTCAAAATATCATGTGCTTATTTGTGGTTTAAGATGATTTGGATAGCAGCCCAAGATTCAACCTTCCTCAGCTTTACACAAAAATGTATATGACACAAAGAAGGGGGAAAAAAAAGAATGAAAATAAGGACTATCAAGTACTTGGTTGCCAGAATATAGGAGGAAATACCACCAATTAAATTCACAAAGCTGAAATGAACATAAACATCCTGGGGTGATACTGAATCACACATGGAGTCTTGGAAAGAGCTCCTGCCAGCCTGCAGGGAGCAGGAAGACACCCTGCCCCTCCTTCACTGCCCCCCACAGGCTAAGGACCCAGAGTCATTACCAGCAAGGCACAGGGCAACCAGCCTCTTCTGCAGGTATGTTTTCATGCAAACTGAGTGTCTTTCAACCCATGTCTCCACACAAGCAGATTCAAGCCCAAACCCCTAGGAAGTAACAGGGCAAGACATAATGGTACTAGAAACTTGGATAGCCTCCCTGTTAATCTGTTTCACCAGAATAAAATTCTAGCTTTCTTACTAACACACCAAACACAACTTACTGAAAGTCAAATAAATGTAACCTTTCCTGAGCAGATCCCATCTGCAGAACAAAGTCCAGCTGGCCTGCATTGCATTCGAGGCCTCCTATATCAGATGCAATCTACCTTTATAATCTTATTTCTCATTATTTGTCCAGACATTAGTAACTCTAGCTGCATAGTATTATCCAATATCTCTAGCACATTCTCTTTTCTCCCACCCTCTTGTCTAGCTTTCCCTTGTTTCTTCTGCCTGGAAGTCTCTCTTCTTCCTCTGATTGAAATCTTCCTTGTTAATTAAAGGTCTGTCTTTCAAGATTCAGAACCTTCTCAACGTCTTCCAAATACTGAAACTGGAATCAATCAATGCCTTCTCTGTCCTCCAGTAGCATTGTCTTGGTATTTTTATTTTCATACTTACCACTGTCTGTCTTATATTGCTACCTACAGGATGAATGCTTTTTATTAGCTGACACATACCACAGTGCCTTCTGTTTCAAAATGTGCAATACACACATTGTTGAGCTAATTGAAGAAAAGATGAAAATGAACTAGAGGGAGCTTCTTGCATGGATCTCAATTTTTACTATTCCATTTTATATTTCTCTTCAAAACAATAGCTGAGTTTTGTCACGAAGCCAAGATGCAGACTGAAAAGGAACTATATCTTGAATTTCCTTTGCAATTTTGAGGAGGAAACCCATAGGTGACACCTTCCCTGACAAAGGAAAGAGGAACTAGAGGCCACAGAGGTGGAGGAGGTGGAAACTGAGGTCATAAAACAAAAGGAAATCCTGTTTTCCAGTCTCCACAAACTGGGTCCAGTTGTTGATCTCTCTGTTGAATTGGAGCAATAAAACATGTCCCGGAAGCTGCGCAGACGCTGCAGTAGTGGGAGAAGCAGGAGTGACCCAACAATATACAGGTGAGGTTCATCTCAGTTGTCTCCTTCTTCCTTCTTCCCACTGCAAGATAGAAAATCGATGTCAATTTTAAAGCCAGTTATACATTTGTTGCACAACAGTGAAGCTTTCAGCACCATTTTTAGTAATTTCCAGTTCAGCCAGCGCTGAACATAGTCAGACCTGCACTTAGAACCCCCGGGAGAAATCGTCCTTCTTAGTGGTTTCAGGAATACACATTCCATGATGGTTTGGGAAGGCACAAAAGTTGTGTTTCCCATCCCTTTCTCACCAATTTTAAAGCAAAATTGCTCTCACTTCTCAGTCATTGATTCAACAAGTATTAATGGAGGTCTGCTAAGCTCCAAGTGCTGCGCTAAGAGCTGGAGGCAAACTGAGGAGGAAAGGCAGCAAGGCCCTTGACCCCAGGGCCCCTTTCCCTTGGGAGAGACAGACACCAATCACGTAATGTCAATTTCCCTGCCATCAAAGTTAGTCCTTGGACAAGATATGAGACTCCAGAACAGAGGGGACCTGGGTTCCTCTGAAAACTTAGAAAACTTCCCCCAAATAACTGGGACACTGAGTTAGAGGCTGCGTGTACAACACAGCGGGGGGAGGGAGGACAACGTTCTAGCAGAGAAAAAAGGACTCGCAGAGACCCCGCTGCCGGGGAAATGATATTCACACACAGCGCTGAAGACTCAGTCATCACGACCACAACACGCCACATTCTCTTTCTGCAGTATTTTTTAGTAGCCAAGGTTCTGGGATTCTGCATACTCTTCTAGTTCACAAAATAGCTAAGTATTTAGCTGTTTGGAAAGTTTAAAAGTAAAAACTGGGTTAAGAATTTGGGTGATAAATATAAATCTTAATATGAGGTAAAGAAAAAAACATGAGAATAGCAGAGTATGCGCTGAAAATTTTGAATTTAGTTTCTTATTCTGTAACCCATCCTCCTTCCCCTCAAACCCCCCAAGCCCAGAGGCCTGGCCACAGTGCCTAAATCTTCCTCTGCTCTGTACGCTCAAATGAAAGGACAAAGAGTAACTCAGAAAAACTGATCTCACTATCAGTTTTCTCAGCATTACTGTTCTTAGACAACTCTTAGACCATTCTGATCCATTTTTCTTGAAGTCTTAGGATAGACCAATACTATGGGAAAAAAAATTAAACAAGAGGAAACTGGTAAGTCTTGCCATCTGAGAGTTTATTTCTTAAACTTTCCAAAGTCTGTTTTACTGATTCAGAATGACTCTTGAAACCAGGATATAATTCAGTGTTTTTTGTTTTTTTTTTTCCCTGCTGGGCAGCATGCTCTGGTTTCTGTCTTGGCAGGGACAATACATTAATCTCCTCCTATAATCCTGACACGAAGGATTGGCACAGTATTTATTAATTTATCTTTCACTTTAATTGGTTTTGCCTTTAGCTGCACTGCCTTTAACATTCTGGAAGAACCATTCCTGTTTTTAGCATAATGTAAGATGGGGTCAAACTTCTACTTCTCCAGCTGGGCTTAATAAATAAAACTAATAGCTGAGATTGATTACCCATTTAGACAGCAAACTACAAAACCCAAGATGGATTGTGTAATCTGCAGCTCTATGACATGTATTAAATTTCAAGACATAAGATAAATAATTCATGTAAATAATAAGCAAGACACCCAAGAATAAAGTTTGTGGTAATCCTCTTATAGAAGGTGAAATAAATGTCAAATTTCATTAACCCTTGACTTAGGATATCCTGTAAATGCATTTTAACTAATAATTGACTACTTGAGACTGAGGTAAAAATTAAAAAATTCTGTTACCTGTTTTCTTAATGAGAGACTTTCTTATTAAATATCTAGACAGACTTCTCAAAAAGTGTTCTCCAGATCTACATTTTTCTTACACGACTGTAAAGTTAACCTACTACCTTGTGATTTAGAAAATTAAAGTTACACAGATCATTCAGGGAGAGGAAATACAGGCAAAGGATATGAATGTCAAATCCTTCTCTTTTGGTGCCTGACAAATAGAACCCAATGGATAAAATATGAAGTAAGTGTTGAACTTTATTTGAATGCTTTAGGGGCTGGAGATATAGCTCAGTTGGTAGAGTGCTTGCCTGGCATGCATAAGGCCCTGGGTTCAATCCCCAGCACCACCAAAAAATTGAATGCTTTCCAGTGACATAACCACTTAACCTACTCCCCACAGGTTTCTTAATTTGCAACCTAGGGATTAAAAGCTTATTTACTTTAATAACTTTCCAGTGTGGATCAGTCCACAATATAATCTGACACTTTTCAAATGCCAAAAGAAAAATGACGTGGTGAGTCTGTGCACATCCCTGCTCCCCGGGGCCTCAGCAGTTCCTGTCAGAGCCCAGCCCTGTGCAGACTGCTGCAGCACTGCCACCGAGCCTCCGAGCTAAGGCACCATGGTAGTCCTGTAACCGAGGGTACTGGGTAAGAGACTTGCTTGAAGACAGTGGAACCTGAGAACTGAGAAGCATGCCCAAGGCATATGGACGTCAGCTTCCCGGCACGTGCTCCACATTCCTGGAGGCTCCAGTCAGTGGCCAGTGTGATGCGGTGACCCCCAAATTCTTACTCAAAAATGAGCAGTCCACAAATACCACCCAACCTTTTGTCACTAAAGCTAAAGGCTTGGTACTCAATCTGTGGTACTTATTGGAAGGTGATGGGACAGTCAAGAGTTGGATCCAAGTAGAAGGAAGACAGGTCACTGGAGGTGTGGCCTTGAAGGGACACTGGGACCCCAGCCCCTTCTCTCTCTCATGCTTCCTGGCCACCATAGGAGAGCACCACTGCTCCACCAAATGCTTCCTGTTATGATATTCTGCCTTGCCACAGGCTCAAAAGCAATGGAGTCAGCCAACTACGGTCTGAAACCATGAGACAAAAGAAACTTTTCCTGTTTTAAGTTGTTTCTCTCTGGTATTTTCTTATAGTGACAGAAAGCTGGCTGAAAAAATGGGTAAAACAAATAATCCCAGTTCCTCCCCCAAGTTTAAAACTTATAGCCACAATGCCATCAGAGTATCAGAGGACTGACTTTAGTTCAAATATTAAATATTTTAGGGTAGGAGACAGTTTTATTTTTCTTTTTAGACAATCTTTCTGCCTTGTGATGAACTCAGATTTAGATTTTGGCTGTGCTTTCCTGTGTGTCAATTCTGCTCATGACAAACATCAGAAATGGCATTCTGGGTATGTGAAATTCAGTGAAAGTCAAATCCTCATTTATAATGAAATCTGGAAACTAATTTGATGAATAAGGGGCCTTGGTCCAATTCCAAACACTTATAAAATGGTGGATATAATATATCAAATGTAGTTACCTCAAAGCCAAGATTATGTGATAGAATGGGAAATCACTGTGTACAAAAGCAGAGAAACCTAGAGTGGAAAGTATGAATTGAGGCTGAAGCTGTCGACAGGGCTACAGGACCCAGTGAGAGTCCAGAGCCTGAGAATGATGGTAGGTCAAAAATGACACCAAGAATCCTTAGGCTTCTCAGTATGCAAGTTACTCAGAAACCATGCGTGGAACCTGAGGGCAGGCTGACAGCATCATCTAGTTTGCCTGGGTCAGGCCGAGGCCTGTTGTCCTGTCTTTATTATTAATAGCATCCCTCTTTGCTCTCAAGAGCAAATCTAGATGATGAAATAGATGGTCAAGAGTTTCATTTTCAATTGATTTGAAATTTAAGTGTAAAGCTATCTTAGAGAAGACTGCAAGTTTCCAAATGTGACCTAGACTATCAACCAGAAGCGCCAAATCTCCCTCACTGCAGTCAAGGCAAGAAAGAAGGCCTTGTATTTATAGGAGAAGCTCCACCTGTTTCTGGGCAAGTCAGGTACTGTCTGAAAGAGGAACTAGATGATTCTGTATGACTTTTCAGTTTCCACAGAAGACAACTAGAAAACTATTGCTGCATAAGAACTACAATAAATGGTAAGCCAAAGCAGAACACCTCCTTGCGTATTTGTTGAATAGCTGCAGGAAAAACTCAAATGCTCCTGGATTGCCCACTCTTTGGAGGGCTGGCACTGGGCTCTATGCCTGGATCTGTGAGCTAGGCTGCAGCCCAGGCTTTACATTGCAAGACCTGGCTATTATCTGTAGCTCGTGCACTGTGTTTTGTTATTAAACCTGCATGAGAGAAAGTATTTCCTTCATTGCAGAAAGGACAAACTACCTGGCAGAACCCTCTGTGACACACTGTCACATAGCAGTTCCAGAAGCCATTGTTATCAATGCAATTATTATCATGTGCCATTATTATCGTGTGGCATTATTATCATGTGCGATTAGGTTCTGAGAAATACTTGGGCCATAATACCTGATTAACAGTGACAAACTGACAATAGAATGCCATTGGTTTCCAATGCAAAGCTAACGGGGGTGTGAGGAAACACATTCCAATGGAACAAACTTGCCTTTGTGAGGAATCTAGTTGTGAGTGGCAGAAGCCCACTGATATCAACTTAATGGAAAATTTCATAGAAGATTGGCATGGAGGAGGGATCTCACATGCCAACAGTGGAACATGCACTTTGGTTTCCTCCTAAAGAGAAATGGTCTCCAGAGCTAAGTGAAACACCACCTCTGAACTAGGTGAGTCACCACTGCTTTTCTCTTGATTCTAAGAATCTACTTTGTTGACATTTCCTGTAGGTTGTCATTCTCTGATGATGAAGGCTCAGTGCAGCTTTCTCATACTTTCTAGTTTGAACACCCATCCCTCTGGATGCCAATTCTAAATTCAAGAGGAAACAGACCCTGACTGGCCCATGAGCAAGGCGTGATGTACCAATGCCTAGAACAGGGAACACATGTGCCACCAACACAAGTCCTCTAGAGTCTGACAAAAACCCCAAAGGAAACTACAAAAATAAATGGTCACAAGCACTTTATTCTATCTCTTTAGTACCAAGAATCCATATTTTATTTTTCCCAAATACATTTGGAAATAAGTTGAGCATATGGGCACTCAGAAGTATAATGTTCTGAGTAGGTAGGAATTCCATTTTAGCACATTCAACTGTGCTTCTAAAATCTGTACAGGAGTAGACTGGATTGTGTAGTTAGTGAGCATCATGCCCAGGGTCCCTAACCAAGGCAGCCACTGGGGACTCACAAGGCTGGTGTCCTCAGTGCTCTACCCTGTCTGCTGCATCTGACTAGTCTTGAAGTTTCTGTACCCACCCACCATCTCTGAGCTTTCCTGTCCTGCCTACACCAGACCTGAGGCTGGAATGAAAGACAGGATCCTTAATAAGGGAATTAAAAACATAAATATTTCCTTCGCAGCTCGTCCAAGTCCAGCCACTCAGACATCCTTGATTTCTAAGCAAGAAACACTCCTGAAATTTTAAGGGGACATAAGACAAAAAAACTATAGCAAGGGTATGTTTATGTTTTTATAAATTAGCTTAATATTCTTTAACCTCAATGACTTTTATCTTTCAAAAGTTATTTGCCTTGGTGATTTGTTTTATTATTGTTATTTTTTATCTAATTGAAATAAATTTTTTATTGAAACAGAAGTTGATGTGATTATTTTAAAGTGTAATTTCACATGCAATGAAATTTCATGCAATGAAAATTTTATTTTCATTTCACATAAAAATGAAAGGCTTTCTACATTTCCTCCTCTTCAGTCAGATCCAGAATTTGTTTGTCTTAATATAAGGATTTGGTAAGAAAAACAAATGACTGACTAAAGGATGTGGCCCAGCTGTAATTGTTCTGTATTAAGCCTATGTCACTGCTCTTTGAGGAATTACAGCTATTTGAAATTTCACAGTTACAGTTTTCCTTCATTTAGAGTTTAAGTTCAAAGCTGAAAAATAGCATTGATCTTTAAGTATTATGAAACTAGAAATAATATCCTTTAATAGACAGAATGCAATAATTCAATAGCATGGAAATTTATTATAACTGTAATGCCATTTAATATTTTATATTCAATCTAATTCAATCAATACTTATTAAATACATACCATTGACTTGCTAGAACAGTATAGGGATTAGAAAGACAGAAACATTATAGCTTCTACCCCCTCCCCCAACTTTCATGGGTCCCCAAACCAGCTAAAATGACAGATGGAGATAAATATAATATAAGATAAACTGTGGTACACATGAGAAGAGAGGTATAAATTGGGGAATCTGGTGAGAGATTAATTCGAGTGTAAGGGACAAATGGGGAGGAAGAATTTAAGCTAAATTCTGGATTTGAAGTATGTAATCTTGTTATTCTGTATCCTCATAGACATTTTCAGGATCACCATTGACTTTAAGTGTGATTTTTTTTACTTCAGAAAATGTAGAATGAATATTTAATAATATTGTTGATTTTTAACCCAAGGGCAAATCAGAATCATGTAGAGGATTTTGTCCAATTTACTCGATGTGCTATTGGTGTAAAGACCGATATCTGTTCAGGTGACACCTGGGGTCACAAAAGTGAACGGTAAATTCTACCTCCAGGAACATCAAGGTGTTCATTGGCCACTGTAGCTTTTTTTTTTTTCCAGAAAATTTTCTTAGCTATACGCGACCATAAAACACATTATGCCTAATAAAATTCTGATTTTCACTACAAGTATTTATTATTATTATTGTTCTACTATTACATCTGGCACATCTACATTATTTTTCTTTTTATTGCCCAAATGCTTCACTTACATGTAAATTATTGTTCTTTATGGTTTTCTTGCTGAAAAGACTTTTCCACAGCAAGTTACAAAAAAAAAAAATCCAAGGAAAACACTTTAAATTACATTATTTACAAAAAGACCACCTTTACATATTACTAGGCTAATGAAATGCATCTTTCAATCAAATCCATTTTTGCATAATGCACATCAATAATCACTACCATAAAAAATAACCATAAGCAAGACTTTTATCCTACCTGTCTGTACTTTCTTTTCTACTCTTCATTTTTATTTTATTTGTGAAAGTTTGAATTGGTCCTCAGTGCCCTTGGGTCCATGATTGCTTCTCATGACAATTCTTTGATGACGCCCACATTTCAAATTATTCATTATTTTGAATAATGCCTTAATTTCAAATGCACTCTGTACTCCCACTTTTTCTCCTGTATTATTTTTCCTTACATTAGTTTTGCACCTTTTATAATCTTGCGTTGAGAGTTCTAACTTCTGATATTTCCCAAGTGGCATCCCTGGAACGCTACTGTAAGGGGGATTATGGATCCAGTGATTTGGAATCTCCCTCATCTTGCTCTGACTCAATCCCTGCTTTCTTCCTTTGCTCTTCTGGTTCCTTGCATCCTCCCATCTGTCCCATCTAGCCTTTCCTTTGTCCACCTCCTTCAAAAGGTGTTTCCAGTATGAATTGGCCTCAGCTTTCCTTGACTGTCTCACTCAGGTTTCCTTCCTGTTTCTCTTGCCCTCTAGGAATTCATGTACAAAGTAGACATTATATTATCATGTTCTTAGGAGGCATTTGCATCTACAATTTTGTTCCCTTCTTTAATTATGTTTTCTTTTATTATTTATCTATTTTATTACACACCCTTTAAACTCTCTCATTTTTCCTTATTGGCATTAATTTTACATAATGCGATTGGTTTATTAATGTATTTCTCTCCTGCTAGAACACAAGCTCATTTGGCTATTCATTTACTGTTCAGAACTCAGAAAAATATACATACTGAGTGTATAATAAATATCTTTATCACACCATTCATCATTTCATTCAAGAGAATGAAAGTAGTCACAAATGCTTGCTGAATTTTTTTTAAAACACCATTTTGTCTGGAATTCCTCCCAATTTCTGTAAGAGTTGAGATGTATCTGACTACAGGGTACAGAGACTCTAATACAGACTTACAGCAAAGGATACTGGATGTTTACTTAGCCATAAGCCACAGGAGAGCATTTCCAAGGTGGGCTTGAGGTTCAATGTCCTCAACCAGGATCTAGGTTCTTCCCATCTTCCCTCAGAACCCTTGAGCTCTTTAGATTCTTCAGGGTTTTTTCATTTTCTTCCCTACATTTTAATCATTAAGCAGTTTCTTTTAGAAATGTTTTCTGATTAAAGTTGTCTTTTGAAATATTTGCTTTCTTAACAAACAGATTTCCTCAATGACTTGTTTACATATGCATTCAGTGTCTGCACTCTAATTCTTTTTCTTTCCAAAGGCACTAAGACATGTCACATTTTCAAAAGAAGAGCAAGCTTATTTGCCCCTTCCTTTCCACTCCTCATGTGGACTTGTTTCTCAATGTATTAGGAGACTCAGAAGCTAGGAAAATTTCATCTGTTCCTTTTATAATTGCCAGTAGCCCTTCACAGGTGCTGAATGTACTTTATATGTCCTTTCTCTTTATGATTAATCAGAGACATGCACGTATTAAAAAGAAGCAATTTGAATCAGGGTTTTAGAGCCAATAAGTACTGGTTATATTACAAACATCTTCTATTAACTTATTTGTACTAAATTTCTTTATGTATTTGCTTCTTGTGCGCATCAGGAAGTCCCAGAACACAGTGTATTTTATTTCCCACTTTGTTCCACCTTTTCCAACATCTTTCATAGAAAGAAAGAAAGAAGCTAGGTTTCTATGGTAACACATGTGTGACAATTGAGGGTATCTGGATATAGGTGAGATAACTCCCTTTCAGATCCAGTGGGGAGAAAACAAATGAAGTTTCTCTCTCTCTCTTCTCCTCTCCCTCTCTTTTCTCACAGAAACATACTTCTGAAACTGCAGAGACCCCACAGTGTCAGTGTATAGTGTTGAGTTTCTATTGTCATAAAGATTTACTGCTCTTGGGGGAAAATTCATTTTCACCTCATCTCTTTTTTGTTTTCTTTCCTACAAAAAATGAAGATATATATTTTTATTTCTAAAATCAAGCCTGGAATAAAGGTTATACAGACACATAAATGAACATGATCAAGGGATCAGGAAATAGACACCCATCTCCCACCCAAATCTTCAAATTCTCTAAATGTCCTCACATCCTTCTTACAGCAGCTAACCTTTTAACCACTATGCTACATACAGCCACAAATCAAAGGAGCCCTTCCATCTCTGCCTCTCCCAGACTCCTCCGGCATCGGCCTGGTCTCCATACCACCAATATCCAAGCCAAAGTAGATACAAAAAATAAACTACTACCCATTGTGTTTCTTTTGCTTTATGGCAATGAATGGGAATGAAAACTGAGGCCTGTCATATGAGAAACATAAATGGTCGCAATCACTCCATGGGCTGCAGTTTCTACACTTCTCCCTATTGAAAAAGTCAACATGATGAAAGATCAGGGAAAATAGCTTGAGGAATGTCAAAAAGCTATTAATCTAAGTGGGGTGCTAGGTTGCCCCCTCACTATTTTTGTAACAACTGCTATTAGATGCACTACAATCTAGAGCTTCCCAACTTTGGGGGACCTAGGAATAATGAAAACAGATGCCTAAATTTACCTTGAGATTCCATAACCCCAATGCAAAATTCTCAAAAAAAGAAACATCATGTTATCTTTATCCCTTGCAAAGTGAATGAATTGTCAGTACTACTGTAATGCAAGGTTCAACAAGGGCTGTCATGACCTTTACAGACAGAGTTTGATGATTCTTGACTCAACTTAATCCTCAGCAAGCATAGGAACTTCTTATCATCAAGATGCACAATTTGCAGCTTACAAGAGACAGTCTGTCCTCAGAAAAATGAAGCTGCTACTAATCATAAAAACACATATCAGTTTTACACAAAATATAAAGCTAGGTGAACACTGTATTTACCTATAAGATCCTCTTGAATTATAGCCATTGTTGCTCAGGTATGACATATCCATGTAACCTCTATGTTTAAATTTACTTCTTTACATTACTAGGTTAGATTGAGATATGATTCTTGTCAGTTAACATTTCTGATATTTTATTTTTCTCAGAGTGCTTTCACCACGATTCTGGTAGTTCAGATTTAACTTCTCATAGTTTGTCAATATGTAACCAAGAAGTAATAACTGAATTATACTCCCAGTCCTCATATCCATGGGTTCTGCAACCACAGATTTAACCAATCACAGATCAAATTCTGCATCTGTACCCAACATGTACTGCCTTTTCCCCCTAGTCTTTATGCCCTAAACCATACAATATAGCAATTATTTGCATAGCATTTACATTCTATTAGGCATTATAAGCAGTCTAGAAATGACGAAGTATAGAGAAAGATGTGTATAGATTATATGCAAATATACCATGTTATATAATCTGCAGATTTTGGGATGTGTGTGTTGAGTATCCTTTCTGAAAACAAACTTCTGGTTATCAGAGACAACTGTATTTTACTGAGGAACAATTGCAATTTATATTTTAAGTTTGACAGGATATTTGTCCTCAATTATTTTAAACAAAAACTTGGTGCGTGTTATACTACAGCAAGGTAATGCAAACATAGTTAGTTATCCACTAACATAATCATATAATGGAGCTATCAGAGCAGGAGGACACTGAAAAATCCGAGTACACCTTTATAGTAATTTGAAAGTTGATAGAAAAGGTGGGAAACATCTGTTTTTTAGAGAAACTCAGATCAAAATCCTCTCTAGGATGACCTTGTGGGAAAGAAGAATGGTGGGTAGGTATACTAGGATCTAACATTAGAACTACAGAAATGTATTGTTCTCAAGAAATGTGAGATAGCAAGGGACACGGCGAGACCTGTTCGAGAAGGAAATTTTTAGAAAAGCTAAATACAGCAACCAGTGATTACAAAAAAAAAAAAAAAAAAACATAGTCGAGGATGATTGAAGATGTAAAGCTTCTTAAATATGATCGTACGGGAGAAGGTGTGCAACTAAGTTCTAATATCAAAGACACAGTGCTAAATTTTTAGTAGTGAAAGAAAAAAGAGATGTTTTAGAAGGCACGCATGGAAGACCAATGCGACTGCAGCACGGTGCCTCCTAAGGACTGGAAAATTTCTCACCCTAAAGACAAAAGTCCCTGTTTTCTTGATTCAGCCCACATCCCTCAGCACCACTTCCATGCCCATCTTTCAGGCAGAATGCCACAGAGACGACGTTAAAAGCAGAATTCATCACTCTCGCCTGCCAACGCACCCGGTTCCTTTGCCAGAACAGAGCACGGCAAGGAGCCCTTCCATCTCCGCCCCTCCCAGACTCAGCCAGCTTTGGCCCGGTCTCCATACCACCAGCCCTCGGAGGCAAGGGAATTGCGAGTTGTGGTTGGCTCGGCCCAAACCTCCGTCATTCATCAGCTCACCTATGATTGGTTGGCAGAGCGTGCGCAAGAGCAAATGCCCAGGCTGGTGAGGCTCTGGGAGGTGGGTTGGCTGAGTCTAGACTAGGGTTTTCCCCATTGGTTGAAGTTGGTCGGTGGGGGGAACACAGAGCACCGAACATCTCTCTATTGGTTGTGAGTGGTACCATGGGGTGCACAGGCGTGATCTAATTGGTTAGAATGAATCCCAGCTTCCTACTAGATGCCCCCAGCAGGCTGTTGCTATGAGGTATCTCCGAGTCTTCCCGCTGCTGGTGGGAGCTCCGTTTTCCAGGTTTTCCGTGCGCCGGTGGCTGTCAGGGCGTGGGAAGAGCTCGACTTGAGGGCACCGAAAAGGGGCGGGTCTGGAGGACGTCATCGGGCGTGGACCTGGCTTACGTGGTGTCTGGGCGCCCCTGACTAGCTCTAGGGCGTAGGGCCGAAGGGCCCGCTCTCCCCTTCCTCAGTGTCTGGGCGTTTGAAACCAAGCTACATCTCAGTGTTTCACCAGCCTCAGGCAGAGACCTGGAGGCGCTTCTCCTTAAACAAAGGTTCACATCGTTCTGTTTATACAAGAACGAAGACCCCCGGAATACTCTGGGTGGTGTAGAGCAGGGGCACTCAGTGACTCCCTTTGGACATCGCGCATCTAGTCTTCTCATCTTCCACTCTGGAAGTTCCCATGGCCCCTCTACCTCATCTTCTCTGCCAAATTCTGAGCGTGGGAGTCTCAAATGGACTTTGCCCCTGCCGCAAGCGGGAAGCGCGCACGCGCTAGGGTTTGCCGCGGGTGTGCGGGGTTGGGTGTTGCCGAGCCGACGTGAAGCTTGTTGATCCCAGGGCGGGACTACGCTTCTGCGCGGCGCAGGGGCTCCCGGGAGCGCGCGCGGCCGGTTGCCTAGGCGACAGGAATTGGGGGCGGGGCTGCGCCGTGGCTCCTCCCCGGCCGCCGACCCCGCCTCCGGCAGCGCTGCGGCTGTGCTCGGGCGCGCGCTCCGGCGCCGGGGGAAGCGGCAGCGGGCGGGGAGCTGGGCGTGGAGGCGCGAGGGGCGGGGCTGGGCGGGCGGCACTGCGGCCCGCGACTCGGGCGGCTCCGGTGGCTCTCGCTCCAGCTCGCCCTCAGTCTCTGCCGGCGCCCGCGGGGTCGCTTCGCTCCCCGGCTCGGCCCATGCCCAGGGCCGCTGCTCTCTCAGCTGCGGGCCCGCCCCCGGGGCCCGGGGGTCCGCCGCGGCCGTGAGGTGGGGGCGGCCGCCGAAGGCGGCGGGGCCGGCCGCGGGGCAGGGTCCGGGGCGCAGCGCGGCGGGCGGAGGTCTATGTCGCGGGCGGCGACGGCGGCAGCAGCCGCGGAGGGACGATGCGCGAGTACAAAGTGGTGGTGCTGGGCTCGGGCGGGGTAGGCAAATCCGCCCTGACCGTGCAGTTCGTGACCGGCACCTTCATCGAGAAATACGACCCCACGATCGAGGACTTCTACCGCAAGGAGATCGAGGTGGACTCGTCGCCGTCGGTGCTGGAGATCCTGGACACCGCGGGCACCGAGCAGTTCGCGTCCATGCGGGACCTGTACATCAAAAACGGCCAGGGCTTCATCCTCGTGTACAGCCTGGTCAACCAGCAGAGCTTCCAGGACATCAAGCCCATGCGGGACCAGATCATCCGAGTGAAGCGGTGAGCCGGCCGGGTGGCCCCACAGGGTGCTGGGGGCTTGGCGGCTGCAGCTCGGAGTCGCAGTCCGGCGGCCTGAGCTCCCCACGCGGGCCGCGGGGAGGGAGCTGTGTAGGGAGAGGGCGTTGAGCTTTGGGCTTTACCATTCTCCGCTCCGCCCGAAGCTCAAATTTGAGTGCTTTGTCTCACAACTAAAATTTGGCATTCCTTTAACCCACGGCAGAGCCCTTTGTCTTTTGGATGTTGTTGGTAGTGCCGGTGCAGAACCCCAAAGGAAACAAAGTTTGAAACTTGCCGGGGTGGGGGGGGCGGGAGAGGGGTGGGTAAGTGCGTCGGGGAGAGGAGAGCTGTGCGAGTGGAGGTGAGACGTCTGCAGATAACACACACACACACCCCTACCTTTGCAATGTTTGACAGCAAAATTTTCACGCATGTATCCTGTAATGATGTCAGTTCGAGAAGAAGGAGACCTTTATCTTTTTAGAAAAGATTTAATGCTGCCAGGGCGTTTTGCAAAAATGAACTCTAGTTTAGTGCGAAACTTTAAAGACAGATTATCAAATTATTTGAAGACATCCTAACAGCTCAGTGGGGTTGCGAGAGTATTTGCATATGATAGTACAAATATGCCATTCACAGTAAAATAATGCATCTTAACTTTTTCCTTATTTAATCCATTCACTTTTATCCTCAGGCGGTGGGATGGGGTGGGGGTCAGAATGGAGGGATAAAAGCATTTCTCAAAACAAAATAGCAATTTCTTCAAAAGTGCGACTGAAGTATTAGCTAATTTAAAGTTTATGCAAATAAATTCCTTCCCGTTAAATTCCTAAAGTGTTTTGGAAATACTGTTGACCGCTTAAATGGTTTAAAATGTTTGTTTTCTCTTAAATTTACTGAATATTTTTCCCTATAATTTAAGCATCAGAAATGTAATAACATATTATTGTAGAGTTTTGGTAATTTTTTCTAATTATTCTTTAATTACATGTGACTGTTTCTTCTGGTCATTATTAATGTTGCCAACAATTTTAGTGTCATTTTTTTTTCCTGGCTTATTCTACCCATAGTTCTAAATGTGAAGATATTTACTAAAAGATAGGTGTGCTATAGACACAATCACATTATAAGTCAGTGTGAGTCTATTAATTTGAAAGAGCCAGGGCCAAGTCACTCATATTCAGGGGATGCTTACAATTCATTGCAAGTGATGGATAGTGCTACATATGAGATTAAAGGGAAGGTCCTTTCTCATTACTCCACCCGCAACTCATTGAGTATACACTCTTAACAGCAAAACTAAAATTTTGTATGTAAATTCTTGTGTTAAATTCCAAATTAAAACAGTGACTATTTCACGGTCTCTATTTTGTTCTCAAATCTGTACATCCGATAGCTTTTATTTCTCCATTCTCATTATCTTAAAGTTGTTTTGTAGTTAGATGAGCAATTTTGGTATCTATGTATATGATTTAAAGGAGCTACATTTAAGTAACTCAAATCCTTAATTATTATCCCCTTACCCCAGTACCACTCAATTAAAAAGAAAGAAGACTCAAGAATAGGTAGTCTCATTCATTGTCTCAGGTCAATTTAGACCAGATACATATATCAAATAATCCAAGTGAATGCCCCAGCTATCCCACCCTTCACATTTAAGTGCATACATAGTACATTATAAAGTGCATGTACAACCTGGATACAGAGCTAACTTGGCAGAAGCCTAGGGCAAAGAATATGGCAAAGTATTAGATAGCATGGTCCTTCTATTTTGGGTTTCTTGTAATATAGTGCAAATTACTTTTCTCAGTTGTAATAATGAAATAGTCTGTATTCTGTAATAATTTGCACTGTGATCCAGGAAAAGAAAATAGAGTAAAATTTACTTCCCAGATGCCACTTTACTCATTAGTCTTAGTTCTTTATGTTTAAAAGGCCATTGAGTAGCTGAATTAGAGTTCAAAACTGTTTTCACTGGAATTTAACTACTGTATACTCAAGAACACTCAGGCCCTTACTTCCATGTCCTCTTTTTTTATACCTACCCTAACCTCATCTTGTGGCTTCTCAATCTAACATTTTAGAAGCTTTATTTTTGGGGTTCTGGAGATTGAACCATGGGCACTCTATCACTGAGCTACATCCTCACTCCTTATTTTTTATTTTGAGACAGGTTCTCCCTAAGTTATCCAGGTTGTCCTTGAACTTGTGATCCTAAAGCTTCAGCACCATGTTCCCACAACCTAGTCCCTGGGATTATGGGCATGCGCTGCTGCACCCATCTTAGAAACAATTTAATGGGAGAGAGGATTGGCTATAAATGATTTATATTCTAATACAATCTAAAAGTAAGGCATATATTAAGCTAGCGAGCGTTCTCTAACTCCTCTCACTGAAAAAGAATAAAACATGATTTTCAAATGGGGGAATTTTGTATTTTGCGAGCCAATTTTTAAACTTCCCAATTGCTATAGTAGGTATTCAGTAATTGCTTCCTTTGCTCATTGTGTACCAACTAGCTGCTTTATATACTATATGAAGTAGTTGTTAGAGGACATTTAATATCACCATAATGCAGATGATGTAACTGAAGTGCCAAGAGATTTGATAACTTATCTAAGACCACTCACTGATGGAAAGGAGATTAAAACCAATATCTTTATGAATCAATGTATCCTTTTCTGTGTTAGTTTGTCTTTCAACTTGGTGTCTGCTGGCCAAATCAGCTCCTAACCTTTGGTCTCTAGGACAGCACTGTTTGATAAAAACACAATGTGAACACATAGGTAATCTAAAAATTTCTAGTAGTTGATTAAAAACCTAGGTAAAACTAATCTTAATAATCATTTTATTTAACCCACTATATCCAAAATATGGTGATTTTAACATTATCAATATTCAAAAATTTATTAAAGATATCTTTAAATACTAAGTCTTTGAAATATGGTGATACTTACAGCTCAACTTGATAAAACTAGCCTCTTTTCAAATGTTTAGTTGCCTCATGTGACCATAGGCCATTCTGCATAGCACAAGTCTAAGGTATATATATTATCGAGAAATGCTTGCATATTTCTATAAGCCCCAGTTTCTGTGTTTATGAAATGTAGAATAGCAGGCACCTCTCAGAATTAAATGAGATAATGTGTATTAAGGTGCTCAACAAACTAGTTGGTACACAGAAATTGCTCAAAAAATGCTAGCTGTCTTTTTGTTACTTACTTTGTTACCCTAACTTCTTTAACTTTTTTTCTGTGATATAATTGTAATTTTAGAAGAAATAACTTAAACTTGTAATTGCATTTTGAAATGTAGAATAGCAGGCACTTATTATACCACTAAAATATTTTAGGGAAACTGAGACCAAAGGACAATACAAACAATCTTCTTTTCAAATCCTCACCAGTATAGACAGGTGAGGATAAAAACAATTAGAATTAAAGCAATCTTTGGCAAGAATTTTGTTGGTATCTCTTAAAACTTATATTGTCTTATGAGGGATCCTATGAAAAAATGTTCATTCAAGAGAATGAACATTTAACATAGCCAGACATTGGATTATTATTAATTGGAATATTTTGCTTTTAAAAAACTAAAACTGGCCCACATTTCCTTAAGTATTAAAGGTGCATACACATACATATGTGTGTGTGTGTGTACATGATCTCTTGGCAAAGCCAGGTTGACCAGCTGAAAATGGCCATATGTATAAATTTATATGCTTTTTAAACTTGACTTGAGGTGAGATCACACACACAAAGAAGAGTGATGGGGTGCAGAAGTGTTTTAATTGTAATAAAATTAGAATTCTTTGTGATTTCAGAATTACTTCTTTATTACTCATCCCAGGGTCAGCCATGGATCTAACTTGAAATCTTGGGACATTCTATTCAAGGACTGTTCTTAGGATAAACCCTAGAAACCTTCAGTAGGACCTTTAAAGCCCAGCATGCTCCTGTCCCTCCTGGCCTTTGCAGCCACACCTCTTACAGTCTTCATTGTACTCTAGCACCTTGACCTTATCCTTGAAAGTGACTTTCTCTTGGCTCTCCTTCCTGTAGAACTCTTCCACCTCTTTGCAGAGTTAATTCCTAATCATTCTTTCACCCCTGCTTAACAGGTTCCCCCATTTAAGGAAGCCTTCTGTTGCTTCCCAAACTGAATTAATCCCTTTCCTGTCTTCCCACACTAGACTAACTTCACACCTCACCCTTCCCTCAGCCACACAGACTTTAAATATCAGTGTACCCTGTACTCCCCCAACCTTTTTTTGTGTACTCCTCAACATTTACTTATGTACTGGTGTGATGATTTATATACTGTCAGTCTTTCTCACAAAACACTTAAGTCCATGTGGCTAGCACAGCTTCTAGCATGTAGGAAACGATCAAGAAAAATATGTTGAAAAAGAATGTTTGGAAAGAAGAGTGTTTGTATTGTCCTTTGGTCTCAGTTTCCCCCAAATGTTTTAGTGGTATAGGTGGAGGGGATGGTTTTTTGAAGTTGATTTTGCAGCTGGAGGAGTTGATCTTTCTTAGCTAACTTTCCTGGAGAGTACTTCTAGTTGGGCAGCAAGGGAATAGGAAAGTTTAAGGTGAACCTGCAAGAATCAGGAGCATGATATCTTCCAGATGGAAGATATGGCACGGAAAATGCATAGACTATGTTATTTGGATGATAAATAGACCAGATTGGCTAAACTAGAAGTTTTTATAGAAGTGTGAGGGGAGGTAAGGGGAAATTTTTTAAAGTTAAATTATAGAAGGTTAAAGACTTTAGACTCAATCCTGCTGTCAAGGACTATACTCAAAATGTTAGAGAAATAGTAGTGGGGAGTTAATCTAATAGATGACTTCATGGAAATAGCTCTGTTTTATAACAGGAGGAATCATTGTATATATTGTGGTTATCTATATGAAGTATAAAGATTCTGAATTAGCATGGTGTCTGAAGGATCAGAAGGGAAGATGCAAGTAATATTATAAAGAATGAGTTAATCAAACTGGGAGAGGAAGAAAGGTCAAAAGTAACCTTGACATTTTGAACATGAGTGAATAAGATTAGGGAGGAATAGCTGGGAGAGATTATTTCAGTTTGGGAGATGGTGATCATAATCATATAGATAGCTGTGCCTAATAAGTAATTAGAATATTTGAATGAAAGCCCCAATGATCAGGTTATATATGAATATAAAGACCCTGTGTCACATACATAGTTCAAGTTGAGAGTAGATAAAACTTACTCAGTAGAGAGTAGAAATGAGTGAATAGCTAGGAATAGAAACGAGAAATGAGCATAGTCAAGGAAAGAACTTGAGAGCTGTAGGCTTGATAACACTGCAGAGGCTGAAGGCGAGAGGTGTTGTAAAATTAGGGGAAAGGGATTGATTTGCACTCCCCAAAGGAAGTTATTACTTTATAAAAATTGTTATTTTCACATCTTTTGAGTGATAGCTGATTTTACTTTTCTTCTTACAATGAGTAATAGTAAAAACTTACTCTAAAACAAAAGCATGTTGCCAGTTGCTACGCATAGATCACGACCATTTGGGAGGAGAGCTAAAACCAAAGAATATATCAAATGATGTTTGTCCCAAGTAAGTGAAATTTCTGGAGCTCTGCTACCATTCCTTCTTCTTCCACAGACATCTCCTTCCTCAGGCACCAAAGTTTAATCCAAAGCTGAGCCTCCAAGGTACAGAATCTAATAGCTGTGAGTCACTTTTTTAGCATTAATAAATATATTCCATGAAAAATTGATGACTAATTCCTGACAGTCAATCATATAACCAAGATTTTGAGTGTGGAGGATAGGACTAATGGTAGGAGCTGTAGCCATCTAAATACAGAACTAAGATTTAAAGACAATTGTGATTACAAAATAGAATATTTGTGCTAAAAACATGGACAATATAAAATAAAATAATAGGAAGAGGAGAGAATATGAATGTTCAGTTCCTCATCTTTTACTAGAAGAATTCACATGGTCAAAAATGAAATTTGTTTCAAGAATTTCAAGAGCTTGATGTTTTTCATAAACTTTAAAACCATTTTATTGAACTATGACTGACATGCACAAAACTGTACGGACTTCATGTATGCAATTTGATTTTTTTGGAGATAAGCATACACCCATGAAACTATCACCCTAATCTATACCATGAGCCTGTCCATTGCCTGCAAAATGTTCCTCCCACTCTGGTCATAGATTTATTTATTCATTCATTCTTTTTTGTGTTTTGTAGTAAGAACACTTAACATAAGGTTTATCCTCTTAGCAATTTTTAAGTATAGAGTACCCTATTGTTAACCATACATGCCATGCTAACATGGTACAGTAGGGCCCTAGGACTTATTTGTATTGCATAAATAAGATTTCATACAATGAGTTGCTTTTTATGGCCCACAAAGTTTTTTTTTTTCTGAAATGGAGCTTTTATTTTGCTGTTTTATAAAATTAACACATATAATTTAGTAGTTTTCTATTTGCCATCCCAGGATTGGAATTTTGAAAATTTCACTTTGCAGATTGGGGAAATGATCTCCCTTCAGCTCTAACATTCTGTGAGAGCCCTTCTTGTTGAGGTTATGAGGGAAGGAGTAAAGTTTATAATCTTAAATAAATGAACCCTTAAATAATGACCCCTCATTCATTTTCAGCTTGTGACCTGCAAGTCTTGCCTAGTTAAGATTTAATGATAATCCTATCAACAAAATCCATAACCAGAGAAATCATTAAGTGGAAATAAGCAAAAATAGCCAACCATTCTCCCACATGAACCAAAGATATCAATCTCCCCGCATATTGATAGATCCTCTGGTAAGAAGAACAAATGGATGTTTTGAAAGGTGACATTGACTGTCCACTGAAAGAAATACTCAGGCCACCAGCAAGTGGATACTGTTGAATTTCTGGCTTTCTTTTAGGAAAAGTCAGATGAGAAATAAACATTAAGTAGAGGCAGGGGAACTGATGAAGGAAAAAGAGCCTAGAGACAACCAGCAGAAAGGGCACACACTGTTGGAGTCTTTTCATTTGCCTGTTTCCCAGGGGCAGAACAACTGAGTGGCTTCATTGCTGAAGGGAACTTCTAGGAAAGTGTGTAGGACACATTAAAGTGCATATATCACACGTTTACACATATTTATAAGAAGCAAGGATCATTACCTAAAACCATCTACATTGTACTTGATTTCTCAGGGAATTTGTTCAAGGATATTTTTTATTTTCACAGTTTTTCTTTTAGCTATTATCTTCAGAATTCCCTTAGGGAAGGATGTGAGACTTCATTCTAGGGTTTTCTTTGCTTCTGTTTTGTCTTGTTATCTGTTCCTATCTATTCTTACCTACTGTTTCTTACATTTATTTTTCAGGCCTATAGCATATAAAAAATTAAAAACTCTTTAAATCATTTTGTATTAGAGTTTGAATATGAGTCGACTTTCAAACACGATAAAACTTACAGAAACTGAATAGTTATAGATCTATAGACATAGTATTTTGTAGGAAATCTCTATCATAAAATATTTTCTTGAGTTGTAGATGGACATAGTACTTTTATTTATTTATATGTGTTGCTGAGGATTGAATCCAGTGCCTCGCACATGCAAGGCAAGCACTCTACTACTGAGCTACAATCCTAACCCCTGTCATGAGATTTTAATGGTGTGTAGATATATGCCATCTATTATATATTTTTGCCTTTGTATTTACTTGGCACAGTTGTGGTTTGTTTCATTAAAAAATTATTCTCAGTGTGACACAGAGAGACTTAGTTTCTTAACATTTTTTAATGCTTTACCAAATCAAACTGAGCCCTTTGGTAGAATGATATCAGTAATGGTAACATTATGGTGTTAGACAACTGTGTTTCATTAAAGTGTGTAAGTATGTTGGTAAAGTTTAAAGAAATCAAAATATCTGAAAAAGAATGTTTCAAGTTGCTAAGATCTTACCATGGTATATTCTTAACACTAAATAGAGTTAGGTTTGTATTTCTAAAAGATTGAAATCTCTCTGGGAATATTGGGCCTAATATTCTAACTACTTCACTTTTTTTTTCTCGCAAGAAAAGAAATTTAAAAAACCACATTAGCCAGATTTTTAATAAATTTTAGTTTAAATTGAAGGCTCATGATACGAAATAAGATTTTTAAGCTTGTGATCAGAACAAGTGATTGGGTATCTGAATTATCAGTGGCTTATCATATTGAAGTCATGGTTTGGGAAGACTAATAGCAGATCATTATTGGAAGTTTTTGGAAGTTTGATACATTTACTTACTTAATGTTGGAAATTTACTGCTAATCATACATGGTTGAAAACTCTCTGAATAAGCTGTTTAAAATGAATTACAGCTGGTAAAGTAAGCACAATTTTATACATTCTTATTCATGTTGCTGGAACGTATTCACTGGTAGAATTGGATATGTGGAGTTTTTACTTGTTGATTGCTTTTTCTAATATATTTACATTTTTAAAACAACAAAAATGATATTTTAGGGACAATAGGGTAATTGGTGATTTTCATGTTTTAAATGTTATGTGTCAAAAACCAAAATATTTAAAAAACTCTGTCTACCTGTGTTGTCCACTCAGCAATGGCTTTCACATCTCCTTATCAGGACCCTTGGTGGGAAATACTTTTGATATGGCGATACAGTGTACATGCAAGTATAAGTCTATATAGCTGAAACCATTGTTTCATGAAACAGTAGTTAAACTTTCTATATTGCTTGTATTGCATTTTCCTCTTATTCACTGTTTTTAAGTTACCATCAAAGTGATCTCATCACACATAATTTGGAAGCTACTATCCTGTATCCTTTTCCTCTGAGAACACTAAATAGAGCTGTTTAATATTTTGGAACAATTCTTATCTTCTCCCTCCTGCTTTTGCAATATCCTACTATGCTCTGTAAGAATTTGAAAATGAAACTGCTCCTGACATCAGTTAGCAGGTGGTACCAGGGGAAAGGTAGAATTAATCACTAAAGATTCACAAATTATGTCTTCTGAGGAAGCATTTAGCATGTTCTTTGTTGTGCATATTAGAAATATGAGGATGAATTTCTCACATAATCTTGTTCATTCAGAATAGCCCATGCATTGTGGAAACTTTAAGGGATGTGGTACAGGTTGAGCACTCCTGACCCCAAAATTCAAAATTTGAAATGCCCCCAAATCTGAAACTTTTTAAGCACTAATGTGACACCACAAGTGTAAAATTCCACTCCTAACTCCATGTGACTAATTACAGTCAAAATGAAGATGCACTAAAAATATTATATACAGTTACCTTCAGGCTGTATGTATAAGGTGTACATGAAACATGAGTGAATTTCATGTTTAGATTTGAGTTCTGTCCCAGGATACCATATGCCAAGTTCTAAAATCTGAAACACTTCAGGTCCCAGGCATTTGGGGTAAGAAATATGCAACCTGTAATTAATACTCAGGCTTAAATGTGTGATTGCAGGATTCTCCATTATCGTAACTACTTGGGAGGAGGATTGGGAAAGTCTGGTGCATTGGTCTAAGATGGTATTGATTCTGTAAAATAAATGAAGATCATGATTATAGATATCTTAAAGTCATTTCATAAAATTGCCCAAGAGAAACATTATAAACCTCTACCTAAAACATTTAGGAGTGTTATTTTTCATGCATTCCATCCCCTTAAAATTAATAATTCAAATGTGGAATTCCTACATCATATTAATAATTCAATACATATTAGTGTTTTCTTCTTTACTAGATGTCTTTATTGCTATCTCTAAATGAAATCTTAGAGTGTTTTCCTCTATAATTGGAGAATTCTAAATATGTCCATCTTCAAGTTTCCAATGAACTTAACAACTATTGTATATAATTCTCTAATACAGTATTTTATTGTACATGTTGGTCTCATCTTTAAAGGCAGTGTTAATATTGTTAAAGCTGAGATCTGACACTTATTAATTGTGTAATTAGAAGCAAGTTAACATTCTCTGCATTTTAATTTCCTAATCTGTAATATGGGTATGATATAATAACTAGTGAGATAGTGAACATAAAGTGTTTCTTTACATAGTAACCCTAAAATATCAACAATAAGGTTTCAACAAAAAATCACAGAAATAGAAAAAAACATACAAACAAGCATTTATCTCTCCACGCCCCCATGGGATTTTAACCCATGGCCTTGCACTTACTAGGAAAGCGACTTACCACTGAGCTGTGTCCATAGACTAGGACCTGGCTAAATTGTCCAGACTGACCTCAAACTTGTGATCCTCCTGCCACAGCCTCCTGAGTAGTTGGGATTACTGGCGGTCACCTCTGTGACTGGATTCTTTATATATTGTGCTGCCACATAATTTCTTAGGAATAAGACTTAATAGCTTTATTGTATCTAGACAAATTATATACCTAACCTGGCACCACATTTCCATTTTTCTCTGTTGTTTTCTTCTCTGTTTTAAGTGCTAGCACCAAATGTGATAGCAGTGATTTTTAGTACATGTATTTTAAATATAAAACACTATGAGAAAAGTAATCAGCACATTAGTATTTATTAAATGTTTTTATTTTTTAAAATAGTTGATAATGGCAGTAGATCCTTTTATGAATACTAAAAACTGCATGGAATGAAGACAATTTTAGTAATCTCTCTGACTAGTTATATATAGTTAAGTGTTGACAGCTTTTTAATAAATCAATTTCAGAAAAGTTTTATCTTTTTGAATAAAAATCATCATCGTCAACATCAAAAAATATGGTTTAAACCACCTTATTTGCATAACATTGCCCTGGGCATTATACAAAATAAGTACAAGATACAATCTTTATCCACTTGATATGCCAAAATGTACTATTGGTGAATATATATTTGACAGTGTTGACTTGTAAGAAATACAATTTTTTAAATAATTTGATTTCTAAGATTAAAAATATTTTTCCACTAAAGACACTGCCTTTTCTAGGCCACCTTTTCTAAGGAATTTTTCATTCATTCTAACTCATTATGGAATAAGGTCAGAAATTAGTCTAAAGGATTAATGACAATCAGATTTTTAGTTTAGTATATGTATTAGTCTCTTCAGGCTGTTGTAATAAAATACCTTAGATTGGATAATTTATAACAATAGAAATCTTTTGCTAACAGTTCTGGATGCTGGAATGTCCAAATCAAGGTGCTAGCACATTCAGTATCACAGATGACCTATTGCTGCATCATCTTATGATGGAAGGGGCAAAATGATTCCCTCAAGCCTCTTTCATAAAACTATTAATCTCTTTCATAAGAACAGAACTGTTGTGACCTAATCATATCTTAAAGTTCCCACCTCTTAATTCGGTGTCCTTGGGATTAAATTTCAACATAGGATTTTGGAGTGACAAACATTCAGAACACAGTAGTATATTTAGTACATTTTCCTTCCTATCCAAAATATAGTTTTCCTCTTCCACAGATGACCAACATACATTTATTCTGTTTCTTTTTCTGCTTTTGGAACCAATAATCCAAACAAACTTTGGCTATGAGCAATATTGTTTGGTAAAGTGAAGGACCAGATGCTGTTTGTTAAGTAGTTCAATATATACACGTTTGAAAGCTAGCTAGAAATACATATATACATACATACATGAGAAAAGCTAATATGTACATATATGAAGGCTAGAGAATTAACAAGATTTAATATTTTATTTTAGTTTTTAAGAGGAAATGAGAAAAGAATTTCTCAATGGGTAATTCCATTGTTTTCAGACTCTGGCATTAAGGAACCGTAATATTTGTGTAAATTGTCTATCTGCTCTTGTTCTCAATGGCTTGGAGTACTGTGACCTTTATTGAGGAAAGATGTAAGTGGAGTGTCATCTACCGATGCTCTAGGCTTGGAGGATCCTCTGGCGCTGTGTGTGGGCTCAGAGAGCCCTGGAACCCACACAGTATTTACCCTAAGAGAGGCAGCCAGAGTGCTGCCTAACAAACCAGTATCTTAATTATGACAGATACCTCCCAGTGGCATTTTTAAATGCTGTTTTTGATGACAGAAAATGTGTATTCTTAAGACCACCAAGAGCACATCATCTGACTTTATTGAAAGAAATATGGTATATTTTTGGAGGTAGGGACTACTTACTTGGGGAAGGAGGTTTCTTCTGTTGCTCTCATCAGCATATCCTGGTTCTAAAGCTTTTCTTCGTAGACCATGCCCAGTGGCTTCTGACAATCCCACGAGTGGCCCCTGAGTAAGTGCCATGTTTATTTTTCTTTAAAGGTAACCGTATGTCTCTTTTACTTGGGACTCTTCAGGGTTATACCTGTTGTCCTCCACATGCATCTACAGTACCCCTTTCCATCTCAAAAATATCTCAGTTTGGATGATAATTTTCTTTGGATGAAAAATTATATGTTCACTCTTTATTCTTACCTTAAATTCTGTTTTTAGAATCTTGACAGAAAATTTCATTTTCCCATATGATTTTGTGTTAATTAGTCTAAATAAACAATTTCTTTGACCTTGTCAGAACCTCTACTGCTTTTGTTAATTTGTTAGTCCTCATGAACTGGAAATTCTGCTCAGTTTTGAAAGGGAACATCTTTCACTAAGTGTGCTGGATTAAAAGTGGCCACAGGTTCTGTGATACAACTTCCATTGAGAAGCAGAAAGTATTTTCTCCCTCTTTTGTGTCTACTTTGAACAAAAGAGTCTGGCAGAAGTGATGGAAGCCAGTTTGGGACCTACCCTCTAAAAGAACTAGCAATGTCTACCTATGTGTAAGCCTGAGATGACTTGTAAGAAGCCAGCTCCCCTGTGAATACGTGCTAGGGGGCAGAGACGCCTTCTAGATGTTTCTGCCATTGTGCTGAGCCTGAGGTAGAGCCAACTTTGAGCCTTCAGCGGAGCCCCACTCCCCCTAACTGAACCTCTGGGTGACCCCAGTTAGTATGATGTGGAACAGAAACTTGACCAACTAAATTCTGCCCAAATTCATGACCCACAACATTATGAAACATAGAAAAATTATTATTTGAAGCCATTAGCTTTTGGAGTAGTTTTTAATGCAGCATTTATTAGTTTGGGTTATTTTTTCAGTAAACATGTTAATATTTTAGAAATTGTTTTGGTGAAAGAGTACTATTGACTCTCTGAATTTCTTCTTAAAGATCTTTACAAAAATATTTGTTGAAGATGAATAAGTGATACTTGATGAATGTATCTTAACTCTTAAAAGGTGGCACCTGCGTTCTGCCCCTGCAATTTATAGATCTAATGTTGTTCTGCTCTTGCCAAACGACTATGATTTGAAGGTCACATTTAATTTTATGAAGAAGATAACATATTAAGGTTATGTATGCCCTTTGCAACTGGTTATAATAGTTTGTATTGCCTTCTCCCTCTTCACCCATTATGTATATTGTTTATGACAGTAGTTGACAGGGCTGGGGTTGTAGCTAGGTGGCAGAGTACTTACCTAGCATGTACGAGGCACTGGGTTTGATACTTAGCACCACATAAAAATAAATAAAGCATTCTGTCCATCTACAACTACAAAAAATTTTTTTTAGAAAAGTAGTTGACATATTCCATTTATGTCAACAACTACAACAAAAACCTATGTATTTGGTGATACTCTGCTCTAATTTTGGCATTCAGCATCTGAAACAGAAAACACCAGTTAATATTTGTTGAATTTATGAACAAAGTTCCCTTCAGGTCATTGGGTTCTATCTTTTGACCATCCCCCCACCTCTAAATCTCAGGAGATTCTTTACACCTCAAGTCAATTTGACTATTCCAGCATCTAATGCAAGGAATAATGAAAATGAATAAGCATTCTGGATAGCACTGGCCTGGTGACCTTTGGATAAGTTTTGCATGTTACTTGAAACACTGTGGACTACATGAAAAAACTTGTCACCCTAGAAGACTGTCACTCATTATCTCTATTTTGTGTGACTGTAAGCATCAAGAAGCAGTTCCAACATGGGGACATAGCAACATATGAAACATTCATGTGTCTCACCATCCTTAGTCTCAGATTAACTCAAAAGGCAGCACAGCTTGTTTATGGCAGAAATAAGACTTAAACTCAGAACTCCTAATACTGTATAGAGTTGTGGTGGTCTTTCTCTCTTTCTTTCTTTTCATTTTTCCCCTTTTTTGTTACCCTGCATGGTCTTACTAGCACTTTACAGCTATGGTTCTGTCTAGTAATTTAACAGCTGTAGTTCCTATCTAGTGACTGAGCAACTTTTGGAACAGAAAGATCAATAGAATAAAGAGAGAGACTTGTATTTGGAGAATATATAAATTGTCAACTTATAATATTAGAGGGGAATGCTACCTGTTTTCTTTTCTCAAGTCTTCCACGGGGATTAATGGCTTTCAGATTTGGTTTCCATACATGGCTGGGGAATGGAAGCCAGATATAGGAGATAAAATACTAAGTAACAGTTTTGGTACATTTTTATAGCTTGTATCACTACAATTAAGATTCTAGAACTGACTTGCTAACAGATGGTTTGAGAAAATTTAGAAAAGAATAATTAGCATTTCTGTAGTATTTTACAGTATCCATAATACTTTAATGGATAATTCATATAAACTGCTTGGCTCAGAGTCTGGCACATACCAGGCCCTCTGTAGATCCTAGCTGTTATTAGTAATGTTATTATCATTCTCTTTCTTAATATATTAATATTTTTGTTTCAAATATAAGAAGACTGAAACTCACAAAGGTCAGATCACAGACTCATGGAAGCAGAGCTGGGACTTCTAGGTTCTCCAAATCCAAATCCTGTTCTCACTGGCTTGTAGTGCACTGTATCTTGATTTTGGCCATGACCTAGGGGTGGGCCTTTATCTGGGCATTGGAGACCCACCACATAGTTTCATAGGGTAGGTGTGGGGCTGGGGGGGGCATATAAGCAGTATTTTGAGATAATTATTGTGAAAGTGGCATATAAGGAAAGAGGGTTGAGAAATGGAGATGAGACCAGTTAGAAAACTTGTAGTACGTTGGGTTTGAGTTATTCTGGAAATGAAAAGCTTTTTGTAATGAGTTTGAAAATGAAGAGAGAGTTTCTCACATCCAGTAATTCCTGCTCTGCCCTCCCCTGTAATCACTGCCCAGCTAGACCTGTCCTTACAGCCTCTCCGGTACCTGATGGCGATTAGAGGCTGTTGGAGCCTTGGCTTCCCACCCACTCTCCCTTGCCCCACCCTGTTTCTAACTTCTTTGACTATAGTGTTGGCTTGAACTGTGCCAGAGTATTTGTAACCTGCCACTCTCTTTTGACTGCCCTCAAGGGCCATACTGTCTCCTTTCTCCCCTGTGCGTTTGTTTGCTTTTGCCATCTTTAGCCTGATAGTTCTGGTTTAAGTCAAAAGACCTTTTTAACAGACACCACCAGTGAATCTCATGCCAGTGACCCAGCCAAGTACAACATGTCATGTATAAATTGATGTGCTCTTCTTCCTCTTCTGAGTTTATCACTGTAAAGAAGAATGTTAACTGCATTGGTGTCATAACCTTAGTTTTCCAGAAAGCTATATTGTAGAAATTCAATGTTGAGGCTTTTTAAGGCGTTTTATTTGGTGCTATTTGTTCTTAATGATTTGGAAATGCATATTTTGAGATTCTGTTGTAACAGGACAGTAAGTCTCCCAGATAAATATTTTTCTGTTTGTAATTTAAAAGTTACCAAAAGTCTTAGCTCTTCCAATTTTGAAACAACTTTAAGTCTTCTTCATTTAGGGATAGCTTAAAATAAAAAGTAAATGTAATTGAATCTTAAATATGTATCCTATGAATGTGATTTTCTTTTTTTCTTTTTTGTACCAAGTATTGAACCCAGGGATACTACATCCCCAATCCATTTTTTTTTATTTTTTAAATTTTGAGACAGCGTCTTGCTAAATTGCTGAGGCTGACTTTGAACTTGCAATCCTTCTTTCACAGCCTCCTGAGCCATTGGGATTATAGGCATGCATCACCATGACAGGTCAACATGTGAATTTTTTCATAAACATTTTTGTCAAGGATTCTGAAGTGAAGGGTTCTGAGAAGATATGTACTATAGTCTAATCCAGATATAAATTTAGGTAACAGTTCAAATGGCTTGCATGTTCCTAAACCCATAACTCAATCTTTTCAAGTACAGTAGTCAAGCCTGTTTTTGAATGCACAGGTTTCAGATTTCAGCTCTCACTGAAGATAAATGCATGTCTTACCTCTGAATACCTTCTTCCTTTGGATAGATGAAAGCTATTTGCTCTTCCTTGTGTATGTGCCCAAGCTTGGATTTCCCCTGCTGTTTAGATAAGAAGCAGCATGCTTTGTTGGCAGATTTTTAAATGATGTGTTTTTGATTTGGTGACTGAAAGTCATTAAAATGTCGATTTTAGCTACACATGTAGGTACCAAATATAGATCAACAACTGCTTTCTGCCATCGTATTTTGGATATCTTAAATATTATGTATTTTGAGAGAGAGAGAGAGAGACTATCAACTAGTTTATTTAGACAGTTCGTGCATTTGGTTTCTAAATGACAAGGTTTTAGGCTTCTAGTTGCAAACACCTCTTTACAAATAACACATTTCTGCATGGGTTGTGTTTGCTTCTAATAATAAAAGACCAAATTAAATGTAATCATCATTATATTTTCTCTTTTTAACAGACTTTTGGAGTACTGTGGTATTTTGATACTCATGAAAGGAATTGTGAACACAGTTTACAGATCTGAAAGTGGTGAAAATGTTTTAAATTATTGTCATTTTTATTTCCAGTAACATGCTGTCCTTTAATGTTAGTATTCTTTATGATTTTAATCTTTAGCCACTGTTTGATATAAATTAAGTAGTGCAAGACTTGGACAGATTTAAAATTGATTGGCATTGTTGGCTGAGTAATAAACTGATCAGCCTAATCATGCAGCTTACACAGCTTAACCACCATTACCCTCATGTATATGCCCTCAGTTTGTCTTGAAGTTTATTCTGTTTAAATGAGGAAAATTTTTATTTACTTATCTTTCTGATTTTTTTCAATTTTTTAATTGAGGTATAACTTTTATCCTCTCAAGAACACAAATCTTGAGATTTGGTTACACAGTGTGCATCTAGCTGTGTAACCAAATCCTAGATGAAGACGTAGGACATTTCAGGCAACACAGCAGGCTCCCTCATGTTCTGTTCCAGTTACTTTTATATGCAGAGACCATCATGGATTAGTTTTACCTATTATTGAACTCCTGTCATTCAAGTCCTCCTTTTGAGATTTACCCAAGTTGTTGTGAGTAGTGGTAATTAATTTTCTTTAATTGAGGAGCGTATGCCCCTCATGTGAATGCACTATGATTGTTCTCTTGATGGGCATTTGGGTAGTTTCTAGATGGGGGTTACTATAAGTAAACCTGCTGTGAACATCCTAGTACATGTCTTTTGGTGAATACCTGTACACTCTGGCCATATATATAGGAATAGGATTATTAGTTCATAAATACATATGTCCAGTATTAGTAAATACTACTAAATGGTTTTCCAAAGTAGTTGTAACCAGTTTGCTTTCCCACTAGTAAAAGTTAAAGTTGTTCCACATCTGACCAACATGGATATTGTCAGTCTTTAAGCTTTGGCTAACCTGGTGGGATTCTAGATATTTCATTGTGATTTTAGATGTTGTTTCCCTGGGTGTAAAAATGTTGAGCACCTTTTCATATGCTAATGGTTATTTGGGTGTCATCTTTTGCCCATCTGAAAAATTGTATTGTGTTTTTTTATGATTTGTAGACATTCCTTATATTTCTAAATACATCCTTTATCATGTGTATGTGTATGTGTATTTGCATATGTATATATATATTGCAATCACCTTTCCCCAATCATTGGCTTACCTTACTTTTTCACTTGCTTAGTGGTTTCTTTTATATATATATATATATATATATATATATATATATATATATATATATATATATATATATATATATATATATCTTTATTTTGTTTATTTATGAGGTGCTAAGAATCGAACCCAGTGCCTAACATGTGCGAGGCAAGTGCTCTGCCACTGAGCCACAACCCAGCCCCAGCTTAGTGGTTTCTTTTAGTGAGTAAATTCTTAATTTTAATGAAGTCCAGCAACACACACACACACACACACATACACACACAAAGAAAGAAGGAAGGAAGGAAGGAAGGAAGGAAGGAAGGAAGGAAGGAAGGAAGAAAATTTATAGCCACGTTGTTTTGTTTTTACCTTTTTGCACTGACTGGAAACTTAATTGTAAAATTTCCTCCTTTTTATACTTAAGTCTTTATTATTATAAAGCATAATTTACATGATTATCATACCTTTTTAAAATTAAGCTTGTATAATTGTAGATTCACATGCAATTGTAAGAAATAATGTATTCCATGTACCATTTGCCCAATTTTCTCCAGTGGTAACATTTTGCAAAACAGTAGTACAACATCATGGAATACTGACATTGATCTAGGACATTTGCATCTCCACAGGGTCACTCAGGTTTCCCTTTTGCAGCCATTCTAACCCCGCCCCCAGCCCAGCTCTGTCTCCTCTCCCCATCCTTAACTTCTGCCAACCATTTGTTTTTCTTTTCCGTAGTTTTGCCATTTCAGAAAGTTTTATAATTGGAATCATATAGAAATGTAACCTTCAGGGACTGGCTCTTTTCTTTCAGCTAAATCCATGGAGATTTGCCCAACTGTTACATGTACTAATAGTTCATCCCTTTTTATTGCCAAGTAGCCTTCCTCAGATGGATTTGCCAGTTTTGGGCTTGTTGAAGGATACCTTGGTTATTTCTGATTTGGGGCTGTCATGAATAAAGATTTTATGTGAACAGAAGTCTTCTGAAATAAATGCTCAGGGGTACAATTTCTCATTCATATGAGAATTACAGGTTTAATTTTAAACCTGCCAGACTGTTTTCTGAAGTGGCTCTTCTCTGTTACACTCCATCAGTGATGTAGGAGTGATCTACATTCTTTCCAGCCTTGCTGTCATTTTGGT
Source organism: Urocitellus parryii (assembly GCF_045843805.1). NCBI lineage: Eukaryota > Metazoa > Chordata > Mammalia > Rodentia > Sciuridae > Urocitellus > Urocitellus parryii. Next base: position 13,188,047 of record NC_135532.1, on the reverse strand, counting down.
GTTGTCTCTGTTTTTTAGTTTACATATTCAATGGGTCAAAATATCTCATTGTGCTTTTAATTTACATTTCCCTAATTCCCTAACATATTTTAACATATTTTCAGGAGCTTATTTTCCATTTAATTCCTCTTTAGTGAAATGTCTATTCATTCTTTTTTCCCATTTTCTAATTGGATTGTTTGCTTTCACTGTTGAGTTTTTTCACTGTTGAGTTCTTTATGTATTCTAGATATTAGTCCTTTGTTAGATGTGTAGCTTGAAATAGTTTGTCCCAGTCTGCATCTTGTTCTTTCAGAGCACAGTTTTGATTTTAATCAAATCAAATTTATCAGATTTTCATTTTACAGATTGTTTTTAATCTCAAGTGTAAGAATTCTTTGTCTAGCCTTAGCTCAAGAAAATTTTCTCTTGTTTTTCTCCAAAAGTATTATCATCTTGCATTTTATGTTTAAGTCATGATCCATTTTGAGTTGACATTGTATAGTTAGTTTAACACGACTAATTGTTCCATGCATTTGTTGAAAAAGCTATTCTTCCTTCATTTAATTATTTTTGCAATTTTATTGAATGTTAATTTTCATATTTGCATAGGTTTATTTCAGGTTCTTTTGTTTCATAGATCAATGTCTGTCCTTCAGCCAATATCTCACAGTCTTGATTACTGAACAGTATATAAAATGTGTTGAAAGTGGTGTAGTGATTTTACCCATTTTATTCTTCCTTTTCAAAATTGCCTTTCATGTAAATTTAAGAAAATTCTTGCTTTTATCTAAAAAAAAATTAAAACCTTGTTGGAATTGTGTTAAGCTTATATATCAGTTTGTGGGAGAATTGACTTATTTCCTATGTCACATCTTCCAGTCCATGAGCATAGTATGTCTTTCCATTTATTTAGGTCTTTAATTTCTTTTCTCAGGAATTGTATAGTTTTGGCATACAAGATTAGCACATGGTTGTTAGAGTTATGCCTGTATGATTTTGGAGTTGTTTTCAGTGGTATCATTTTTAATTTCATTGTATATGTTTATATTGCTCTCTGCAAGAATATTGTTGATTTTTGTGTGTTCATCTCAATCTGAACTCACATATTTGTTCTAGGAGAGGTTTTATTTTTGTTTTGTGATAGATTCCTTGGGATTTTCCAAATAGACAGTAAATGTCATCTGGAAATACAGTTTTACTTATTTTTATCTGGCTCATATGTCTTTATTTTCTTTCCTTGAGTTTCTGCTTGTGGAATTGGCTAGGGCTCCCCATGCTGTGGAGAGTAAGAGTGATGCTAGTGCAGTCCTTGCCCTGTCCCTGGTCTTAAGGGGAAAATGGTCTTTCACCACTAAGTATGATAGTAGATGTTCTTATCCAATTGGGGAAGTTCCCTGCTATTCTATTTCTCTGACAGCTTTGATTTTGAACAGGTATGGTGTTTTATCATGTTTTTCAGTGTCAATCTGCCATAGTCCGGCTTGCTGGGCAAAATAACCGGGGGATGACGAGGAACTTGTGTAGATTGATACAGCAGGAGAGGGAGCCGTTTATTGTAGGACAGGAGTGGTATTTATACATTCCACACAGCTTATCTAATTAGCATAAACTAGATACATCAGTCAACCAATAAGGAATCTCCACACTTAATGGCTCACTGGCATTACTTCACAAACCACTCCCTCTGGCATTTTGCCAGGCGCCATCCAGACTTGTTTACAGACTCTAACATTTCTCTGGCAAAATGCCAGGCGCCATCCTGACTTGTTTACAGACTCTAACATTAATCAATACAATCATGTGAGTTTTCTTCTTTAGCCTGTTCATCTGGTAGATTCTTTGATTTTGTTTCTTTTAAACAGATTTGCATCCCTAAAGTAAACCCTATTGGTCAGGTAGGGTACTGAACACCTGTTCTGTAGCTTATACCAGGATGATGATATTGCACTTACCAATTCATTGTCCTCTCCTCTTCCGAACCCTGCTTCTCAAACACCCAAGTTTTCTAAACTCTCCTTTTTAAATTTGAATGCTTGGCCTGAGGAGAACATAATATTGAAAGGGCCCATAGTGAAATATACCACAATAATTACTTTTTCTTTCTTAAGAGGGCCTAAAAAGAAAGTGTTGAAGTTTTTATTTTCTTATATTATCCCTTCTATTAAAAAAGATTTGAGGCTCCTTGTTGATCAATATAATATTTTCCCAAGATTTCTAAAGACTTAATCAAAATAATAATTCTGAAATAACATTAAAAAGATAATTTGTTTTTTATTATTAATTCTACTATTAATTAATCTTTTTTTTTACTAACTTTTAGAAATGAAAGAAATGACCAAATGTTTGGAAAAAGTTGAAGGTTAAAATCCTGTTCTCTTTCTATTAGTAGAAATTTGTGGGGAAAAAAAAACTTTCAACAAGACAAAATTTGAGAAGTAAATGAATTTTTTTTTTTTTTTGTACCAGGGATCGAACCCGGAGCACTTAACTGCTAAGCCATATCCCAAACCATTTTTACTTTTTATTGTATTATTTACTTTTATTATCCAATAGATGGGTTGTCTGTTGTTTGTTGATATCTCCACCCTCAGGATGGTGAAGGTTATTGGGTGGGAGGATTGGTCTTAGGGGCCGAGCTCCTGGAAGTGGGGTATAGCGCTTGCCGGTCCCTGATGGGAAACTGTAGCCCAAGGATCTCCTTTGGGGACCACTCATGTGATGTCTCACTAAGTTGCTGAGGCTGACTTTGACTTTTTTTTTTTTTTTTTTTTTTTTTAAAAAAAAGCCTGTCTTACTGCTTCTACTGGGATCCTCCTACCTCAACCTGCTGAGCTACAGGTGTGAGCCACTGTACCAGCAAATGATTTTTATCTTGCACAATAAAAAGTTTCTATCTTGAAACAGCAGACATCTTTAAAAAGACTCCCAGATAATCAGTACAGACAGCTGGAGAAATCCAGAAATAGTCTTAAGGTCAATATGAAGTAAGTTGACTAATTTATTAGCATAAGTGAAAAATTAAACTTTTATAGATTATTCACCCAAGAAAGGAAATAGCCACTTCTATAAGAAAGTAATTATTTTGTGAAGTTTAAGCTAGGACAAGGTTATTTTTAGCGTACTTATTAAGAACTCCATGATACACTATTTCTTTGTAAGTTGTGATTTGTATAACAAATACGGTTTTCAAATACGATCACAGTGCATTTGAAACAGCAGGTAATAAGAGGCATGTAGTATTTCCCCTTGGGAGTCTAACATTTTTAGTCCTGAGATAAAGCTATACTTGTAAAATTGATACCTATGAATCATTTTTTATTCTATGGTGTGTGTGTGTGTGTGTGTGTGTGTGTGTGTGTGGTCTAAACCACTCCCTACTCTGTATCCCTTAACCAGTCCATTATCATATCTTTGTGCTGCCTCCAAAATCTGTGGTCACACATCCCATAACAACGTTTTGGTCAGTGATAAACCACATAGAGGATGGAGTATACCATAAAGCGCAAGTGAGTAGTTGGCTGTACCGTCTAGGTGCTTTCAGTGATGAAATCACCCAGCAACTCATTTCTCTGAACAAGTCCCCATCACTGAGAGACACGTGACTGTATTGTACTTCTTTCCACAGTCATTGGTCATCATGCCAATTCCAGTCCCCATCATCTCTTACCTAGAACACTGCATCATCGCCTGTCTTACTGCTTCTACTCTTGTGCATCTAAAATCCATTTTTTCTCATTAACCGCAGTGACCTCTTGTCACACATGCCATGTGTCTTCCGTGCTTAAAGACCTGCAGTAGCTTTCTCCTGTTCTCAGAATCTGTGCCTTACTTTAGTCAGTGAGACTACACATTCTTTCTTCCTTTATCCTTTCTGTTTCTCTTTCGCTTGCTTTTTATGCTGTCTCCCAGCTGTTCTCCTTTTTCTTTCTTGAATAAACCTAGCACTTTCCTTTCCTTTTACATTTGCTTTTCCTTTTGTCTAAAATATTCCGTCCCTAGTTTTTTCCTGTGGCTAACTTAACTCTCAACCTTCAAGTCTCTGCTTAGAATTTACTTCCTTTAAAAATCATTTTTTGCTCACTTCATGAAATATTGGCCTATCCATGTTACTATATATTAATCATTATTTTCTTGGTAAGGACTACCGCATCTTTAATTATATTATTTGCCTGGGTAGATTAATGGAGAACTAGGAAATTAATTAATGAGAACTCGTGAACACCAAATTTGTAACATAAAATATGAATAAGCTGGGCATGGCAGTGCATGCCTGTGATTCCAGCAGCTTAGAAGAGTAAGGCAGGAGGATCGCAAGCTCAAAGCCAGCCTCAGCAACTTAGTGAGGCCCAAAGCAACTTAGCAAGATTCTATCTCAAAATAAAAAATTAAAAAGGACTGGGCTGGGCACTGTGCACATGCACACACCTGTAATCCCAGTGGCTCAGGAGGCTGAGACAGAAGAATTGAGAGTTCAAATCCAGACTCAGCAATGACGAGGTGCTAAGCAACTGAGTGAGACTCTGTCTCTAAATAAAATACAAAATAGGGCTGGGGATGTGGCTCAGTGATGAAGTACCCCTGAGTTCAATCCGCAGTATCAAAAAAAATGATAATAATTTCTGGACTAGAGTTATGGCTCAGTAGTAAAGCGTTTGCCCAGCATATATGAGGCACCGGGTTCAAGTCTCAGCACTGCATATAAATAAACAGATAAAATAAAGCCCATCAATAAATAGAAATACATATTTTTAAAAAAGGCTGAGGACATGGCTCACTGATAAAGCACCCCTGGGTTCAGTCCCCAGTACCCAAAAAAAAAAAAATGGCTAGGGATACAGCTCAGTGGTAAAGTGCCCTTGGGTTCAGTGCCCAGTACACCGCCCCCACAAAAGGTAGGTGTATGTGTGTGTGTGTGTGTGTGTGTGTGTGCGTGTGTGTGTGTGTGTGTATGTATATGTGTTTGTGTGTGTGCATGTGTGTGTATATGAATATATATGTGTGAATTATCTCATATATATCTAAGCTCAGACAAATGAACCAAGTACAGAGAATAAGGGATGATTTTAAAGAAAATTTGACCAAAGCCCTGAATGGTAGTTTTCATATATATCTGCCTACATCAACCCCCACCAAAAGACTATGTTATCATTTTTGCTTTAAGCATTTATGTATATTTTAACGAAACTTAAGAGGAGAAAAATGTTATACTTACCCAGATATTTACCATTCCTGAATGATGTTAATTTTTTTTCAGAAATTTCATTTTTCCTTTGATATCACTTTTTTTTAGCCTGAATAGCTTTCTTTAGCATTTATTTTAGAACAGATTTGCTAGTGATAAATTCTCTTATTTTTCCTTTACCTGAGAATGTTCTTATTTTCCCTTGAGTTTTGAAGGATATTTTTACTGATACAATACTCTGTTGATAAGGTTTTTGTTTATTCTTTTGGTATTTTAAAGGTATTGTTCCACTGTCTTCTGGCATCTGTGGTTTCTGATAAGAACTCTTGGATTATTTTGTTTGTTCTTCCATAAGCAATACATTTCTTTTCTTTGGCTGCTTTCAAGATTTTATCTTATCTTTGGTTTTAGTAGTTTGATTATGCTGTGCCTCACAGTGGTTTTCTTTTCATTAATCTTGTTTGGGACTCACTGATCTTCAATAATTTGTAAAATCATCCTTTCCACTAAGTTTGAAAAGTTTCCAGCCATTATTTCTTTTCACTGTTTTTTTCTTTTTCCTGAACCAGTCTGTTTCTTTCTATCGTCTCCAGTGGCATGCGTGTTGAATGTTTTATACTTTCCCACAGATTCCTGATGTTCTGCCCATTTTGTCTACTTTTCAATCTTTTGTCTCTATTTTTCAATAGGATAATTTTTATTCTCTATTTTTAAGTTCACCAGCTCTTTCTGTCTACCCCATTCTTCCCGTCCAGTAATGATTTATTTCAAATACTATAATTTTCAGTTTTAAAATTGTCATTTGGTTCTTGTTTACATTTTCTGCTGAGAACATCTTATCTTTCTGTTCCTTTCAAGAGTGTTTGCCTTTACCTCAAGGAACATAGTTATTCCAGTTGAGTGTCCCTTATCTGAATGATGGGAACCAGAAATATTTCACATTTCAGAGGGTGTTTTTGTTGTTGGTTTTGGAATATTTGCATAGGCTTTGCTGGTTGAACATTCCTAACCCAAAATAAAAAATACTCCACTGTTGTCCAAAGATTTTCAAATGTTAGGGAATTTTGGACTTCATATTTTTGGATTAGGGATGCTCAAACTGTACTGGCTTTTTAAGATCTAGGATGTAAACCTCTATGATATGTCACATCTATTGATTGTCTTTACCTTTGAGAATTAGTGATGTTTTCCTGGTTCTTTGTATGTTTGGTGATTTTTAGATCCTATTAGACATTTTTAGTATTATGTTGCTTAGACTCTTGGTCCTGTGGCAGTCTTCTGGAAAGTTTTGGGTTTTTTAGCAGATAACCAACACACTTCAGTTCAGAGTGCAAACTCAAGCTCTCCTTCAGGAGAATGTTCCCGTGTCAGTCTTCAAAACCTTCACTGTTGTGTCTTGTGCATGCACCACTCTGGAGCTAATTTGAGACTCAAGCAGTGGTTTAAATTGCGGTTCAGTCCTCAAAACCTTTATTATACTCCCTTTAGTCTGTCCCACTCATACAAAAATCATTTGAGCTCATGTTGATTAACACAGAATTAAGAATCTCTTTCTCTACCTCTGTCTTCTCTTAGATTCCTCCCACATGCTTCAGACCGCAGAGGCTCATTTTCCTGCCCTTCTAGCCAAAAATGTGGTGTTTCTTTCGGAGTTTTAGCTTTCTGCACTGCCATATGGTCCCACAAGTGGGCTCATCTTCTAGGCAAAATGGGGGAAGGGGAAGAAGAAAGAGAAGGGAGAAAATACCCTATGAAATTTAGGGAGCCCTTTCCCAGTTTCATTTGTCAGAAAAACAGATTTCTTTTTTATTTGATTTCAGTATTTTGTTCTGAATTTTTATTTGAAATCAGCCAGAGATAAAGACTTTAGTGGGCTTCTGCCATTTTGGCCATAGACCTCAAGTGGCTTTTTAATGCAGCATTTAATGTGCCTGTGAGATGCATTTCTGTCATCAGTTGGTCCATGTCAATCAAACTGGTAGGAATCTGCTTTGGTACAATATCAACTGTAGTAATTTCTATGAAAGCAGATTATTTTACACTGGTATGATATCTCTAATATCTTTGAATATTTTCTTGGTATCATTACTCCTGGTACATAATTTTTACATAACATTTACAAATTTCTCTTGGTTCCTCTTCAGCATGCATTCTGGAATAAGAGAAAGAGCAAAAGACTCTTTCCATTATTCAGTTACTCAAACAGCCCTATTTCAGTGGAGTATGTAGTCACTTCAAAACAAGTTTGGAGGAAGAGGCCAGCCTTATTTAGTGCACGTTTTCTACTCTTAAAAAGAGTATTGATGTTTCTGCTAGCAATCTGTGGTAGGAGCATTCGAGTGCTAGCCAGAAGCAGTCCTCTCTTCAGATCTCCCATAATGCTTTCTGGGAAGATTGAAAAATATCAATCCTGAAGGCGGAGAAACAGCTCTGAAAACTTAAGCACTCTTGGTTGTAGTATACATTTCTGGATGTCCACTGAAGCTGTGTGTGTGGACAATTTGATGCACTCACCTAGAAATGTGGTTTTTCTGGTTCACAGAGTATGCAGAAGTTACACATACATGTATATATACACATACATTTTACATGTCTTTGAGACAGAAGTCATACTTTTAGGTAAGTTCATCAGATTGCAGTTTATATTAGACAAAAAGTGGTTAGAGAAGCTTTATATGACACTAAAAGGGAAAGAATAACTAAATTATGGTACAGTTATGGATTCTATAAATTGGAATACTATTCAGCCATTAAGATAGTATATGTCATTTATTGAAATGGAAAACTCCATAATATTGAGTAAAAATTGAAGTTATCAAAGGAATTGCAATATATTTTTTATAAAATTTATATCTGCATTTATATAGATGTGTGTAGGAAAATAGTCTGAAAGGATATACAACAAAAAATTTATAGCAATCATTCTCACAAAAGTGAAATTGAGATTGTTTTCCTATGTAAATGTTGCTAGGATTTTTTTTAATCATGATAATGTTGTTTAATTTGTGCAGAGAAAAGAAAGAAGAAAACCTGTTTTTATTTTGGGGTAAAGAAAAGGTTTCAGCTGTGGTCTAGGCCAAACCTGACCATGCAGGTGGCTCTTCTCCAACCATTCTTATTTTTATTTTTTTTAAATCTTGCACAAAAAAAGAAAAGTTTTCTACTAGAAGGCAAAAGAACCAGGACGCCTGAGAGGGACAGGGTGTCACAGACCACGTCTCCTTACTCAGGGGCCAAGTGGAAATTCTGACTTTTATTACTAACATTTAACAAAACTGGAAGAAAGGACAAAGCAGGTTGCCTTTAGGCAAGGGTGTCATGAAAGTGATTGAAGCATCAGGCGTTTTGACTTTTCTTCTAATCTGAGATTTTAACACTGGGTGGAAAGTTGAACAAGGGGACTTGGAAAAGCCTTTCTGATTCTCATTTCTCAATTCAAAGAATTGTACTTCAGCCTGCATATGACGAAGAATACAGCGGCAGGACGCAAGTCCCATGAAGGATGGCATTCTTTTTTTGTTTTATTTCTTTTTTTGGTACCGGGGATTGAACCCAGGGGCACTTAAGCACTGAGCCTCATCTCCAGCCCTTTTTAAATTTTATTTTGAGACAGGGTCTCACTGAGTTGCTTAGCACCTCGCCGTTGCTGAGGCTGGCTTTCTGCTTCAGCCTTTTAACATGTTTAGTGCCTTCAAAGGGAGAGCGGAAAGAGCTGACAGTGGTGGCATCTGACTACAGTTGATCACTGGTGAATGAATGAAGGGAAGGAGGAATCCATTCTGCAGTTGCCACAATTTAAAGCCATAAGCTTGACACATGCAGTGTTTGAGGTCACAAGGTCATAGATGCGACCAGTGATTCCTAAACTTTCTGAAGCTCAGAATCAGTCTTCAGAGCATGTGTATTATATTTCTTGATCCTTCAGATTTAGTAACTCCAGAATGGGGCCCAGGAATCAGTATTATTCTTCAATTTTAGGTTGTTTTGATGATCAGCCAGGTTTAGATACTACCAGTATACATATGCACACACACATCAGGACAGGAATGAGATGGGAAGAAAATCAAGTCCATTGATGACACGTCAGATGCTTTTGAGGTATTGATATTTACAAAGCTGTGCACGGAGAGGACCATCAGTTCTACAACTAAGTGGGGTTTCATTCAACCCGTTAAGCACCCATTAAAAGAACTGTTTTTATTTATTCATGCTCATGAATACAATAAACAGTATAGAGATTCATGTCAATAAAACAAATGTTTGTTCACAGACCATGAACAGAATTATTTGTTCATGATTTGGACGGCCACTGTCTGACCCTGGTCTTGCTCTTGAGGGCACCACCAAGGACAATATGCTATTGTTGAGACACCTGCTAATGCTCAAGATGCAGGCAAGATGGATCCTGCTCACGACCAGGTTATCGATAAGACATTGATTTGAGTAGTTTGGGAATTTTACATTTTCGGTTTCATCGCCAGAAAGTTTAGAAAGAGCAGGGAAATAAAAACAGCCCACAAACTTGTTAATGAAAATAGAACATGAAGTGCAAAGAACTGCCAGTGCCCAGTCTTCCTGAATAATAAGAGCAGGCCCTGCCCTCGATGTCATATTTGTCTTCTGAGGCCACTTTTGGTGCCCAGATCCTCCATCCTGAACATGTTTCCTACACCACAGGAGCCCTGCAGGAGTTGTGAGGGGCTCTTCACACCGATCTCACAGGCTGGTTTGCCCTTCCTTGAATCACCAGGCATGAGCACCAGCTCGCACAGAGTCTGAGCCACAGCCCACTTGGAGTGTTCTCCCTGGTCCCTACTTCTCACACCCTTCATTTCCTAGCTCACATGCCACATTCCCAGTGGGGCCTGTGCCCCCAGCATGCTCCCTGATCTGCATCTCTGTTTTCTTTTTCCTTTTACCTTTTAGTAAACCCATAATTTACTTACGTTTATTGTTGGTGTCTGTGTCCTCTGCTAGACTATAATCAGTGTGACATGTTGTAAGTGGGGACAATGGTACTAGCACATAGTAGGCTCTTAGCAAATAGTTAAATAGAAGAATAAGTGTATGATTCATTGAGTGTGTACCGCCAGTTAGGTATGTTACATCAGTCAGTTTTCAGTGTGGCCTTGGGTATTCACTTAATTATAAACATCTCCCATAATTGTGTTAGAGCGACCTTGTCAGGGAAGCATGGCGGCTCAGGTGCTGGTGCATCTCTGACTCCTACCTGTGAGTCGGAGTGACCTGGCAGCAGCTGCTTTACTGGTAGAATCGAAAACGCTTTGGCCCCACAAGAGCTCAGGAGGGTCCCCTGCATTTTGGCTTTGCTCCTGTGCACTTATCTCTTCTAAAGATGAGCCTGTTGGATGTTGTTCTTAGAACAGGACCCAGCCCTCAGCCATTAAGCTGGTAAATGATAGGTGTTGATTGTAGGTGTGGCCCCCAAGTCTGTAGTGATTTTTAACCTCAGAGTTTCAGCCCATCTTGGAAAGGATCTAGTCCAGCTCCTTTTAGACTGTAAGACACTGAGGCACCAAGAGATTAAGTTAATCTAAATTCACAGCTAGCTAGAGACAGTTCTGAGACTGAAGTCCTGGTCTAATTTGGGGGTTTTAAGGAAACACCATGTTGCTGCAGCAACACCAGTTTCCTCTGTTGTTTCAGCAGGTGGCTTTGCCTCCTCTCACCCCCTTTCTTAGGGAGGATCCAGGTTCTTCCAGATCTTACTTCCCAGCCAGACCTTATCTGTCATGCCACCCCAAGACTTCTGAGCTCCCTCCCCGTAAGTGTCAGTGTTGTCTTTCCTAAGTCCCCAGTGTTTTGAGAATGCTTCTCTGCTCTTCTTTTTCCTCATTACCATGAGGCTCAGCAGGTGTGAGAGAAAAGGGACCGGCCAGCGTCAGGTGCTTTGGTATTGCTTTGAACTCCATCTCTCTTGCCTAGTTTACCTCATTCCAGTTCCCTGACTTGCTTAGCTCCTCCTCAGGAACTTTACCACCTTTGATCAGTTTCGCTGGCTTCCTAACCCTTTGCCATTTCTCATTTCTTGAGAGTAAAGAAACATCCCCTGAAAAAAAAAAAAGAAAAAAATAAACACCACCCTGCTTTTGTCTAGTACTTCATTTCTTCACATCATCTCATTTGACCTTCATAGTAACCTTGTATGTTAAGTGGGAACAGATACTCTCCTTCCTTTTTCACTGATGAAGAAATGTAATACAGATAAGTGGAGGAAATGATTTGCTTAGTCCTGCCACCTCTCATTGGCAGGGCTGGGAGCAGAGCCTTCAAATCATAGTTTAAAATATTTTCTGCTGTCCCAAATTTTAATGTTAACAGAAAGAGAGAAAATTTATCACCATCTGGTATTCTGAAATCTACATAATTTTTCCCCTAAAGATTGTACTCGGTTTTAAAAATCTTCTGAGGATATTAATCTGCATTTTTATAGTGTCTTTAGCATCTTGATTTTAGAAAAGACCATTGACAGCTAAGTTGTATATAGAATAGACAGGTTCTCTGATACTGACTGGGTTTTCATCTACATTATTAAATGTTATTATGTGGACCTGTGTTTGCAATGTTGTGGTGGTCCTTTTGAGAATAAGACTACTGGTAAAGTTTACTCAAATTCTTGGTTTAAACAAGTTGTATCTTGGTTTAAAACTTGGTGTTTACACACGTTTGTATATTAAAGTTGTATCATACAACTTAATAATTTGATATTTTTGCAAGTTTTGACAATCTGCATATTGTAATGAATACTGTGCATTTAAACTAAGAGTATAAGAAATATTTTCTCTTTCAGTATAAAACATGGTCTAATACTGCATTTCAACCCAGAAATATTTCTTAAAGTATTTGTTTCTTAACTATAATAGAAAGTAATATCATATCTCCTTCCTCTTTATTATTAATTATTATTAACAGAAATTGAAATTATTTTTTAACTTAAATTTAACCAATACATTTTCCTTAATTGTATTAATGTTTATAAGTTACTTCACTGATGAGGAAAGCGTGTAAAGCATGCTGAGCCATGTGAGCTTCCATAGGAGAAGGACATGCAGTTATATCTTTGCAAGTAAACAGATGAGAACTGACATTGTGACGGGGCTGGCAGCGGAGCTCCTCCAGCTTCTCTGCAGCACAGATCAGTCAAGAGGGTTTATTTGCAGAGTAGCTGATGGGTGGTGCTCTGTAGCGCAGCTTCATTCTCTCTGCCAATTGTCCTTCCAGAGGCCAAGAGGTCCACACAATCATTTATATGTAAGAGTCCTAGAAGATGTTCAATGTCCTTGTGTCATGTGTTCAGAGCTCTCAGTATGATCTAAGACCAGAAATCACAAGGTACAGTTGATAGACTGTAAATTCAGAGTCCTTTGATAAAAATTGGAGTTGTCCAGATCTATTTCCTACAAAATGATCATATCCAAATTCGAGATTTACCCTTGATGTTACTCCCACTCATTTTTAAGCTGTTGTTGTTTTAAATTGCTAAATGGCACACTGCCTGCAGTATACCCTCTTGTTGAGGCCATTCTTAGTCTGATCTAGTGCCAAAGAGAAAGTGAGATTCTGTTGGGAATATGTTTGGTTTAGCAAATTAGAGTGAGTACAGAACCATCTTGATAGGATGATAAAATTGTTCAAGTACTATAGCAAACAGTAACTATCTGCCTATTATTCAGTTTCCTGAACGATGAAAACTGATGAATCCTGCCTCAGTAAAGTCTTGACTATGTGGTGGTTTCCTCTTCTTACAGATGAAATGTGTCTGGTCACATTTGGTATCACTGGTATGCAGTTTTGCTATTCCCCTATAAATCAGAGGTGCATTCTGCTTAGGGGAACACACATGGGCGCGTGCCTTCCCCACTGGCCTCCCGATTTATACTAGAAATTACAAAAAGCACACACACACAGAAAACCCTTTTGAAATGACCTTTAAGGTGAAAACAGTGGTCTTATGAAAATACATTAGCTGCATTTCTTAGATGACGCACAGTAAATGTGCAGATCAGCACCAGGTATTTTCCACACTATGACATCTGGAGCAGCCATTGTAAAGATAATCATCTTTATGTCTCAAAATAATTTAGGACCTCTTTTCTTTGTCCTTATCACCAGCTTTATCAATTTAACTTTTTCCAAACATATTTACTCAGAGACACTCTAGTTAAAAAGGAAAGAGATAAATAATATTGAATAAGGCTAATGATTGAAATGTTTAATACTTATCAGTCTAAAAAGAACCATAATTGTTTCTCTTTCAATTAACTAATTTGTAACAGTCTTTTAATAAAGAGATGAGATATTGTCATATTTGGTGTTTTTCATCTTAATGATTTCCATTTATTTTGGTTTATTATTTAGGGACTCTTAGAACATTATTGGTTTTGAATACTTACAGAATATAGTAAAATGCTGACAATTATAAATTGTTTACTCACTAAAGCTAATTATTACATGATCACTGAAATTTTGAGTAAGCATCTCTTAGAACACAAAATATTTCAGATTAATCTAAGAGGAGTTAGTCTGAGATTCTGAGAATGATTTCCCAACTGTATCTGGAAAGGTAACTTGACTTTTAAAGGATGTTTAATTGATTAATTAAAAACATCATTTTGAAAAACTCATTTTATGATCCACTCTGAGAGCATCTTCAAAATGCCCTCAGGTAGGTGTCAAGCCAAGTAGTGCAAATACTTTTTCATGCAACTGAAGAGACCATGGTGGAATTTGGTGGGAAAAGAGAAAATTCATTCTACCTGTGTAACTTCATGCTAACTGCTATGTTATGTGTGTTTTGTAGGTATGAGAAAGTGCCAGTCATCTTGGTTGGGAACAAAGTGGACCTGGAGAGTGAAAGAGAAGTGTCCTCCAATGAAGGCCGAGCCCTTGCGGAAGAGTGGGGCTGCCCCTTTATGGAGACTTCTGCCAAGAGTAAAACAATGGTGGACGAACTCTTTGCAGAAATCGTGAGGCAGATGAACTATGCTGCTCAGCCTGACAAAGATGATCCGTGCTGTTCTGCCTGTAACATACAATAGCATCCAACTCTGGCTGTCCTGGTCAGGATTTGCCCGGTATTGTAGGCGATAGAAACTTCGTCTACTCCATCGCAGAGTTGGCAGGATGCATAGTGTGAACCTCCAGTGCACTGCAGCTCTATTCACAAACGAGCAGTGACTGTCAGCCGATGTCTCTGAGTACATTTGGGTTCAGTACCTACAGTTTTCACCATCGTCCTCAGTCTCCTTTGTGCATCTGCAACTTGAAGGCATAGCCCATCCATCTACAGGGTGATCTCGTTTGAAAACGTTGACGGCATTGTCGCTGAGTTGACAGAAGCACCTGTTGTATACATTTAAAATAATTATGAGGGAGAAAACAGAAGAATTCCTATGACCACTTAACAATTAAAATATTTTGTCTTCTTTAAAAAAATAAGTAAAGGAGAAATATTTTCCTACGAGAGTACTGAATTTCCGGAATTGGGATGGAGTCTCTAACAGTGAATTCCATCGAGTGAGAGAACAGCTGGCCTGCCACAGCGTCGCAGGGAAGCCTTGCTCAGCTGACACGTTTCTGTCTCTCAAAGTTGACGCTTAATTATAGATGTTCTCCTAATTTGTGACATGGAACTAACTCGTGCATCAATCCTTGATAGAGCAAAAGTCAGAACAAGGTTGTGTGGAAATCCAGTCTGGCTCTAGAATCCGTTCAGTCACCTGCTTGGCCACGGAAATGGAGGCCGTCAGGAGGGTCGGATCTGAGTGAAAACTCCCAGCCCAGCCTCCGTTGCCCGAGCAGGGCTGGCCTTTCCTTACTGAACAAGAAGGAAGCAGCTGAGGGGGAGATGCCTAGCCTTACTAACAGCAGCACTGAGTAGATGACTAGCACCACCACGAGAGGAAAATGAAGCCATGTTGCAGCCACAGGTTCCCGTTCGCAGAAACCGCACAGGACAGCACAGATACCTGGCATTTTTACGTTCGTTAAAGCAGCCAATTCCTCCTTGCCTTTAAGGGCTCTGGTTATGACGTGACCTTGGCTAACCTGCTCTGGAAATCCAGTTTGCTGTAGCAGAGCTTTATTGCAGGCATTTAAAAAATTGAATAACCATGTGAAATAATTTGGGCTTAAAAGTAGAACATAAATTATAGAGTGGAAGGTTAGGGACAAAAAGCCTTTTATCTTTAATTTGCCTGGAGAATTCTATAAAGGTTTTCTTATAACAATTTTGCCCTGATTACTGAAGTGGCAAATAAAGCTAGAGTGAATATTTTGTTTTGAAAAGGTGCTCAAGCTCTGAATTTTTGGTTTTCATAGCCGTGAAGTATTTATCATTTGCATGAGTAATGGCACAGGAAAAACCTATTCCGAAGTTTTACAATCAAGTGTAGAAGGGTTTTCACCTCACTTCAGAGTTAGAAATGCTGAAGAGATTATCTCGAGCCCGCCCTCTGGAGATAAATTTGGCCTTCAGAACTGCAATATCACTGAGCCTGCAATATACCTACCACCCCACATTTTCTTGGTTTCAGTCTTGTGCAAGTAACCTCTGGTCTTATGTGTGTAACTGAGGGAAGAGTGTGTGTTTGTGTGTGCATGTGTGTTTATCGTTCCTAAGAATTTGGCACAAGTCGGAGATAATTGCCTATACTGAGAATCTATACTGCAGAATATAGTGTATTGAGAACATTTTTTCCTTTGAAATTATTTAAGTATCTTTTATACATCATTGAAATCGTGGGTAGCCCCCGAGTGTTTAGTAACTGGCATTAAGCTTACAGATAGAAATAAAGGTTGATAGTATTTTTCATAGAGAAGAAAACTGAAGAAATAATGTGGGTGAAACCAGGCCGTGGTTGTTAGAGAAATCTTTGAATTGTGAATATTTACATTCTTCAGTATAATTTTTTATAACCTTCGATTATGAAGCACCTTGTTTATAGGGCAAAAAGTTTTAACCAATTTTCTTGAAACAGATTTCACTGTGTAAAAATTGATTTAACTCAAACACATATAGAGAAATCAAAGATTCAACAAGGATGGTTTATCTACTGAAGTAGAAATATTTATTAATGAATTGGTTGAGTTTTGAAGCCTCTAACTTCTAGTAATGATCATTTTCTTAGAATTTCATAATTCATAGCAATTTATGATAACTAAGACTACATATTAGAATCAGCTGTACAGATTCCACGTTTTTCTATCATGGATTGCTATGCAGATGTGAAAAATAGGTGAGAAAATGAGAGGTCTGGCAACGTGTTAGGTGGAAAAGGTGAAAATGTGGGGCTTCCTGAGAAGGGTTTGTCAGACCAGGTGGACTTTTACCATAAGGATGTTACTAAAAGCTGATTTGGCTCCCTGACCAGTGTCGCCACGCAGCCCTCTGTGGGAGTGACAGAGCATAAGTGGTCCCTGAGCGGGAGCCCCTCCTCTACCCTGTCAGCCTTCCTCTGGCAGGAATCCAGCTCGGCCTGAATGAATGTGTTTGCTGAGATGGGAATAAAAAGCTCAAGAACAGAAAGATTACACTTGTTGGCACATGAAAAAAATAGTGGCTACAGAGGAGAGTTGGTGACTGTGGGTCACTATTTATTATATGCCCTGATCAGACTAGCAACTACTTAAGTGGAAGTTTTTCTAACATGCCTTAAAAATGTTATGGTTTGATCCAAAGACCCACTTTTTCTTTAGCTCTTGTGATAAGGTTTTCTTTTGTTTTTGACTTTGATTCAAAGGCAGCATTTTTTTTAAGTTTTTTTTTTTTCTTTTAATGTTGCAACTTTTGGGTTCCTTTAAGCTGTGATAGTGATGGTAACTGATGCCTTTCATTTTGTTCAGCTTACACAAAACAAGCCAGCATCTGATCAGAAGTATTACATAAAATCTTCCCTTAAACTATTGAAAGGTGCTTTGATGATTTTCCCCTTCGGTGTGTAGATTAGGACTGAACTTTTGCAGTTGCCATCATTTTTTCTGTGGTAAAACTACTGATATTTGCTTTTCGGTATAAAAGAATGTTGCCTAAGGATGTCTGGTGTTTGTTTTCAAGGGTGGATTTTCCAGTGTGAATGTTGTCAGTATCTGAATGTGAAAGTGTTTTGTTTTGTTTGTTGCTGTTGGGTTTTTATTTTTTATTTTTTTGGATTTTATTCTTATCAATAGTCCTGTGTTAGCGCTGGTTAAGCTTTAATTGTCTCTTTAGCCAATCAGATGTTAAAGACTATGGGGGTCTTTTTCTTTGTTCCTTTTTTAACTTGTCATTGTGCATCTATTAAATCTTGATCAGGGTTTCAAGAATGACTGCAGTAGGTTTTGAAAACAGACTTGTCATTATTGATTTGGGGTTTCCCAGAGATATAGTTCACAGTTAATTGTTCAACTCTAATACAGCTGACCATTTAAAATTGAACAACAGTTTATTGTTTTGTAACAATGTCAGTTGTTAAACCTTGACATTTCAATTAAAACACGAATTGTAGTTATAACTCAATGCAAATTCAAAAGTTGTATTTGGAGTTAAATTATTTTAACAAATAAATTTATTTAATGAAACTCTTGGTTTTGTTTTTTGTTTTGAACATGCTCATGAGTGAAATTATTTATTTCATACAGAAACAACTACGAATTTGTCATGTAATGAATTTAGTACTCTTCCTACAGAAATATTTAAGCTGAATTAAGTTGAGAATTCATCAAATAATGGTTGGCTATTTCCATAACCTTGAAAAATAAAAGTAACAGGAGGAAAATTTTTAAATGAGTCGTTTTGAATGAATATAAATGTATCTTTATAAGTGATTTTTTTTATGAATGCCTGATGCTAAAGTTAACAGAATTTTTCTAGATAATTAACATTAATTAGCAGTTGGTTTATGATCCTGCCTACATCACCAAAATGTTTCAGTGTTCTAGTGACAACCAGAGGCTGTAAGAGGTCATGTGGGTCTGCAGGGCCAGAGGCTGCTGGCTCTGCAGGGCTGTAGGCCGCCTGTCCTATATGGGGCCCTGTGAAAGTTGACAGATGTTAATTGTATGCGGCCTTCAGCTGCTGCGATAAGGCTCCCATTCATTCCCTCAGCCAATTTAAATGATGCCTTTTGGTTATGTTGCCTTCAGACTCTGTCAAATGCCCTGGCAACATTCCACCAGTTGAGAAGCTTCATTGTTTTAGAATATAAGAATAATCTGAATGAATATAACAGAGGCACTGTAGACAGAATCTCAGATATTTAAAAGAAAATGTGCCTCTATTTTAGTAGTTAATATCTGCTGGTTAGCTTCATAATCTCATTTGAAGTTTTCATAAAGTATTTATAACTATCAAAGAATAATATTTTAAACTTATCTAATTATAATTCCAATTGAGAAAATGTCTTTAAAGCTGAAAAATAGTATTTTGTTTTGTTTTCAATACTAGAGATTGAACCCAGTGGTACTTTACCACTGAACTACATCCCCAACCCTTTTCATTTTATATTGAGACAGGTTCTTAGTTGCCTGGGATCACAGGCTTGTGCCTCTGTGCTCAGCCTGAAAAATAATATTTTGAAATTCTCTCAAGTTTTACATTTATAGTTTGTTAGAGTTCCATGAATGAAAATCTAAATAGCTGTCAGGATGAAGTGTCACCCTGTTAGGAACCCAGCTGACCTCTAGGACCTGTGAAGCAAAAGATATTGTCACAGAAGCACTTGAAAGGCTCTTGACCTCATTTCTTAATTTAAGATAGCTCTATTGCCAGGTAAATACTAATGATACAGAGTATGGTGGTTTTTTTTTGTTGTTGTTTGTTTGTTTTTTTTTTAGTATTAGCTGAAGGGTTTTTATTCTCACCTGCACACATGTGAAGTATTGTTTCAAAAGATTTGCCTCTCTTCTAGGTAGAGTGATGTATTACTTCTTTCTATGTTTTTTTTTTTTTTTAGAATAAATAGTCTCCATTTTACTGTCTAAGGACTTCTCTAGACTTCTTCAGCAGAGGAAATGGTAGAGGACAGTCTGCCGTGAAAGATTAAATTCAAAGAGACTATTCGGCGTCAGTGGATTAGGAAAAGGAATTGAAGCAATGATTCTTGGTCTGGTTGATGGGGATTTTCTTACAAAACCCTCTTATTTCAAAAACGTATCAAAAATTATGTTCTACATTATGTTCTACATTGATGATCTTATAATGACCAAATTTTATTATTTTTTTTAGCCTTAAAAAAAGACAGTATTAGTGAAAAGCTCACAGAAAAAAGGGAAATATCACCCCCATTTCCAAAGCCCCAGAACAACCACCTTAGCCTTGGATGCAAATCCCTCTCAGCATGTTTCTGCGCATAGGTACATATGCAGGTGCAGATGCACACACCTGGCTAGAAGGACAGATGGACTGCTGTTAACGCAGGAGAAACAGTGGCTATGAGTACTAAGATCCAGAGGTGACATAGCTGTCAGTATAGTGAAGGTGAGGCGCAGAGCCAAGCTTCTGAACCACCTTTCCCCACTGCTGATTCTTTGAGCAGATGGAATTTGCTCTTTCCAGGCTCATCCAGCTCTCCTTAGTGGAGGGTTACCCCTGCATCCACCCTGTGCAGCAGACGTGGGCACATACAACTCCTGAGAGCAAGAACATCCTAGTCTTGTCTGTCTCTCCTTTGTCTCTCGAGGCAGATACAGATTTACCCTACTGGCAAGAAATGGCTTGTACCTTTCTTAATTGTAGAAAGACTGCTGCTATACCCCTTTCTTTCCAAGGATCATGTCACAAACTGAGCTAGTCCATGCTGAGAGCTTGGGGTGTCTAGTGGTGGGCGGGGCTACAGGTCTACTTCCTGAGGAAGAATTTAGGCTAATAGGATCTATGAGAGAGGCCCCGAGCCACTTTGGGAACAGCAGCAAAGCTGAAGAAGGACAAGGAATCTGTGTGTCAGACCCTGCCTTCAAGAAAAATGCTAGATCCATGTCTACAGTTAAATTTTGCTACTAGATTTTAGTGAAAATTTTAATTCAAAATGTCAAGATGAGAAAGCTTTCTAACTTCCTCTTATGAATGAGGGGTGAGTGTTTCACAGATACTTACAGCAATTTAGATAAATTACTGTTTGGTGGAGAACTAAACCCAAGAAATTAAGTACTACTAATGGAAGAACAATGGAATTTTTATGGAGAGTCCCAAAATATGAATAAGGCTAGGTAAGACATGACACTTTGTGAACAAAAGCTACTAGGGAATTCATGTAAAAGTCCTTTGTTGGTCATCCCCATGGGGTGAGAAAGTGAAATAGCCATGACTCAGAATCTGTGAATCTGGCTTCCAGGGGAAGATCTGCCAACAAGATGTTCCAGCCAGCGAACATTGTTTATCTCAGTTATTATCCCAAGTGTGCACTAAAGAGGCCTTATGCCTTGAGACGTTTTGCAGAAAAATGATTCTAGAATCAAGTCAGTTTGGGAAACCCTGCCTAGTACATCTCACATCTTGAAAAAAAAAAGAGATAAATTCCAGTGATCTTCCAAAACTAACCTGACCTCAGGGTGTTGTCTTCAGATAAGACACAGGGATGTGCTGTGAAGCAAAATTTGGAAAATGCTGCTGTTCGGTATTTGGCCTCCAAACCCTGCTGTGGAAACTGTCCAGCTGACCGGGGTCAGTAAGCCTAGGGCTGCCCCTCTGGTCTCAAGAGGGAGGTGAAGGATGAGGGGGGAGGGAGAGAGAATGGAAGGGAGGGAGGGGGCAACCTACAGTGGGTGGAGATTTGAGTTGTTTTCAGTTAGGTCCACTATGAAGAAAGCTGCTATGACCATTCTCAAACGTGACATTTGGTGGAGACATTGCCCTCTTCTAGGTCAATATCAATTGAGGAGTGAGACTTGTGGGTCAGGTATGCTTGTTGGGCTTCAGTAGAGTTGGATAGTTTTCTCTGAGTGGTTGTTAACCACCCTCCGAGACATGAGAATTCCAGTCCTGCTGATGTGGAGCTTACTCTGCAGAATGTTCACTACAGAGCCCTGCCACTGACTCTTGGGGCAAGTGGGAAGAGATTGGGCAGATGGAGAAGCTGAGCCATGGTAGGGCCAATGACAACCTGGCAGTCATGGAGGGGGAGCTAGGATGGCCTCTCAGAATCATCCTGAGTTGGGCCCAGATGGCTAGACCTTGTACTCTTCCTCCATCTGTCACTGTGACCTGGACAAGATGTAGCCAAGGCAGTCTCTGAAGGATCAGAGTGATCCTCCGGCACTCTCTGGAGCTGGGCCAACAGTCGCCCTTAGAGGGAGGTCTGGGTGGTGCCTCACAGAACCCCCACCTCCCACCCTCACCTAGGGCTGTCAGTCAAGTTAGTCATGCTGGGGGTTGTCTAGTGGCATGTTATTGAATTTTACTTTGTATTTTTCTAAAGTCGTTAACATTCATCTGCTTGATGGTTATTGGTTATCCCCTTTTGTGAAGCACCTGTTTGTGTTTTTTGCCCTTTTAGTTGAGTTTATAAACTCAAGAAGATTTATTTGGTCTTTTTTCTTGTATATTTGTAGGAGTTATTTAAATTTTCTGGATGCATGTTTTTTAAATATACCATCCTAGACTGAAGTTTGCTTTTTCCTGCTCCTATTAGTGTATTCTGATCAAAAGAAGTTCTTAATTTTAATGAAATCAATGGATTCATGTTTTCTTTGATGGTTAGTTGTTTTTGTGTTCTTTTTAAGAAATCATACCTACTTTAGGATTGTTCCTGACCCCAGTGGTATGCTGAGTTGACCTTGTGAGGAGAATAATGGTAGAATAACTCGTTTTTTTTATTGTTGGTTGTTCAAAACATTACATAGTTCTTGATATATCATATTTCACACTTTGATTCAAGTGGGTTATGAACTCCCATTTTTACCCCGTATACAGATTGCAGAATCACATCAGTTACACTTCCATTGATTTACATATTGCCATACTAGTGTCTGTTGTATTCTGCTGCCTTTCCTATCCTCTACTATCCCCCCTCCCCTCCCCTCAGAATAACTCATTTAATCATATAGAATTTGTTGAACAGTGACACACCTATCATCATTAAAAAGTCTTTGTTTCATATTATTGATGAAATATTTAAACATTTAATTGACAGGTTTTGCTCTTGGCCAGAGTTCCCCACATTCATTTCATTACATA
Source organism: Urocitellus parryii (assembly GCF_045843805.1). Lineage (NCBI taxonomy): Eukaryota > Metazoa > Chordata > Mammalia > Rodentia > Sciuridae > Urocitellus > Urocitellus parryii. The sequence goes on along the minus strand of NC_135532.1, from coordinate 13,165,713 downwards.
CTAAGTCTGTGTCAAATAGGAAAAAAGATTCCACAGTCAAATAAATTTGAGAGACACCCGGTTAAACAAAGTCAAGTAGGTTCTTGGAGTCTTCCATGGCCTCTTATGGATTAGGTCATTTCAAGAGAGATGATAGAAACATTACATACCCCAAATTATTTGTCTGGCTCCTCAGAGGATTATTATTTCACAGTTTGGTAAATATCTCAAGAAAAAAGGTATAATGTCTGGCAGAAAAGAGGTTTGGTTAAGAAAAATCTGAATCCACGAATTCATAATGATAGTAAAACATACTGAGGATTAGCCATTTACAGAAGAATATTAGCTAATAGATTAGAAGGACTGATAAAATCAAGAAGTCATCATTTCACATCCCCCACAAAAATGATTCAGGCAGGAATCAGCAATGCTGAGACCACTGGGCGGAAAGAAGAGTCACATGGTCTTAGTGTCTCTTCACGTTTGCTACTTTTTATTTGCTAAGGGAAAGAGTGGCAAGACCTGGCTGAACCTAGTGAACAACCCAGCTCCACCAACAACAGGACAAAATCCACCTCTGTGACATAAAGGGAAGCACCCATGTCATCTGTGTGGCATTCTTAACCTGAATGTAGACATAGGGATGAAACTGGACAAATGCACATGATAGTTTGGATACTTCAAAAAGTCAGTGTGTTCAAAGACAAAATGGTCAGTGCAAAAGGAATTATTCTAGGTATGATCAAATTAAAGAGCTATTTAAAAAACAAAACAATGGAAACAATGCCTCTTAACATTTTTCCTGCTCCAGTGTCTTTCACACGTGCATTATAGGTAAACCTCTGTCATATTAGACTCTCAAAAGAGAAGATGGGGTCCCGCTCCTATGGGAATGCATCCAAATGTGAGTGGCTCATCTTTCTCTGCTCCAGGACTCTGCCTGCTGTACTCATTCCTGCTGAGGTGAGTTAGGGCTTTCCTTGAACACAAGTGATGCTCAGGATACTCACTGCCCACTTAGCAGGACTTCTGAATTTTTGTGACCTGTAGGTGGCCCATACCAACTAAAGAAGCCCAGAGTATTGCCTGCCTGGGACAAAGGCGAGTGCAAATAAACACCTGAAGAATGTACCTAGACATCTTGAGTGAAGATTAAGATAGACAAGACTTAACTGATAGACACCAGTCTGGTTTCCTTGTCCTCTTCCTTCCCACGCCTTCCCTCCTTTCATTCCTTCCTGCTGCTTCCTTTGTCATGAGGACCCTCCGTAGTCCCCCGCTGCTGGGTTTCCTCCACATCCTAAACTCAGTTGCTCCTTAAGTCATTAATTCTGTCTCCACCGAGAATGACGCTGGTCTGGTGGTCACTCTGGTTGGATATCTTCCAATAAAGATTTTTTGGGAGGGGAATTAGCTCACTTGAGCAGCTGGCTTCAGCAAGCCCCTGCATTTGTCTCTAACACCCAGGGACATTTGACTTGTAACTAAAACAAAATGAAATAAAAATGCTTTCAAATTCTTATTCACACATACCAGCAGTAATCATTATACAAAAAAAATTAAATAATGACCATCTTCTCCATAAATATCATATTCAACAAAGCTGATTAATTGCTTGGCATTAACTGTAAGCCAGGATGACCATTGGATGATTGTTACTGTTCCATGGTGTCTGTCAGGACTCCTGGTTGGAACCACTCAAAGCTGCCGGTGGCTATGGCCTAGGGCTGGAGGGCTGGGGGTGGGGGTGGCAGGGAAGAGCAGACAGGAAGTGCTGGGGAGCCAGGGCAGGGACTTCTTGGAAGGGACCTGAGGGGAGAGTCCTTTGAGGATAAGGCCTGGCAGGAAATGTAATCCTAAATGGAAAACATAAAATAACAGCTCATTTTCTCACTGTGCAAAGGAATTTTAACTAATAGTCAAAGAATACATCTTTTCTTCTTGTTCCATTGGATCTGCAAAGTTCTTAATGTTCCTTTAACATGATACGTTCGTTCTCTTTTCTTTCTCCTTACAATGACTTGTCAGCCTCAGTCCTGAACGAATATTGTCTGACATATTAGTACACCAGTGGCTTCAAAAAATATAATTAAAGGTAAAATGTGCTAGAAGGGAACAATATAGATACCTTAGTTAGTTGCTTGTAATTACATTTAGTTAAAGTCTATTGCCATGGAAACTCTATCCTTTGGAAATTTCAGAGGCAGGGATTTCCTCCAAGTTTCATAGTTTCATGCCTTAAAGAAATTTCTTGTTCTGTTTGAGTTTAGAAGCAGTGCTGCAACTTTCTGCCAGGAGAACATGCAAACTTAGCTGTTGTCAGTTCTCAAACCATTAACATAAGACATTGTTTATTCCATGACGCAAGCCTGTAATCACAGCGGCTTGGGAGGCTGAGAAGGATCCTGAGTTCAAAGCCAGCCTCAGCAAAAGCAAGGTGCTAAGCAACTCAGTGAGACCCTGTCTCTAAAGAAAATACAAAATAGGACTGGGGATGGGGCTCAGTGGTAGAGTGCTCCTGAGTTCAATCCCTGGTACCTCTCTCCCCCCCAAAAAGGTATTGTTTGCTTTTGCTTTTCTTTGTTATGGATTCTACCTGTATGGAACTATTTTCTTTATTGTCTATAGTTTTGTGGAGTATTAAATGGCTCTGTTCAATATGGCAGTCATTGACCACATCACACATAGTTATTTACATTAATTAAAATGAAATTAAAATACAACTATTCAATACCTCTAGCCAGATTTCAAGTCCTACTAGCCACGTTTTCCAGAGCTCAATGGCTATAGGCAGTGGCTATGTATTGGACAGCACAGATTTAGCCTGCTTCCATCATGACAGAAAATTCTATTAAAAACTCCACATTCTAATAAAAATTGGTGTGCATCAGAGCTATTCAACTTTATTTGTTCAGAAACAATAGGAGACTAAGAACTCATCTGCCTCTGGAGCTAGCTTTAAAGATCTGCCAAGGTGCTGTCCGAGTGGCCCTGAGCTTAGAAGGAAGCCGTATTCCATTTAACTGTTGCAATGCTGAAATTCAGATCTGAACAAGGGACCCCCAAATATGGGTCTACATTATGACTGGTGTAGCAGGTCCTGCACATGTGGGGTGGAACGTGGCTGTCGAACTCCTGGATTCTCTCTGCCATCACTTCTTGCCCAGTGCCCTTTCTTTAGAAAATAAGGAAGAACCGTTGGCACAGGGATGCAGTTCAGGTGCCTGGAATCCTTCAGGCCGGGTTGCCAGAGGCCCTCACTGGGGATTCAGTTTTAAGTAACATCTGTTCCCAGGATTGATAAAAGCCCACAACAGCATCCTGGCCACTCCTCTCTTGAGGGAAGATCCAGGTTCTCTTAACAGATGCTTCCTAATGTGGATCTGACTTGTCCACAGTGGAATTCCTCCCCCTTCCACAGCCTGACCAGAGCTCATCTTTAAGTTTGAATCTGGTTTGTCTTATTCTTCATCCATTCTTTCATTCTCGCAACCATTCGTTCAACAAGTCTGAAGCGTTATTATAGACAAGACACTGTTAAAAGTCTGAATGAAAAATTATGAGGCTCACGCCTACTGTCGCCATCTGGTAAATCCCATGCTGCAATTAACCCAACATGAACAACAGATACAGGAGGACAGTTAAACCAAAGGCCGCCTGAGCGTCAAAGATTTATTGGCTACTCTCCATGATCCCATGATCACATTTAAACAGAACAAGAAATATGTGCAACAAGTCCAGCTGATTCCTGGGCTACACTATGAAGAAGAACATATTTCAAAAATAGATTCCAATCAGAAAAAGAAAGTCATAATAATGCAGATAATAATCATATTAGAAAAATGCTATAATTAATAACCAACGTTGTTTCCACCTGTCTTGTGAATTCATTGTGTGATGTGCTTTGCTGAAAATTTTAATTCCCAACTATATTTGAATTAAACTAACACGTGTGTTAGTGTTGCACTTCCTGAGTTTATATGATGCAGGTATGTTTCAAATGGCAGAGGAAGGCAGCACATGCTTAGACTGACCACTGAAAATTTGCAAAGCCCGAGACACTCATGCTGAGAACTGAAATGTCATATAAAAAGAATTCTAATGTTTCAATATGGAGGTGGGGTATGGAACTTGCAAAAATTTATTCTGTGTAAATTGACTTGCGAATAAGGGCAAAGACGATATATTGTGGGAAAATAAAGGGTAGGGGGAGGGCTTAAAGTTATTTTATAAAAAGCACACCAAATGGTCCTGATTTTTGAAAACTGCGCTCTTCATTTTTGGTTTTGAGTTTCCTGGCAGTCAAAGCCAAGAGGAAAACAAAACTATACTATAGATGGTGTTCTTTTTTTCTTTTTAAAGTGTTTATTTTTATTAATTATATGTTAATTGAAGAACATTTGGAAAGTAAATAACACCTCCTATCACACCAAAGTAACCTCCTAACATTTCACTCTGTAACCTGAGTCTTTTTTGTTGATTTTTACTTTGTATGTCTATGATAGTGATGTGTAGATGGTGTTCTTGAGATAAAAATAAAGAATTCTGGAGATTTGAGGTAGATGTTTTGCTGGATGCCCCAGAGGGCACCCTGTGTGACAAAGCAAATGATACCATTGGCTACAAAGTGGGACTGTGCTGTTGTTGGTCTTGTGATCTGTTACTTACTTATTCATTAAACGGTTCTAATCAATGTTCAATGTTCATAGAATCATTTTCTGACTTTTCTATAAAGGAGCAGAGTTTGAAATAGTCTATCTAGAGCAATCCGGGGAGATGAGCATTTTAGTTTGTTCCTGATGCAGGCCCCGTGATGATATCAACTGTGGTAATTGAACGTTTTGCAACGTAGAGAATGAGGAAAGGACTCAGAGATCTTTTACATCAGGGCACCCCTCCATCTCTCACTGTGGGGAACGTGGCATGGGACACAAGTCGATAAAAGAAATGGGAAGGGAGGGGGCCAGATTTGGGAGCAGAGAGCAGTCCTGAGAAATTAGACCCGTGATAGGTAGGGTCCTAAACAATGATACAAGGTGTCACACGGGAAGGTGCTAGACTGATTCAACAGAAGCAGAGACGAGTCCTAGGCCTCTCTGGGGGTGAAACTAGGGTAACAGTTGGGAGCCTAAGGCTAAATGTATGTTTAAGTCAACTTAACTTTTTAGAGCAGCTTTAGGTTCACAAAAGTAGATGAATAGGAGTACAGAGTTTTCACATGCCCCGGTCCTGTACCCATCACTCCCCGCTCTCTGCAGCCTGCACCAAGCAAGACCTTTGCTATAGTCAAACGGCCCACAGTGGATGTCACTGTCACCTAAAGTCCATATTTTACATTAGGGTTCACTCTTGGCATTATACCTTCCATGGGTTTTGACAACTCTACAGTGACACATATCTCCCTCTCTAAGCCCATGTATTTTTATCCTCAGGAAATCCCAGCCCTTTAGTCCTCCAGCTAGGTTGAAGCATGAAGTTTCTATACCCAGGGAGCACATGTTCAGGACACAAGGTCAGAGTCAAGGCCTCCTGTTCCACGGTAGCAATCAATTCCAAGCCAAGGGCGTAAAGGAGTGGCGCATTCAGCTCAAGAGTTTGTTCCTTAACTCCAAGTTTGACTTTCTCGGGTCCTGGTCAGGAATGTTATAAATTCTAGTGGGAGGTGGAAATAGCAAGTATAATGGAAAATAATGGAGTGTGGGATAAATCTAATTAGGAAAAGCCAATTATAATCTCATCTCAGAAGACTGGGATGCTTAGGGAAATGAATTGAATTTTAAAGTTAATTGGGCAATAATATATTGCACCATTTGTTGAAAATCTTTTTAAAATTTATGTGTTCAATTTCAGAGTTAAAATAGCTGTAACTTTGAGGGACCCTATACTTGTTTCCAATTCCCCATTACAATGCTCATGACAATACTGGAAACTGACAGTGACGGAGCCAAGGTGGAATTTACACTGATTACTTTATTCCTATAGTTATCACAGTGAACACACACACACACACACACACACACACACACACACACATTAACTTAGTGGCAAATTTCTAGTGATAATTCTGATATGGTAAAGAACAAAAACAAATGTCCCTTATTATTACCATGCTGTCAATATTCAACACTGTTCTTGAAGTTTTACCCAATTCAATAAAATGAGAAATATACAAAATAGAGATAGGACATAGTAAAAAATATCTTTTAAATATTATAGACAGATACACAATTATTTGGAAAGCCTAAGAAAGTTGGTTAGAAAACTAGTATAACTGAAAAGAAACACACATAAATATACACAAATCAGTGCCAATTATAGTTCCATAAGCCAAAAGAGGGGCATTTTTTTGAAAACCGATAAAGCAAATAATTTACAATGAAGTCATATTATTAATAAATGCATTCTGCAATAAGACCCATTTCTGGGCATGGTGTATTGAGGTGATCTAGGATGTCAAATGCTGAAAATTACTGGAGAGAATTCAACAATACCTGCCAAGAGTTTTTATCACTTAACAAAGTAATCCTATTTCTACGAATCTAACACAAGGAAAAATGAGATAGGAATAAATGTATTAATTGCTGTATGACAACTCAAATATTTGAAAGGAAAACCATTAAGTAAAACATGATCTATCCACATCAGAGTATTTTAGGCTATGGATATTTATGCAACTAATTATAAGTGACATAGTAAAATAATTAGAAAAGAATAAAGAATGTATGTACTGTAATATCCCAATTTTACAAATTAAAGCCATATAGATATTTATATATGATCAAAAGAAAATATAGTATATTATTTGGGGATTATTGAATTTCTTTTTGCTTTCCTATATTTTCAAATATTCTACAATAAGATATTTCTTGTTTTATAGTAGAAAACATGTTACTTAGAGTATCATATCTTGGGCTGTGGTTGTGGCTCCGTGGTAGAGCGCTTGCCTAGCATGTGTAAGGCACTAGGTTGATTCTCAGCACTGCATATAGATAAATAAATAAAATAAAGGTCCATCAACAACTTAAAAAAATATATAAATAATTTTAAAATAAAATAACGTATCTCAGACTGCCAAAACCCAAGAATTTTAAAAAATAAATATATATATGAACATTTTTAAAATAAAATACAATATATGTCTATTTCCAGCCTCAATGTGATTTAATCAACTTAAACTAATATTTTTGGCATTGATTTGGGTTATTTAAAAGATCTAGAGTCCTCTTTGAAAATTATTGTAGAATATTTAACATTTTCAAAGAGGACTCTAGATCTTTTAAATAGACCTAATGTGTTTTTAGGGGAATGACAGGATAATCCCTGGAATCATATCTATAAATGTTTGTTTTAATTGCTGCAAACAATGTAACTGTTTTGTAATTTTTTTATATTTCTCCTAGAAAAAGAAATTCAATTAAAAAATAATTGATGGTCACAGTTATTTGAATTCTTATTCATGGAGACTCCTTAATGAAAATTATAGAGTGCCTATGCACGTAGAATAATTTCGTATATCATTGAGGAAACAAATATTGCCCTTGAGACATGCAAATCTTGGTAGAAATTCCAGTTTTCTTCCTAACTGTATGATATTGTCACATTATTTTACCTCTGCCAAGCTATTACTCAGCTACAAAATAGTGACAATCCTGAGTTGTTTTAAGATTATTCCTGACATTGCTGTGGCTAGAATTGGAAAATTCAGGCTTTTCCCCAGAAAACTAAATTTAGAGGATAACGTTTTAAACAGAGAATTAAAACACAGTGTACAATTTGAAAATTGTGTTACATTGAAAAGAGAGCAACACAATTCAATCTACAGCAACATAGACAAACTGAGTCCAGAACCGAACTAGCAAAAAGCAAGTGGTTAAAATTGGACTCAAAGTCCAGAGAGTGTGTTTGGAACTAGATTTTCTAGACTGGCCTCTGCTGGTCTTTGTACTACACAGAACCTAATGGATTCCTCAGGCCATCCCACCCTGCTGCTCTGCTTCTTTCTTCTTGTAGAGCTAAGATAGTTAGAAATTGAATTTTCTAGTAAACTGAATATTCTGACTCTCCACTATTACTATAAATGCCAAAAAACAGCTTCCCCATTCCCAAATAGCTATAATTTAATAAAAATGCACTTCTTCTGAAGCCTATTCATAGATTGCAAATCACGAATTATATCCAAATCTCTGTAGATTAAAATATTAGTTCAAGATTTTACAGAGTTGTCCACTGAAGCATCATTTGCGAAACCTGGTAAATAAAGCTCTTGTTAATTTATGGGTTTCTGTGTCATTTCTAAATAGGAGTTTGTGACAATATATTGTTATAATTATAGCTATTGAGAAAAGATAAATCCTAATACATTGGGAATCTCCTATATTGGATCAGAAACAAATTGGGTGAGATGTTTCTGAACCCAGTGATTGTGTGGATATATACAGAGGACTCAAATATTTAAAGCTATTCTGTTTAAAGCAGTTGCCTTGAAAAGTGAATACAGATTAAGTACCGTGGCATTTTTATTTGAGGGTATTTTTGTTTGTGGGTATTTGTGTTATAAGTTCACACACACATCAACTTTTTGAAATTAAAAATCTCTGGGGCTGGGAAAAGCAATAGAACACAGCAGAACATATTGCATATACACAGATCCATTGTCTTTAAACCATTTAAAAATGTTGAAAAGCAGCTGAAGTGAGAACCAAGAGGAAAAAGAAATACACGATACAAATAAAATATTCATGAGTCTGAAAAGAGTTTAATTTTGAGAAGGAGAATCAATATGAAAAGTATAATACAGTCTGGCACTGATCTTCCTGACCTTTCAGCTCTGGGCAGAGGGACAATCTTGATAGAGGAGGAGCTAGAATATTGACTTCTGGCAGATGGGAGTGTATTTTGGTCCAAGGTTGTATGAGTTCATCACTAAGGGTGGAAAGAGAAGCACTTGGATTTGGCAGAAAGAGTTTCAGGGTTTGCAAACTATTAGGCCTGGATGTGAAAATATTGGCTCAAGGAAAGAGCAGGAGACCGAAAACAGCATCTAAGGACTGAAAGAGAACTGAGAAACCATCTTGTTCATCCTTGTTGGTAGGTAAGTGACAATTAGCCACTCACCCCTGTGGCCTGTCCTGGTCCCTGAAGCCACCCCCAACCTCGCATAGATTTCATCAGCAGGGATAAAAAGAATAACTTCCAGAAACAAGAATTGTCTGCCAACCATGAGTCTATTTGAAATCACTTTCATTCAAATGTTATGAGTCACTTTGAAAAGTGGAGGAAGCTGTCAGAAAACCAAACACTTAAAAAAAATAAAAAAGACAAGCACCCCATTGTGGCCTTGATCAACTAGAGCATTCTCACCTTTTAAAATCAATGTTAAATCTTGATAAACTGTACTCTTATTTATCCTTAAGTATTATACTTGGTATCATAGAACTTGAAGAAAAACTGGAGATCAATTTATCCAAACCCTCGGTTTTATCAAAGAGGATACTGAAACCCATGTTACAACTGCCCAAGACTCATGGATGTTCTGTACAGTCTCCAGGGCTTCACAGCCCAAACTGAGCTAACTGTGGGCCACCAAAAATCTTGCTTTTCTTACACCTTCCACTTTAATTGGTAGTGGCAGAATCCTCCTAGTTATCCACCCTAATAATTTAGCAAATACTTTAAACTCTTTCCTTACCTCAAATTATATCATCTCAATCATCAGTCCATCCATCCTTTTGTCTATAAACCATTGATTTGGCATTAACTATGCAAAGACTTTGTTACATTCTTTGTACATAAAGACTAAGTGGATTATACTCTCTGTTCTCTAGACTCAGGGTCTAATGGAAGAAACAAAGAATGTATGCTAGTAAGCATGGAATAGTGAGAGAAATAATTTTATTAAATTTCAGAACAACAAATTCAGCTTAGGGTGGAGTCAAGAATACTTTGGAGAACTGCCTTTGCAATTAAGATCCAAAAGGTCTATAGAGTTTCCCAAGTGGACAGGGGAGAGGGGTGGGCAGGCCAGCCTCCCACCTGAGTTATGCCCATAGCCTCCTCTCTCGCCTGCAGCTCTGCCCTCTCAAACCCCTTCTCTGGACTACAACCAGATTGCCTGCAGACTTCCCAGGGCGCCCCATCTCCTGCCCCCTTCCTTAATTCTTCTTCTTGTGTCACTTTGTCTTTTTGTTCATCAAAAACATTATTTTTCTTGTTAGAGTGATAACAGTAGATTGAAATGTTTGACATAAACTAAATATATTCATACAGATATCTAGATATAGAGATAGATTGATTGATTGATTCAGACTGGTAAACAGGATGTTCATTCAAAAATACAAGTTTATTAATGCTTACAACTCTCCAATGTTTCTCTATCATAAGCATATACTGTTCATCTGTCCAAATTCCATGGGGGACATTACATGTTCCTAATTCATGAAAGGTTGTTTGGGCACCAGGTAGCATATGCAGGGCCACTAGGAACTGATGTGGCACATTTTTGTAAACTAAAATAAGCTGTACTGCTAGGTCAGCCCAGGACATGACTCATCCCTTTGTCTATTGTATCCATATACACTACCTGCCTATTGATCATTTAGTAGCACTTAGTAGTTATCATATCAACTGGGAAAATGCTTCTGTTCAAGTAACTGTGACTTTATTTAATAATGGTTCCAAAGTGCAAGAACAGTGATGCTGGCAATTTATGATTAGAGTATATTATTATAATTGTTCCATTATTTTTGCAGGGGGATACTAGGGACTGAACTCAGGGACATTCAACCACTGAGCCACATCCCCAGCTCTATTTTGTATTTTATTTAGAGACAGGGTCTCCCTAAGTTGCTTAGTGCCTCGCTGTTGCTGAGGCTGGCTTTGAACATGCAATCCCCCTGTCTCAGCGTCCTAAGCCACTAAGATTACAGGTGTGCACTCATTGTTCCATTTTATTGTTAGTTGTTGTTGAAATCTGTTACTGTGCTGATTTATAAATCAAACTTCATCATAGGTATATATGTATGTATGTAGAGGAAAACATATAATGTATGTAGGATTTGATACTTTCTGCAATCTCTGATATCCACTGAAACCTTGGAATGTATCACTCACAGGCAAGAGGGGAGTGTATACTGATTTTTTCCTTCTGCTTCAAGCTCCAATGACTGCACCATGTTTTTTAAATAATATTTGTGTATTCTGTCCACTAATTTTAAAATACTGTGTCAAATCAGTGTTTGTCACTGATATTTACCCTTAAATTTTGTGCCCAAGGGAAACATGCCCTTGATATGGCTCTATTTAGGGATAGCATAAATAAGATTTGACCACAGTACCTTGCTCCACTCCCTGCCTTTCTGCAAACGTTGTCATTCACTTTATTTTTTAAAATTATTTTGCCATTATTATAAACCCCTAGTACACTATTATTTTTGATCATACTGGTTATTTTTGAGGTTTTTATACTTATTCATATAGGTGCTACCTGGCTCTCCAGATTTCTGGTATAGATCCACATTGCCCTCTGGTCTCACTTTTCTTCCACTTGAAGGATTTCCTTTAACATTCTCATAATGCAGGACTGCAGAGTATAAATTTTTTCAGCTTTTGTATGCTTAAAAATAAATATTTAAAAATAATGATGTTGTCACTATATAAAGAATTCTAGGGTCATGAGGATAGGAAAGATGGTGGAATGAGATGGACATCATTTCCCTAGGTACACATATGATGGCACAAATGGTGCGTCTCTACACCGTGTACAACCAGAGAATTGAAAAGTTGCACTTCATTTGTGTATGATGAATTGAAACGCATTCTGCTGTCATGTACTACTAAGTAGAACAAATAATAAGAAGAAGAATAAAGAATTCTAGATTGACAATCTTTCCCCCCAGATGTACCATTGTCTTCTTACTTACATTATTTCTGATGAGACATCTGCTGAAATTCTTATATTTATTCTTCTGTACTTGGTACTGTTTTCTGTTACTATTAACAATGCCACAGTCTGGAGAAATAAAGAGGTTTATCTTGGCTCATGGTCCTTGTCTAAACTTGAGGGTCCACATCTTCTGTTGACCTTCTTGCTGGCAGAATCTGGAGGCATCATAGGGTGTCACATGGTGAAAGACAGGGAGCCCTTGAGAGACTGAAGCAAATCAGGCTTTTATAGCAGACACACTCTCCAGATAACCCATTGGCCCATTAGTACATTAATTAATTAATTGTATCAATAGATTAATCTGCTCATGAAGGCAGATACCTAATCGCCCCTTGAAGTTTTACCTGGGCTCACCTCTTAATATCTCATAATGAGAATTCAATTTAAAGATGACTTCTAGAGGGGACAAACCATATTTAAGCCATAGCAATATTTAACATCTTTTATTCCCCTCTGCCTTCTTTAGATTTTTCTCTTTTTAACTGGTTCAGTGCAATTCAATAATTATGTGCCTTAGTATAATCACCTTCAAGAATTTTGTGCTTGAAATTGGTTGAGCTTCTTGGATACATGGATCTGTAGTTGACAACAGATTTGAACTATTTTTCAAAGCCAGCCTCTGCAAATTATCAAGGCTCTTAGTGAGACCTTGTCTCCAAATTTTAAAAATGGCTGGGGATGTGGCTCTGTGATTAAGTTCCCTGGAACACACTTTGGTATTTATGGATACCAAAACAGAAGTCACTGAATGACTTAGTCTGCTTTATTTCATACAAAAAGGTGGAAAACCAAAAGTTGTTTTCCTGACTCCCTTTACACCTCGGGGTCATACTTGGCAGAATAACCACACTCAGAGAATCTGTTGAATGGAATGAGGCAGATTCTGCTGTGTCTGTTTCAGGCAGCCCTGAGAGAGGGTATGTAAGCTACTCATTTTGTTGGCATTGCATATAGGCTTGGGACCCCCTTCATAGTGGCAGCTAATCTCTGTTCCTGGCTGCTGTCATGGCCATGAATCCCTGATTCCTGGTGATAACAAAAATGGGAGCATGTCCATTTTGGTCTTGGTTGGGTGTCCTTCCTGGAAGCTTACCTCAAGGGTGCTTGTAATGGTTAGTAAACCCCAAGCTCCCTGAGAAGCTAGATTGCTTTCTACCCTGTGCCTGAACTCTAACAGATGCAGATTTCCTATATGAGTCAATGCTGAGGGTGTAGGTAAGAGAGGGCCTAAGCAGACCTATGTCATAGAAAGATAGCTCTGGCTTAAAGAGGGCTGCCACAGAGGCAAAGAGACAGCTAGACCACTAAGCTGAGTTCTCCAATCGCTGTGCTTCTCTGCACACCCTCACTCGGAGGCTGTTCCATAGCTCAGTAGGTCATTTCCTTCCTCTTCCACTCTGCTCCTTGCTCCACTGTGCCCTCCACACTGTTGCCAGAGGCTCTTTATAAAATGCAAACAAGATGGTGTTGCTCCATTGCTGGATGGTCCCCAGTGCTGTTCTAGAACCCCTATCCTAGGCTTGGAAGGACATCTCTCTTCAGCTCAGCTCCTCTCTGTTGTCCATCCTTGTCTCCCACAATTTCCCCTGCATACTTGGCCTCTGGTCATTCTTGACTCTGCAGGTTCAGGAAACATGGAATGCTCTTGAGTTTGCACAGCTTTGCATAGCCCCGTCCATCTCCCTAGTGCACAAGTGGGTCCTCCTCCTCTTGTTCCTCTTGCAGCTTCCTCACGTGATTCAACTCGAAGCCTCCACAGAGAGGGGTCTCGCCTTTGCTCTGTGTCCTCACAGTGCCCTCACTTATCTCCACTGTAATAGCCATCTCTTCCGCTAGCAAGCCTCCTAGAGACAGGAAATGGATCTTGCTAAATGCTTTACTGCCAGTGCAAAGCACTTACTAGTACCTAATCCATGAACAAAATGAACTGTTTGTGACATTTGAATTTAAGCCCAATTCTAGGGCTCTCCTACCACACTCTAGTCTTTATTTCTTCAACATTATTTCATTTAGTGTTATTTCATTAATTCCACTTGACACTAAATTGATTTCCTCAATAGTGGTAACACCTCCCATTTATACTGCTATATCATAATGTCTTGGACTGTTCATTCAACGTTAAAAAAGAGAGACTTCATTTCTGACCACCAAGAACTTCATTTATCCTGTATCCATTAAATGTGTGTGCACACACACACGCATACGCACACACATTCACACACAGCTAATGGCATTGAAGTAGCTACAACCAGCTCAAATGTTCTAAGATGAGTAAGAATGGACTATGAAACAGACGTTTATGTTTACTGTTTAATTTCTGCTGTAAGTTTAGTACTCCTTAATTCCGCCAATATTTTGGAGCTCTTCTGAGGTGGCTACAACTGTCCTCAGATCTTCAGACGCATTCATGATCTGATGAGGTAATGCCTTCTCCCTCAGCACTTCTGGCATAGAGGGGAGACAAACATGAACATAATTACACACCTAATAACTGCTAGAAGCTCAATGAAAGAAAAGCATGGAATATTGTAAAATCAGGGGAATATTTTCTACTCTAGAAAGAGAAGAAGTCTCCCAACAGACATCTGAAGTGAGAGCATTCGGACACCTAGACATGGATCTAGATGGCGGAGAATTCCAGACAGAGGGAATTGCCTGCGCAGAGGAGCAAAGATGAGGAAGATCACAAAGCACCCTAAGGGCAAGAGGAACTGGGTGTGGCTGGATATCAGGAAGCCAGAGGTGATAGGGGTGAACTTGGGAGACAGTGTGAGGTAGACTACTCAGGGCCATAGAGACAAGGACCAGGATCTAGACTTCTACACCTATAGCAATAGGAAACCATCACAGGACCACAAATAGTCCTTAAATTAATTGTATTTGATTTATTAAAACCAAAAGGATTCGACTAGGGCCACAAAAAATTCTGTTCAGTTCAGTGATACATACTAGCTGATCTAACAACCACCAACAACTTCTCTTTCTAACCTCCACTGCAGCCAGGGGTAACCACGTTAGAGAACTACAGCCAGCCAGGTACATGAACTTCAAGTCTTAGGGGTAGGGATTATGTTTCCCTCAGGAACAGACTCAGCTGAAATCCCCTCTCCTCCTGTTTTTCCCCCCTTGAAATACAGAGGTAAGTTCTAGAGACAAAGTGACCAGATGCAACTCTGAGAACACAAGAACTGCTTCCCCAACCCCTGCCACCATTGCACAGGTTTCTGGCAAGAAAATTAGAGCTCTAACTGGTTAAATGAGTTTTAAGTTTTCCGAATTTTTGTTTGTTTTGCTATAACAACTAAATCCATTCATAATTGGTTCATGATCTTTAAGAACCTTGGACAAAAGGGGAAAAGGTGGCCCAGGAGATTCAGAAAAATGAAGCATGAGCCACCAGTCCCTTTAGTAGAAGAAGGAACTCTCTCTCGTGCTGGAAAGTAAAGTGGAAGGAGAAAGAAGCAAGCACAGCTAGATTGTAAGTGTTGGCGTTAACTTCCTCTACGCAAGGGGAGAGGATGCTGTCAGGCAATTATAGCTGCATTTTCTGCAGGTCTTACTGGTTGATTCTCAGGTAAATGTATTTTTTTCTGGTACATGTGACTCTCTTGAAGGTGTCCTTACTGTGTGGCTGGCCTTGTACCTGCCTGTTAGGCCTGGGATGGTTCACGTCTTCATCATGGGGTCCCTGTTTCTTAACTTAAAGCTAGAAAAGGAACACAAATGCTTCAGAATTTTCCCACTTATTTTTTTAACTAAATTTATTGAAGAGGTAATACATTCTCATGGTTCAAAAATCATATGTATGCCTATATATAAACAGCCCAGTACCCTCACCTACCGCACCTGCACCCAGATAACAATATTGCCATTAGTGTTAGGTATAGCATTCAGAGTTTTAAGAATGCATCTAGAAGTAAATACAGATGTGTGTTTTTAATTTTTCCTCTTTTTATACAGAAAAGATAGCCTGCTGTACACACTATCCTGTAATCTGCCTCGTCCATTTAACACATTATCTTGGAGATTTTTAATGTTTTTAATTGGTGCACACAGTAGTGCTCTCCCACTTGTTTTCAGAAACATTTTGAACTTAGGGTTACTTTCTGATGTATTTTATTCATAATGTACCTGTCAAGACTTTAACAAAGATACTCTATATTGCAAGTAAATGTCTTTAAAGTTAAAAATGTTTTCAGTTACATTCCCCAAACAGAGCATTTTCATTGTAGAAATGTGAGAAGAAGGCCTTTTCTCTTTATTTCAACTACTTAAAACTGGAAATCTGTTCATGCTGCCAGAAGACTCGTTAGAACAGAGGGGCCAGGGGCCTGTGCTCCTGTCAAGGAGCCTGTGGTGGGACGTGAGGGTCTAGATGGGAAGAGCATGAGTCAGTGACAGCCTGCAGCTTGCTGCCCTGCACTCGGGGAGATGGGCGCAGGCCAGGCTTACAGCTGAATTTCCTCAAGTGATTGATTTTAAATTAAATGTGGCTGGGAGGACATGTCTCCGGCCTGAGCTGTATCTTTCTGTAGCCCTTTCACAGAGGTGAGGATTGGGCTTCTGGCTCAGTGCTGTGTCCCCTGCACCTGGTACGCCCGGCACACACAGTGAGGATGGGCACATTCTACGCTTACTGACTGGGACTTGGACTAAACCCTCTTTGGAAAGGCCCATATAAAAATCAGTTCAGAGC
The DNA here is from genome assembly GCF_045843805.1 of Urocitellus parryii. Taxonomy (NCBI): domain Eukaryota; kingdom Metazoa; phylum Chordata; class Mammalia; order Rodentia; family Sciuridae; genus Urocitellus; species Urocitellus parryii. Next base: position 13,149,097 of record NC_135532.1, on the reverse strand, counting down.
ATACCAGGGCATTGTGCCTTGAAATAGATCCTTTTATCCGAAAAAGAGGAAGAAGAAAAGGGAGAAGGAGAAGAGCATGTCTGGGGTGGAAGGTCTTCCAAGAGCAGCCAAGCAGAATCCAGCACAACAGACAGTAGAGCGTCTCCTTCAAAAGTGGCCAATACTTCTTCTACTTCATACAAAGCACTGTTCAAAATATTTGCAAATGTGAGCTAATTTAATTTCCAGAGCAGGCCCTATTATTAGCCCTATATTAGAGATGAGGATGCTGAGACCCAGGATGGTTAAGTCACTTTTTTCAAGGTCACATCACACAGAGCTGGGTGGGGTCACACAGCTGGCTCCACAGTGGGTCCCTAACTACCTCATAAGGCACCTCTAAAGCGTGCATGACAAAGAGTTCTTCCAGCTACGTTAAATTCTGCTTGTTGTGTCCAGAGACTACTCTCCAGTCTACCTTCTGTGACTGAGGTCTACAAAGTTGCTTAAGGATTGTGCATGGCCCTGAGGTTCAGCTAGGTTGAGTTGCCAAAGCTGGTGGACGCTGCCTCAGGTAGAGTCTCTGGGTCTGGTTGGTCCAGTCCCACCCACAGCCCTATCAGCTGGCAGCAGTATCAGTCCGACCCCAGGGATCTCCTGATATCCAGGTTTAAGGCGTCTGCTCCTCTTCTCTCACCAGCATCATCCTACCTTTGGGGAGATTCAATGTTTGGATGACTTGATAATTAAGATGCCATGTTGGAGGGAGTTTTAGGGAGCAACTTCTAGAAATCACTGCATGGTTTCTGCACTCTGTCAGAGGACACAGTGATAGTGCAACCATGAACTTAAACCACTGTATCCATCAGGGTCCCCACAGGAACAGATGGCACAAGAGAAACCAGAAATAATCCAGGAAGGGTTTGCTTACCAAGTGGCTAAATTTCAAAGACGTGGATGGGGTATAGGAGAAGTAAAGGGGTAAAAGGAACATGAACTGGGGCTAAGGAACTGTTCCCACCCTACACCTAGAAAACAAGGAGAGCGAGTGGCTGCCACGTGTGGAAGGAGGAAACCAGCTGGTGTTGTGAGGAGCACCAGGCTTCTGAGAGGGGATGCGTCCCGCTGAGGTGGCCTGACGGGAGGAGAACCAGAATCCTCCCTCCTGCCATGCTCCTACCAGGAATCCTCCTCAACTGGACCCAAAAGGAAGCAAGGGAGATTGGCATTCCTCTGATGTTGTCCAGACGAGTCGACCTTCCCGGGGAGAGAGCAGAGGGATGGGGGAGAGGGATCCGGAGAGAGAAACCAAAAATATCTGACACTGGGCAAGGCTACGAATAGCATGGAGCTCAGACAGAGCCCACATCAGCGCTACTCGGAAGAAGTTCAAAGCGAGAGGTGGGGACGTCAGAGCAAACACCACAGCAGTGTGGCCTTGCTCTCTCTCCATCTCACAACTGCAAGCCGAAGGTCGTAGAGTCTGTGGTTGGGGGTCAGAGGGTCGTTGTAGTAAATGGTGTGTAGGAAACATCTGGAGTCAGAACAGGGACAGGGACAACACGCAGATTTGACATTTATGATCAGAGAGACAGAGCTGCAGCGTAGCCTGTACTCTTCACCCTGACTGAAATGCTACCTGAAAGAGTCTTAACAGAGTGCAACTTTCATAAACCTTCAGGTAAAAACTATGTGGAAGTTTGAGACCAAAAAAAAAAAAAAAAGTTTTGTCTGAGTCACATCCCTAGCATCTGAGTGTAATAGGTCAAAGCAGAGCATGGTGGGCAAAGAGAAGACTGTTTGTTCTTCTGTTTTTGTCAATAAAGTTTTATTGGCATATAGTCACAGTCATCCATTCGTGCATGGCATAGGGTTTCTCTCCCGCTAAGGCAGCAGAATTGGGTTGGGTCGAGACCCTGTGGCCCACAAAGCCTACAGCATTTATTTAGTAGCTGGCCCTTTGCACATGTCTACGGTGGATTGAGATGTGCAGTGACCTCTCTGGTGGGCTTCAGGTGACTGTGTTAGTAAGGATCACTAAGCTCAAACTAGGAAGGCAGCCACTGGGTCTTATTCATAGCTCAGTCCCCAATGGCTAGCACAGGCCTGGCACAGAATGGGTGCCGCTGAGTGCTTGTTGAATAAAGGAGTGAGCGTTCTTCTGGGCAGAGCCCACACATATTTAGGGAAGTCAGACCCAACGCCGCCATCTCCATAAAGGAACTTCCCTTTAAAGAGGCATGGAAAATACTTACCACAGAATCGGAGAGTATTTTTCTGTGACAGGCTTTCTTTGGGGTTCCTGTCCTTATCTTTCTCCTTCACTTCAGTTGAAAACTTTGATTTGAACTGTTTGAAAAAAAGGAGAAAGGAAGGGATGACTGTCCAATGTGCATGAAGGAAATGAAGTTTATGACCAGTCTGTGCTCTCATCACATTTCCCAGGTAAACGCGAGGCATCACAACAAGAGGAAATGGGGACTCAATGACAATAAACTAGAAGTGGCCGACATAGAAAAACCCCAGGTAGCACACGCCAGAAGATCATTTTACAGCATTTATTCTTTATTTGCAGAGAGATGCATGCACCAGTCAGAAAACATAACCAACTAGTTTGTCTTTTTCCTGTAGTCATCAAAATAAGCCAGTGAAATCTATCTCTGAGGAGCCTGGGTTGCCCAGAGGTGGCTGAGTGGTCCCCAGCCCTCACCCCTGCACATGCTATTGGTCAGATCTTTCTTGGCCTTTGTTGGACAGAGGGTGAGATCTCCGAGCCAGGCAAGTGATCTGCTTCCAGCTGGGTAAGGTGGGAGAGAAGGTCAAATGTTGACTTCAGAGGAAACCCCGATCGAGACAGGCATTATCATGCAACAAATATTTAAGTGCATATTCTGTGTCAAGCATTTTTCTAAGTGTGGGAGATATAGCTGTGAGAAAAAGAGACAAAAATAAAGTTCCTGCTCTTGTGAACTTATATTCTGGGGTGTGTGCACGTGCGCGCACACGTGTGTGTGTGTGTGTGTGTGTGTGTGTGTGTGTGTGTGTGAGAAAGGCAAAGTTTTTATTTAAAAGAAGTTGAACTTGTAGCATGTCAGATGGACAGGTGCTGAAAAGTGTGGGGCTGGAAACGTGGGGAATTTTAAGTAGATTATCTTCCATGTGTTGAAAAGGTCTATTGATAACCTGAGTCTAGAATGCCTGTCACTCTCAAGGTAGTGGGTGCAGGAGCCTTTGCTTGCTTAGATTCAGCATTACATCACCATTGCCCTGGAAAAGTCATTGGCAATTTGATCCTTGTGTCAGAGAGGAAAGTGAGAAAAGTCATTTATTGAAGACTCTACTTTGGAACCAGGTAACGTAGTGCACACCTGTAATCCCAGTGACTTAGGAGACTGAGGCAGGAGCATCTCCAGTTCAAAGGCAGCCTCAGCAACTAAGCAAGGCCCTAAGCAACTTAGCAAGTTCCTGTCTCAAATAAAAAAAATAAAAAGGGCTGGGGATGTGGCTCAATGTTTCTGTGGTTAGGTGCCCCTAGGTTCAATCCCGGTACCAAAACAAAAAACAGCAACAACAAAACCACTCTATTTTGCTGGGGTTTGAAATGTTAGCCCTGCTACAGAGGCCATTCCTTCCCCTTCCCTGACTTCCTGTGTGCATCTTTGATACAACTCACCTGACCAAGCAGAAACAGCTCCTCAATCCTCCAAGAAAACAAGGCTGACCATTTGGAGAGAGGCCAACTGGTGTTTCTTATCAGGTCTAGAAACTTCTACAAGTCAAGGAACTATCCTTCACACTGTCTTCACCGCATTAGGCATTTTTCTGAACAGACGTTTTGGAAATTTTCTGGTGAGAACACTTGGGTGGTCACATATCAACCTATGGGCTTGCACGCCCGCAGCCCCAGGGAGCCAAGTACAGAAAGGATGCCTTAAACACACTGAAAACCACAGAGAGTGATCCTCTTGAACACTTAATTTAATTGGCTTGGCCAATTAGATAAAATCATTCACAAAACCACTTCTAAGAAGCATTGTGCAGAGACTGAGGACGCGGTGTAAGGATCAAAACGCCCCTCCCCTGAATAAGGAGAAGCGCTTTCAGTATCTGATGAAAGGAGACCAAAAAGGGGCCAGGGGACCCACTCTCCAGTCTCCCCAGGTGTGTGCTGAGTGAGGAGGGAGGTGAAATTGGGGAAGAGCCAGAGGAAGTTCCCTGATGCTCCTGGGGACACTCTCTGCAGGATGGAGCTAAACTGGTTCCGACAGTGTTGGGGGGGGGCGTCTGGCTGAAGACGTGCTTCCTACAGCCCCTTCCCTGCAATGGATGGCCCTCTTCTTGCAGCCCCCACTTTTGCCTGGGAGCCATGGTCTCCATACTGTGGAATGGAAGTGAGGGCTCCCCAGCTGGACCCACAGTCCTGAACAAGTGTAAGTGCAGAATTTCCTGCAGCCTCCGCGGAGATCCCCCTGGTCCCAGAGCACACCCTCAGAGCCATCCAACTGCCTGACACTCCTGCTGCCTCTCAGGGCTCTGCTGCCCTTTCCCACACTGTAGACACACACACACACACGTGCACACACACACACACTCAGTCTTTGCATCCTTAGCTTTGCTTCTTCCTCATTTCTCTTCATTCTCACTCTAGATTTAAATACAAGCTACCTCAGATTGCTCTTCGGATTTTTAACGTTATATACGAACAAAATCACCCCCTTGCTCCCCCAGTTCAGCAGTGTGGATGTGACCTCTGCCTGAGTGGATCATTTGGGCCGCAGTTGCCCTGCTTGGGAACTGAAGTAACTCCAGCCCTCTCCTTGTACGTACGCCAAGACACGCTGTATTTAAGAAGGGTTGGAATTCCCCAAGGCATTTTCTTTCTAATGTTTTGCATATTTGCTTATTTTTCCCACAGGAAACTTTACAGTTAAGTGTGCATTCCTAAAAGCTGGTGATACTCCCCCAGTGTTTGCAGCTCTGTGCACTCTGCTCCCAGCTTGGCTGCAACAGCAGGGCCCACATCCTCTTCCTCCTTGTATGGCTTGCTCAATGGCGTCTCCTTTTCTCATTTGCTTGGTAAATCTGAGCTATTGCCTTATCCAGGACTCCTCTTCACACATAAGAAACATCTCCAAAAACCAATCAGACCCCGTTATGTTTTAATCTCTTCTAGGTTCAAACTCAATCATTTCCTGGACATCAGTTCCAAGGGCTCCCTGTAGGGCTGGCCACGCAACACAAAGCTCATCCCACTTTCAAAGTCAATAATTACGTGCCAGGTCATGTTTCCCAGTTATTCATGAAGTGTCACAACTAGGGGAAACAGGGACCAAAGGACAATACACTACAGGAAGTCACTGATGTTCACACACACACACACACACACACACACACACACACACACACACACAGAGTCAGGGAACTGTTTTATAGCATTTATTCTTTATTGGAGGAGAAAGAGGAGCAGAGTCAGAGGATATAACTAGCTAATTAACAATCACCTCATCAACCATCAGAATAAACCAGTGAAATAACTGCTGAAATTCTCAGCTTCCCTTTGGCACCCTGGGCAGGTCTTGAGCCACCACATGGTACAGAACGTCAGCAAAGGGATCACCAGTGCAGAGCGGGGAGCGCAGGAGAGGAGCCAAGGGCTGGCGCCATTCTCAAGTCTCTGAAAAACTGTCAACAACGTTTGCTTGAGGATGCAAACACTTTCTGAACTAGGTGGCGATACTGTAAGTGTTACCTCTTCCTCAGAACTTGAGGTCAAAGTGATATTCCAAATTAGAGAGATTTAAGAGCTTCAAAAGATTCCCATGCCTGGATCTGAGTTTCAGCCGAGTCCTGCGACTACTTATGGGGGACCTGCTGGGTGTAGGTGCTAAACGTGGCCATCTCATCCTACGGCTCTAGGGTGGGGTTTTCATGAGCCAGTTCCTAAGAATGGCCATCCCACAGTTGTACGGTCCAAAACATGTCTGGTCATGTACGGCGATCACTTTGCTAGATGCCACAGGCTTTTGGAAGTACTCTAACGGCAGGCAGCACACACTCAGTAGCTAAGGGACCAAACGTGAACGCAGAATTCCCTGGAAGCTCCGTGCCTGGTCTTCAGTTTTAGGGCACCCAGGGTGGTGCTTTGGGAAGATTAAACTGACTACAAGGAAAACTGGAACATGTTTTTCAGGAGACTGAAAGCCAGGTAAACTCATGCAGTATCTGTGGCAGAGATTTGGGCAGATCCCGTATAATAATAAAGTGGAAAGAAGGGACTTGGAATGGACTTGGAAGATGTTCGTTAAAATTCATTTAAATTAACCATAAAGGAAAGGCTGAGAGAAAGTCTGTAAGAAATAACGTGCTGATTAATCTCAATTCTAATCAACAAGAAACAATACAGTTAAATAAGTTAGATGGAACAAAAGGAAGTTGCCACATACTTAGGTTAAGAAATAGCTAACAATTAAAACCATAATGACATTCAACTTACTGTATAATAGATACCCTTAAATACACAATTGTAGTAAATATAGCCTAACTCAATAACATTAAAAGAAATAAAAATTCAGCTCGAGCATAAAGGGGACGGAAGTCATTTGTTTAGTGGTGGGGTGGGCTGGGGCATGTTTGAATGAACAGATGAGCTTGTCAAGACTTTCCTGCCAGAGAATCTCCACGGCTTTCAGCTGGAGGCGAAATTCCAGGGAAAAGTGATTGGGTCACTGAGAGCCCAGCATTGCTTTGGAATAAAAGAAGGAAATTTGAAATACTCCTTCCTTCCTCCCTCCCTCCCTCCCTCCCTCCCTCCCTCCCTCCCTCTCTCTCTCTCTCTCTCTCTCTCTCTCTCTCTCTCTCTCTCTCTCTCTCTCTCTCCCAGAACCATTGGCAGAGATTAAAATCACCTCCAATGGAAACTTCCCTGAGTTCATTTTCTGCCCACATTCACTTCACCATCACATGTGCTAAATATCAAGTTTAGGAACAAGTAGAGAAAACTCAGTATGTTAAATGAGACCTTAAGCAAACTGTGCGTCACGTGAGGACGTCACTGGGTCACCTAGCAAATGCTTATCCTGGGGGACTGTGAATCCCCTTCAGAATGACGCTGGGACAGCACCTCCGTAGCTTGTGCCTCCATCTGGTGATGAGCTACTCCATGGGCTCCAGCCTTCTTCCACTGGCTCCTTTCCCAAGAAAGTTATCTTGTCCTTCAAGTCCTGCCTCCTGGTCTACTCCAGAGGGACTAATTGTTCTTCTGATGGACATTCACTCATGTTTTGGTTTCCTTTGTTTTAAGTTTGATTGTCTGCTGCTCTAATTTTGGTTTTCACTCAGAATCAAGAAAGGCAAATACAAAAACGTGTTGACCAATAAAACAAAGAAAAGTGCATCTCCAGATTTCCAGCTGTTAATCTGCTGCAGCTGTGACAATAAAGTGTCCAAAAATGTAGTATAAAAGACTACGTAAATAATCTCATTGAATACAAAATACACACGAATTATGTATAATAGACACATGTTTACAAAGGCACAGAAAACATTTGAAAAGACACCCATCTGTTTTCCTAGGAAGTAGGATTGAGACTATTGGGAAGAATAGGGACTTTTACAATATCAATCATTCCTTTACTGGTTGATTTTATTTTCAAACAAATCCTCTTATTTAAAAAAAAAATAAAAAATAAAAAGCAAACACATGTCTTCCACACTAGGTCTGGGAAAACTCTGGTTCATTTAAGGTCAGATACGTACCAGGAGCCCACACCTACTTCCCCAACAGGACAGTCCTTCAAGACGTTCTCCAGTGATTTTCCTCAGAGCGTGTTGGTCCTGCTATGGGGCACCTCTCCGGGGCTTCACACAGCCCAGGCCACTCGAGAGGCCACACCACCCAGCAGTATACACTGACAAATAGGGGTAAGTGAGGCAGCCTCTCCCTCACGCTGTGTGGTAACAAAGAGGATCACTGCCCAAGAGAAACTCAGGACAGGCAAAAATCACAAACAACATATTTGATGCCAAGTATTTGTACCCAGGATTAAGCAGCCATTCTCCAGCAGAGGCCTTTTCTCGGGGCCATATAGACCCTCAGGCCTGAGATTCCTTCTTCCTGTCTCTCTGGCCTCTCCAACACTCTCCCTTCTCTTTTCTAGCTACCAGTCTTCAATCCTAAAATCCCTGTACTTAATGCTAAATTTCCTATCTGCTCAAAGTAAGCTTTAGAACTTACCTTTAAAAATATGTCAGAAATTACATGGAAGAGACCCTGCCTAACAAAAGACTTTCTATCCAGGGTCTCTTTCTGTAGCAAATGGGAAGTAATCAAGTAAACCAGCATCAGATTCTGCGACGGGCTTCAAATCAGACCAATGGAGCCCACTGGGGATTCTGTCACTGGAATCATCAGAGGTGGAAAATCAGGGTGTGGCTTTGTCCAGGGCATGGGAGTGGAGTGAGGGAAGGTATTCCTAAGGCAATAACACCAGCAAAACATTCCCCAAGCACTAAGGAGCAGGCACCAGGCAAGGGTACCATTCGTGTGACATCTCATTCAGTTTTCACAAGGCGATAGGGTCATAAGGGGAAAAAAATTGTCCTGAACCAGCTCCGTGTGCTATAAATTATAACCTGCTTTAGAAAAGACATTAGGATTTTCCTGATAATCCCTTTAAGCAGTTTTCTGATTGACATTAACAGGATTAAGACTTGGTCTGGGAAATCACCTCCCACCCCACACTGGTGAATCAATCAAGAGTCTAGTGACCTTTCCTAATGCCTTATTTTTCTTTTGAAAATCAGTTTAACAATAATAAGCTCCACATTGTCCTCTGTACCCAAAGTGACTCCTACTCGGCCTGTAAGATCTTTTTCCCCTTGTTGCAAGACTTTCATAAAATGTGGACACCAGCTCATAACCAAATCACCTGAAGATTTTGTTTAACTAAGAAAATATTATGACTTCCCATTTAACAAGAAGTAATAGGGCTAGAGCATGAAGGTGGATTTTCCTGACTTAAACTTCAGGCTTCTGGCCACTCTATTTCATATCCCCATACGTGGACCAGCTTCTCATGTCACTCAGAGTTCTTACCATAAAGTCTGGGACTGTCAATCCCATTTCTCCACTGACACAGTTCTCTCAAAGTTCTATGAGTGAAGATGTCAAATCACCTTGACAAACTTGAATGCTGATTTTCCAATTTTCACTTTGGTGATGGAATCTCAAATGGGGAGAGTCAGTTGGATTTGCAGCCTAAGTCTTCCATCAGTAAGTTCAGACTCCTTCTTTCAGGGTGCCATGTTTCTGTGAAGTAATTTAGTCATATTAAACTAAGGTAGCTATTTAACTAATGGGACAGCTCAACAGATACTAAGACTGTACATTTTATTTCCCATTCTGTTTATTTTCGTGCTGTCCATGAACTAGGATGTCAAATGATGAGCAATTCTTAGAAATTCTTTGATGCATCTATAATTCTCAATTACATATAACATTCTCATTTCTATCCTATTGGTGAAAATGAGAGAAAAATCAACCTGATTGAAACACCATTTCAAAAAATGTTATTGACTGAAAACTAGCCATCAGACCACATGCACTCAACCCACACTTACATAGAAAGTACTCTTGTCAAACCAAAGATTGATTCAAAGCAAACTCTTATTAATGGGGAATGTTGAATTTATAAATTCCCTACCTATGGATCATGGTCTTATCACCTTAGCCTTTGAACTTAACTGCGACTTCAATTAAGACACCAACTTGTGGCACTTCTTTTTGGTTCAGGGAGAGGTTACATCAGTCCTTTGAAATCCTTGAAAAGACGATTAGTCTAGAGTGGAATGTGGGGAGCAACCACGAAATAAACAAGTTTCTCCTGGTCTATGCAAGTAATTCGACTTACACTGAAAAAGAAGCACCAAGAATGATTTTTTTTCTCTTAACATTTGTTCCATATAGATTATTTCTAATCTACTAATATTAAAGGACTTAATGGAATGCTGGTTTAAGTAAGAGATTCTTCTTGGGAACACAGTTCCAGTAGGTTTCTTCTATGGGAATGAAAAATACAAACCTTGAATTAAAGAACTTCAGAATGATGAATCTGGTGACAAGAATGGTTGTGGACAAACACATCCCTGACTACCTCTGTGACAGAAGATGGTCCTTCTCAGTTTGAGAGCACTTAACAATATCTCCCATGTAGCCTTGAAGAAATTGAGCATGAAATGGTCCAAGTGAGCTCTGCATGCTTTAGCCCACATTCAAAGCAGGAAGTGGTTCTTATCACCAGCTCAGTACAGGATGCAGATCTGAGACAGAGACGGCAGAGAGAACGCAAACAAGATTTGATGCTCACCTGAAAGAGAAACTTACAGTGAAGGAAAGAGCCAAGTGACATGCCTTTGACTAATATGAATAGAAGTCGCAGCACTTGCAGAGGGTGGAGGAAGGCATGGGCACTCCATCACAACCTCCTTCAGTGGGGACTGTCCTAATTTGGAAAACATCAACAGATGACGTCGCACGTTTTATCATCGTACAATGTTTTGAAATAAATCCACAGTGTAAAATGGCTAAATCTAGTAATTAACAAATCCATTACTTCAATTATCATCTTTAGGGTGATAGCAGTTAACAACCACGCTCTTTTACATTTTTCAGAATACAATATATCATTGACTCTAGGCATCTCCCTATGATAGACTCTTGAAATGTATTCCTCCTGTCTCACTATACAGCACCTCCCTCTCCTCCCCTCCCTTCCTCCCCTGGCCTTTGTTACCCATGGAGCTCTTCTTGGTCAGCAGTCTCCAGAAACGCAAGTCAAAGCACAATGAGATAACACTGTTAGAATGGCTACTATCACAAACACAGGAGAAAGCAAGTGTTATGAAGGCCGTGGAGAAAGGGGAATCTTTGTACCATTGGTGGGAATGTAGCTTACCACAGCCATCATAGAAAATAACACAGACTTTACTCAAAAAATTAAAAAAAAAATAGAACTACCATATCGCCAGGTGCCTAAAATCCCAGCATCTTGGGAGGCTGAGGCAGGAGGATTGCAAGTTCAAAGCCAGCCTCAGCAAAAGTGAGGTGCTAAGCAACTCAAATTATACCTTGTCTCTAAATTAAAAAAAAATAGGGCTGGGGATGTGGCTCAGTGGTGCTGAGTTCAATCCCTAGTACCCAAATAAAAAATAATGAAAAATAGAAGGGAGACCAGAAGTGTGGAAGAAAGGAACTGTGGGTGGGGCACCAATAAAAATAAATAAATATTTTAAAAAACTACCATATGATCCAGTGATCACTCTTCTACATATATATCCAAAGAAAATAAAATTACTATATCGAAAAATTATGTACACTCCTATGTACATAATTTATGGAATCAACCCAAGTGTTCAGTTAACTGATAAGTTGGTGAAGAAAGCCCAGTACATAAACAATGGAATACTATTCAGCCATAAAAAGAAGAGAACCCTGTAATTTATGGAAGCATGGATTAACCTGAAGAGCATTATGTTAAGTGAAATAAGCCAGGCACACAACAGGCACAAAAAATATTGCATGCTCTCAATTATGTGGAATCTAAACATGCTGATATCACACAAATTACAATGTATAAAGTCCTATCCTTGTGCACACAGACACAGACAAGGTGTCATGAGACCCACGAAAGAGAAATGGTGGAACTTCAATAGTGCGAGAAGAAAAGATATCCAGGTTATCAAAAGTCTACCAACAAAGAAAATCCCAAGACAAGACAGATTCTCAGCCAAGTTCAACCAGAACTTCAAAGAACTTAAACCAATACTCCTCAAATTATTCCATGAAATAGAAAATGAGGGAACACTTCTAAACCCATTCTATGAAGCTAGTATCACCCTGATACCAAAACCAGGCAAAGGCATATCAAGGAAAGAAAATCTCAGACCAATATCCCTGATGATCATAGATGCAAAAATTCTTATAAAATCCTGGCACATCACATACAAAAACATATTAAAAATACAGTGCACCATGATCAAGGGAGTTCATTCCAGGTATGCAAAGTTGGTTCAACATATGGAAGTCGTAAATGTGATTCATTATATCAACACACTTAAAGACAAGAATCACATGATTTTCTCAACAGATGTGAAAAAGCATTTGACAAAATTCAGCATCCATTCATATTCAAAACTAGAAAATCTAGGAATAATAGAAACATATCTCAACAGTATAAAAGGTATATATATACATACATACGTTGTAACCCCAAGGCCAATATCATTCTAAATGGAAAAAAATTGGAAGCATTCCCTCTGAAAACTGGAATAGAACAAGGGAGGCCCTCTTTCACCACTTAGTCAACATAGTCCTTGAAACCCTACCAGAGAACCATTTGACCCAGTTATCCGGTTCTTTGACATATACCCAAATGAATTAAAATCAGCATACTACAGTGACATGGCCACATCAATATTTATAGCAGCGCAATTTACAATAGTCAATCTTTGGAACCAACCTTCAGGTGCTCTTCAACAGATTAAAGGATAAAGAAAATGTGGTATATGTACAGAATGGAATATTACTCAGCTATAAAGAAGAATAAAATATGGAATTTGAAGGTAATGGGTGAAACTGGAGACTATCATGCTAAGTGAAATAAGCCAATCCCCCAAAACCAAAGGTTCTCTCTGATATGTGGATGCTAACCCATAACAGTGGAGGGTATGAAGGGGAAGTATAGAAGTTTATTTGATTAGATAAAGGGGAATGAAAGGAAGGGAGGGGGTGGGAATAAAAAAAACAGTAGAATGAGTTGGATATAATTTTGCGATGCTCGTATATGATTACATGACAAGTGTTACTCCACATCATTTTCAACCCCAAGAATGGGATCAAAACTGTAATGGGGTGCACTTGCGTCTGTATGCTATATCAAAATAGACCCTATTATCATATATAAAAACCACCAAAAAAAAAGAAGGAAAGAAAGAAATCCATGCTATACCAGAATAAAGATGCTTCCCTCAAAGAAACACAGAGTAAAAGGTCTCCTCCGTAGGTTCTTCATAAACACTGAAGGCTTATATAAGAATTCAACTCTACCTGGCATTCAGAGATATGTTTATATGGGTGTGTGTAAATGTACATGTGTTTATATTATATTGGGAGTCTGTATGTATTCATAGTTAAATATAAAGTAATTCTCATTCCAAAACAAATAATTATTTTGATATTTTCATGAAGCACTGTTTAAAAATTCTGTTTTAGGGGCTAGGGATGTGGCTCAAGCGGTAGCGTGCTCGCCTGGCATGCGTGCGGCCCGGGTTCGATCCTCAGCACCACATACAAAGATGTTCTGTCCACCAAAAACTAAATATATATATATGTATATATATATTTAGTTTTTATTTTTATATATATATATATAAAATATTTATATATATATATATATAAATTCTCTCTCTGTCTAAAAAAAAGACTTTCTTAAAAATTCTGTTTTATATATGTAAATATATAAATCATATCTAGATAGATCTATCTCTGTAATCTATCATCTAAATATACAGAGAAAGAGATTGAGATTTAATAGAATTGCTCCTACCTGCTTATTATACTTAACATTGTGGTATCCAGAGTGGGTTAAAGGGAGAAGCAGCCTCCCTTCCGGAGCCCTATATTAATGCCCCTTTAGTTTATTGGGGTTGATGGCCTGTCCTGTGTAATATGAAATGTGTGTGTGGTTTTCACTTCCCATCTGTGTCACGGAGAACCAGCAGCATCTTTATGGACGGGATCTAGTTCAGATGAGGCATATCGAGTTAGGGTGGACCTTAATCCAATGACTTCTCTCCTCGTAAGAAAAAAGAGACAGAGACACAGGGACCATGCTACGTGACCTCAGAGGCAGGCGCTGGAGTGACTCAGCTGCGGGGAGACCAAGGACGCAGGTAACTCCCAGGAGCTGGAAGGACAGGCGGAGGATCTTCCTAGAGACGTTGGAGGGTGCAGGGCTCTTGACTCCAGACTTGGTTTCGGATGTCTATCCTACTGGGTGGTCAGGTGATGAATTTCTGTTGCTTTAAGCCACCTTATTTGTGTCACTTTTTTATGGCATCCTTAGGAAACTAGTACACCACGTTACTTAAATCTGAAATGTCCCTGGGACCCGAAGCACACGTTACACAGCACAGGAACCGGTCGATCTACCTCTGGGCGGCAATGAATGGGTGCTCTGGCCGGTGGCTTCCAGGGCTCTCCCCACAGGCCCACCCCTAAGTGTTTAACCAGACCTCTGCTTTTTCAACAGTGACAGATTTGGAAATAAAGCTCCTCTCCAGGCCTGCAGCATCATGTGCTGTCCTCTTGCTCTTTTTACTATCATATGGCATGTGGGTTAATATCTGTGTTAATATCTGTGATCTGATCTTGCAGGCATTTCCATGCATAAAGTCACTGTCTTTGACAGAAAACAAGAGGAAGAGCATTCTGCCTTGGATCTCAGAAGAGTATATAGATGGTGTGAAGCTCTGGATGTGATATGAGGTTGCCTCCAAGGGTTCATGCATTGAAGCTTAATCCCCTCTGTGAGGTTTTATTAATAAAGTTGCCCAGCCTCAAGCATTCCATTACAGTAATGAAAAACAGACTAGTGCAGATAAGTACACAGGGAAGTTTCAGTCTCCACTGGCTTTAACACTTTATCCTCTTTGGTAGAAGGAAGAGCTGGGAGGAATATAGAGTTGTGCTTTCCAATAGAACTTTCTGAATTGTAGTCTGCACTACCAAGTAGGGCAGCTGTGTGTGGTAGGTAGCTACTGAGCCCTTGAAATGTGGCTGGTGTGATCCATGAACCGAATTGCAAATTTAATAACTTAAATTTAAATTAAACAATGAAGACCTAGAGTCAAACTTCCTGGTAAGGAGAAGACAGTCAACAACAGGGAGAGGGCAAATAGAGAACGTCAAATGAAATAAAGCACCAAAATTAACTCAATCAAACCCAGTAAAATTAACAGGAAACTACAGTTCAAGTCAACTAAACAATAAATTCATTCAGATAAATATATCTTTGCCCTTTCTTCCATCATGTTTACCAAATATAAAGCACCCGAATGAATAATAATTTTTAAAATATTCTATAATCATTAACCAAATCAGCCAAAAAAGTTGATCTTGTAAACTCAATGGTCACAACCATATTGGATTAAAGGAGTTTAAATATAGAATGATGATGATTTTATGTGCAGAAAATAAACAATTTAGATGAGTGTGTAAGATCAAAATTCAGTCAAAGAAAAAGAGATGTAAATCTAAAAGAATGACCAAAATAGTCATTATTTTTTTAAATAGTAACAGGGAAAAAAGAAGAAATGGGGGGGGGGGAGAAGGAAGAGGAAATCAATCAGAAAGGAGAAGAGAAGAAGGAGGAAGGAAGAGACATAAAAGAAGTAAACAAATCCTCATCCACAAATTCAAAGGCTGTCAGCATTTGGAGGAACCATTAGGGAAATTCCTAAAAGTTGAAGCAGTCACCACTTTTGAAAAGAAAACCATGAGACAGATAACTTGAAGAAATGTCATATAGAGACATCTGAAGAGAAAGGTGACAATTCCTACAGACTAACTAGTGCCTAAGCCACCAGAACCAGGTACACTCTACAGCTGGGTTCAGGATCTAGTGGAGAAACCCACAGCAACACTCAGATCATCCTCAAAGGCATCCAAGCTCACCATCAAAACCAGGAATCCCACTTCTGTGGTGCCTCAGATCTAGGAGGACATTGAATCTGCCCAAATATTCCCTATTGACATTGATAAGAACAACGCAGTGGCATGTTTTGTTGGGAGAGTATGTAATATGGCTTATAGCTAAAGCAGAGAAGAAATTGAATCATGGGGGTAATAAAAATCCCCTGTCAGTGGAAAAGCTCCATCTTTGGAAGATCAAAGATTGATGGAAACTTGTAACAAATTTGGTCCTCCTTGTGTGTGGAGAGAGATTTAAAGTTGTGTCAGACTTTATTGCATTTTTTAAAATTTTGGAATATACAACATCGGTGATCAATTAATCAAATGACGCTGAATAAAATATTGAACAGCTCTAATTTAGAGTAGGTCTTTCAGATATTATAGACACACTTGCCAATCCTAATGCAAGATGCCTGTGTTTTCGTAACCTGATGACTGACTGACCAACACTCCTCCTGGTGTCTGCCTTTGGTGACTGCCATCTATTCAGCTGGCTTTCTTAGCAACCGCAGACATCCTAGTAGAGGCACATGTGGGTCTGTCATAGCTTCATCCACTGCCCAAATTTTTGGATTTTTAAAAAAACTGTACCTGTCAATTTAAAGAAATAGAATGGGTTATATGTATAGTTTGGCTAGTTTTATTGGAATTAATTTAAAATGTTGGATAAAATGAAAACAAAAAAAAAATATCTTAAATCTATTTATAAACTGACAAGAAAGTAAGAAATCCTCAGATTAAAAGCTCGGTCATGACAGGCACCCAGAATCAAAAGCAGAGTCAACATTTATCATTGCCATGAACTTGAGCCTGAATGTCCAAAGTCTTGCAGAATTCAGAAGATACTAGGACCAGGCTCAATCCAGATGTGATTTAATAGAAAGTTCCTCCATGAACCCCAAACCCTATATTCTTAGGGTAGACCTTAGAAATAAACCTGCTTTCTGCCTCTCCCACAGGGGAGAGCAAGGATATGAGCTCTCCAGAGTCACTGAGTTTAAAGGGAAAAATCTCCCTGAGAATTTGTGACCACATACTGAACCTTTGTATGGTTTGCAAATGAAATTCACAAACTTATATTGTTAAAAAGAGTTAACCCCAAAATTGATCTCAGACTGGTGGTAGTACTGGTTAGGTGACAAAGCCAAATATAATTCCTTTCTGGAAGAACTACCTTCATCTTAGAAGCAGAAGGTGAGATGTGGACTAAAAAGAGAATAGTGAGTTTGAAGATGAAGCTGACTGAACTACTCAGAGTAAAAGAACACAGAGAAAGACATAGGAAATAGGAGAGATCAAGAATTATGGAAAATGAGAGGAGATTCAAGATGGCAGTTTAAATAAAGGAAGGCTGCATTCCTGGTCACTCTGTGACGTGGGATTCAAGCAACGGCAGTACTTCTCCTGAGTGACGTGGGTAAAAGAGGGATTTCACTAAAAATCAATTTTGGATAGTCAGAGTGTCTTAGGGACTCAGAACTTTTGGTATATTAACAAAGAAGAAAGAGCTGGGCCACATTGGAGCTGAGCCAGTTATAGTAGCTGCCATGTGCTGGCTCATCACAGAGGAAGGGAGAGCTCAGGGAGAAACAGATTTGGTATGGAAAACCTGTGATCCAAAAATAGGCTTAAATTTAGCTGATCCAGAGGCTATGCTGTGCACTGGTGCCTGAAAAGTGCTGTTTCCCACCTGTCCATGGAGACAGGAGCCATCTTGAGGCAGCCATGCTGCCCCTACTGCTGTGGAGCCAGGGGATTGTAGCAAACACTGCCATCCTCTATCCCAATGGCACCTGGGGTGCACCAAGCCTAACATAAGTGAAATGGGCACAGAGGAGATTTTACCAGGGGGATTCAAGTTGGAAAAGCAAAGGGGAGGACGACTTGCTTCTCCTTTGAGTCTGGCAGCTCATGTGACCACCTGAAGTGGGTCCAGAATCTGAACAGACAGGTGTGAAATCAAAGCCTGGGAGGGCTGTATTCCTGGGCAGCAGAGGGTGTGGGGGATTGGCTCTCCTACCCCAGGAGAATTTTTTGGAGGCTCGGGACATCCAGACCCCTGACAGAGATGAGCAACTGACAGGCCCAAGTGTGTGTGTGTGTGTGTGTGTTGTTGATCTGACCAAGGGGTGTGTTGATCTGATCTCTCCCGAGCAGTCACTGCCCAACCAAGCCTTGGAGGCCTGATTAGACCTACTGTCCACACACAGGAACTCCCCTAATAGAACTCTGTAGCAGCTCCACCCATGGAGTGCACTCATCTGGTCTGTGCCTACAAAACCCCAACTGACAGTAACCCCCCTCATCCTACCTCAAACTGGTGAGAACAGAAGCTGAGAATTTTCAACTGGCTTTAGTGTTAGGCAGCTCCAACTGGCAACCCAGAGAGCCACACAAAAAGAGGAGAGGGTTAACAACCCCCAGTCCTTGCTCTTGCTCTCAGTAACTAAATAAAGAGGAATTGGAAAGAAAGACAGTTGGGCATAGTCGGTGACCATTCATTCTTGTCAACTATGTTGAACACCTCAGTGGAGATAATTCTGTCATTTTTATTAAGAACCCTCTCTCTCTCTCTCTCTCTCTCTCTCCCTCATATTAGTGTGTGTGTGTGTGTGTGTGTGTGTGTGTGTGTGTGTTCTTGATATGCAGATTGGTCCAGGGACATATATGCATATACATATTTGTTTCTTTTTTCTCATTTTTATTTATTTATTTATTTATTTTTAAATATTTATTTATTTTTTTAGTTCTCGGCACACACAGCATCTTTGTTGGTATGTGGTGCTGAGGATCAAACCCGGGCCGCACGCATGCCAGGCGAGCGCGCTACCGCTTGAGCCACATCCCCAGCCCTTTTTTCTCATTTTCAGCATTTTTAAAAATATAGACATTTACTTTTGTCTTGTCTTTTGAGGGTTAAGGTTTTTGGGGTTTGTATATTTTGGTTTTGTTTTCATTTATCTGTTTCTCTTTCTCTCTTTTCCTAGTAACAGTCAAATTCTATTGTTCTCTCTTTCTCCCTTGATTTCGTTTCTCCTATTTTTGCTTTCTTCCTTATAACCATCACCTGCTACATCTCTCCTGCATTCTTTCTGTTCACTTTTTGAAATTGTAAACTCTTTTCTACCTTCCCAGCACATTTTCTTTACTCTTAATTAACTGTATCTTTGCCATCTTTTAGAATTGATTTATGTAACTCCTGCCCATACCATTAATGCTGATGAATTATTGCCTCTGTGGAGGACAGTTGACATGTGCTGTTTGCTTTAAAGCCAGATCTAGTTCATGGCTATTGTTTACTGTTGACAGTTGCTGACCCCACCATTCCTGTTTTTTTGTGGTACTGTTGTAGATGTCATAGTAGGAACTGGGTATTTATTTTAATGCTATGTATTGTTGTGTCAGTTGTTTCTATTGTTTATTTTGCCTTACTCTGTGAGGAACTGGGAAACTACAGGGACACTACAGCTCACAGGGTGGAGAATCTGCTATTGAACTAAAGTCAATCAAAGCACAACACACCTTGCTCCACACACAAAATAATGACACTGAATTTTCAGCTATACTTAAATACAAAACTCACACTAATTATCAGGCCCCAAGTATATAAATAAGGGTGGGCCCCCAGGTCCCACCTATGGGCATCCACTGTTCCAGCAAAAACAGAGAACACAAAGGCTGTGGATGCTGCACTAAAAGGGGTGTCTCAATCTAGATCACCCTAAGACACTTGGCAAGTAAAGACTGTCCCCTAAAAAGGCCCACACAAGAGTAGAAGAGAAGTATCTCTGAACAGATGCATAAAACCCAACATAGAAATACAAGAAATATGAAAAAAACAAGGTAACATAATATCTCATAAAGTTCATAGTTCACCAGCAACTGATCCCAAAGATATTTAAATGGATGAAATATCAGATAAAATAATTCAAAATATTCATCATAAAAATGATCAATAAATTCCAAGGGAACACAGAAAAACAACTAAACAAATCAAGGAAGTCAGTACAGGATAGGAATGAGAAATTCAACAAGGATATAGAAATATTGAAAAAGAACCAGACAGATATCTTGGAAATGAAAGACAGTAAATCAAAATAAAATATTCAGTTGAAAGTCTCTCTAATAGAGTAGACCATTCTGAAGAGAGAATCCGAGAACTGGAAGACAAAGTGAATAGCCTTGAACATTTAAACAGCATTAAGGAAAAGAAAATAGATAACTATGATCAAAATGTACTCTGGGACAACATTAAGAGACCAAATTTTAAAATCACTGGAATTGAGGAGTGTTGTGAGAGCAGGATAAGGGAACTGATAACCTCTTCAGGGAAATAACATCAACAAAAAAATTTACAAACCTTGAGAATGAGATAGATACACATCTAGATACAGGAGGCATTCAGAACCCCAAATGAACAATACTAAAAAAGAAACCCTCCATGACAGATTATAATTAAAAATGCCTAACATTCAAAAAAGGATGAAATTTTAAAAGCCTCAATAGAAAAACATGAGATCATATTTAAAGGCAAGACTATCAGAATAACTTCTGATTTATCAGCACAAGCTCTAACGGCCAGAAGGGATTGGAATGATGTGTTTCAAGTCCTGAAAGAAAATAACTGTCAACCAAGACTACAATATCCAGTAAAGCTATCATTAAAAGTTGAAAGAGAAAAAAATCTTCCAAGATAAGCAGAAACTAAAAGAATTCATGACAACTATACTGGCACTACAGAATTTACTTAATGAAATACTCCATATAGAGGAAACCAAAAACAAACCCAGAGTTCACAAATGAACAAATCTCATTTTAAGAGTAGCTAAGCAAATAAGAAACGGGGCCAAATTAAGTATTATAAATAAGTTAAAATGATAGGAAGTAATAAACATCTGTCTGTAATAACACTAAATGTAAATGATCTCAACTTGCCAATTAAAAAACATAAGCTGGCAGAAGGGATGAAAAAACAAGACCCAACTATATGTTGTTTTCAAGAGATGTGCCTTTCACGCAAAGATAGACACAGGCCGAAAGTGAAAGGATAGAAATTGACAAAAAATGCAAATGGAACCCCAAACAAGCAGGAGTAGCTATTCTCATAGCTGACAAAGCAGACTTCAAACCAAAATTAATCACAAGAGATAAAGAAGGTAACTTCATACTGGTAAAGGAAATAATCCAAGAAGATATAATAATTCATATTTATGCCCAAAACATGGGTGCAACTAATTACATAAAAAAGCACTACCAAAATTGAGGACCCAGATATACCCAAGTACCATAATACTGGGTAATTTCAACACACCTCTCATCATGTCTCATCCAGACATATATTTGGTAAGGACTCTTTGGACCTCCCCTAAAATATTATAAATCAAATGGACTTAACAGGCATCTATATTTCATCCAACAAGAGCTAAATATACTTTCTTCTCAATAGCTCATGAAATTTCTCCAAAATAAAAGTTTAGGTCACAAAGCTACTCTTAGTAAATATAAGAAAAATTTATATAACTTCTTACCTCTTATCAGATGATAATCACATGAAATTAGAAATCAGCAAAACCCTACAAAACTATATAGAAATCAAAAAAGGAATTTTAATAATTTTTGACTCACTGAGCATAGTGATACACCAAAGCAAAACATCTGGGACATTAAGAAGGTAGTACTAAAAGGAAAACGTATAGCTATGAGTGCATACATAAAATCAGAAAGATCCTCAGTAAACAAATTAATGATGCACCTCAAGGCCCTTGAAAAAGAACAAACCAATTCCAAAACAAATAGAAAAAAAGAAATAATTAAGATCAGAGCCAAAATCAATGAAATTGAGAATAAAAAAAAAACTACAAAGAATCAATGAAACAAAGAGTTGGTTCTTTGAAAAGATAAACAAGACTTATAAGCCCTTAACCAAAATTACCAAAAGAAAAAGAGAAAATACAAATGAATAAAATGAAAGGAGAAATCACCACAGACAACCAGCAGATCATTAGGAGCTATTTTGAAAATTTTTACTCCAATGAATTGTAAAACCTAGAAGAAATGGATACATTTCAAGACAAATACAATCTGACAAAACTGAATCAAGAGAACATAGAAAACCTGAACAGACCAATAAATACCAATGGGATAGAAAGAGAAATAAAAATGCTTCCAATAAAAAAAGCTCAGTTCCAGATGGATTCTGAGATGAATTCTACAAAAACTTTATAGAACTAATGTCAATACTCCTCAAATTATTCCATGAAATAAAAATGAATGAAAATTTCCAAACTCCTTCCTTCAAGCCAGTATCACACTCATACCCCAACCAGATAAGAACACAACAAGGAAAGAAAGCTACAGACCAATATCCCTGATGAACTTAGATGTAAAAATACTTAACAAATTATTATCAAATTGTGTTCAACAACATATTAGGAGCAACATATTATAAACCACAAACAAGTTGGTTTTACTCCAGAGATGCAAGGATGGTTCAATATATGCAAATCAATAAGAGAAGTTCATCACATAAACTGAAATAAAAACAAAAATCACTTAATCATCTCAATAGATGCAGAAAAGGCCTTCCACAAAATTCAACACCCATTCATGATAAAAACACTGAAGAAACTAGGGATAGAAGGAACTTACCTCAACAGCATAAGGGCTATGTATTAAAAACCCCAAACCAACCTCATACTAAATGGGGAAAAGCTGACGCATTTCCTTTAACATCTGGAATAAGACAAGGATGTGCACTCTCACCACTGCTATTTAATATAGTGCTCGAAATTCTGGCCAGAGCAATTAGGTAAGAGAAGGAAATAAAAGGGATAAAAATAGGAAAAGAAGAAGTCAAATAATCATTTTTTTTTTTGCATATGATATGATCCTATACCTGCAAGATCCAAAGAACTCCACCAATAACAAATTTGGCAAATTAGCAGGTTAAAAATCAGCATGCAAAAAAATCAATAAGTTTCTATATATCAACAACAAATCTACTGAAAAATAAATCAGAAAAACAATTCCATTCAAAAGTTTCAGAAAATTACTTACCCCTAGGAATAAATATAATCAAGGAGGTGGAAGATCTCTATAAAAAAAATGAGAACATTGAAGGAAGAAGTTAAAGACATCCCATGTGCAGGGACAGGCAGAATTAATATTGTTTAAAAGGCCATACTACCCAAAGTAATATACAGACTCAATGCAATCCCCATCACCATAGCAATGACATTCTTCACAAAACTAGAACAAACAGTCCCAAAATTAATTGGCAATAATACAAGACCCACAATAGCCAAAGCAATTATAAGCCAAGAAAGCAATCCTGTAGGCATCACAATACCCGACTTCAAAGTACACCACAGAGCTACAGTACCAAAGCCTGCATGATACTTTCATAAAAACAGACTCACATACCAATGAACAGAATAGAAGATACAGAGACAAACCTACACATCTAGAGTCATCTACTCCTTGACAAAGGTGCCAAAAACATACACCATAGAAAATACAGCTTTTTAAATAAATGGTGCAGGAAAAACTGATTATCCAAATATAGAATTAAACTAGACCCTTATCTCTCACCTAGCACAAAAATCAACTAAAAGTGAATCAAAGACCTTGGAATTAGAATAGAAACCATGTAACTCCTAGAATAAAACATAGGTTCAACACTCCAGCAAATAGGTTCAGGACCCTTAAAGCTCAGGAAATAACAACAAGCATTAATAAATGGTTGTCATGAAATTAAAGAGCTTCTGCACAGCAAAGGAAACAATTAAAATGTGAAGACAGAACCAACAGAATGGAAGAAAATTTTTGCTTGCTATTCTTCTGACAGAGGATTTATATCTATAATATACAACGTACTCAAAAAACTTTACACTAAAATGTCAAATAACTCAGTTAATAAATGAGCAAATGAATTACACAGATACTTCTCAAAAGAAGAGATACAAATGGCCAAGAATACATGACAAAACATTCAACATCATTAGCAATTAGGAAAACGCAAATTAAAACTATACTGAGATTTCATCTCACACCAGGCAGAATGGCAGTCATAAAAATACAAATAATAATAAATGCTGGAGAGGAGGTGGAGAAAAAAGAACACTTTTACACTGTTGGTGGGATTGTCAATTAGTGCAATCACTGTGGAAATTAGTATGGCGATTCATCAAAAGCCTAGGCATAAAACCTCTAGATGACCCAGCTCTACCACCACTCAGTATTTATCCTGAAGAATTAGCTTACTAGGGTAATACATGCATACCCATATTTATAGCAGAGCACTTCACAGTAGCCAAATGATGGAAGCATCCTAGGTATCCATCAATGGATGAATGGATAAAGAAAAAGTGACATATAAACACAATGGAGTTTTATTCAGCCATAAAGAAAAATGAAATTATGTCATTTTCAGGAAAATGAATGGAGCTAAAGATCATTATGTTAAGAAAAATGAGTCAAACTCAGAAGGTCAAGGTTGTTTGTATGTTTTCTCATATCTGTAAGTTACACAGGAAAAGATAAAGATGGGGGCATATCTAATGAAACTCAAAGTGAGGTCTGCAGAGGAAAGGGATGGGGGGAGGGAGGGGAGAAGTGGGGGGAGGGTTGGCCAAACTCTATGGTTATATTGTGTACGTGTATGAATATGTAACAGCAAACCCCATCAGTATGTACAATTATAATTCACCAACTTTAAAAAGTTTGGGGAAAAAGAACTATGGGAAATGCTCAGAAAGAGGAAGAACCAGGCAGAGACAATATTTGAAGACATAATAACTGAGTTTTTAGAGTATTCATTTACAGGTTCAGAAAACCCAACCATAGATATATTGCAGAAAAAGTACAAATAAATCCCTTGCTTGAACACAGCAAAATGAAAACTAGGAGCCATGAGAAGATTCCCAGGTCCCGTGGAGGGAAGGCCCATTACATCTCAAGATGGTGGGCTGGTTTGCTCACTTCCTAACAGTCACCATGGAAACCTGCAAAGAGCAGATAAGGACTGAGGGGAAATTCTGGATGTAGAGTCAAAACCCAGACACAACATCTCTCAGGAATGTGAGAGAAAAGGAAAAGGGTATTTTCAAATAACCCCAATCAGAAAGTTTGTCACATTTAGCTATTCATTAACGAAAATTGGGAAGGCTATTTTTCAGGAAGAATAAAGTGGAAAAGAGAAATCTGAGGTGAACAATGGAATAAAGAACAAAGGATATGGGCAAATGTGGGTAAAAAGTCAAAGTTAATATTGATGGAATGAAGCATAATTAAAATATTTAATGGAGTTGTAAGAGAAAACTAGAACTAAAATAGTTGGCAATGGGGTATAAGTGGGAAGTGAGTAATATTACGAGTTTCCTGTGCTTTAGGAGATAAGGATAAAAATACTGATCTATATAATTTCCATAACAGAAGAAAAAATAATGATTAGTCTAAAAGAAGATGAGAAGATAGAAGAAATAAAGTGTAGAATAGGGAGGAAAAAAAACCACAAAGCGTGTTTTTTAAAAAAATTAATCTAATTTGTAAATCCAGGAGCTAGACCAAATGTAAATGGACTTAATTCTTCAGTTACAAGGCAAAGGACTCTCAGGACGTGTTTATAAAGCAGAGCTGCTCACAATTCACAAGAGTCAGATTATAGAACCAGCCAGATGCCCATCAAAAGGTGACTGGATCAAAGAAAATGTGGTCTATGTACAGGGTGGAGTTTACTCAGCCACAGGGAAGAATGACATGGTGGCATTTGCTGGAATGGATGGAACTGGAGAGCGTCATGCTAAGTGAAAAAAGCAGACCAGAAAGTCAATGATCGAATGTTTCCCTCCTATGTGGAAGGAAGTTGGAGCAATAAGGGAAAGAAGGAAAGGAGGATCAGCACAAAGATATGGGGAAGATCAGTGGAGCAGAAGGAGGAGATGCAGGAGGGAGGAGGGGGGCAGGAAAGGGAAAGAAACATGGAGTGAATTTAACAAAATCATGTTATAGGTATATATAAGCGAACCAATGGGAGTTTCACCTTTGTGTATATGAAGATAGCACAAAGCAAAAATTAAAAAACAAAGGAGCAAAAGGAAGACCAGAAGAGTAGAGGAGGGAGAATGGGTAGGAGGGAGGGGGAGGAATTGAAATCAAATCTCATGCATGTATGATTTTATCAAATTGCCATGTTTGACTATAATGTTCTAATAGAAAGTAAATTTTTAAAAAAAAAAGCTGCTTTGAAATACACCAGAGATTGAGGTTGGAAGGAAGGAGATAAGCAGAGAGCCAGGTGCGGTGTCACACACCTGTAATCCCAGTGGCTCAGGAGGCTAAGGCAGGAGGATAGCAAGTTCAAAGCCAGCCTCAGCAACTGTGAGGCGCTAAGCAACTCATCGAGATCCTGCCTCTAAATAAAATATAAAATAGGGCTGGGGACGAGTGCCCCTGAGTTCAATTTGTGGTGGCCCCCCCAAAAAGAAAGAAAAGAAAAGAAGCCATACCCACACTAACTGAAAGAGAGCTGCAGTAATTTTCTTAATATGGCCAAAACAGACGTGACGCCTAGGCATGGATTAGAGCGTCAGCACACAGTGTGAGCCTCCTCTTTCTCCCAGTGAAAGGTGGCAGGAGGCATCGCATGGGGCGCCTGCTGTATACCTCCTTCTTGATTCTCTAATGTTCACAAGGCAGTATTGTTCCTTGAGAAGATTCTAACATCTCTGTCTCAGAGATTATGTAAAGTTCTTGTTTTTCTTTTCCTTCTTAATTTTTTTTTTGTAAGCATTTAAGCTGGAGAAAAGTTCTTCACAGTAACAACAAGTTATCCTGCCTCTGCCCGTACGACTTAAGTCTATAACCACCTGGCCTTGTAGCATCATTATCCCCTGATGCATCTCCTCATCCCGTTTCCATGAAAACGTGCTGCATTTATTGGCTGGTGCTACTCAGGCCTTTCTTTCTGTTTCTAAAAAATTTCACCTAGGTTCCAAGGGTTTCTCTCGAAGTGAAATCCCTCTTGTTTGGATCATGGCGTTCACTCAGGGTCCAAATCTCTTACTAGGCTTCAATGCATTTTCAGGTGAAATCGATTAATTTTTGATGAGCTTCAAATGGTTTCATGGTATTTTAAGTAACAACCATGACTTCAATTAAGGTTTAATTTTTTTTTTCTTAGTACACTCTGTTCACCCAAAATCTGGTCCTTTTCAGCTCACAGAACTTGCCCGTGTATTTCACATAAAGTCCATCTCATTTTTCTGTTGCATCTTGGAGAATCTATTTGAGCTTCTTGCTGTGTTTTACTGATTGCTCAGAGGCCAAGCATATGTAATTGTTTGATCACATAACCGTTTTCCCTGTCTGGATTTTTGCACTATATGTGTTCTATAGTTGTACAGTTTTCTCAACAGAGTGTCATGCACTCCCTGACTGCTTGGTTGCTGCCGTCATTATAAACTGAGGCTAATTAAATCCTCTCTGGCCATGCCAATATGGAGCTTGGGAGTCAAAGAGAACCTTGGTTCTTAGTCTCTGCCAGTTTCCTGGCACTGATTCAAAACATAGCAAATAATGAGATCAATGCCAGCAAACAACTGTACTTAGGAGGGAGTCCACCTCCTCCTCCCCTTGGGTTAAACTCTACCTAAAGAGTCTGAGTTTTATCATCAAAGTTTTGGATTGATGGTTGGATTTTGTCATGAGCCAGTTAAGCAACCTTGGGAAAACCATTTAACTTCATTGAGCCTTAGTTGAGCCTTTCTATTCTGTGTTTTGGGGATTATTATTATACTTGTGGCTCCTGGATTCATGGAAGATCTGGGCCACTGACTCCATCCTAAGGACCCCCACCTAACCAAATCCAAAGCCCTCATCTCTGAATACCATCACATTTGGGGTTAGGGTTTCAACCCATGGACTTGGGGAGGAGGACACAAACATTCAGTCCCCAGCAGGGATATAACTACTTTTGTTATGGTCACATCTGTCATGTCATGTGTTTATGCTCTTTGTGACTATAGGACTGAAGTCAACCCAGGTAGGGGAAAAAACCCTGACTCTTTCATTTTCAGTATAAGCGTAGGTTTGGGAAATTTTAGAATCAGACATTAAATAGAGTCTATTTTCAGTACTTGACACCTGAAAACATGGACTAATAATTATGTTCAATAGGATGAATCCCGGACTCCCTTACGCGAGCTCTGTGTCCCTACAGTCTATAAAAGTTTGGATCAAGTTAATTTTGGTGACTTGAACCTGATAATCTTTGTTAAGATGAATACATCTTTGCAGTGGAGGACACACAGCATGCCTTTTAGGACTGGAGGCCTATGAGACCAAATTGAGAAAAGCAGAAGAAACACTGAAGTCTGTGACATGTCACACTGTCAAATGAGTTGTGGAGAGTAGGAGGGATCTTTGTATGTTCATAAAAGAATCTTCCTTTATCTCCAAGTATGACATAAAATATTTTCAAAAACAGCATTAATATCTAAATATTATTAACTTTTAACTTTTGGGATGAAATGTATTTTTTTTTTACTTTTTCATTTTGACATCCTGATATTTATAGACTCTTGATGCATCAGCTTGATGCCCCATAAGACTTCCACTCAAATATTTTTTAAAAAGTGGATAAGATCTGAACCCAGACAGGTGCAAAAATTCATGTGCTTTGATAACAGTATCAGGCTAGAGTCCTCAGGAGGAGTGGTCCAAATACTCTTGAGTCAGCATTGGCAGAAGCAGAACTTCTTGTGTGCTTTAAGAATTTTTGTTGTGAACTCATATTTACTGGGATCATATGTGTGGAAATCTCATGGGTCCTCCGTTAAGGATTCATTTCTCTAAGGAGGATTTGCATTTGCTCTTTCCAGGTGCCTGGAGTGCTATTCCCAGCTTGACCAATTTAGAAGTCTGATCATTAATTTACAAGCAATTAATAGTATTATTTGTTTGTCAATGACTTCTAGTTTATCGCTTTATATCAGAAAATATGGCCAAAAATGTTCTTTTGGAATTTCTGAAGTCTTTTTTTTCCTGCTTTGTAGGCAGATAAATGATTTATTTCCACAAGTGGCTGCTGGCTATAGTAAAGAATACATATTTTTGTCCGTGGCACACAAAATTATCTACACACCTACCTTTAGAACAGGTTTGTTGATTGTTATTATTTGAAATATCTATATTCTTCCTTCTTGCTCAGTGATTTTTTTGAAACATAAAAGTATTATAGTCTGCTATGATTTGGGCTTTTATAAGTTTTCTTTGTATTTTCAGTTTTTATTTGCTATGCCTTATTTAACTGTATGTTATTTGGAGATATAAATATTATTATTATTATCTCTTCCTTGAAGTGTGCACCTTTTGTTGCTTTCCTGTCTCTCACCCCAGATTCACCTTCATCTGGTGTTATTCTGATTTAATACTGACTGGCTGCTCTTCCTTTTCTTTCTTTTTCTATTTTGCTTAAAATATCTTCGTAACATTCCATTACTTTCCATTGTTCTTTATTATTTTATTTTAGTTGAATTGTAAAGCGACATATAGCTAGAACCCATAAGCATTCAGAAATTCTCTTTTAATAAAGAAAAGCATCTCTTTACTTTCATCATGATTTACTTAATCATTCCTTGTCTTCTATGTGGTCTTGTCTTTTTTTTTTTTTTTGAAATTCTTATTACCTGTGTCTTTCATGTCTTTTTTATTTTCTTTTCATGTATAGCTTCCATTACTTCATATCTGTGTCTGCATGGTGGGCTATCATCTCTACTTGAATTTAAGATAACCAATTTTATTTTAATTGAAAGCTCTCTTTTTAAGTTGATTCCTTAACTTTAAACTTCAAAATTGACTGGCTTTCAAAAAAAATTTCCAGAAATCTTTTTATATTCTCTTATTTTATCTCCTTAAGACTTCTCATTATATTTTTATTAACATTCCCTTTTCACTAGTTCTACATTGACAAGACCTATTTAATCTGGTTGTTCAAGTTTGCACATTCACTGGCCTGATTTATTATTGTCTTTTCCTGCTCAGGTCAATGGGTGTGGATTTCTTCAGTGAGAATGATACAAATCTAGCCCGGGCCTTTCTGTGGATGGAGAATTGATAGGCGATGGAGGATCTGGCTGCCTTCCCCTTTCCCAATGTCAGTAGTAAGAAAGTTCCCAGGCTGGAGCCTCTGGGCTGTGCGATGGCACTCTCCTGTATTCTTGGGTCCTCAAGTTCCTCTGCCCAACACTTTCCTCCACATTTTTAGTGTACTATAAACATAAAGAGCTGCCTGTGCTGGAACACCGCTCTATCCTCCACTAGCTGTGGAATATGTGTTACTTAGCCTTTCTGGGCTTCCATTTCCTCAACTGGGAAATTGGAATAGTCTAATCTTTCCTGCTGCAGGTTTTAGGTACAATAAATGGGTTGCTGTACGGGAAGCACTGAGACCAGTGCATGGCCCCCTGGATGGATGCCCCCAATGACCTAAGGAGCTCCTGCTAGGGGTGAGGGCTGCAGAAAATGTTAGCTATTATTATCGTTATGATTACTTCTCAGACAAGGCTTTTAAAAACATCTATTTCCCCTTCATTCTTATTTACTTACCATGGTAACACGGTTCCCTTCTCCCCGTCTTCTAAAGCAGATAGTGAAGGTCGTCCTCTGATCTCTTTAGAGTCATTAAGAAAAATTGACTCTGCTTCCTGTTTCTCATATAAACATTTTTCCTCATCATTTCTCCTGCTGTTGTCTTGGCCACCTCTCATCTAGACATCACAATACATCCTTAACTGGCTGTTTATTCTCCTACCTCTCTTTTAAAACTGTCTTCTGCCTTAAATGACAATGGAAGTAAAGAAATGATGATAATAATGCTAACTCAGTGTTTTCAATCACCATCTCATTTAACGCTTATAATAAATTGGTGAAACAGATACACTTGGCTATGATTTGAATCTTAAATATCTCCAAGACCCATGTATTAAAGGCTTGATCCCCAGAGTGGGGCTATTAAGAGGCGGTGGATCCTTTAAGAGGTGGAGCCTAGCAGGAACTCTTTAGGTCATTGAGGGCGTGCCCTCCAGGGGGATTGTGGGACTCAGTCCCTGCCCATTCTTCCTTCCACTTCCCAACAGTGCCATATGTGGATTTTCTCTACCATGTGCTCCTGTCATGGTCAGCTGCCTCATCACAGGGCCAAAAAGCATTGGGGCTAACCAATCCTGGACAGGAACCGTGAGCAAAATGAACCTTTTCTCTTTTATCAGTTGATTATCTCAGTTGTTTGTCATGCTAACAAAAAGCTGACTAACAGATGCTCATTACGTTGTTTTATAAAACTGAAAATTTGGGCTTTCAGAGATTAAGAACTTACCCTAAGCACAGAGCTAGGACCTGCCTGTTCCAGAACACCAACACCATGGTCTGATGCCAGGCCCTGCAGCCCCGTCTGTGCCAGGTGTGAGTCCCTTGCTGCTCACCCTTCACTCACTCCTGATCCTGCAGACAAGTGTGTGTGCCCAAGGCACCAGAGACCTTCACCAGCTCACCCAGGGAAACATCCTCAGCCTTGTGTCTCCCTCAGGGGTGGGCTCGTGCTCACAGAGCAGCCTTGTTATTAAAGCGAACTCTTTCCCTGTCCTCTTGTTTGCTCATCATAGGATGGGCCACTCGGTGTGATGACACAGCAAGAGGGTGCTCACCAGGTGTTGAGCGGACACCAGCACCGTGCCCTTGGACTCCGGCCTACAGAGCCGTGATCCAAACAAAATTGTTTTCTGTTTGAATTTCCCAGTCTGTTATTCAGTTGCTATAACATAAAATGGACTCAGACACTCGTGGTCCAGATGGAGACAAATATAAAAGGGTGTACGAAGTAGAATGTGTAAGTGCCACAGAAGCATGGGGAGGCCCCAGTCCAGCATGGGAGAATGGGAGGGGGATGAGGAAGATGCCAGGGAACACCTGGTCTGTAACTGCGGGTAGTGCCCCAGTTGATGATGGTTTATGAGGGAGAGTTCAGAGAGTCAAGAAGAGGTTTCTGTGCAGGTCTTGGAAGAAACCCAGGGATGAGTAGGAGTCTGCG
Organism: Urocitellus parryii; assembly: GCF_045843805.1. Classification (NCBI taxonomy): domain Eukaryota; kingdom Metazoa; phylum Chordata; class Mammalia; order Rodentia; family Sciuridae; genus Urocitellus; species Urocitellus parryii. The sequence goes on along the minus strand of NC_135532.1, from coordinate 13,117,286 downwards.
ACAGAAGAAGTCTAGGTTTGGGAAGAGAGTTCCAGCAGCAGAACTGGCCTGTGCAAAGGCACAGAAGAAGAGAAGGAGGTTCTGGGGACATGTAATGAGTCAAAATGGCCAGAGTACAAAGTGCCACAGCTTAAGGAGCACCAGGGTCGGTTGTCTGACTCTTCAGGTCCACAGGCCCCACAGCTTCCTGAAAAATCACACAGAGCCTGGGTTTCACTTTGAAAGTGGCAGGAAAGCACTGGAATCGTTCCTGCAGTGAGCTCGGGTTGTCACGGGGACTAGAGAAGCAGTTTGGGGGAAAGAAGAATGAGTTGTTTGAGGCCTGTTGGGTAGTGTCCGCCAGCAGCTGGGTCCAGGGGGCGTACAGAAGAGAGCTGGGCTTGACACAAGAATTTGGGAGTTACCGGCGTTCAGGTGACAATGACAACAGCAGCCAAGGGTTTGGGTGAGATGGGGGTAAAGAATGAAGCGCTTAAGGGAGGGACCTGAGTCTTCAAAAGATCCTGAGCTTGGGTAGCTGGAGCAGTAGAAGACAAACACAGAGTCCAGTGTCACAAAATACAAGGACAGATATGTTTCAACCAGTAGCTGATGGTACCAAAAGTAGCTGGGATTCAAGTAAGGTAAGAAACTTATCAGAAAGAACATCAGTGACCCAAGCAAGGGCACTTTTAGTGGAATGTTGGAAACAGAAGCCAAATAGCAGAGCACGGTGGTGTGTGGGTGGCAGAGCTGAGCAGAGAACAACCCTGCCAAGAAATTTGGCTGGAAGGAAGGGAGAGAGCTAAGGCAACAGCTGCTGGGGATCACGCTGTCGATGGGGCGATTTATTGTATTGTCTTTCCTTTCAGATATAACACACACACACATACACACACACACATACACACACACACATGTACACACACACACACTCTTTCCATTCAATAACATTTGCTAGCACCCAACAACTAGATGCTGATGGAAATGACATGTTAAGGGTGAAGGGCTGAGGATGAGATGAGAGAAGAAGAATAGCTGTAAGGAGGTTCCTTGGGGAGGTGAAAGGATGGAGTCCAGAAACTTGGAGGAAGAAGGACTCTTCATTGTATCTTTATTCTGAGAAGGAAGTGAAGGGTGGATGTAGGACAGTTTGTCAGTTTGTTTGAAAGTTAGGGGACATTTATCCAATGGCTTCTATTTTCAATAAGAGGTAGGAGGTCCAGGCATCTGCTGAGAATATATTTGAAGGAGCTTAGAGGGAAAAAGAGAAGAGTTGTAGGGTATCTCACGGAAATTGTGAGGATCCATTAGGAAGAGGAGAAAGCCGGGCAGCCCAAATGGTGACACCATTCAGCATAGTCATGATTTTATTTCCAGCCGAACCAACTAACATCTTTCTCACTTTTCATCTCCAAAAACGTGTCTACTGAAGCAAATTTAACTGACTTTATTCCCATTATCCAGATATGATTTACCATAGGGAGATCCCAATTATCCAGGAAACTTCATTCTTTGTTTTCCTCGGTGTTTGGAGAAGCATGGCTAAAGCTTTGGTGGGAAAAGGACAGAGCAAAAAAGAAAAGCAGTCCAGGGGAGATTTACTACTGCACATCCCAACCTGTTTATGTACATTAGCTATTATATAGCTCTTTTTCAGTTAATCAGCTATTTTCAAATGCATTCATTTACCTCATCCTCCCAATAATTTGTTCAAAGACACACAGCAGGAGTGACCATGTTAATATCAGGCTATTCCTCTGATTTTCTGAACTGAGAACACTTCCTTTTTTAATATACCATGAAACTCTCTGAAATAATAACTGTAAGAGGAATACGTAGCCTCGGGTCCAAGGATACTCTATAGAGAAGGCCAAGGATCTTCTTCTCTGGAGTGATTTCTTGACCTAGAGAGCAATAGTAACAGGAAACTCATGCTATGAAGAGTATATTCCTAGTTAAACAAGCCCTTTCCAGTTGGCTCTCAGCTGGTGAGAATTGCTTATCTTACATAAGAGAACCACAGGCCCTATCTCTCCTGGTGAGTGGGTGACAATCTTAGTCATCACTGTCTCTGCTGAATTTGATCACCAGATACTGATTTTTTGTCAAGGATTTGGATTTATTGTACTAACATGTGGAAATGCAAGATGAAGTTGTTGGATTGACCACTGCAGATTCCAATGCAAGCTGTTTGTTATTGTCTTATCCTCTGTGGTCACCTGTCATTCTTGTCATTATTGCCACTGTGGCTGTCATCATTACCGTTATCATCAAGCTCTTTTCCATGATTTCTACCAAAATGCATGAATAACATTGTAGCAAAATTTTTGTCTTATGTGAGGAAAAATAAGACATTAGATACAGCTGAACTTCACAAGCACTTAATATTTGGTTCTTAGAAACTCATGGAGGAGATTCAAATATACATGATTTTATCCCATTTAAAAATACCCAGAACTTTGAGCTGGATATAAGACATTGAGTCACAAATTCTAGTTCTATAACTTACTGATTGTATGAACTTGGTTATTATTATGGTTTGGATGTGAGATGTCCCCCCAAACCTCTTGTTAATGCATGGATATTCAGAGATGAAATGATTGGAGGGTGAGAACCGTAACCTAATCAGTCCATCCTAGTTTGAATAGACTGGTGGATGGTAACTGTAGGCAGGTGGGCATGATTGGAGGAGGTGGGTCGCTGGGGTGTTCCCTGAAAAGGTGCCTCTTCCCTATGTCCCCTCCCTGCCTTCCTGATCCCACCATGAGCTGAGCAGTTTCCTCCACGGCTCTTTCTCCCATGATGTGCTGCTTTGACCTTGGGCCATAGCAAAGGAGTCTGCTGCATGTGGACTGACAACACTGAATCTGTGAACCCCAAATAAACATTTCCTCCTCTGAATTTTTCTTGTTGTGTATTTTGATCACATCAGTTCAAATGCTAACTAAAACAAAAATTGGTATCAAGAATTGGGATCAGTGTTGTGACTGACCTCACCACGTGGTTCAAAAGCCTTTAGACATGGTTTGTGTAAGGAATTTTGAAAAGCTTAAAGATGCAGGCTGGAAAAGCTTTGGAATGTTGTAAACAGAGCTTAATGGGCTATTCTGTTGGGAATTCAAAAGACCAGACTTCTGAAAGGGATGTGGACTGTGCTCCTGAGGTTTCAGAGGGAGGTGAAGACTCTTGGGAATTGGACAAGAGGTCACTCGTGTTATATTCTAGCAAAGAACCTGGCTACATTTTTCCATGCCCTAAGAATTTGTGTGAGGCTGAATTTTAAAATGATGGACTAATTAATCTGATGGAGGAAATTTCAAGGCAGCACAGCATTCAGGCAGTGGCATGGAAATTGCTGCCAGCTTTTAGCCAGGTTTACTGTAAAAGACAAAAGCACACATCAGACCTTTAGGACTTTAAAAACTTACAGTTTAGTCAGAAAAGCATATATAAAGTTGGGGCTGAGGAAGCAGTTTTCATTGAAGAGTTCACAACCCCTAAAGAGATACTAAGTACTTTGCACAGATCTAAAAGGAAAGATGGCTTGAGGGCATCTCGGGAGTTTGCAAGACCATATCCCCTATAGGCTCCAGGGGGCCCTATGCTCACACAGAGACCCTAGAGGGTCATTTCACCATTCTGAGTCACGGTGGGTATTCAGCAGTGACTGAAGTCATGAGTCCTGAGGGCCCAGGTTCTGTTTGAGCTGGAAGCAGACCTCGGCCTCATCCATATGGTGCTGGTTCTGCAGGAATGCCACATGCTAGAATTGAAGGATAATGGAAGCTTCCATCAACATTCCAAAGGAAGGCCTGGAAGGCCAGGAAAAGCATAGCAGGGTCGGAGTCTCTGTGGGCTGTCCCTGAGGAAGTGATGCATGAAGCTGTGAGGAAGGAAAGCTGGAGTGGAGACCCCAGTAATTAAGAGGTGTCAGTAATGTGGATTGTCTGCCATATGTGCTGCAAATCTGCAACCAGCAAGGCCGAAGGAGCAAGCCCTTTGGAACCTAATATCTCATAGGCATGTGTCCCAGATGCTGTTAGAAGAATTAGGGGACCTATTTGCACAGCTGGGTTTCAGTCTTGCTTTGGGTTCTTTCTTCCTTCCTCCCTCCCTCCCTTCCTCACTTCTTTCCTTCCTTGCTCCCTCCCTCCATTCCTCCCTCCCTTCCTTCCTCCCTCCCTCCCTCCCTTCCTTCCTTCCGTCCTTCCTTTATCTTTCATGTGGGGGTGGGATACTGGGGATTGACTCCAAGGGTGCTCTACTACTGAGCTACATCTCCAGCCTGTGGGGTTTTTGTTTTTTAGGTTGGGTCTTGCTAAGTTGCTGAGAGTCTCACTAATTTGTTGTGGGTCTCTCTAAGTTGCCAAGGTTGCCCTTGAACTTGCCTCAGCCTCCCAAGTCGCAGGGATTAGAGGCATGAGCCTTTGCCCTGGCCCTCATCTCTTCTTTCTGTTCCCCTATTTTTCCCTTTTGGAATGGGAATGTTCACCCTGTGCCATTGTGTATTGGATATGTGTAACTTGGTTTTGGGGGGGGTTTTGTTTTTTTACTTTTACAGGTGCTCACAGCAAAGAGTTTGCCTTGAGTCCCAGATGAGACTTTGGACTTGGATATACAATTAATGCTGGAACTGTTAATACTATGGGACTCCAGCTCCTTCCAAAGTGGACTCGGACCAGCAACTCCCCAGGGAGTACCCAGGCCATCAGTCTCGACTGAGGCTGTATCATTGGTTCCTCTTCTGAGGCTCCAGCTTCTTGGACTGAGCAGCTACTGGTTTCTCCAGTCTCCAGCCTACAGACAGCCATTGTGGGGCTATCTGGTTTCTGATCCTGTAAGCCAATCATCAATCTAATAAGTCCCTTTTTTAAATAATTGTATATATATTTTATAATCACATACATATATGAATATACACAGTATACATATGGTTTCTCTAGAGAGCCCTAATAAAGCTTCGTTATTTAATCTGCTTATGCCTCAGTTCTGTCTTATAAACTGTAAAATACCTCTTCTATAAAGTTGGGGAAGAGTAAAAGATATTGTTAGCAAAGCCCAGAACAGATACCCGAACGTTGGTCTCCATTCCTCCCCCTTCTCTCATCAGTCTCCCACTTCCTAGAATCATAAGCACTCCTCCACAAACCATTACTTAAAAAATTAAAATATTTGCTTAGAAAGATAACTTTGCAGGTGGCATCAATGTTGTTTTTATCCTGCCCCGTGAAGATGTGACAGAGCTGGACAATCTCCCCTCAAAGCCAAATTCGTTTTTCCATTACTGTTTTTGTTTGTTTTTGCTTCCTTTATCCAAGATAGGTTTTAGGCAACTAAGATGAAATGCTCACCAAAGAGTCATCCTTTGTAGCTGTAATGACACAAATTACATTGTTCTCCAGGGCTTAAAACACCCAACCATTAAATTTAACTAAGTGAGCTTGGCAAATCTTTTCAAAGCAAAGCAGCTGTTTCCCTTTTGCTCATTTTTTTTTAAGGTTTTGCTCAACAGCTTAAAGATGTACACCCTCTCGTTGTAAACGCAGGGAAACACTGTGAAGCACCCTGAATATTAGCATGAAGGCTACTGACATGATCAAAAGAGAATGAGATGCTGGATTTTATTTTAAGCAGTCGCACATGTCCTTGTTAAACCATGCAGTGCTTACGATGTGAAGGCACTATTCCAAGCACTTGATGAATAATAAGTTGTTCAACTCTCCTAAGGTAGCCCCTATTATTATTCCCACTGTGAAGAGACAATCTACAGCAAGGGAAATTAAACTTGCTCAGGATCACATAACTCCTAACAGGCAGGGCTCAGGCAGATTGGCCCCGTGGACCAGGCTTTAAGTTCTCCCACCTATCATTGAATTTCTTATTCAACTTAGCTCGTTTCTTCCTGGTCTTTGTTCCTAGACATTTATCAATGTCCCTACATCGTTCCTGCTCATTGGAGCCCAGTCCTTGCTCTCATCACTGACTTGTGAGCACCTCCATGCACCACCAAGTGGGGCATCCTCTAACTGGTCCCTATCATTGGAGCTGCCTGCTGTGCACCTCTTCACGGAGCAGGGAACTCCCAGGAAACTCAGCCCTGGTCAGTGATTCACAATGACACATGGTCCAGATGAGGGACAACGAAGTTGAATCTTGGGGAAGCTTGCCAAAGAGATCACAGCTATAAGCCCTATTTGTGCCTCCCACAAAGATCATGGTCTCAGTTCTCTGTGCTGAGTCCCTCCCTGCCTATGATACTCAACGCCCCAGTCTGTTTTCTGAGAACCTGATTTGGGATTATGTCACTAGTGCTACTTAGTGAATTATGGACAGGTGTCCCCCTTGGCCAGATGGTGAGTGGAAGTGTCTGGGGTGATATGTGGGTAAAGAGGATCACTTTGGCAAAGGGATCCCTTTGGGTCAAGAGTAAGTTCAGAGGTCACCCGCTGTGATCCTGCCCTGATCACTGGTTCCCATAAGAACAAGAGTTCAATACAATAAAACACAGCCTGGGCACCTCCTGAAGGAAGCATGCTAGTACAGGGACTATAAAGAGAACTGTGGCAGGTTCCCTGTCCCTGTGGTCAGTGTCAACAGCAATGCCAACATATGTCACATATATATGCTATTCTATGTGTGTGTGTGTGTGTTGAATAAAGGAATAATACACGCATGCATGTCTTCAAGAATAGTTATTGACAAGTCTAAAAGGGAGAAATGAATCCTAGGCAAAGAGAATAAATAGCACAGGAAGAGCCCAGAGACAGGAAACAACTTGGCATGGGAAATTTCTGTTCAGGTCCCAAGGAGATGGGTGGCAGGAGCTGAAGTAAGGGTCAGGAATCAAGACCTTATTCCACGATAAGGAGCCGACCTGGCCCAGAAGTTCATCCCTTTAGGACTCAGCGTGTACATGAGCTCCTTTGAGATCTGACTCTGATTTAGGAGGTCTGGTTCTGACAAGCTCCCGGTGATGCTGCTGCTAGTGGTCCCTGGCCCACGCGCTGAGTAGCAAGACGTTAGTTGGTGTTAGAAAGGACTGACGGACTCGAGGAAGGACAGTGACATGTGTTTGGCCCCTGGAAGGCATGCGGAAAATGTTAGGGGCTAAGAAAATTAAAGGATATGAGAATACAGTCAATGATTAGCTGAAGTTTACAGTCTTTCACAATAAGAATGAGACAAGCATTTGTTGAGCGCCTTTCATAGAATGGTCATTGCACAAGGTACCTGATGAACATTATCTCCTCTGCTAATAGAAAGTAAAGCCCTAGCACACTGTGCCACTTTTAACCAATCACTAGCATCAGAGAATTCTTTTGGGCAATTTTAAAATGGAATTAAACATACTCAAATTCACCAGAATTATTAACCAGAAAATGCCCTCGCGGTGTACACTGCACATTCTGTGTATTTCACTTAACACTAATATTTTCGTCTTCACTCACAAGTCCAAGAACATTTTGGCTAAGTCACCATCCACCTCTTTGTTGCTTGCCATTGGGTAAGAAATTAGCTTTCCCTTGAGCACATGGTCACCACCCCACAACTACTAACTCTTGAAATAGACCCAGAGCTCTAATTTTAAATTCAAAATTTGCACTTTGCTCTCTGTCTAGCTAGCCTGGGGTGTTGCTGTTGGTGACACTATTGGAGACTATTATTTTCAGAGAGGAAAAGACAGCTAGAACAGATAGGAGAGAAAAGGAGAACCATGTGGAAAACCACGGATGAGCTGACCCACCCTGCTCCCACCCGACCCCTGGGTAGACCCAGGCTTGCTCTGTCCCCCCTCCCCTGCTCAGCACACCTGCCCCTCAGCCTGTCTGACTTCTCAGTTCCTCCTGGCCGTTTACTGCGGGAGAGGAGTCTGCAGGGCAGAGCAAAGGGAAGCAGCAGAAATGCATGAAAGGAGGCCAGCACCGCGGTGTGACTCACCCCAATTGAAACCCAGAGCTCTGAGGGTTTACAAACATGAGCCTGTGATCTGCTGGGAAGTGGATGTCATCGGAGGCTCTTATGCTCAGCAGAACAGAGAGCCCTTGACCGAGGAAGGGAGGAGAGAGAGCAGGTGTTTGAGGGTGAGAAAGAGGTGGGCTCCAATCTCAGAGGGGTCTCCGGAGACACAACCTTAACAAATAACTGAACACACGCCACCTCTTTCTGGCCTTTAAATTTGGAGCTGTGTTCAGAAGACCCTCTTGACCTTTGTCTTCCCAGCACCCCCTTCACTAGCTGCATCCTCCTCTCCTTTGTGGAGTCAAGACAAGCCCATCCCGAGCAATCCTGGGGGAACTCCAGCCCAGGTACCTTACAGGCTGCACGATTGGACACCCGCACCCCCTCATCAAGTGTAGGGCTGAGCCAGGGTCCCCAAACAACTGCTTTTCACTTCCTGCTCCTAAATCCCCCGATGGCCTTCTTGGCTTCACTTTGTTTCCGTCTTCAGTCCCAAGTCCAGGAACATTTTGGCTAAATCACCATCCACCTCTCTGTTGCCTGCTATTGGGTAAGAAAATTCCATTTGGGGTCAAATTAGCCAGTGTTGGTTTCTGTTACTAACCACAGGGAGCCCTAAATGGTACAAGTACTGACTAGGGCTTCTTTGAGGACCAGCAATAATGTGTGCAATTCTGGGTTTAAAGTCTGGTTTAAAGAATTATTACTAGAGAATTATTTAAGGTTCTATCACAAGCAATCAGACCTAGGAAATTCACAAAGCTTATGTGTATATGTGTGTGTGTGTGTGATGCTTATGTGTCCTTTCCGGTAAATGAAGGGAACCCATGTTTGGCCAATTTGGAGAAAAGTTTAAGCTCACTATGCTGAGTATGTTATTTGTGATCAGGTTTGTAATCACAAATGTTTATTTTGTTAAGAAATCCTGTATTCTTTAAAAAATAATTTCTTTTTGGAGCAATTTTAGGTTCACAACAAAACAGCAGAAACTATGGTTTTATACTGACTTCTATGCTTCCTTTGTGATAAAGTGTAATACACAGCCCTATAAAACCTTTAATTCATTATGATCTAATGAACATAGGAGGAACTATCAGGATATTTTCTTGATAAAAGTTGGTGCTTCTCTCAACATTTAGAAACTTATAACCAACTCTGCACAGCTCTTTATGTCCCTCACAGGGAACGAGGAGTCTTATGCCTTTTGCTTTAAACACTGCCTATTTATTATTTGCTAGCTTTCAGAGGCTCCCTTTTCCTCTGGAGAGCTCAAGGCCATGTTGCAAAAGGACTTTCATCTTCTTGGCCATAAACATCCTTCCAACCTTTCCAAGGCCCAAACAGCTGAGCATCAAGGGCAGCAGAAAAGCGATGAGGAAGTGAAAATCAGGCCAGTAGCTTCCCAAATTCCTGTCTGCTGGCCACTTAGCAGAATACCAGAGCAGCCTTCACTTTAACTAGGGGTCCTTTTATTTGCCTTATGTGAGAAAATAAAAATGAGTTGATCCAAAAATCAGAGGAAAATTGCGCAGAAATTAAAGCTGAAGCTTCAGGTCCCCCCATTTTAAATTAGAGAAGAGTTACTTAATAAACACGATCCTCCCTCCATTGTAACAAACATCAAGGTACCTGTTGTTTACCTTGTGCAGATTTAGCAGTCCCACGCCCTCTCTAAGGAGGCAAGTTGCATTAGTATCCTCATTTGACAGCTGTGGAAACTGAGGCTCAGAAACTTGTAGAAACTCATCTGATTAATGGTTGAGCCAATATTTGCACAAGAGAGCCTGGATCCTTTATCGTTATGTGTGTTAGCTTAGGCGGCTACAACAAAATAATGACTACAGAGGAGGTGGCTTAAACTGCACACATTTATTTCTCAGATGGAAACTGGGAATTCTGAGCTCAAGGTACTGCAGACTGGGTTTCTCTCCTCCAGTTTCCACCTTGTTGTGGTTCTCAACGTGGCCTTTCCTTGGTAAGGAACCATGAAGAGATATGGGGCTTACACAGCAAAGGATATATTTAAATCTCTTTAGATATTAAAAAACAACTTGCTAAGAACTTCCTCTTTTGATACGTCTTCTTTCCACTCAAAGGTACATGAATTTACTATTTCTGTCCACAGCTCAGTGGAGAAGAAGAGTTTATGCAAGTGGGCACATGCCCAAGACCTCTGATTAAGAAATGTGTACCGGCTATTCTAGTGTCACCAAAAAAGCTAAGCAAGGCAAGATCCCTTGTATTTTAGTGTCTTCGATCCTAAGGACAACCGAAATACAGCAGCAAAACCCCCAGTGTGCTAACTAGACCATGTAAGCCTGCCAATCCTCCCAACTCTTCTCCCTCTATGGGTGCTAAAGCTGAACCTCAGGGAGGTCAAGGCCCTTGGTAAACACCTCCCGGGTAACACAGGGGCGAGATTGAAACTTGAAGCCTGGTCTTCTGATAGCAAATCCTATGACTTTCAGAGCGTGTTTGGAGAAGGCATTCACAGGTTTTCATCCGGGTACTACCACTCTTTCCAACACCACCCAAGGCATCCAGGGTGGCCTCAGGAAATCTCTAACCTTCTGGGTCTCACTGCTCCTGTGAGCCAGCAGAGGTGCTCTGGGGCTTTGTCACTTGGCAGCTTGGGCAGGTTGGGCCCCATTTCCCAGAAGCCCCATCCCTGCAGCTTTCTGGTTTGTGAGGCTGTGGGAGAGACATGGAGGCAGAAGGGAGGCAGGAGTCATCCTGTAACTCACATTCACCACTGCAGATCTGCTGACCCACCTCGCTGTCTGGAGTACAGCTGGGCCTGCAGCCAGCTGACCTTCCCTGGCCCCTTCTTCAGCTGCACTGATGCCTGGCCCAGCTGGGCATTTATCTTGCAGGGCTCACCTCTGCAGGATATCCTATCAACATCCAAGGTGTCAAAATGACACAGATTTTAGTTCACCCTTATGGGGCTCATTCTTGCTGCTTCCAGCTTCTCCTTGACTGATCCTGGCCTTACAACCTGCTTCATTGCCTGACTGCCTGATGTGCAGACTCCAAACCCCAGCATCACAAACCCCATGACTCAGAACATCAGGGACCTATAACAAATCGAGACAGATAAATAACTGATAGATAGATGATAGGTGTTCAATAAAAAGACAAACACACACATATAGAGAAAGGACAGATGAATGGCTACAGTGTAGAGAAACTGACATGCAAAGGCACATATGAACATAGAAATAGATTTTAGTTAATAGGAAATGAGAGCTAAACAGATGAATAGAGAGATATGGATGGATAACTAGTCAGATGAGATAGTAGATACACAGAAAGAGAGAAATGTACATACAAATACATGTATCCAGCTAACTAGCTGGATGATAGATGCATAGATGGATGGACAGATGGATAGATAGATAGACAGACATAGAGACAAACAATAGGTAGATGATGGGTGCATGGATTCAGAAAGAGAGTATTATAGACTGAATCATGTTGCAACCCTAGCTGCCCGTACCCTGGAAAATTACTGAATTTGGAGACAGGAACTTGAAAAAGCTGTTTAAGTTAAAATGATGCCATTAGAGTGTGTATTGCTCCAATCCAACAGGTGTTATTAAAAGATGAATAGTCCAGACATACAAAGACACAGCAAGAAGGTGGCCACCTTCGAGTCAATGAGAGAGGCCTCGGGAGAACCCAACCTGCTGACAACCTTGATCTTGGACTTCCAGCCTCCAGAGGAAATGCATTTTTGTTGTTTAAGCCACCTAGCATGTGATACTTTGTTATGGAAGCCTAGCAAACTAATCAGTTGATAGATGATAGACGTGTGTATGTGTAAGAGATTCTCTAGAAAAATACAAGTAGATTCAGGGGTTCCCAGGAAGGTTTGAGTCTTCACAATTTCTAACAAGTTTGCAGGTTACATTGATACTGCTGGTCCTGGGGCCATATTTTAAGAACAACTTCTCTAAGACATTGCAAAGCCTGGGTTAGTAACCTTTAGTACCCTGACAGAACAAGTGCTGAGAAATAAAATATGAGGTAAAGGGATATGAAATAATCTTCAACCTTGTTTTAGAAACAATCTTAACTCCAACTCTGAAAATATATATTTTATGTATTTCCCATGTATATGCCCAAGACAAATGAGCATGTCTGTCCACCAAGATTCACATACAAGAATGCTCACTGCAGATTTTTCCACAGTACCTGCAAACTGCAAACAACTCAAACATCTGCTAACCGAAGAATGGACCCACAATGTGTGATGTGTTCATACAATGGAATATGACCCCGTAACTTTTTTCAAAAAGAGCTTGTGCTACATGTAACAATATGGGCAAGCCTCTCAAATATCATGTCTAGCAAAATAAGTCAGGTGAAATAGAACACAGGGTACAAACCCATTTCAGAAAGTCATAAAGAGGCAACACTGATGAGAGGGAGGAGGACTGAGGGGGACGTGGGCGGGACCCTGTGTGGATGCTGGGATGTCACTCATCTCCTTCATATGTAAAGATTCCTTGAGCTATATCCTTAAGATTTGAATCAGACCCCACAGGACTGACCTTCCCATTAGGCATAGGAGGCCCAATACTAGGTGCCCATAATTCCTTAGGGACCTTTAAAATGCTTGAATTTTTTCTAAGACCAAAAGAGAAAAAAACAAATATAACTCAACCTGGACTATATTATCTTTAACTCAGTAATAAAATACATTTTTTAATATTTTTATGGGGAAAGGGTCCAGAGTAGCAGAAATACTTGTGTTCCACAAACGTCCCACACAGCCCTGACACCACAGGTAAAAATCGCTCCCGGCTACATGCATTTTCCCACATCCCTGTGGTAGTGGAAAGCATTTAGAATGGTGTCCTAGCCAACCACCAGCCTGCTCTAGCCCGTAACAGCTCCCGTTCCCTATGACGAGATCCTAAAAGGCCAAATGATTCCATGCATCTGTGTCGGCAGGAGGAAGGTAGAAAGCAGGGAGACGGAATGTGCTCGAACTGAATGGGATTTGCACAGAAAGAGGGGCTAAGTCTTTAGAGGGCTTTTGAATTAGGTTGGCCTGGAGAGGAAGCTTCCGGAACACTAGGAAGATGGCGGGACTGTGTGTGCTACCTCATTCCCCTCTTCAGAGAGGACAGCCAGGACAAAGGGATGCTAGAGGACAGACAGACAGGTGGATGGGAGGTTCTCCTGACAGCCCTGGCCAACCAGGTGGGCCCTCCTGAGCACCCACAGATGCCCAGACCAGGCTCAGCTCTGCAGGCACATGAAGGACTTATAAGACTCCTCAGGGTGTCACATCCAGCTGGTGGGGAGGGTGCACACCTATGCAGAATAGGGAGCCTTCAAGAGCTCAACCGAGGGGACACCGGATGGAGGCTTTGGGAAGAGCCAAATCCCAGCAGGTCCTTGTGATTCTCTAAAGCTTTAATCAAAGCATAGAAAATGGGATGGGAGTCAGAAACCCGTCACCCACTCCACCAGGGCTCAGAGCAAAAGGCTGCATTTCAGCCCTGATTATGGCCCTAGACCACCGGAGTCCAAAATCTGCCACCACTGTTGGATTGACGTGACTGTAGATGAGTTATTTAACTTCTCTATCCTTCATTTTTTCCTATGTACAGAACGGGCATTATAACAGCCCCTATCCCCAAGATTATGAGGATTAAAAGTTATTACAAGTAAATCCCTTAGAACAGTACCTGGCACCCAGAGAGTAAAAGTATCTTATTTTAAATTATTATTTTTATTAGTATGCCTCCTTCTAGTTTCCTATCTCTAAATTGAGGCCAGGGCTTATTAACTTTTCTTGAATGAATCAAGATCTTGCTCTGAACTTCCTTTAAATAACCTTCCAATTGCCACATCACACAAATATTTTATTAGTGCTGTGGGGTTTGGGTTTCAATTAAAAACCTTCTATCCCCAAGGACACAAATAGTGTTCTAATAACACTGAAGATTAAAGATAGTTGGAAGAGAAAGAACAGTTGATTTGTACCATCGAAAAGAGCCTGAAAGAGAGTATGTGCTTTTTAAAACTGAAGCACATTGTTACCAAAAGGTTGTTTTTTTGTTTGGAAAAGAATTTGAAAATCATTGTCCTATCACAGTGAGCAGACTGCTAAGTGATACAGAACAGGCGGACTGATAAAAATATCTGTGAAAATGTCCAGATTGATGATATATCCTAAAAATATGTTTAACAAAATAGTGAACGAAATGAAGTGGGCCTAATTTTCCATCCATGCCACTTCATGTTTATTCTTTTTGAAGGCTAAAATATTCACTTTGAAAATCATGTGAGCAGTGCCATCTGGCAAAAGAAGAAAGTGAAAAGCCCTAGTTTTGGGACAATAGAAATATACACTCACAGAGTTGAGCAGTAAACTTCAACACTCTAAGGACAAAGCAACGCACATGGGGTCCAGGGTTTAGAGTTAATATTTCTCCATGCTGAGTCTTCAAAGTTAGATATTCTGAAATATCCACACACCTGATACTAAGTAGCAGCTTATTTTTCCCCACTGTTATTATTTACTTCTCTTTGCTGATTTCAAAGCAGAAGATCACTGTTGCTTTTCCAGCTCTTAAGAGAAAACAGAATTTCCAATTGTAAATTCTAACATTAGATGAAGGAGACACTTCTCCAATTCTAACAAGGAAATTGAGGGTCCTAAGGCAGCATGATTGCTGCACTGCACTGCACATGATTGTTAGCACTGTGGATTTCAGGGAAACTTGCTCCAGGTCTGCAGTCAGCCAGGGCTCCTTGAGATTCCAGTGTAGACTCAGAAATGAGTGACAGAGATGAGCCAAGCTGAAGATGCCTGTGTATTTTTATATTCCTCTCTGAGATGGGAGGACAAAGTGGTGAGCTGACTTTTACAGGACCTTGTCCTCTATTGTTGCCAAGGTGTGTGGGAGCACTTCTGTTCATTCAACAAGCATTGATTGAATTGGCCAGACAGGGCACTTGGCCAGCCTAGGCCAGAGGAATAATACATACAACTCCTTTCCATAAGGAGTTCAGAGCTTTAGGGAAGAAATTTGGATATGTAAGCAAATATGCTTTTAGGATTCTGATATGATCCCTAAATATATAAACACATTAGTAATCTGTGTTACTATTATAATTGATATTAATATAAATATTATCATTATATATTAATATAATGTAATATGAATATTGAAATAGGTAACTAAATTTAGAAGTCAAGTAATATTTAAATTACTAATTTTAAGGGGTCCATGTAGTATTTCAATTCATGTATACAATGCATAGGGATCACATGGGTGTGATTGGCATACCCATTGTCTTAGACATTTATTGTTGCTTTGTGTTGGGAACACTTAAAATTCTATCTGCTAGGCTGGGTGTGGTGGCACACACCTGTAATCCCAGTGGCTCGGGAGGCTGAGGCAGGAGGACAGTGAGTTCAAAGCCAGTCTCACCAACTCAGCAAGGCTCTAAGCAATTCAGTGAGACCTGTCTCTAAATAAAATACAAAATAAGGCTGGGGATATGGCCCAGGGGGTGAGTGCCCCTGAGTTTAATTCCTAGTATTCTGTTAGGGTCTGTAAACAAGTCAAGATGGCACCTGGCATTTTGCCAGAGGGAGTGGTTTGTGAAGTAACGCCAGCGAGCCATTAAGTGTGGAGATTCCTTAAGTGTGGAGATTCCTTATTGGCTGACTGTTGTATCTAGTTTATGCGAATTAAGATAAGCTGTGTGGAATGTATATATACCCCTCCTGTCCTACAATAAATGGCTCCCACTCCTGCTGTATCAATGTACACAAGTTGCTTGTCACCCCCTGGTTACTTTGCTGCAGCCGGACTGCGGCAGAATTCCCCCCCAAAAGAAAAATAAAACTGTCTGCTAGCTATTTTGAGATATACAATCAGTTATTGAGAATCAGAGTTGGTCTACTGTGTTGTAGAACTTAGAAGTTATTTCTCTTATCCAGATGCATCCCTGTACCCATTAATCATCTTCTCTCCATTTTCCTTACTCTTCCAACTCTGGTAGCCACTATTCTACTCTCTACTTCCATGAGGTCAACCTTTAGTTCCACATATTGATAGAAACATTCAGTATCTGTTTTTCCTCCACTGATTTATTTCACTTAGTACAAGGTCCTCCAAGCTTATCCATGTTACTGCAAATGACAGTATTTCACTTTTATGGCTGAATAATATTCCATTGTGTATATGTACCATATTTTCTTTATCTATCCATCCATCAATGGACACCTGACAATAAACATGGAAGTACAGATATCTCTCTGCAACACTGATTTTCTTTCCTTTGGATATATATTGTCATTAGCAGGATTGCTGGATCAAATGGAAGCTCTATTTTTAGCCTTTTGAAGAAACTCAATCCAGTTTTCCATAATGGCTGTATTAATTTACATTTCTACCAACACTGTAGAGGGTTCCCTTTTCTTACATCTTTACCAACACTAAGCATCATAATATACTTCTAAATAATCAAAACATCTTATGGACTGACCGTATTTCAACATGTACAACATGCATCATGTGCTCAATAAACATTATTCCCATCAGTTTTCTAAAACATATGCACAACTTAACCTTGGAACTCCTGGATTTATCAGTTAATGTTTCAAATCTTTGTAAGCATCTCAATGCCCAACACCCACCATGGTAACCTGTTGTTGAGTCAATTTGAATACAGACATTAGGAGGTGAACATGGGGAAACCCATCAACACAGTTTTCCAAAGTTTAAACATCTTTTGGGCTGTCCGGAGAGCTTACTCTCTTCAAGTGCTACTATAGTGTTCTTATAAGCTGAGTATTTGTCAATATTTGAGGTATATAAAGGGTCTACTACATAACCAATAAGAAATAAAACCATGGATGTGGAGGAAATTCTGAGATAAGTCGTGTACTGCAAGAGACACTCAGAGAATGTGCACTAAAATCATTGGAAGAAAACAGTCTATGCTTCTTCAGGTTTATTGCATTGTTTAGTGATTTCTAAATGACTATTACAATGACTCACAGTTCTTTCACGGGTTCAATTTCCTACTTGCCGAAGTGCATCTTTTTTCGGTGGTTCTTTCGTCATATTTCAGGGTACTGACATCTTGCAATCTTCATCTCAAAATGTCTTCCTTTTGCCCTCAGTTTTGAATGACAGATTAACAGGATACTGATCTCCTATTTGAGATTCACTTTCTGTCAGGACTTTGAAGATGTTTTCTTATCGTCCCTGTCATTGAATATTACTGATAACAAAATTTCCGCCCATCTAATTGCTTTTTTTCTTAAAAAAAAAAACCTCCTTTTTTCTCACACTGCCTTTAAGATTTTCTTTTCCTCTTTGATCATCTGAAATTCCACTTTGATAAATATGGATATGAATTTATTGCTAATTAACATAAAAAGAACTTAGATTCTTATAGTTATGAGTTGAGTGGATTCTCTGAAAACAGGTACTGAGAGGGAGTGTGGAAAGTAACATATTCATTGGGGTGCCAACACCGGCCTCTGTTTTGGGATGGGGTGCTGGAACCCTCACTACAAACATCCAGCTATGTTCTACTACAACATCTACAACATCTCTTGCTCTCAGTTCTGGCTGTGGACAGTTTGGATGTGAGGTGTCCCCCAAAAGGTCATGTGTGAGACAATTCAAGAAGGCTTAGAGGAGACATGATTGGGTTATGAGAGCCTTAACCTCATTCGTGGATTGTTCCCCTGATGGGATTAATTGAGTGAGGACTGAAGTGGTGAGGGTGTGGCTGGAGGAGGTAGCCTTGGGCACATGGCTTTGGGATATATGTCTTGTATCTGGCAAGTGGAGTCTCTCTCTCTCTCTCTCTCTCTCTCTCTCTCTCTCTCTCTCTCTCTCCTTCCCAATCATCCCATGAGCAGCTTTCCTCCGCAACACTCTTCCGCCATGATGTTCTCCTGCCTCACCTCAAGCCCCAAGGAATGGAGCCAGGTCAGCCTGAGACCTCTGAAACTGTAGCCCACAAATAAACTTTTCCTCCTTTAAAATTGTACTTGTCAGGCTTTTTAGTCACAGCAACCAAAAGTAACTGAGTCTGACTAAGTTACTTAGGGCCACCAAAACAGCTACCATGGAACACTTAATAAGTCTACAGCTCTCCCATTGGTACAGCTCATGTGGCTTTGAAAAATAATGTCATCAGGCCTGACTATGGCACCTCCATCCACTCACCCATGCACCCAGCCAGACATCCAACCAATGCAGAAGATCCATTCCTGGTTGCTCAGGGCCTCAGCCTTTTAATCCTCTTGTCCTGGACCTCTGCCGTGGAGATTCTGGTGTTCAACTGGTCACAGGCCAGCTCTCTTTCCACTCTTCTAGGATCCATCCCAATGACAGTCCTGAACCATCTCTTGGAGTCCCTGCCAGGCTGAAGCTTATTGATCCTGTATCTCAGAAGAACATTCCCAAGTAAATCTCACTTTTACGCATTGACTATTGATATTCTAGCTCTTCCTAGAAAGCAGAATAGGGATTTTTTTCTTCCCTTAAATTCACTTATGTTGGCTCCTTGAGGTTTGCGTAAAGACAATGTTCCAATAATTCACAGACAGCATGTAACATCTACCTACAATGATCCCATCCATGGGCCTTCAAAGTGAGGGAATTATTATTGGGGTGTTTTGTATCATAATGTGTACTGCACATTGCAGATTGCTAAGTAAGCACTCATTAAGACACTTATAAAGGCAAATAAAAAGAAATCTATTCTTCTAAATGGGCAATACACAGAAATCGGTTGACCTTAAACAACTTGAAAATAAAAACAGCTCAAAATTATAATAACAATATTGGCAAAGAAAGTCATTATTCAAGTTCAGTTGTCTGTGAGATGAAGGAGTGCTCCTCGCTGTAATCGTGGGACTCCTTAACAGTGGCAAAGGCAGCTTGGGTCTCCGCTGTGACAAATAGCACTAGACCTCCCCATATACGCAGAGAGAGGGGCTGCCACATGGGCTCAAGGTCAGGTGAGAGCACACAGGTGCAGCCAGTAGAAGCTAAGTGTGTGCCAAGGACCCAGCCCTCTGCAGGGGGTGATGTCAAGTAGAATATTTTGAACTACCTATTGTCTATGCCACGTTGGCAATGAATTTAATCAGAACAGAAAGTATGTAAGGGGAGTAGCTAATGATATCATTGGCTGGTAATGACCAATAAAGTGCTGGAACTTGGGGTACTAGTTAAACCAAGTTGCTTTCTGAGAATGGTATTTTGGCTCCTGAAAAAGAAAAGTCCTAATTATAATTTTCCAACATTAAAAGCCTGGAGCATCTAATGTTCACATTCTCTAACAGAGAAATCAGGGTGTAACCATTTTGTCACTATATCTTAGCAAACGTTGACAAGGCTGGACATCAACAGCCTGGATGCCATGCTCCTGGGAACCGGCTAGATAGCTCTCTTAAGAGAGCAACTGTCATTTATCTGTAAAGCACATTTTCCCTCTACCTACCCTCTAGAGTCAAAACTATGGCCGAGGTACATGGGGTCAAAATGAAGAATGTAACATGAAGACACTGTTCGGCTTCCTTTCCTGGTTTCTGTGTCAGGAGCACTGATTACAATTCTGAACTGTCCCTGTAGGCGATTCTGTGTGGCTTGCCCACCTAGCTAATGGGGAGGCACACCACCAGTTCACCATCGGTGTAAGGAGGGTGGATAATGTGGTGCTATCACATGGAACTTCAGATTCTTTCTAGGAAAGATGTCACATCAGAGAAAATTTTCTCAGCACGTAAAATGTCACTGAGTTATAAATTATCACATTATATATGAATCAACACATATCTCGCTCACACATTTCAACATGACTTTCAAGACTGCACTGAGTGTTTTTTTTATGTCTGTACACCATGACTGGGAGACACAGAGAGAAACTAGTTTCTCTAATACTTTCTCTGGTGTCCCTTACTAGTTGCTCTTTTGTGAGCCACTCCATGCCAATAGATGGCCCAGGTTCAAGCCCTAGCTCACCTCCTGCCCACATTTTCTAACCTTTCTAAACTCGCCTCTAGAATTCATGGTCAGATTTCAGACAACTGTGTGAGGATGAAGTGAAAAGAAGAGGGAGACCAAGAAAGAGAAGGTGAGAGATAAGAAGGAAAATCAGGAAACGCGCTTCATGAGGTGATTGATGTGGGGAAAGAAGAATGATGTGACAGGGCAGGAAGACTGGCAGGCAGTTGACACCCTGAACGTGGCATTCCTGGGCTGCAGGGTCCGCACTGCACCACTGACCTTCCGGATGTGCACGGATCGGTCAACTGTCCCCAGCTCGTCACCTGCTCTTTATCCTGCAGGCCCTTGTGTGAATGAGGCAGTTATCACCACCCCAAGACAGAAGGTCATCTCTGGCCTTCAGGTAGCACTCTGCCCCACAGAGAAGTGATCTGAGAAGTGCTTCTCCAGACCAGCCTGTCTACCCACCAGGAAGGAAGGGACCAGGGAAAAGGAGCCAACACCAACACGACGGCCAGAGACTGCAGGCTTTGGGATCCAATCACCTGGGAGCAGCGCTGTCTCCACTACCTACCAGCTTTGTGGTCTTGACTGGAAGAAGCTTAACAGGTAAAATGGCGTGATTCCTACCTCAAAGAAAAAGAGTGGGATGTGCTGTGGAAATGCCTACAATTGTACCGAGATGCGGTAGGTGTTCAACTAGAGATCGCTGTGAGTGGTTCTCCATGTGACCTCTCCCGCCCCCTCTACCACTCTTCCCATCCTACTGTGTCACTTACAGGTCATAGAGTAAAGGAGTGATCAGTTTATAAAAGGGCATACCATGGGATTACTGTACATTTAAAGTACATTTACCCATATTAAGATACATTCCCCCAATAATGTTTAGTGGTCTATTTAACTACTACTGAGTACTTGACAGAAATGTGAAGGAAAATTAGGGACGGAGAATGTCCAGCGTTCTGAGCCACCACCAAGTAAACCCAGAAATAAAACACCCTTAAAAGCAAACCGAAGAGATAAAGAAGCATCTCATGCAACTTACTGGAAATACATATACCAGGTAATGAGGCATGAGTGAGTTAGTTTCCTAAGACCACTGTCATGAACTACCACAAACTGGGTTACTTAAGACGGTAAAAATATATCCTTTCATAGTTGTGGAGGCAAAGTCTGAAATCAAGGGGTCAGCAGGGCCATGCTCCCCTCAGAGGCTCTGGAGAGGAGTCCTTCCCACCTCTCCCCAGTCCTGGTGATGGCCAGCAGTCCCTGGTTTGCAGATACAACCTCCTGTTTCTGCTTCCATCTTTCCAGAGCCATCCTCCATCTGTGCCTATCTGTCCAAGTCCCCTTCTCCTTTCCCTTATAAATACACAAATCACTGGACTTAGGGTCAACCCTGTTAGAGTATGACCTCAATTTAACTTAATTACATCTGTACAGATGCTATTTCCAAAGAAGGTCCTAGTCACAGGTACGAGGTGAGGACTCGAGAGTATCTTTTAGAAGGACAAAATTCAGTCTGATAAAATGCATAAAACATAAAGTACAATTTAATGGAAGCAAGGTCAATTTTGATGTAGGGCTAGTAACATCTATTTCAATGCCTTGTAGTTTTGATTAATCATAATAATAAGATGTATTTGAGGTGTAATAATTTTAAAACTATTTTAAAAAGCATTCATTTATAAAAATTTATGTTGGCTCTCAAAACATTTATTGATCTATCTCATCTCCATTACCCAGGGAGATGCCTCAAAATCCATGAACTCGGGTTAGGGTTCTGGTCTACTACTTATATGTAATCTTATTCATCAAGTCTACAATTCCCCGGGCTCTTGTGCTGAGCACTTTACAGACATGATTTTAATTTCTCAGTACAACTTTGTGAGAGCTACAGAATTCTTGTCAGTTTATAGACCAGAGAAGTTAACGGCTTTGTCTAAGACCAAACAACTGGTAAGTTCTGCAGTAGAAACTTGAACTCTCACGCACCTGATTCTATCGCCCCTGCAGGTACCCAAAGTGTTCTTTTCACTTTGAACAAAAAGTTTTACCTGTAGGAGCCTCTTGGGCTTTCATTTCCTCCCACCAGCTGCGATGGTCTGACCCCGTCAGCGACTCTGTGCTCCTGGGACACCTTCCAGTGATGCAGAAAACATCACTCCAAGATGCTTCTCCAGGAGGGCTTGGATGCCAGCCTCCACCCCTGAGGCCTCTTCCTGTGGACTGAGCAGCCAGAGCGAGGCAGAGGCTGGCCCGGCCATTCTGGCTGACTTCTGCCAGCAAGTATGGCGGTAGAAGGAGAACTGGGGCAGTGGCTCATCGGGATCCCTTCTCAGGTTCCTGGATATTAGGAAGACACACTGCTGAAGGTAGTGGCTGCCTGTGGACCTGGAGGGTGGGGGCAGAAGGCGACTTCCTGCTCCTGGGACGGCAGCCATGGTGGTTCTCCTGAACTCAAAGTCCCAGAGGCAGCCTCAGACGGCTGCTCCCTTGATGGATGGTTTTGAGTTATTTGGGGAGTTGTTCTTGAAGAGCGAGCCTAGAACCCATTCCTCCAGCCCTTCCAGAAGTTCTTTAAGTATCCAATGGCCTAAGATAATCTAGTAACCTTAAATGGATTCCTGGTCTGGATTCAGTGTCATGCATGGAAACTCCTTAATACATAAATCAATAGGACTATTTTTTTAAGAAAACTGAATAGAAAAAAATTAAAACACATCAGAGGTCTATTTATGAATCTCCTTGTGTACCTCCTTTATCCCCTCTCTTAACCATAAAACCAAGAAAAAAAAGATAAATGATCTTATCTGCTTATGTGAAATGTGCCGAACATTTTCCTGCAAACACACCACTGTAAAAGCCATGCCAGAAAGGCATGAACTTGAGAGACAGAAAATGGAATATTTATGTCAAATTTCTCTCCGTTTTACTGACTGGCTTTCTTTTGGGTGGCATCCTTCATTTATTAATTATTTGTGTAGAGCTTCCTTTATGACCAACATGGTGTTATACTGTGTACATAGTAAGGTCTTTCTCCTGCAAAATAAAAGAAATCTCTGTAACATATTGAATTCCCACTGGATGTAATCTTTGGGTTCATGAATGAAATCTTGACAACCCAGAAACTCTTTGGGACCATGACTCTAGGCTCACTTTATGAATTGATCCCAACAATGATCCCTTCTGTGGATCTGGATCGGCTAGGAAATATTGCTTTCTCAGGCAACTTACTCACTGTGATGAGAAGAAAAAAAAAATGGCCAAGAGCCAAAGGTCATGCTCTCAGGAAGGACTATCTCCTTGGTCATTTTGAAAATGGATTTTTGCTGGATGCTCAGCGCGCTGGCCCACTCAGCAGGCTGCATACCAATCCAAACCCCACCTGTCCCCAGAGGCCAGCTGTATCACTGGGGGGGAGGGGGGGGCAAAGGCCAAACACAAAAGGGAAAGAAGATTCTCCCAAATTAAAAACCTTCTAGAACATTAAGCACAGCCAGTGGTTCCCAGGTCCCTCAGAGACCCAGGCATTGGATGATTCCATCAAAGAAAGTTTACTTGTCTCTGTCCTCTGTTAGGAATAGGCTTGAATCAAGAAGTTTCTAGATTCCATAGCTTAGCTACTGGTAACTGGGCTTCTATAAACCCTGATGTGGCTGCATCACTGTAGTAGGCCGATTTTAAATCCCTTGAATATATATATAGACCAAGGAGTGGAAAAGCTGGATCAAAAGGTGGTTCCATTCCTAGTCACTTAAGGAATCTCCATACTGCTTTCCAGATAAATAAATTAAATTAACTGGAGCATCCTTCTTGGATTGGGACCAGGTGGGCCTGGAGGCCCAAGTAAAGTCTAAGAAAACTCACGACCCAACCTTTTTCCTTTTTGGTGTAGATCATTCAGGGAATGTAATTCCAGACTGGCTCTCCCTTTTCTGAGAACCCTACGTACCTATCCTTAACCGCATCTGTGGGCTCACTCTTCCGAAAAGACGCAAAATTGTTTTAGAAATAAAGGGTCTGATGACCTATTTCCAGTGACTAAGAAAAAACATAAAAGCCTCAAATCCCTCAAACATAACACCTCCCTCCCCCGCCCCTTCACACACATGCTGCAATTTTGCAAAACTGTGATTCATTAGACGTTGGATTCTGTTGATTTGCTGAACAAAGGCTGCTCCCAGCTTCCTCATGTGACGGCTGTAATTACCAACATTATCCAAGTCTGCACATGCATTTTCCTTCCACTTGCTGCAAGACTGGAGCAACACGAGAAATGACAGGCCCAGAGCTGGAATGAACACACACCCCACACCCCCACACGCTGCTTTCCTGTGCTCTCTGGCTGCCACCTAAAGCCGAGTTGCAGACCCTCACCTTCCCCGTTCCCATTCACAGGGTTCACCATGATCAACACGGTGGCAGGTACCCGTAGGGAGGAGACTGAGACAGATGGAGGCTTTTAAAGAAAGGCTGGTGTTCTTGCCTGGATTAAGATGAAGACCAGACCACGTGCTAACGGGGCGTGATCCCTGACCCCCCCCACCCCCGTCCAATCTGGAGCCTTTTCTCTGCTACTCATGAGCATTTGTCAGCCTCTGGCATCTGAGGACTCACAGGAAAAAGAAAGGGACACTGCCCTTGTTCAGATTTGCACTGCCCTGCCTCTGCCTCTCAATTAAAACCCTCATCTGCTCACAGATAACTTCACACTTCCCTGAGATCCATCCTCACAGAGGCTTCACAAGAGACTAACACGCCTGTCAGGCTGTGCAGGACCCTGATGGGCTTAATGACCACTGGCTAGCACGGGAGCAGGCTGAGGGCAGGCCGAGAAGCAGCACCAGCAGATGCCCCATGCAGGATGGCCCTGAGGCCCCCGGGAGAAATGGTATTGGCTTTGCAACAGGAAGGCTCCTGGACGAGAAGAGGCTTCTGCAGGGTCAGTGGAGACTCCTTGCTCCCAGGTTGTAACTCCTGGACTGTAGCCATCAGGTGGGTGTTTTGCAACGCCCCAATACAGTGACAGCTTCTGCACCACCACCCCCACTTCCTGGGTGGATCAGAGGTGGCAGGCTGGTCTGGGAGCCCAGCATGGGATCCACGACGTCCTCAGCACCATCTTCCCAGTCTTAAAACACCAGGAGCCTTTCTGATCCTCGCCCTGCACTCCCACAGTTCCGCACACCATGGAGCACAGCGTAGCTTCCCCCGACACTTAGCCAGGTCTAGAGTTCTGCTGAAAGACTGGGTGCTGCCTCTCTATTGTACAAGTCATTCTAACTCACAACAATTGTGACAGGTGGGAATTATTATCATCATATTCATACATACAAAGGTTTTGTGACTTACGTAGGGTCACTCAGCAAATACATGGCAGAGGAGTATGACCACAAAGCTCCCTAGAGCACAAGAGTCTTAGATTTGGTAGAAGTTTCAAATCATTCTTCATGGCTGAGTTGAACTCCACCTGTATATATATACCACATTTCCTTTATCCATTCATTTACTGACCGGCATCTCGTCTGGTTCCGTAACTTGGTTACTGTGAATTGCGCTGCTATAAGCACTGATGTGACTGTGTTGCTGGCTTTCTGTTCTTTAGGATAAATACCAAGGACTAGGATAGCTGGGTCATAGGGTGGTCCCACTCCTAGTCTTTTGAAGATCCCCATACTGCTTTCCACACTGCCGTACTAATTTGCAGTCCCACCAACAATATGAGGGCATCTTTACCAGCCACCGATGGCCACTGCATCAACTAGCTGCTTTTAGGAAGCTTTCAACCTGAGCCAAGAGGAAATGTGAGGCTCAGTGGAGACTTTCTTAAAATAAGACTCGTACCCACCATTAATGATAACATCACTGTGCTCTAGGAAACTTGAACCTACAAATGCAGATGGCAACCACTGAGTCAAGGGCCCGCAGACCTCCTAGGAGGGGAGTGGAGTGGACCAGGGTGGAGTCCCACCTTCCACAGCTGCTCCAGCCCGTGAGTGAGCTGTCAGGAGGCTGAGGCAGTTGGGTTCTGGGTCCCTGGGGGCGGGGCATGGGACTCCTCTGATCACTGGTTTTGACACAGAGACTCTCCAGTGGCCTTGACAGACCTTCCTTCAACTGCATGGCAGTCCACCTTCACAGTCTCGTCTCTTCTCTGGGATCAGACTTGAACAGTGAGCAGAAACTCTCACAGCCGGCCCTGATACTGCTTCCATCTTCTCTCACCCTGTCCCCTAACGGAATCTTGGCATGTTTAATCCTGTTTAGTCATCTGCCCCCCACACAAGTCCTGGACTAATGCATGGAATTCAGTATTAGAGTTGATACCCCACAGAGCCATCTGCTCCTCTATAGACAAACTAAGAATTGCAATATTGACATCTTAGATGCATGAGCACATTTAATGTACCAGATAGACCCAAGTCCCAAACCTGAGAGACGATGTTCTTTTCAGATAAAACTGTTCTCACCACCTTAAGAGCTAAGGAGCTCTAGGGGTCTTAAAAAAAGGGCACAGGACACTTAAGAAACATCTGAGAGAAGAATATTTAATTCCTAAAGCAATGATATTCCACTGAAATTAAAAAAAAACAACCAGGAGTCAGAAATGCTCAGACCCAGAGATTTAGCACCTATTTCCTTCTCCATGCTCAGAGAAGGAAAACATAATATTTGCTTTTGCTCCAGAGATTAAAAAAAAAAAAAAAACTATGGTGGATAATAGGAAGGTTGAGTTCATTATGGCTTCCAAATCTCAAGAGACCCAGAGCACCAAAGATTTCCGCCTATGCCTCCTCTGACTCCCCCGCTCGCTGTCTTTAGGCCATTATGCCTCATATAACGCATTCTAATGGCTTAAAATGACAGCGTTTTGTTTACGAAATGGCTCCATTCCTCAGGAAACCCAAGAGCGGGTGTGCGATAACAAGGCTATTGAGAGAAGATGGAATGCACGGGGGGACAGGAGCTGGTCCCACCTTCCTGCCCTGTCACCCATGTGAGGGTCAAATCTGCACATTTATCAACTCAGAAGCCAAGCCAGGGGACAGAGCCTAGGGAGTACACAGAGGATGAAGCAGTCACCCCAGTGAAGGTGGAAGGGAGTCCAGGTTCAGCACCTGGGGCCTCACGTGCTATGACCGTGTGGATGGGATGTCTCTGCTGGATCTGAAGGTGCCTATCATTCTTGAACTAGAGCAATAGTGGGGCTCAGTAGCCTCCCTACTGCGTTTAGTGACAAAGAGAGAAAACAGCAAGCACAACTGTGCACTGCAGAAAGAGCACATTGATGACGGTGATCACGTGTGATGATGTCATCGTGGCCGTCTTGTTTGTGTAAGTAACTCTATCAGGGTCTCACATGGTGCATTTCTGGTACATATGTTAAAGCATATATATATATATGTGTGTGTGTGTGTGTATATATGTGTGTGTATATTATATGTCATATATGATATATATTAATATTGTGTATAAATAAAAAATACAGAATTCTGCAGAATGTACCCCATCATTAAGTGACTCATGACTGTATTGCCTAAAACTCATAAAAGATCTCCTTTCTGTAAGAATTCATAGGTTTAAAATAAACTAAATACTACTCCTAAGTTATCAAATGTCATGTTCTTAGCTGACCCACTTTGATCTTCTATGAGCAAGAAGAAGACTTTCCTGCCAGAGAGGCCCAAGGGTTTGGGGGAAATAATGGGCCCTGAGATGGGGTAAATTTAAGGCATATTTATTTTTCTCTGTTACTTTAACAAATTGTTCAAATGACCCAAATGGCCTTGGGTTGCAGCCCCATCCCCACTCAAGGACTCCAGGCAGTGACTATGTTTTCAACACTGGTGATTTTCAGCACCCTGACATGAGGCAGGCAGAATCAATGAAAGAATGGGTGCATGGGTGTAGGTTCTGCAAGGGTTAAAACAGTGGATCCTTTTATTTTTTGTCTGACTAAGAGTTTTAAATGTATGTACATACTTATTTTTCAAACTCCTTAATGGACATATTCAGCCTTAAAAAGGAAAGACATTCTGACACACACACATCAACGTGGATGAATCTTGAAGACACCATAGCAAAGTGAAATAAGTCAGTCGCAAAAAGATAAATATGCTATGATGTCCCTTCTAAGCAGTATCCAGGGTAGGCAAATAGAAACTAGAATTGTGGTTGCCAAGGGCTGGCTACTTAATGGATATAGACTTTCAGTTTTGCACAATGAAAAAGTTCTGGAGATTGGTTGTGCAATGATATGAATACACTTAACACTTCGGAACTGTACACGTAAAATGGCTGAGATGGTAAATTTTATGTTACATATATTTTACCAATATTTTTTGAAAAAATTCTTACTGGGTTAAAGAGTTCCTGGGAGACTACATCCTTCTTCAGAGTCTTAGCAATGTCACAAACATAATTGAATCACACCTGAAATTCACACAGCCAGGGATTGTATTTGCTCATATTCCGTAGGAGAAAAATCTTAGCAAGAACTCAACTCGACCTTTGGTTCTAAGTAAGATAAAAGATTTCTGAGGGAGAGGGAAAATCAGAAATCTGCCAGCCAGCATGCTCCAATGCAATTCTTCCTGGGAATTTCTGGTTTCTTTTTCAGCTAGCCATCCACCATACACAAGTCTCTACCTCACAACCTTGAGAGACAAAAGGATTTCTTCATCTTATCTCTTAATCAAACATTCTGATGGACTGATAGTGTCCATATTTACTACACATGATGCATGTTTCCTGCCAAAAAGGATTAGTAATTCTGACGTCATGAATAAAGGACCACGTTGGGGATTTATCTGGAATTTGGCAAATCTCTACATAAAGGGAATGACATTAATTCTAGGGATTATTCCAGGCTTAATGTCTAAAACCACTAAGCTCTTAATTAGAGGAAATGGGATGCTTTCACATACGTAACATACCATGGTTGTACAGTGATCATCTGGTATAATGTGGTTTACACATGATTTATACCATCCTGATGCAGATTGTGTATGTATTATCATCTGGTGTATAGGTTGGTCTCCCACCAACCCTGGGGACTTCTCTCTTAAACCAACAAGATCAGTAAACTCCGTCATGGTAAATATCAAAGTTGCAAAGAAAACAATGGACTCAGAGGGAGAAAATAATAAAATGATATCAAATATTTTTTCAGAGAAGAGGAAAGTATGAAAAAATAGTGAGCTCTTATTTTTTGCTTATTTTAATGAATTATATACAAAAGCATGACTGCTTCTAACAAGTCAAGAATAATGGAGCTTTGTAAAGACAACAAACAATCTTCTTCTCCATTCTAATCCAATCAACCTGACATGACCCATATTGACAGTTTTTAAACAACTTTATGTTTATGAATATGCATAAGTAAATATACTCAAAGTCCTATATGATATATAGAATAAAGGTGTATGGGATGTGGGATTTTTGTTTTAGCAAAACAACTTAACCCCTACCTAGCAGCTATAGTTCATTAAATAAAAATATTATGGATTTCCTTCCACTTTAGTACCTCTGGATGTAATGCATTTTTAAATTTTTTCCTTTTTAGAATTTTATTTATTTATTTTGTTGATGCATTATAAGTATACAAAATGGTGGGATTCATTGTGATATATGTATATGCACATATCATAATAGCTGCATAGTGGTCAATAGTAAGAAAGAACCATAGTTCATTCAACCACTTAGATTTTTTACAAGTTAATCTTTTTTCTATTACAAACAACATTGGAATAACATCTTGTATGTATCCTTACTTACTGGTGGTTTGGTTTCTGTGAACTCCATTCCCCCACTGTGGAATTGCTAGGTCAAAGAGTACCAATATATTAAATTTTATTAGACATCACTAGATAACTTTCCTAAAAGACTGTAGCAGTTTAAACCTCTATCAGCTCAGAATGGAATGTCCATTTCCCACCACCCTTGCTGGTACGGGATGCTATAAATCTTCTAAACGTTTGCCAATCTGGTAGGCAGAAATTAAAATCTCTATCATTGGATTGCCATTTACCATCCATCAAAAGATGAGTATCTTTTGATATTTTATTGACTGTTTATATTTTTTTCTGTAAATTGCCTGTCTATGCTTTAGTTAACCTTCTATCAGGCTCTTTATCTTTCCCATATCAATGCATAGGCACTCAGTGTCTTGGAGAGCAACCCTTTGTCTGTCTTCCATATGACAAATAGCTTTCCCCAAACTGTGGTCTTCAAAAAAAAAACTCTCTATATAATTTTGGGCATCCATATAGAAATCTTTATTTTTAGGTAGCCAAATCTGTAATTTTTTTATGGCTTCCAGATTTCTCTTCTGAATGATCTTTAGAAATACTTCAAAAAGCTTCCTTTAAATAAATCCTTTTGAGGTACTAATTAGGGTTATATCAAACTTACAGATTCAAAAGAAATGACCCTTTCATAACAATGAGCACCTCCATGCCCCCGCCCCAGTGGTATGATTCTAACTACGCAGGCTTTCTGTTATGTCCTTCAGCTCAGACTCTGGCTCAGCTGTGAAATGACAACAAGACAAGGCATGGCCCAGAGGAAAAGGAGACCTTTATACGGATGCCTTAATGCTCTGATTGGTTCCCTTGTCTCTTTGGCAGTGGAAAACACACAATTTACAAGTAGCCACGAGTCACCTTGTTCTTTCCCGTGTCTACATATTGACTTCAGTTGTGTCATCACACCGGACCTCCACTGCACAGTGAATTGGAAAGGACCTACGGTTTGGGAGAGTGGCCCCCAAGGGTCCACATGAAAACATGGGTTGGAAAGTTTTAAGGAACCTTGGGAAGGTGGGGCCTAGTGGGAAGTCTGGAGGTCATGGGGGGCACACCCTTGAAAAGTATTGTGGGCCTCCCTCTGTCCTCTCTCTCTGCTTCCTGGTTCAAAATGTAACCAACTGCCTGACCTGACACACTCTCCTGCCAGGATGTGCCACCTGCACCAGCATCAAACCAAGGGACCACACAATTTTGCACTTGAACCTTCAAAACTATGAGCTAAGTAAACCTTTTCTCTTTACAAGTGCGTTGGGTATTTTGTTGTAGTAACACAAGGCTGACTTATACAAGAGATGAGAGTCAGATTCCATATTTTGGTCCTGACTCTAAATATATGTGTGTTTCTACTAGAAACAACTTATTGGCATAAAGTTATTATTATTAATATTCTCTTAATATCTTTATTTCTGTTCTATCTGTAGCTACATCCCCATTTTCATTTATATCATGAACCTATCTTCATTGGCAAAGGTTTTTATATTCTATTTGTCTCTTTGACTTTGATGACTTTTTTATTTTACTTTCTGTGCTTACCTTTATTATTTTCTTCTTTCTACATAGGGTTTGTTCTTTTCTAACTCTTCTGTTGCATCCTCAGCTCACTAAATCTTTCTCTTATTTTCTTTTGTAATGATTGTCTTATTTATCGCCTTATTACCCCTCTGTGAACTGATAACCATACACAGATACTTAAAATCATAGATTCTAAGTACTTATAATTATTTCTATCTTCTATATCCTTCTATTTTAATTTTTATTATTTAGTTCTTAGTTTCAGTTCTTAGTAAGGAGATTGAGTTATCCATTTATTTGCCAATTTCCTTGTGTACCATCCATTCTTTATTTTTATTGAGATGCAATTCACATGTACACCATAAAATTCAACTACTGAAGTACCAGTCAGTGGTTCACAGTGAATCCACAGGGTTGTGCAGCTATTACTACAACCAGTTTTAGAACATTTCACCATCCCTATACTATGACCAGACCTCCCCTATGTTCCCCAAACCTCTCAGCCCTAAGAAGCCACTAATCTGCTTTCTGCATCTAGGTCCTACTGTTCCATAAGGTGTACATACAGGGAATCACATAATGTGTGCTTTGGTAGTTGGCTTCCTTTGCTTTTTGCATATTGTTCTCACAGTTCATTCATGTTGTAGAATACATCAGTTCCTCATTCCTTTTGACTCTCAATTAACATTTTATCATATGGATATATCATATTTTATGCATCTATTCATCAGTTGGTGGGCATCTTGATTGTTTCCATTTTGGGAGCATACATAAGATGTTCCTCTGGAGACTTATGCACAAGTTTTTGTGTGAACATTGTTTTTTTTCCGTTTTCATGGGTATAGACCTGGGTCATACAGTCACTCTCTATGTCTCCTTTTTAAAAACTGCCAGACTGTTTCCAATATGTCTGCACCATTTTCGTCCCTATCAGCCGTCCATGAGGACCCCAGTTTCCTTCCTCCTCACTGATACCGCCATTATCTGCCATCCTAGTGGGTTTGAAGCATTATCTCCTGTTTCTATCTGTTCTTGCTCCACAGATCTTTCAGAAGTATATGCATTAAAATCCCTGTGAATGGTGAACTCTTCCCATTTCTGATGCTGTCTAAGGTCTTTATTTGCCAGGGTTCACGATAGAGTTTAAGCTGGATGCCTCTTAGCTGGAAGATCTGCTCCGATGTATTCCATTGTCTTTCTGGCTCCCAATATTGCTGTTGAGAAGTCTGTTACGTATTGTGCCTTTGAAGATACCCTGTCTCCGCCCTGACTGATTTTCAGGATTCTTCTCCTTTGGTTTCTACATTGCATCTAAATTCTCAAGTATTGATTTACTTTCACTATTATACTTAGTAAGGATTTGTGCTGTCTGTATTTGAGAAATCATTTTTCACCAACTCTAGGAGACTGTCAGCCACACATGCCTCTTACATCTTCTGCATTCTCCATGTTTTCCCCAGAATTACTGCTAGGCATGCATTGACCTTATTCATTCTTCACCTCCTTAAATCCTCTACCTTTTTAGATGTATGGTGCATTCTGGATAATTTCCTCATCTATTTTTTTTCCAATTTACCAGTTCACCTGTGTATAATATATAGTTAACTTATTACTGAAGTTTTTGTATCAATGAAAATATTTTTTCTAAGAGTTCTATCTTATAAAATATGACTGGACTTTTCTCTTTTGTGTCTTATTCCATTTGTAATAGTTTTATTTACTTATTTGTTTAGAGAAGGGGTCTCACCATGTTGCCCAGGTTGACCTTAAACTCAGGGCTTCTTGCCTAAGCCTCCCGAGTAGCTGGGACTGTACTCCTGCCCCCACCACATCAGTCAGTTTTATTTATCTTAAACATAATCAACTCAGAGTATTTTTTTCTGCTAATTCTATGATCTGTATTCCTTGGGGGTCTAGTTCTACACTGTTTGTTATAGTAAGCACTCACTCTTTTTTCCTCCAATTAATACTGAATAAAGAGTTCTTAAATCACCAAAATAACAACATCAACAATAATAAAAAATGTGGTTATGGTCAGGTAATGCCTCTGGGGTTCCTAGAAAAATAAATATTAGGGAGGACACCTTAGACTTGGGCTGCCATGAATTTCCACAGATAAAGCACAGCATCCTCAACTCTTTACCTCCGACACCCAGCCCTTCCCAAGACCCAAAGGCACACTACAACCAGGACCTTATTTATCTCTCTGCTTTCCCTCTGATCCTTCTCCAAAGCATTGTGCTACTCATAATCAGAGGATCATTTCAAATTCTCCATCACCTCATGGGACTCTCTTGACTAAGGATCTCTAAGCGCCCCACTGCCCTGAACACAAAATTCAGACTCTTTGCCAGGTGAACAGGCTATGAGTGTTCTACCCTCCTCCGACTCCCACCTGCTTCTTCTCCTGCATGTTCCCCTACCGTTCACAAAGCTCCAGTCATGCTGGCCTCCTTTACCTTCCCTGGTGTCCTTAAACAGGAAGGGGACCCCTTCAGAGAAGCAACAGAGAGACAAGAGAGGACCATTGACATCATGAAGATACTGGATCAAGTCTTGCCTGAAGTCTGCTTTCTTTTTGGGATTTGCAACCATTATTTTATTCATTTTCCCCGTTCATCCCTTCCTTTCCAGCAACCAACCTCACACCGAGCCATTTTTTTGTAAGTGGAGGTTTCAATCTATAATGAACTAACTGTATGATAAAGTAGCTATAATGTGACTGTATTGACATCTCCCAGAGACTTGCAGAGAAATACCACAGTCAAAAGCTGAGTTAAGCTGCCTTTACAGGGACCTTGATTCTATTTCAGAGTCCAGTAAAAGATGAGAAAGAAAAAAATATTGTTAACGTATAATTGGAGAATTCAGATTTCCTAATATTTAGAGGGCAATCAAATATAAAATTTCTGTGGCAATGGATCTCTCAGCTTACTGCAGTTTCTGATGGGAAGCTACACAGATTTTCTATACTTTGTCATACCTGGATATCAACTGTTTATTAATTAGTACCATTTAATAAACATCGATCACTCACCCTTCAGACTTCTATTCAACATTAGTTCATGTAACTGCTCCAATGACCAAAACCATTGGTAAAACTTTTTTTTTTTTTTCATGACCTACCAAACATTCGGGAAAACTTAAAATACTTGTCCTAGTCTCTTCATTCAAAATGGCCAAATAGGGTCTTGAGTAGTTCAGGGGAAAAGTAGGTTCCATCCCCTACTTTTTCCATCCCCCACTCCCCAAAAGCCAAATAAACCATGAAAATAGTTGAATTTTGTTTCACCCAATAATGAAAACCAATAGTTAAATGTTCTCTTTCAGTTTACAAGATTGTTTAAACACCTCTTGTTGTGGTTAATCCCAATGAATATGCTGCAATTCTGCAATAGAGATACTATTATGAATATCCTCCTGGCTTATTAGCTGATGGAATGAAAGTGAGGAAAGAGGAAATGATAATGGGACAACCTATAAAACAATCATATAGTGCCATCCTTCATCACACAAGAGTTTAAATACGTCATCTTCTTTGATTTTCTTAAAAAGTTGGGCATCTCCACCAAAGCCCAGACTTGGGGTCCAGAGGCAGGACCTAACCCTGCTCTGGGAGCTCCCTCTGCTGCACCAATGCTTCCTCGACTCAACATCACGGAGGCCTCTTCTCCACATAAGGCTTCAGGCTGAAAATATGGACTCCCCGGGAGGCGCTCATATTGCTCTCCTTTTAATATCTATAGCATCTGCCACGGATTCTCTGACTTGCACCTCTCACTTAATCTTAGTGGTCCGGAATTTGGCACTTCGTTATTTTCAGATAACATAACAATTAGCTCCTAAGACAGTGTGGTTTGGAAAGAGTAAGCAGTTCTTAAGATTAAATCACATATTAATAGCAGAACTTCCTATCAGTACTCTTTAATATTGTAGCCTTGGGCAAAGAATCTATTTTAGTTCCATCTGCCATGTAAGACAGAGAATTTTTCTGGTGAAGCTAAAGCCTGTACCTCATGTTAAACCAAAGCATCTCCTGGGAAATGCAGATCTGCAAGCCTGACCTAAGAGCCTTAGAATAGAGTTTGAGATCCCAAGTGAGATTTGTTCGCCAAAAGGGAAAGCAATCGCATAGTCAGTGCCTACTTCTGCAGCTTCCCTTCAAATAGCAAGTCTATGTCCTGCTGTCCCCATCCTCTGACCTTCTCTGTTTCCCCACAACAGTCATCTGATATACTGTATGCTTCTCTCTCTCTCTCTCTCTCTCTCTCTCTCTCTCTCCCTCTCTCTCCTCTTTGAGGCCAGGTACTCTGACTATTTTATTTACTGCTCCATCCTCTGCCCCTAGAATGGTGACCAGAGCATGGCTACTGGGGGCGCTGAAGCTTATGGCACCAGGGAAACTGTAGCTCTTTGGAAAGGACACAGACCTACAAATATAAAAGTTAGATATGGGCCATATCTATGTCAATATCCTAGTGGGGATACTGTACTATAGTTTTGCACTATGCTACTGTTGGGGAAAAAGAGATCCAGGGTACACAGAATTATAACTATATACAACTCAACAATCATTTCAAAAAAAGTTTAATTAAAAATTGATATATAAGCCAGTGCAGTGGTGCACACCTATAATCCCAGTGGCTTGGGAGGCTGAGGCAGGAGGATTGAGAGTTCAAAGCCAGCCTCAGCAAAAGCAACATGCTAAGCAACTCAGTGAGACCTTGTCTTTAAATAAATACAAAAATGGCTGGGGATGTGACTCAGTGATGGAGTGCCCCTGAATTCAATCCCTAGCATCCCAAGTAGATATATAAAATTTAAATATGCAAGAGAATATTTATTTAGAATTAGAAAAGACACCATGACAAAATAAATAATTTTAAAAACTGGCAAATGCCCAAAAAATCACAACATGTAGAAAAACATTTCTATTAACTAATTCTCTGGCTGGATTCTAAAGCTTTTTCCTACATTGTTGTCTGCATATACTTTGATCACTTTCTCTTATAATAATGACTTTTAAATATTTACTAAAGAAAGATGAGAAAAGTATCAATCCTTTCTCTAGCACTATCGACTAAATTTAGTTTAGGAAAGATTCTTTCAACTTAATAACTCAGTATGGATCATGTCATGTAAACATTTAAGGCTGTTGTAAAAGTTGTTAAAATATCTATTTCTTGTATGTGAACTATAAGAATACAGGCATTACAGTGACCAACCTTAAATACACTTTGAATTAAACACTCTCACTAACCAGTGTGTCATTAATATCTTCATTATTATAGGCTTTATGTTGTTTTTATGTCAAATGAGCAAGAAAAGAGTAAAATTCTATGTGGACAGGCTTTAGCGAGGCCATTTGAAGCTGAGGTCTGAGCCATGGGCTCAGTGATGTGTAAGAAGGATGGCCCTGGACCACAAGCCAAGAGAGTCACATTGGGGCTAGAAAAGGTGGGATCAGGCTTAAGTGCTGGCAGGTGTCCAACGGTACCTCAAAGATTTCTCTAAAGAATCCACGCTTCACTATAGAACACAAAAGAAAGAAATTGAAGAGGACCTTAGAAGATGGAAAGATCTCCCATGCTCCTGGATAGGCAGAATGAATATTGTCAAAATGGCCATACTACCAAAAGTGTTATGCAGATTTAATGCAATTCCTATTAAGATCCCAATGACATTCTTCAGAGAACTAGAAAAAGCAATCATGAAATTCATTTGGAAAAAATAAGAGACTCATAATAGCCAAAGCAATCCTTAACAAGAAGAGTGAAGCAGGAGGCATCACAATACCAGACCTTAAACTATATAACAGAGCAATAGTAATAAAAACGGTCCAGTACTGGCACCAAAACAGATATGTAGACCAATGGTAGAGAATAGAAAACACAGAGACAAACCCACATAAATTATCTCATATTAGACAAAGGTGCCAAATACATTCACTGGAGAAAAGATAGCCTTCTCAATAAATGGTGCTGGGAAAATTAGAAATTCACATGTAACAAAATGAAATTAAACCCCTCTCTCTCACTCTGCATGAAACTCTACTCAAAGTGGATCAAAGATTTAGGCACCAGAACAGAGACCCTGCAAAACCTAATAGAAGAAAAAGTAGGTCCAAATCTTCATCATGTCAGCCAAGGATCTGACTTCCTTAACAAGTCTCCTAAAGCACAAGAAGTAATATTAAGAATCAATAAATGTGATGAATTCAAACTAAAAAGCTTCTTCTCAGCAAAGAAAACAATTAATAATGTGAAGAGAGAGCCTACAGAATTGGAGAATATCTTTACCACCTGCACCTCAGATAGAGCATTAATCTCCAGGATATATAAAGAACTCAAAAAACTTACACCAAAACAACCAAATAACCCAATCAATAAATGGACTAAGGAACTGAACACTTCACAGAAGAAGAAATACAATTGATCAACAAATATATGAAAAAATATTCAACATCTCTAGCAATTAGAGAAATGCAAATCAAAACTAAGATTTTATCTCACTCCAATCAGAATGGCAATTATCAAGAATACAAGCAACAATAAATGTTGGTAAGGATGTGGGGGAAAAGGCACACTCATACATTGCTGGTGGAACTACAAATTGGTGCAATCATTATGGAAAGCAGTATGGAGATTCCTCAGAAAATTCTGAATTTGACCCAGGTATCCCACTCCTCAATTTATACCCAAAGGACTTACAAGCAGCATACTATAGTACTCAGCTTCATCAATGCTTATAGGAGCTCAACTCACAATAGCTAAACTATGGAATAAATCTAGGTGTCCTTTCATAGATGAATGAAATAAATTATGGTATATATACACAATGGAATATTACTCAGCCTTAAAAATTAATGAAATTATGGCATTTGCCTGTAAATGGATGGGGCTGGAGAATATCATGCCAAGCAAAATAAGCCAATCCAAAAAAGCCAAAGGTTGAATGTTTTCCCTGATATGCAGATAGTAATTCACAATAAGGGAGCAGGGCTAGGGAAGAATAGAGTTACTTTGGATTAGGTAGAAGGGAGTGAAGGTAATGGGGGGTTTGGGGGTAGGAAGAATAGTAGAATGACTCGAACATTATATATATATATATATATATATATATATATATATATATATATATATATAACTCTGTGACCGGTGTGATTCAACATCATGTACAACCAGAAGAATGAGAAATTATATTCCATTTATGTATGATGTGTCAACATGCAGTCTACTGTCATGTAATACTAATTAAAACAAATTTTAAAATAATAATAATGAAACTAATGGAACCACCATTTGACCCAGCTGTCCCTCTCCTTGGTCTAAACCCAAAAGACTTAAAAACAGCACACTACAGGGACACAGCCACATCAATGTTTATAGCAGCACAATCACAATAGCTAAACTGTGGAGCCAACCTAGATGCCCTTCAGTGGATGAATGGATAAAAAAAAATGTGGCACATATACACAATAGAATATTACTCAGCAATAAAAGAGAACAAAATCATGGCATTTGCAGGTAAATGGATGGCGTTGGAGAAGATAATGCTAGGTGACGTTAGCCAATCAAAAAAAAAAAAAACAAATGCCGAATATTTTCTCTGATATAAGGAGACTGACTCATGGTGAGATAGGGAGGGGGAGCAAGGGAGGAATAAATGGATTCTAGATAGGGAAGAAGGGTGGGAGGGGAAAGGAGGAGCAGGGGATTAGCAAGGATGGTGGAATGTGATGGACATCATCATCCAAAGTACATGTATGAAGGCACAAATTGATGTGAACTACTTTATATACAACCAGAGATATGAAAAATTGTGCTATATACGTCTAATAAGAATTGTAATGCTGTCATTAATTTTTTTTAAAAAATCAATAAAAATAAAAAAGCATCCAAGGCTCCTTGATGGGCCACTAAACCAGTGACAAGCCATAACATGTAGGGCTCATCAGCGTGAACATGTCCAACCTCAAGCTTTGCCACTTGACCTGTCCTGAATCTTAGGGACAACTTAGCCACACCTAGAAACACACCCCGCCCACCTCAGACTGACCCCCTCTCTTAACTCACCTTCCCAGGTCTCTGGTTTCCCTGCCGCTCTCCCAACCTCCTGCCACAGGACAGGAAGCGACGTGAGAGAGAGGAAGTCAGAAAGACAGCAGAGACTAGCAGGTGGTTACCAGAGCTGGGCTGGTGCAGCGGGGAGAAGGGAGATATTGGTTAACAGGTACAGAATTCAAGCTGGACAGGAAGAATATATTCTGGATTATTGTATACTTCAAAAGAGCTAAAAGAGAGAATTTTAAGTGTTCTCACCATAAAGAAATGATAAATATTTGAGGTGGTGGATAGGCTCATGACTCTGATTTGGTCCTTCCACAATGTGTACATGTATCCAAACATCACAGTGTACTCGGTGAATACTTACGGCTATTATTCTTCCATTAAAAATAAAATGAAATTAAGAAAAGAAAAGCAACAGTTGTCTTAACCAGTAGTGGCTAATGTATTACTTTTGCAAATTTTACAGAGTCATTTGAGAATGCAAATACATTGTCAGGGCGCCTCGTTGAGACTTGGGAGGAGATGGGCAAAGGGAAGAATCTGAGGCTTAAGCATCTATGTGTAGCTTTGGTAAATCTCACCTTGTGGGGCCTTAATCATATTTGTCAAGTGAATGAATGAATGAATGCCTATTTGACTGCTTGTTGACTAAAAGTCTTAGCATAAAACCTGAGCACATCCAAGAGTACTTCTGAATTATACCAATAATTTTTTAAAACAAGCCCCCCCCCAATGAGATTTAGTATCAGGAAACTGGGAAAAACAAAACCTTATGCTGTGTAATATTAGAGTTGGAGTCTGACCCCTCTGGCTGAAGTCTAGGGAGCGACCTGCCAGGAGCTGTGCGAGGGAACTTCAGTTTCTCCAGAATCGAAACAGTGGGCTCCAAAGTGCCTTTGAAAATGAGTAAGAGAAATTAATTGAGTCTCTTATATCCCACATAAGATAAATGCAGCTTGAGTGGCTAAATGAAAGATAACGATGGAACTAATGTTTCAGTGCAGATAGTGCCACCTGCCCTTCCCTTGTCCTATCCAGTAGAGTCTGAAAGTCCTGCCTCAAAGGGACGGACAGGTTTGGCTCTCAAGGACGCTCGCTCCTCTGGACTCGCTGGGGAGCAGAAGGAATGGCCAGCAAACCACTCTGCCCTGAAGGAGGTTACTTCGGTGGCACGGCTTGTGTCTTATTGGCCTTCGTTCTGTCCCGTTCTATTTTGGGACAAAAGCAAGATTGGCAGGAAGAGCTCTGGAAGAGTCACAGACAGTTAACACAGAACCTAAGACCTGGACGGCATGTGGAGATCCACAAAGACCAACCAATAGGGAAGAGCAGAGGCTCTGGATCCAAGGGTGCTCCCGCAGCGAACATCGCTGTGTTAGGCGTTGAATCCAAGGCGGGAGGGAAGCTGAAGAGCTGGACAGTGGAGAAGGGGGCTGGGTTTGGCCATTCCCTGGTGAGAGGCCGTTGGCCTGGGGAAGCAGAGGCAGCTAGCCAGAGGAAGGGCAACCCACGTGATTGGTAAGGAGGGTTTATCTGACTTTTTCTGGATGGTTCAAAATTGAAAATTGGGACAAATGTTTGTCAGTTTACTAATCTAGTCCTGGCCACTAGGGACAATCATGACAGAAGTTATTGTTGAGCTTCCTGGATTTGTCACTGGAGAGCAGGTTGGCTTCCTGCAAGTCTGATTGACAGCAGGCTGGCCTCCCGGGCTATTTATGCTAGAAAAGGAGGCACTCTCCCAGGCAGGTTGCTGTAGGCTGGGTCAGAGTTCTGTGTTTTCGGAGTTCTGTGTCCTTTTATGTTCAGTCTCTCATACACCATTTAGTGTCAAACCAAAAAGCTTTTTGGATGAGTATACATCCCCAGACACAGGAAACTGCAAACGTGTGTGTACCTTCATATTGGTTGTTTTCTTGGAAAACAATTGTCAATAGCTCGGTGATGGGAGGACTTGTTAAAGGGTGAGCAGAAGTGCAGGGTCCATGAGTCTCATCAGTGGTAATAAGAGGCTTGCGGAGAAGTACCCACACACGGCTAGAAAGTTCTCCTGAAACATTTTAAAAATCAAATACACAAAGAGGTTTCAGTTCACATTGAAGCTACTCAACTTCCCGATCTCATACTCAAGAAAAAACACTGGGTGTGTTCCTGTGCTAGGGCCAGGAGGTCATTATTTGGAGGTGTCCCTCATCACAATAACCAGGGCAACACCAATGTCCTCAGAAGTGACTCCAGACTGTTGCTTCCAGAGGAGCATTTGCTTTTTTTTGTTTTGTTTTGTTTTTCATTCGAGTCAATTATTTAAGGCAAAACTGTCTATCACATTAAAAACCCAGTGGGCAACTTGTAAGCATCAAATAAATTGCACCGGGAGTCCATTTTCAGGCTCTGTTATCTAAAACTGCCAAAATTATTTGCTTTGCTAGTTGTGGGGAAACAAAAAATTTGCCGTATTCCACATTCACACGCAAACAACTGGAGCTCCAAGGTGTTTTTTTTGTTTTGTTTTGTTTTTAAATGCAATCTTGCCTTTCCAATCTTTGCAGCTTCTATGAGCTTCATGAAATGGAATGAGTGGGCCTGCCACACTGAATTAGCTCCAGACGCTGGCAGAACGAACCGCTCCCAAACCAGGGTGGGCAAGGCAGGCAGGAAGACCTCTTCCAGGAGTATGGACAGACCATTTCCTCTCCTTCCAGAAAGGGCCAATCGATTAACTCCTTGGCTCTTCTGAGAAGAGCAGCAAATATGAGATTGAAGACTAAACCTGGAGGAGCTGCCCTAATTGCTAGACCTGAAGCAAAGAAAAACTGCTTCCCGCCTACTTGGCCTCAGCATCCCACATTGCATCAGCTCAGACCTTTACAGCATGAGAAAGAAAATCCCAGGCCCCTGTGCTGAGTGGTCAGTACTCAAGTGCACTGTACAGATGACTAGGTCCTTGATTTCCCAATTTGTTTTCAAATAGCTGAGCCTCTGCCTCATACAACCATTACTGGGCACATTCCCAGAGAGAAGGAAAATAACAACAAATTAACCAGAGCCAGGGGTACCGTTGCTTTCAGTTTCAATTGCCTGCCCATGTCATGCTTTTCTGTTAGGCCAGAGCCTAGGGAGCTGATTAGTCTGGTCCAGTTTCCAGAAGTCACCCCTAGAGAAGGCATATGGGGAGGCATGAATGTCCTGTTGAGTTTATTCATTTTACACGAGGTCAGAGCTCAGAATCAAAGCCATTCCTGTTGTCGGGGTGGGAAAGTTAACAAATGAGCTCCATTTATATAGGGCTGGACATTGTGTTTGTTGATTCTGCAAAGGACCAGAAAATTCAAAGAAGCGGCATGCTAAGCCAAGAGAAATTACATGTAACTAAGGAGGGAAAAAGAAAAAAACCCATGCACTGTGAAATAGAATCATTCGTTCATTTTCCAAATCGTGCACAGCCATGATGGATCAGGCACTGGGATTTCAGAAATGTGAAAGTCATTGTCCCCTTCCTCATGTAGCTTATGGCCTAGAAATCCAACCTCTAACCCATGTCCCGTCCATCACCCAATCTTGTCAAGCTTACCTTCTGACTGTGCCCACTAATGTGGCCCAAACCCTCTCTATTTCTCATCTGAACTTTTACAGTTGCCTCCTAAGTGACCTCTCCACATCCTCTCCCTTATAACCCATTCTCCAAAGCCAGAACGACCTTCTTAAAGGTAAAGTACACTTTAAACTGTTCACCTACTGCCCAGTACTCATAGAACAAAAATAAAGTGCTCTAAAGTGTCTATTAGGCCCTGCCTGCTGTGGCCCCCAAGCTGCCTATAGCCAATTGCACAACTGCCCTAGATCTACACCTCTCCTGCATCCTTGACTTTGTGATGTGAGTCAGTGGCTCAGCCCATTAAGAAACAGAGTCTTGTTCTCCAGCCCAGAATGGCTTTGAGACTTGTGTTGTCTGGTAGAACGGGATGGAATCTTTGCCCCAAGAGCTTTGTTCATTCCCATTCACTCACTTGGAATTCTGCCACCGTCACGTGAGCAAGCCCAAGCTAGCCTGCTGGAGGGTGACAGACCAATAGAACAGAGCCCAAATCAGGCAGGTTTCCAAGTTGAGGCCGAAGGCACACAAGAGAACCCAACCAAGATCACACAGCCAACCCATAGCTGACCCAGAGCACGGGTGAGCCTGCTAAGCCAGCCTGGCCCAGGATGTTCACCCTATGACCTGCAGACTTGGGAGCAATGAGGACGGTCATTGTTCTGTCTCTGCATCCCCATTCAGCCCCTCCGCTTCCTCTGAAAACCAAAACACCATGCTTCCTGACAGTTCTAGAATTCACCACTGGGCTGCAATCATGCTTGTGTGGATACAGTCACTGGCTCTTCTAGCCACCTTTGCCTAGTTAGCTTCTCTGCTCCCTGCACAAATTACCACAAATTAGTCACCTTCCTGAGGAAAATACCTACATATTTCCTATGACCCAAATCACATGACATAGGACATATTTCCCTAGCATAAAAACCAGAATACCATAATGGTTAGAGCCCAGACTCAGAGGTCAGACTATCTGGGCTAGAATCCTAACTACCCTACTTGATACTTGTGTGTCCATGGAAAGACAATCTCTCTATGCCTAGTTTCCTATTGGTAAAATAGTGATCATGACCTTACTATCTCATCATATTGTTCTGAGAATTCAGTGGGTTACTGAGTACTGATATGCATCAAGTACATTATAGAAATTAGCCATTAAAGTACCATTTTAGAAAATTAAAATAACTGTAACTTTACTCTTATTTGTGTGATCCTTTGACCAATATTTATGGACCAGAAATCAGGAGCTTTTTCAGTAAGGCCTCTGTCTTGGTCCGTAGAGTGCTATAACAAAAATACCACAGGCAGGGTAACTTACACAACAAAAATTCACTTTTCAGAGTTCCAGAGCTGGGAAGTCCAAGATATGGTACCAGCCAGTTTCTGGTGAGGGCTCTCTTCCCCGTTAGCAGATAGACCCCCCGCCATATCCTTACAAAGCTAGAAAGATTATCAACCTTGTGTCTCTAAACCAGTGTTTGCAAGTCAGCAAAGGGCCACCCAAATAAACTGCTCAATACCATTCTGGTCAAACCTAAAAAAATCTTAAAGAACAAAATCTAAAAAGACCAAACTGTTTTCCAGCTTCCAAGAGTGAAAAGACATTATAATATAATTATATTTATCCCATATATTTAAAATTTCAGTACAGATATGGCAGGTATTAAATAAAAAAGTAGAATTGTATTCTCTGACAAGATAATTAAAATAGAAATCAACAACAGAGATCACTAGAAGTTTGCCAAATATTTGGAAACCAATTAACATATTTTTAAATAACCAATGAGTCAAAGAAAAAAACAAAGAGAAATTAGGAAATATTCTGAATTGAAGAAAAATAAAAGCACAACATATTAAACATTTTGGGTTGCTACTAAAGCAATGTACCAAGGGAAGTTTATAACACTAAATGACTGCTTTAAAAAAGATGAAAGAGGCAAGGTAGGCGGACCTGCGACCCACC
Source organism: Urocitellus parryii (assembly GCF_045843805.1). Classification (NCBI taxonomy): domain Eukaryota; kingdom Metazoa; phylum Chordata; class Mammalia; order Rodentia; family Sciuridae; genus Urocitellus; species Urocitellus parryii. Next base: position 13,072,395 of record NC_135532.1, on the reverse strand, counting down.
AGCAGATCAGGCCCAGAGGCCTGGTGAGGGGCAGAGCCGCCCACTCCCCCCACGCCTGCAAGGTAGGCGGACCTGCGACCCACCAGCAGAGTAGGCCCAGCAACCCGCAGAGGGGCAGAGCCGCCCCATGCGCCTGCAAGGTAGGCGGACCTGCAACCCACCAGCAGGTCAGGCCCAGCAACCTGCAGAGTGACAGAGCTGCCCCCTGCGCCTCCAGGGTAGGCGGACCTGTGACCCACCGGCAGATCAGGCCCAGAGGCCTGCTGAGGGGCAGAGCCGCCCCCCCCCCCCCGCGCCTGCAAGGTAGGCGGACCTGCGACCCACTGGCAGATCAGGCCCAGAGGCCTGCTGAGGGGCAGAGCCTCCCCCTCCCCCCGCTCCTGCAAGGTAGGCAGAACTGTGACCACCGGCAGAACAGGCCCTGTGGCCTGCTGAGGGGCAGAGCCACCCCCTCCCCCCGCGCCTGCAAGGTAGGCGGACCTGCGACCCACCAGCAGGTCAGGCCCAGAGGCCTGGTGAGGGGCAGAGCCGCCCCCTCCCCCCGCACCTGCAAGGTAGGCAGACCTGCGACCCACCGGCAGGTCAGGCCCAGCAACCCGCGGAGGGGCAGAGCCGCCCCACGCACCTGCAAGGTAGGCAGACCTGCGACCCACCGGCAGGTCAGGCCCAGCAACCCTCGGAGGGGCAGAGCCGCCCCACGCACCTGCAAGGTAGGCGGACCTGCAACCCACCAGCAGGTCAGGCCCAGAGGCCTGCTGAGGGCAGAGCCGCCCCCTCCCCCCGTGCCTGCAAGGTAGGCAGAACTGTGACCACCGGCAGAACAGGCCCAGTGGACTGTGGAAGGGCAGAGCAGCCCCTGTACCTGCAAGGTAGGCAGACCTGCGACCCACCGGCAGAACAGGCCCAGTGGCCTTCAGAGGGGCAGAGACGCTGCCCGCGCCTGCAAAGTAGGCGGAACTGCAACCACCGACAGAACAGGCCCAGCGGCCCGCAGAGGGGCAGAGCTGCCGCCTGTGCCTGCAAGGTAGGCGCACCTGCTACCAACAGGCAGAACAGGCCCAGCGGCCTGCCGGTTAGGTAGGCACATTGCCCCAATTGGAGGAGGAGCAGAGCCACCGCCCACCTGCGCAGGAGACTTTGCAACTATACAAGAGTAATACAAATATATAGGGGGAAAATTCAATAACAACAGTTTCACCAAGCAGAAAGAAACGCGAACAGTATGAAGAGACAAGGAAAGAAAGGACCACAAGCAATGCAGGTCAACTCAACGTTAGAAGAGGTAATATCTGCAGCAGATGGAATGTCAGATAAAGAATTCAGGATATACATGCTTCAGATGATCTGGAGTCTCAAGGAAGACATTAGACAGCAAAATCAGACAATGAAAGATCACTTCAAAAATGAATTACATAAACAAATCCAGGAAGCAAAAGATCAACTATACAGGGAGATAGAGGTCATAAAAAGCAAACAAACAGAAATCCTAGAAATGCAGGAAGCAATAAACCAACTTAAAAACTCAATTGAGAATACTACCAGCAGAGTAGAACACTTAGAAGATAGAACATCAGACAATGAAGACAAAGTATTTCAACTTGAAAAGAACATAGACAACTCAGCAAGACTGTTAAGAAACCATGAGCAGAACATCCAAGAAATATGGGATAACATAAAGAGACCAAACTTAAGAGTCATTGGGATACAGGAAGGTATAGAGGTCCAAACAAAAGGAATGAGCAATCTATTCAATGAAATAATACAAGAAAACTTCCCAGACTTGAAGAATGAGACAGAATCCCAAATCCTAGAAGCCTACAGGACGCCGAATGTGCAAAATCATAAGAGATCCACACCTAGACACATTATAATGAAGATGCCCAACATACAGAATAAGGAGAGAATTTTAAAAGCTACAAGAGAAAGGAAGCAGATTACATTTAGGGGTAAACCAATCAGGATAACAGCTGATCTCTCAACACAGACTTTGAAGCTAGAAGATCCTGGAATAACATATTTCAAACACTGAAAGAAAATGGGTTCCAACCAAGAATTGTGTATCCAGCAAAATTAAGCTTCAGGATGGAAGATGAAATTAAAACCTTCCACGATAAACAAAAGTTAAAAGAATTTGCAGCTAGAAAACCATCTCTCCAAAAAATCCTCGGCAAAACATTACAGGAAGAGGAAATGGAAAATAACAATCAAAACCAACAGTGGGAGGTAGGACAGTAAAGGGGGGAAAATAATCAAAGAGGAAAACAAACCATGTTTAGTAACATAAATAAACAAATATGGCTGGAAGAACGACCCATATCTCAATAATAACACAAAATGTTAATGGCTTAAACTCACCAATTAAGAGTCACAGGCTAGTAGAATGGATCACAAAACATGACCCAACAATATGCTGCCTACAGGAGATGCATTTGATAGGAAAAGACATACATAGACTGAAGGTGAAAGGTTGGGAAAAATCATATCACTCATATGGACTTCGGAAACAAGCAGGAGTGTCCATACTCATATCTAATAAAATAGATTTCAAGCCAAAGTTAATCAAAAGGGATAAAGAGGGACACTACATACTGCTCAAGGGAACCATACACCAACAAGACATAACAATCATAAATATATATGCCCCAAACAATGGTGCAGCTATGTTCATCAAACAAACTCTTCTCAAGTTCAAGAGTCTAATAGACCACCATACAATAATCATGGGAGACTTCAACACACCTCTCTCACCACTGGACAGATCTTCCAAACAAAAGTTGAATAAGGAAACTATATAACTCAATAACACAATTAATAACCTAGACTTAATTGACATATATAGAATATACCACCCAACATCAAGCAGTTACACTTTTTTATCAGCAGCACATGGATCCTTCTCAAAAACAGATCATATATTATGTCACAGGGCAACTCTTAGACAGTATAAAGGAGTAGAGATAATACCATGCATCTTATCTGATCATAATGGAATGAAACTGAAAATCAACGATAAAAGAAGGAAGGAAAAATCATGCATCACTTGGAGAATGAACAATAGGTTACTGAATGATCAATGGGTTATAGAAGGGGCTGGGGATGTGGCTCAGCGGTGGCGCGCTCGCCTGGCATGCGTGCAACCCGGGTTCGATCCTCAGCACCACATACCAACAAAGATGTTGTGTCCGCCGAGAACTAAAAAAAAAATAAATGTTAAAAATTCTCTCTCTCTCTCTCCTCTCTCACTCTCTCTTTAAAAAAAATGGGTTATAGAAGACATCAAGGAGGAAATTAAAAAATTCTTAGAGATAAATGAAAACACAGACACAACATATCAGAATCTATGGGACACATTGAAAGCAGTTCTAAGAGGAAAATTCATTGCTTGGAGTTCATTCCTTAAAAAACGAAAAAAAAAAACAACAAATAAATTATCTCATACTTCATCTCAAAATCCTAGAAAAAGAAGAGCAAAACAACAGCAAAAGAAGTAGAAGGCAAGAAATAATTAAAATCAGAGCTGAAATTAATGAAATTGAAACAAAAGAAACAATTGAAAAAATCGACAAAACTAAAAGTTGGTTTTTTGAAAAAATAAATAAAATTGACAGACCCTTAGCCATGCTAACGAAGAGAAGAAGAGAGAGAACCCAAATTACTAGCATACGGGATGAAAAAGGCAATATCACAACAGACACTTCAGAAATACAGAAGATAATCAGAAATTACTTTGAATCCTTATACTCCAATAAAATAGAAGATAGTGAAGGCATAGATAAATTCCTTGAGTCCTATGATCTGCCCAGATTGAGCCAGGAGGATACAGACAACCTAAACAGACCAATAACAATAGAGGAAATAGAAGAAACCATCAAAAGACTACCAACTAAGAAAAGCCCAGGACCGGATGGGTATACAGCAGAGTTTTACAAAACCTTTAAAGAGGAACTAACACCAATACTTTTCAAGCTATTTCAGGAAATAGAAAAAGAGGGAGAACTTCCAAATTCATTCTACGAGGCCAACATCACCCTGATTCCGAAACCAGACAAAGACACTTCAAAGAAGGAAAACTACAGACCAATATCTCTAATGAACCTTGACGCAAAAATCCTCAATAAAATTCTGGCGAATTGGATTCAAATACATATCAAAAAAATTATACATCATGATCAAGTAGGATTCATCCCTGGGATGCAAGGCTGGTTTAATATACGGAAATCAATAAATGTTATTCACCACATCAATAGACTTAAAAATAAGAACCATATGATCATCTCAATAGATGCAGAAAAAGCATTCGACAAAGTACAGCATCCCTTTATGTTCAAAACGCTAGAAAAATTAGGGATAACAGGATCATACCTCAACATTGTAAAAGCAATCTATGATAAGCCACAGGCCAGCATCATTCTGAATGGAGAAAAATTGAAGGCATTCCCTCTAAGATCTGGTACAAGACAGGGATGCCCTCTCTCACCACTTCTGTTCAACATAGTCCTCGAAACACTGGCCAGAGCAATTAGACAGTCAAAAGAAATTAAAGGCATAAAAATAGGAAAAGAAGAACTTAAATTATCACTATTTGCAGATGACATGATTCTATGCCTAGCAGATCCAAAAGGGTCTACAAAGAAACTATTAGAGCTAATAAATGAATTCAGCAAAGTGGCAGGATTTAAAATCAACACGCATAAATCAAAAGCATTCCTGTATATTAGGACAAATCCTCTGAAATGGAAATGAGGACAACCACTCCATTCACAATATCCTCAAAAAAAATAAAATACTTGGGAATCAACCTAACAAAAGAGGTGAAAGACTTATACAATGAAAACTACAGAACCCTAAAGAGAGAAATTGAAGAAGATCTTAGAAGATGGAAAAATATACCCTGTTCATGGATAGGCAGAACTAACATCATCAAAATGGCGATATTACCAAAAGTTCTCTATAGGTTTAATGCAATGCCAATCAAAATCACAACGGCATTTCTTGTAGAAATAGAGAAAGCAATCATGAAATTCATATGGAAAAATAAAAGACCCAGAATAGCAAAAACAATGCTAAGCAGGAAGTGTGAATCAGGTGGTATAGCGATACCAGACTTCAAACTATACTACAGAGCAATAGTAACAAAAACAGCATGGTACTGGTACCAAAACAGGCGGGTGGACCAATGGTACAGAATAGAGGACACAGAAACCAACCCACAAAACTACAACTTTCTTATATTTGATAAAGGGGCTAAAAGCATGCAATGGAGGAAGGATAGCATCTTCAACAAATGGTGCTGGGAAAACTGGAAATCCATATGCAACAAAATGAAACTGAATCCCTTTCTCTCGCCATGCACAAAAGTTAACTCAAAATGGATCAAGGAGCTTGATATCAAATCAGAGACACGGCATCTGATAGAAGAAAAAGTTGGCTATGACCTACATACTGTGGGGTCGGGCTCCAAATTCCTTAATAGGACACCCATAGCACAAGAGTTAATAACAAGAATCAACAAATGGGACTTACTCAAACTAAAAAGTTTTTTCTCAGCAAAAGAAACAATAAGAGAGGTAAATAGGGAGCCTACATCATGGGATCAAATCTTTACTCCTCACACTTCAGATAGAGCCCTAATAACCAGAATATACAAAGAACTCAAAAAATTAGACAATAAGATAACAAATAACCCAATCAATAAATGGGCCAAGGACCTGAACAGACACTTCTCAGAGGAGGCCATACAATCAATCAACAAGTACATGAAAAAATGCTCACCATCGCTAGCAGTCAGAGAAATGCAAATCAAAACCACCCTAAGATACCATCTCACTCCAGTAAGATTGGCAGCCATTAGGAAGTCCAACAACAACAAGTGCTGGCGAGGATGTGGGGAAAAGGGTACACTTGTACATTGTTGGTGGGACTGCAAATTGGTGCAGCCAATTTGGAAAGCAGTATGGAGATTTCTTGGAAAGCTGGGAATGGAACCACCATTTGACCCAGCTATTCCCCTTCTTGGTCTATTCCCTAAAGACCTAAAAAGAGCATGCTACAGGGACACTGCTACATCAATGTTCATAGCAGCACAATTCACAATAGCAAGACTGTGGAAGCAACCTAGATGCCCTTCAATAGACGAATGGATAAAAAAAAAATGTGGCATTTATACACAATGGAGTATTACTCTGCATTAAAAAATGACAAAATCATAGAATTTGGAGGGAAATGGATGGCATTAGAGCAGATTATGCTAAGTGAAGCTAGCCAATCCCTAAAAAACAAATGCCAAATGTCTTCTTTCATATAAGGAGAGTAACTAAGAACAGAGTAGGGAAGAAGAGCATGAGAAAAAGACTAACATTAAACAGAGATGAGAGGTGGGAGGGAAAGGGAGAGAGAAGGGAAATTGCATGGAAATGGAAGGAGACCCTCAGGGTTATATAAAATTACATACAAGAGGAAGTGAGGGGAAAGGGAAAAATAATACAAGGGGGAGAAATGAATAACAGTAGAGGGGGTAGAGAGAGAAGAGGGGAGGGGAGGGGAGGGGGGATAGTAGAGGATAGGAAAGGCAGCAGAATACAACAGACATGAGTATGGCAATATGTAAATCAATGGAAGTGTAACTAATGTGATTCTGCAATCTGTATATGGGGTAAAAATGGGAGTTCATAACCCACGTGAATCAAAGTGTGAAATATGATATATCAAGAACTATGTAATGTTTTGAACAACCAACAATGAAAAAATTAAAAAAAATAAAATTAAATTAAAAAGATATTGTATCCAACTACAACTAAAAAATAATTTTTTTTTTAAAAAAAGCCCTTCATGTTTAAGATGCTTTTACATTGTCAGTGATAGGTGCTCCACTTTATGACCCAGTCTCTTTACACATACCCTATTGTTATTATGAAAGAAATAATTATCCTTTTAATAAAACAAATTAGAGAATAAAAAAATAAAAATAAAAAAATAAAAAAGATGAAAGATTTCAAATCAGTGACCCCAGATTTAACCATGGGAAATAGAAAAAAAGACAGAATCTAATCCAATGTAAGCAGAACAAAATAATAAAGATCAATACAGAAACCAGCAAAACAAGAAGTTTATTGAAACCAATAGACAATTCTTTGCAAATATTAATGAAATTATTAAACCTCTACCTAGACTGATAAAGAAAAAAAAAAGTAAAGACACCAATTACCAATACCACAAAAGAAAGAAGTGGATTTTCCAGAGATTCTACAATATGAAAAGGCAAATAAGAAAATATTTTTGAACAATTTGATGCTAATATATTGTTATATACATGAACAGACCTATCTTAAAAGATACAAACTGCCAAAGCTCATGCAACAAGAAATAAATAAGCCAAGTAGTCCATAACTCCTAAAGAAACTAAATATACAGTGGAATTTGCTTTGCACAAAGAAAACTTTAGGGCAAGATGGTTTTATGGGTCAATCCTGCCAAACATTTGAAGAGGTAATACTAATTTTATAGAATCTTTTCTCAGAAATCAAAGAAGAAGGAATATTTCTTAGTGCAATCTATAAATCAGTCTTGTGCCGTCACAGAAATCAAACACATTACAAGAAAGTCTATCTATAAACCAATAGTCCTCCTCAACATAGATGCAAAAATTCTAGATGAAATTAGCTGATTTTTTTATTAATATGCAAGGTTTAGATTCAGTTTTATCTTTTTTTTTTTTTGTTTGGTGAATGCCAATTGTTATAACTTGGATCCAGAACAACCCCCAGAAGTCTGTTTCTGAAGGCCGGGTTGGTCCCAGCTGGTAGCACTAGTGGGAGATGGTAGGCACTTGAGGAGGTGGAGTCTAGTTGGAGGAAGTGGTCACCGAGGGGTTTATCTTGTCCCTGTTCCTTCTGACCACCCTCCTCCCCACTTGGCTTCCCAGATCCCATGAGGTAAGTAGCTCTGCCACACCACATGCTCCCTGCCATGACATTCTGCCTCATCAGAGGCCCAAAGAGATGGGACCCAATGACATTACCCTGAAACCATGAGCCAAAATAAGTTTTTCCTGCTTTAAGCTGATTTTCTGGAGTATTTTGTCACAATGACCAACACACCAGTTGTTCCTGCACCTCAAAAACACTATCCTTTCTCCATACAATTGTGTTTGCAGCTTTGTTAAAAACCATTTTGGTGCACCTATGTGGATCTATTTCTGGGTTTTCTAATTTGTTCCATTGTTAATCTATTTCTTTATTCATACCCATTGTAGTCAGATTTTTTGCTGCTATGATAGAAATATCTGGCAAGAACAATTTTAGAGAAGGAAAAGCTTGTTTGGAGATTCAGTGTTTCAGAGGTCACTCCACTGCTTTGGACCCAAAGTGAAGGATACCATCATGGCAGAAGAGTGTGGTTGAGGAAAGTGGCTCAGGACATTACACGGGGAAGCAGAGAGAAAGAGAGAGAGAGAGAGAGAGAGAGAGAGAGAGAGAGAGAGAGAAGAGACACTCCCCTCACCATAGACAAAATATACACCCCAAAGGCAGGCCCCCAGTGACCCACTGCTCCAGCCACACCGGACCTGCCTACAGCTACCACCCCGTTAATCCCTATCAGAGGAAAAATGCGCTGATTAGGTTAAGACTCTCCGTAGCCCAATAATTTCACCTCTAAGCTTTCTTGATGTTTTTTGGAGGATACATCATATCTAAACCATAACAATACCACAGAGTCTTGATTACAGTAGTTACATAAAATCCAATCTGTGTTTTTCTCTCTTAGTATTATTTTAGCTATTTTGGATTTTTTTACCTTTCATATCAATTTTAGAATAATCTTGTCCATATTTGCAAAAAGTTGCTGAAATTTTGATGGGAATTTTATTAAACCTGCATATCAATTTGAGGATAATTGATATCTTTACTATATTGTTTTTAATCCATTAATACGATCTAACTATCTATTTAGATGTTCTTTCGTATTATTTAAAACTATATTTTAGTTTTTAGCATACAAATTTTATACTTTTTTTTTAGATTTACACTTAAATGTATCTCTATTTTCTGAGAAGTTGTAAACTGTATTGTTTTTAAATTTTGCTTTCCATGTATTCATTTTTCTTATATAAGAATACAATTGATTTTGTATGTTTATTTTGTGTTCTGCAACCATACTAAATAACACTACTGAGAGGTTATTTTGCAGATGCTTTGGGAATCTAAATTTTATATAGTTCATCATATCACCTGTGAATAGAGACAATTTCACTTATTCCTTTATGGTTTTGAGCATTACATTTTCTTTTCTTGCCTTGTTGACTGGCTGGAACTTTCAACCACTGAGTTGAAAAGCAGTGGTAAAGTGGACATCCTGAACTTTTTCTAACTTTAGGGCAAATGGGTTTGGTAAAAAGCAAGGTTTCAATCCAGCTGCTTCCTATCTGTAGTTGTATGATCTTCAAATTTATTCATGTTTGAGTCTCAGATGCCTCCTATGCCAAATAATATCCACAAATGCATCCAGCACAGACCTTATTACTTACAGTCTCTTTCTGAGTCTAAATTTGAATTGAGAAGAGCAAAAGTAACTGAATCTCTTACCCACTTTCCAAATGTCCATTTTTAAATAAATACACAATTCTTTGGAGACTCCAGGATCCATAGGTTATCATAAAATAAAGAAAAAATAAAGAAACTCAGGTTAAAATTTTTGAAGAGTACTTCCCAGCCCCCAGAGACCACTCAGTTACCAGTAACCAGCCACTTTATCCTACCTAAAGTTCATCTGAGCAGTGGAGTCAGAGAATGCTTCCTGTGCCCATCAGACATTGCTGGCTAAATCGAGCTCCAAATGCAGAGGCTTGCCAGACAGAGGCTCTGGAGGATGAAAAGTGAAATGGCATCCTGCTATTTATAGCTATTGTATTTGCTTTACCTGCCATGACTAACGCAATTGGGACTCTTCAGTGGAATGATTTGAGCAGGGTTTCCAATTTAGAGAATCCCCATTGTAATACAAAACCCCTTAAAGGCACTCAGGGCAGAGAGGTGAGGTTCAACTGAAATTGGGTCTTGATAATGTTCTTCTAGATCAGAAAAATAACGTCAGCTCTCGTGCTGATCTTCTGAACTGTAGCCCAAAATGATCATCCTTGACTGGTAGGATGAAGCAAGAGGGAAGATGACAGTTCACAGCGCCAGACTGAATGGAGCTCAAATCGTTGTTAACCAGTGAAAACTGCAGAAAACACTCTGGTCAACCTATCTGAGTGGAACCTCTTGGAAGGTGTGGCCCATCTCTCTCTGGTCCTACCATTGCAGCACATAGTCGATTCCTACCTGCCCCTCGGCCCGTCTCCTTTGCGTGCTAGCATTATACAGGTGCCAGGGACAAAGAACTAACTCTGGAACCAGCCAGACTCACAACAACTGATAGTTAGTATATAAACACTCCAGCTCTCCTAGCCACTGGGTGGGGTCCTTATGAGGTGTGTGACCTCCCCTCTCACACTAGTTCCAGAATGCCCTGCAGGATTAGGTCCCAATCACCCACAGTCATCGCTTGGTGCCTAACACATTCTTTATCAGCACCATCCCTGCTTTGTCTCAGTTCCCTTCTCCCCTGCTGAGAGGTCTCTGGGTCTGCTGCTGGGGGATCCAAAGCTCACCTGAAAGGATACTGAGTAATTTGAATAATCTGTGGAAATGATGAAGAATGAGGCTAAGGAAATAGGCCAGAGGCAGCAGAGGTCATTATGGGTCAGACAGAATGTCATCAATGTCACCTTTGTCCCTCCCACTCTTGGGCAATGTTGCCTTTGAGGACACCTCTGACACTGCCCTGGACGTCACTAACTCCATTGCTGGTTGCTTTCTTTGTGAAAACTGCTCCGTCATGTTTACGTCACCAGTTCAAGGGTGAAAGTCTTAGAGAGGTGCCAAGATTAGGCCAAGCCTGGGTCACAGGATCACATACTAGTTGCCAAGGCAAACGGTATACCTGGTTACCTTTGGTTTTCTTAGGGGAAGGTGAGGCAGACTCTCACTAAGGAGGCCTCTCCCCATACAGGATGGAGCTTTGAATGCTGAGAAATGAAGCAATGACAAATATCCACTGTGGGGACTGAATATCTAATTTTCAAATCTAATTTTTCCTATTGTATCTTTTTATGGCACTCAATAACTTTCTGATAAGGTTTCAAACTCTTCTTTATTGTGTCTATTTATTTCATTTGTTCTTCTAAAATACATATTTTCCCCATTTTAACATGTCTAAAAAATGTCATCTTACAACTGTGCAAATTGTCAATCCATTAAAATTAGAGTCTTCCAGTGAATGAAGCTCTAGAATTGTCAGCAATTTTTAGAGGTATATAAATTAGGGCATCTTCTAAATAATGGCACTTAGATTCATTGAAGTCTGGTAACACCTTTTCTCCCCTGCCATGAAATGTATCACACTAAATTGTCTTTATCCTTCATTATACCACGAGTTCTGCATATACATATATGTGTTTAGTACATATGTTTGTTGAATAAATGAATAATTTGGTGAATGGGAAGGAACTTGCTGAGCAATTTTCTGTGCTTCCTGTCCTATGAATCTCTGAGATTTAAGTATACCCATAAAAGTTTTGTCCTTTCAACAGTTTCCATCCTAGATATTGGGCTTATTCATTCAACAGTTATCTAACTCTCCCTGGATCCCAAGCATTAAGCTAAGTGCCTTATATTTCATTTGCCCAGAAATGACCTCAATGGGTACACTGAGACTCCAAAAAGTTTAATAAATTGCCAAAGGTCATGCAGCACGATGAGGAGGGGGATCATGATTTGAACACAGACCTCTAAGCCCCCCATCTATGCTCTTCACCATTCTGCCTTTGGTCCGACTGTACTTTACAGACACTGTACTATGTTACTCTTCAATGTTCAGAGTAGCAGGAATCCCAGCTTGAGCCTAAGTGTGTCCACATGGATCTTGGGAAGGCTGGTTGGGTGGGTCCACCAGGAGTCTACCTGGAGAAGATGTTAGTGGAAAACTCATCCTTAGGGGACAAAAGCTTCAGGCTGGTGAAGATGATCCAAGGTCAAGGGGAAGGAAGAACAACTCATGTACAGGATGACCTGGGCCCCTCAGATTTACCTCCAGCCCTTCCTGAAATTCATGCTGGGATCTCAGCATTGGTAGGCAAGCGGAGTGATGGGCCAGCTCTAGCGATCAAGTGTACCCATGGTCCAGGCAGAAGCAACATTATCTCAGGGGTTGGCACCTTGGCAGCGGTGGTGGTGTTTTAAGTAGGGACCAGCAACCAGTCGGTGTCCTCTGAAGACCTTGGTGGCCTTGTTGCCCTCTGTAGCATCACCACAGCACAGCAGGGAGGAGGATGGGTTTCATTTGGTGAGAGACCGTTCCTGGTGGGCTCCTAGGACACTGTGAGTGGAACCTGAGTGGGCCTGGGGTGTGGCTAGAGCAGCGAGCAGCAGGCCAGAAGAAGGCTGCTGTTCCGTGACCCTGCTTTTACTCTCAAGCCCTGGGCACCAAGTGACGTAGGTTACACAATTACGATCACTGACCAAGGAACACGTAGAGCCAGTCAGAGCTCAGATCTACAGCTTTGGAAGAGAACTAGCAAACAACAACAAAAAAGCAATTTATTTTCAGAGAGCAAGGAAAATGACATATTTGTCTCAAAAACAAAGTCAAATGTCATGGGGGAGTGGGATGCGCAGGCAGCAAACCAGAAAGCAGGAGATGCAAATTCTGGTCCTGCTCTGTTCCAAATGTCCTGTGTCCCGGAGGAGTTAGTGCTCACCTCTCTGGTCTGCCAGCCTCCTTCCCTACTGCAGGAGAGGGCCTGGTTGGCTGGATAGCCTACCTGAATGTCCACTGGGCTCACAAATGCCGTGATCCCGCAAACACCAGCTTGTACATTCTAACATCCAGCTGACCTTTAAAATAGTTTGCAGGAGACTCCGCCAGCAGAGATGATGCACAACAACAGCAGAACTCTGTGGCTGTCCAGGCTTTGGAAATCACAGTGGTAAAGCAACAGGAAAACCGGAGGCCCCCTTGCAGGGAGAGTGGACCAGTGGACCCCAGCAGGTTGAGTCGGGGCAAACAGGCTCCACGTTCAGAAGTTAATGAGTGCCTGTGGCTGAGCAGGTTTGGTCAAACTCATTGCACCTGTGGGTTCATCATCAGAGAATGTACGCATCTTGGCTCATGTTCCCTCAGAGTGTCTACCGATGGATTCAGTAGCCACAGGTAAAATAACGTCACATTTTTAAAAGGCTCCCATTGAGAACATCTTTACAGCTTAGTGCCAGATTAGCGTCTGGCTAAACTTCTTCTCTAACTTCCCTTCCATGAGTCTCCGTTGCATTATGATTCACAGAGCTGTGTGGAAAGTTGGTTTTCATTAGGTGACCGTCACAGGGAGCCCTGGGCTCTGGGGTTGGCATACCCTCTCTTTGCATTCCACTGCCCACTGGACAGCGTGGGGCCTTCCCCGCCTCTCTCCCACACCTCCCTTCTGCATCCATCACTCACCACGCCAACGAGGCCACACCACGCCAACAAGGCCATCCCACGGACTTTCTTGCCTGGTGCCATTTCTTTTGAACCATTCAAAAGCCAGATCTGCAGAGTTATTGAAGAAAGGATTTCTAGTGTTTACCCTTTTTCCATTCCTCTTCTGATGTATCCCTGTGGAATACCTTGAGAGAGATCTGAAGAAACTGTATTGGGAAATACCCATCCATGAAAGGGTTTGTGATTAGACAGTGGTCCTCCCTCCACAGTGACATAAACAGAAGAGCCATGCTTCTGTGTGTCTGCCCGGCACTTCCACACCTCTCCTCCCCATGGACTCAGATCTAAGTCAGATCTAAGAGTATCCTCCTCCTACCTCTTTCCTTTCTAATATTAATTAAGTTATAGATTTGGCTGCTGCAATGAAAGTTGAATTAGTAGAGAATTTTAAAAAGATAGTTTATTTATCTCTCACATATCAAGCATCAACATAAATTTATAGGCCAAAAGTATTGGGGATGGGTGTCTCTTCACATCATCTTGTACTCAAGGTCAAAGATAGCTGCTTCAATCCCTACCATCACATTCAGATTCCACACCAGCAGAAAAAAGGTAAGAATAGATAGACAATATGCACGTATACTTTCAATTTGTGAAGTTGAGGTTCTATTATTAATAATAGAAATCCTTAGGGAATGGCTAATGTCTCACCACATATATGTATGGAACTCATGGCATCCAGGTAACCACAATTTATTGAGGTGGGCTTTGTCCTTGCTTTCTTCCTCTGTTGCTCCTAGACATGGCGATGGCAGCTTCTCCTTGTCCACACTGGAGGCACTCATAACACAAAAGAAAAGAGGCTCATAAATAAAAACACAATGCAGCCTGGCCAAAGCCTGCAAAGAGAGGAAGAAGCAACCAGCTGGGCGAGGTGACCCTGGCCTGGCATGACAGGTGACAGCCACACCGGGAACAAAGGACAGCTGTGGCCAAGGGGACACTTATTGCAAGCCCACAGAAGAACAAAGCCAGATACATAATTCATAAATGGCAAGAGGTGCCCTGAAGCTGGAGGAGAGTGTAAGGAGGGCCCCTGCGAGAGGTGACGCCGGAAATGAAAGCTGGGGTCACACTCTGGAGGGCCAAAGGCCACACCAAGCCATTGTGGACTTTATCGTTTATAGGAATCACGAGTGGCTTTTTGAAGGTACAGGGTGAGCTTTTCTTTAAGACAGAACATGCCATACATTATCATTAAGGAGACTGGATACAGAGAAATAGTGTGTGAAGACAATGGCCTCGGTGTGTTTTGTGTTGCTGTAACAAAATACCAGAGGCTAGGTACTGAGATTCATTCAGCTCACAGTTCTGGAGGCTGGAGGTTGGGAGATGGATCTCAAAGGCCCATGTGTCCAGGACTCTGTACTCAACACCTGGCACTACTGAGAGGTAGTGGAGCCTATGGGAATGGGGCCTGGTGGGAGACTTTTAGATCTTCAGGGGTGTGCCCTTGAAGGTGATCCTGGGACACCCACCCCTTCCTTGTTCTCTCTTTTCCTTTCTGGCCAGGTGATAAGTGATTTTGCTTCATCATGCACTTCCACCATGATGTGCTGACTCGCCACAGGCCCAGGCAATAAGACCAAGCAGTCATGGGTTCAAATTTCCAAAACCACAGCCCAAAATGATCCTTTTCTCTTGATAAGCTGATTATCTCAAGTATTTGTCATAGTGACAGCAAACTGGCTAACCCAGGCAGACATTCCGGTCAGCCTTTGGTGAGGACCTTCTGGCCGCATCCCAACATGGCGGTCAGCAGCACACGGTGGGAGTGGTAAAAGGGGCAAAAAAGGAAGAGAGGGACTGGGGAGGGGGTCAATCACTTTTTGAGTGCCGCAGTCCGGCTGCAGCAAAATAGCCGGGGGGGGGGGGGGGGGGGGGTGGTGACGAATAACTTGTGTACGTTGATACAGCAGGAATAGGAGCCGTTTATTGTAGGGCAACAGAGCTATTTATACATTTTGCACAGCTCATCTTAATTAGCATAAACTAGATACATCAATCAACCAATAAGGAATCTCCACACTTAATGGCTCACTTTTGTTACTTCTCAAACCACTCCCTCTGACATTTTGCCAGGCACCATCCAGACTTGTTTACGAACTCTAACATTTCTCTGGCAAAATACCAGGTGTTATTTTTGACTTATTTACAGACCTTAACATTTGAGGACACTCAAATTGTATCAAAATCATAACAATATTTGTCATTATTACTTTTTATCACCAGACCCTGAGCCCTCTGCTCTGGTTGCAGACGCCCATGTCTTAGGAACCTAAGCCCAACTTCCGCCAGACACTCCCAGCCCCTGTTGCTACCATGGACAACCCACAGGAGGTGACCCTGACCTGCCTGCTTCAGACTTGAACATGAAAGACAGTAACAGAGGGGCTGACCAACTGTCTCATTTGCCTGGGACTGTTCTACTTTAAAACTGAAACTCCAGCATCCCGGGAAACCCCTCAGTCCAGGTCACACTGAGTTGGTGGGTCACCCCAGCAGGGACCCCCAGGAAACATAGTAAGAACCCTTAGAGACAGGCAAGCCATGAAGCCATTTGCAAGAGCCGGGGACAGCAACTAGGAGGGCCTGACGGATGGGATAGCTGTGAAGTAGAGAAGGAAACACTCCCGCTGAGGGGCAGAAGGAAGAACGGCCAGGAGGTGATGCACATGGCCATGCAGAGGTGCTGAGCTTCAGGCCCAAACGTCTGAGTGAGAGGCGTAGACAGAGGGTGATTCAGTCTGGAACATGCTGAATCAGGGGTCTGTGAACGGCATCTAAGAGATCTTCACAGCATCTGTCAGTGTCGCTCCCGAGCATAGAAGACAGATAGATGGAGAGACAGGGAGGACACCAAGCATAGTGCCCCGTCCTGTCTGTGCTGACGATTGCTGAGTGCTGAGTCTCCCTCGCCAGCCCAGAGGGAACGGGCAGTTCTTTGCTCACAACAGACACACGAGAAGTTCCCGGTCACCAACTGACGACAATTCATTCCTGTGTTCAGCACACGCAGATGTCTACCTTTGAACTACCTTTTCCACTTCATTTATTGATTACGAAATGCAGAAGACTTTTTAGAAGAGAAAATGTTCTGCTAGCTGTGCCCCACTTATAGTCTCTATCAGAACACTATGTCCATTTTCTGAAATTAGGCAAATGCGAGTAACTTCAAGACCTTGCATCAATCCTAATTCAAATCAAAATCCGTACATTTTTACTTCTTCAACAGCATTATTTTCAAAAGACATGAGGATTGTATTTCAGGGATCCAGGTGGAAATGACAACACTATTAAACTATAAAACTAATCCAAAGGAGGAAGAAACCAAAGTGGAGAAGGTAGAGCTTTCTTATTATTCATATTATCATTATTATTGTTATTTTTAATCATGAGTAGCTTGGAAAAAAATGCTTAATGGAGAACCCCATGAAAAAGTAGAAGTAGGAATAGGAAGCATTTGCTCTTTTTAACTCCACTTTTATAAGTGAAAATGCAGGGGAGCGGGGCTGGGGGAAGATTAGAGAAGGTATTGGTGTGGAAGAAGAGTCAAGATAAGCAGCAAGCAGCAGATTTAACAGCCAGCCTTTATTATGTACTTAGGACTCTGGCACTGAGTGGCTCACACAAAAACTCAAACTTATGTGCGTTAAAGTTTATTGCTATATTATTTAAATATTAAAATATTGGTAAATGGGTACATGCAGCAATCAATAAGTGCAGTAAAGATTAGAGGGGAAAGGGAAGAAATAACACATGAGGTTTTATTGTACATTCCTCCACCACGTGACTCAGCATCAGACCTCCTGCTGGCCAGAGATGATGAAGAAGAAGAAGATGATGATGATGAAGGTGATGATGATGATGGTGGTGATGATGATGACAGACTTAAAAACCAAGTCTTGATGCTAGAAGTAGGAGAGGTGTGCTCAGAGTTAAGCCATAGTCTCCTGTCCCTAAAGCCATGTTCCTCTCCTTTTAAAAATAACCAGCATAAGCCTGGCGTGGTGATGCACATCCTTAATCCCATGGGCTCAGAGGCTGAGGCAGGAGGATCTCCAGTTCAAAGCCAGCCTCTGCAAAAGTGAGGCACTAAGCAACTCAGTGAGGCCCTGTGTCTAAATAAAATACAAAATAGGGTTGGGGATGAGGCTCAGTGGTCCTATGCCCCAGAGTTCAATCCCCAGTACCCTCCCACCCACAGGGGGGCGGGGGACAGGGACATCAGTGTGAGACAGGTGAATATGGAAGGATCAGCAACAGTGAGGAAAGAGAGGACAGCAGGGAGCAGTGAAAGGAAAATAAACAGACTCCATGGAAGGCAGGAAGGCCCAGCTGGGGGCCCAAACAGGAAGGAAGAAGAGGGAGAGGGGGAGCTGAGCCAGGTCAGAGGAGAGCGACCGGGAAGCGGGGTGCATCCTGGACATAAGAAGAGGTGCCCCTGCTCCTTCCTGCTGCGCCCTCAAGGCCCCTCTCCAAACTCATAGGCCACGTTTTATATCCACAAGGCCAAGGTGGAACATCGAAGTGACAAAACTGTACAGCCTCCCGGCACTTGTTTTCTTAGTAAGTGCTGCTTTTTCTTCCATAGACAAGAATCTTGTAAACAAAGATAAATAAAAGCCCTGAGGATATAAGGAACCCCAACACCGGCTGTGCCTTCTCAGAGGCTTGACCCCCAGAGGGCTCGCTGCATAGCTCCCTGCAGGACTGGCAGGTGGATGGAGCCAGCCAGCCCCCGGTTTGCCCAGCGCCTCTGGTCCGCAGCAGCCCCCTCCCTGAGCCCCTGCACAGGGCGGGTCCGTGCCGGTCCTGTGGTCCGACTGAACCCAGCCACAGAAATCTGAGTGGGCTGGGAACCTGCTGATTACATGCTGCTGCCGTGATGCAAATGTCATTGCTATTTTCAGCACCATGCTAATGAATTATATTTAACTACATTAAAAAATAATGATTTGGAAAGGCTACAATTATGATATTTAAAATATAAATTGTACCCAGCGGATATTAAATGTGGGCTTCCCATTTTCCCTTACATTCAGAGGCCAACAAAATACCCTTTTATCCTCTGAAAGAAAATGGGCAAACAGACTGATCAAATAGCTCACTCGAAGCAATTAAAACTTTCCATTACCATATGGAAGGATGTATGAATTGATCCAAAACACTTGTCTTTAATAAGGACATATTAACATCTGCCAACTGGAGTTCAGACATCAAATGAGATGGCAGTGGGGGACCAGGAAGAAAATGATAAGGCAGAAAAAAGCCCCATTTATTCTGGAAAAGTCATGAATATATCTGTGTATGTACATATATAAATGAATTGAAACTCTTCTGTAAACAAGTTCCAAATGAATCGTTTCATAAATGAGTCAGGCCTCAGGCTGTGCCATTCATTCTACAAATGATCTTCTTTAAAAAATCAAGCAGCCTGATAATTTGGTCCCTGATAGAGAAGCAGTATAATAGATGCAAAGTTCATACCTGTTACTCAAGCCAGAAATTGACATTTTCCCCAAAGCCAATGCCTCCAGCTATTGTCCCTTGCTCTTCTCTGCACATCCAACCGCTGGTGGCCCAGGAAGCAGAGCAAATCCTCAGCTCAGCCCCACCCTTCCTCCCGACCCACCTTCACATCTCACCTGCCGGGAGGAGGCATACCCTATGCCCAGCTTCTTCCCAGGATGAGTTTCCTGAACATTTTTCCTCATCCCCAATTCCTTGGAGATTTCTTTCTGGCCTTGCTGTGGTGACAGTGAATGTAGTGATGGCTCAAGGGGAGGTCTGTAAGCCCATCCTTAATCACCAAAATAAATTAGAATTCAACCTTCTGCCACCAAAGCTTTCATGCTCCTGTGTAAAGGAAGTATGCCACGTGTGTGTGTGTGTGTGTGTGTGTGTGTGTGTGTAATATTACATACATTACAATGTGATCACTTATGTGTAAAGGGCACATGGTTACTTTTAAGTATTATTTTAATCCCCATGACTTATTACAACACCCTGGAACTAACCATAAAAGGCTCCACACACACATTTTTAGGTTTTTATTTTCAAAAATAATAATAATAATAATAACTTTGATTTAAGAGAGAATCTTCCCATTTTACAAATAAGAAACTGAGACCTGGAAGAGAAAAGCAGCCGGCTCTAAAGAGAAGACACAACAGCAAAGAGGGGAAAACCTGCCTTGGTCTATGAACAAGAGCTGTCCCCAGCGCCTTCAAGGAAAAGCATACCCAAAGCAAGTAGAAGGACGTCTTCAGGTGGCTGTGGAAAAGGCGGCTCCGGGAATACAAATCACGAGTTCAGCTGAGGCCTGTGCGATAGCGTTAAGCCCACAACCTCCCAGAGCACATCGGAATCCCAAGAATACATTCCAGGTGAGATTCATAGAACTCGCCTCATCTAGAAACTTAAGGAACCAGCGCAAACGTGTGTGGCGGGGAAGGTCCCATGATGTGCCCTCTGCTTCTTTAGTCTTTTGTAAAGACCACTGTTAAGGTCTGTAAATAAGTCAAAAATAACACCTGGTATTTTGCCAGACAAATGTTAGAGTTCGTAAACAAGTCTGGATGGTGCCTGGCAAAATGCCAGAGGGAGTGGTTTGAAAAGTAACAAAAGTGAGCCACTAAGTGTGGAGATTCCTTATTGGTTGATTGATGTATCTAGTTTATGCTAATTAAGATAAGCTGTGCAAAATGTATAAATAGCTCTGTTGCCCTACAATAAATGGCTCCCATTCCTGCTGTATCAACGAACACAAGTTATTCGTCACCCCCCGGCTATTTTGCTGCAGCCGGACTGCACTTTTCCTAACTTCCCTCACAGATCATTCTGATGTCTAACGGCTATCACCCTGGAGCCTGCCCTCCATCTACCCCCGTTTCGTCACACGCTCAGTGTGCACTAAGAAGTCGGTCACCATCTTTCTTTATAATTGCTTTTCATAGATTTTAGGGCAGCCACAGAATTTCTTCTCTTCATTCATGAAGCATCTTTGCTCCTTTACTCTTGCTTTTATGCCTTCCCATTTCCAAGCTTTGATCAGCTTTGGTGGCTCTGTTCCCTGCGTGTGCTCCAAGCTTTTCAGATCTCTATGAATTCCAGGGAATAGGAGCAGAAGAGAAAAGTCCAGACGGCACATGTGCCAGGGGGGACGGAGCTTGCCGCTCCCTCCTCTTGGAGAGCCTATCCGGTTTCCTCCCTTACTCAGATCCAACCATTGCTGAGGCATGATGCTCCCCGACACGCTCTGAATGTCACCTAGAGCCATGTCAAGGTCCTTTCTTCCCAGGTACCCTCATCAAGTTACAGTCTCAAAGCATCTGCTGTCATAACCTGGAAAGAATATTGACGGTTAGGACTATTGCTAAAGACCTGTGTTTTCTGTGCAAATAAATTCAGCATTTGTAACTCTAATAGACTGGTTGTGTAGAAAATGTTCAAAATATGTTCGATGGACAAATGGATGAATAAATTAAAAAGAAACTCATTTGGCTTTAGAAGAGTATTAACTGGCACTGTCACTTGGTAGCAGCTCCACCCTGGAGTCCTGCATTGCAGGGATGAGGAGGACCTGGAAGAATCCCAAAGGAGCTGAGCAGTGGTGTGCGGAGAGTCTGCAAACCGAGGTTTCCATAGGAAACCAAGCTTGCTTAGGAAAAGGCTTCCTCTGAAGGAAGCTTAAAGGAAAACCATTCATCTGGTATTCCTGAGATAATTAAAGATTAGATAGTATACAAGATTTATTTAAGAAATAGTCAAGACTTCGCTCCTAAAATTGGTAAAATCCCCTCCTTCGGGTCTATAAATGTTCGTACCAGCAAAGTGCTTAAAATATGGATTCAAAGTCAAGTGCTTTGGGCTTACATCCCAGCTTCCTGCGTTACCGACTGTGTGCCGTGGGGAGGTTGTCGCACCATTCTGTGTCTGAGCATTCTCATCCTCAAATGGAGAGGACTATTAGTACCTGCTTGATCGGGTTGTTAAGATTACGTCAGTAACGCACTGGGCATAGTGGTTGGCACGTAGTGTGAGCTGTTGTTAATATCATCATCATCGTCGTCGTCATCATCAATTACCCTCCATCTTACTAAATGACAATCTAAGGTAAAGGAAAGTGTTCATGAATAAGAAAGACAAAGAGATACCTTGTTGGCCACCAGAACACCATCACTGCCTTCAGTTTGCAAGAGATGTTTGGAGGTCCTCCTCTGCCAAAACACACGGTAGGAGGGAAAATATGAAAACTTTGAAATGGACCCAGAAGAAAGCCAAGGGTCTTTGGTGGAAAGTGAGGTTCTGGCTAAGTACACCTTCTGAGTTATCTGATCCTAGGTATACCTTTCAGTGTCTTTGAGCTCCCCGACAACTCTGGAAGTTGCAAGGTGTTGCACAAGAATTCCTTGTCCACACACACATGCAAATGAACTTTGTTTCCATGGTATAGCCATTGGTTTCCTCTCCTCCCACTCCCTCCAAAGCCAGTTTTACATCTTACTTACAAATTCATTTAACATTATTTTCTGTCTATAGATATGTGATTCTTAGCTCTCTTTTGAGCCAGTAGTAACATCAAACTTGTTCCTCAGTAATTAATGAACTACACAAAATCTTTAACATTCATTTTATATTTGTATGAGAGTTATCATTAGACCCTATTTTAAATACTACCCTTTAATAATTTATTCCTGAACGTGAATTCATCTATTCACACACTCACTCACTCTCTGAGTCCCCCCAAAAGTAATTGTATTAAAATGTCTCCGTGACACAAAAATGAAAGAGCATGGTCTTGCTCTCAAGATGCTCACACAGAATTATGACCTAGTTATAAATCAAGATCACTGAAAAGGGGAATTGTGAAAGGCATGTATTTTGTTTTCTTATGAAAAGATAGAAGGATCCGGGAAGGAATTTTGCAGTGACATGCCTTGCAGGATTCCAACTTTGAAAGATGTAGGGAGGATACCTTGGGAAAGTGCCCAGGTCTATCTGGCAGAACTTCAGTGTATGATACTGAGGGGCAGGAGATAAACATGGGAAGTAAAGTCGTGTATGATGTGGAGAAGGCAGAAGGGAGTCACGGAAGATTGTTGTGCAGGGGAGTATCACTGTCAAGCTGTGGAATGATTATCTCCCTTCTAGATGGAGAATAGTTGGAAAAGAGTACATTTGACTGCAGGAAGAGGATCAGGAGCCAGCCACAGGAGTGCAGGGTAAAGCAGTTAAAAAGGACCAGGATCAGGACAACCACACAGAGGACAGGGAAGAAGGGACCCAGAAGGATGCTGCCTGATCACAATCTTCACCCTAGTATCAATGAAAATGCTGACATTTCTGCAATTTTGTCCCTCCCCTAGTGGCTTTCAGACACCAACGAGCTATGTTCTTTATGATTTCCTCTATGCCACATGATTCCTTCAGCAACTGCTGTCTGACCTCCCTGTCTGCAGAGCAAGATTTCCACACCCCTTGTGCTCAGTAAGAGAGCTGACACATCATTGCTTCTCAGTAAATTCTTTTAAATGACACTGAACTACCTGCTAAAGTGCATCCATAAAGTGTCCTATTTGACCTACAGAGATGCCATGTTCCAGGCCAGCAAAATGTTCTGTGTGCTGTTAATGCATGACTGAGTACTTTAATCGTGACAATAAGCTCCCCGTCAGTGGCATTTTGCAGGTACAGGTGCAGAGATTTCGGCAATGGCAGAGTGCACTTG
Organism: Urocitellus parryii; assembly: GCF_045843805.1. Lineage (NCBI taxonomy): Eukaryota > Metazoa > Chordata > Mammalia > Rodentia > Sciuridae > Urocitellus > Urocitellus parryii. The sequence continues at coordinate 13,049,087 of NC_135532.1, read as the reverse complement.
GGCACCATGGCAACCAGAGCATCAGCCGGGTGCACTCAGCAGCCCTGGAACAGTCAGCTCTCCATTCATTTTAGTTGACAACAAAAACCTGAGCTGTTTTGTCCTGCCTTTTCCTCTCAAACATGGCTGTCCAGTGAGGGGGAAAATGCTTGCAGGTCCTGGAACAGCAAGGATGCCGGTCCTTACACCCAGGAAGACACAGGGTGGAGGATGCAGCCCAATTTAGCTCAAATGCTTTCAGTCCATCTGCAGAGGCTGCCTTTTGTCAGAGTTCCAGTCAGGGGCTGGCTGCTGCCGTTTCATATGGGTTGCTTTAAATTGATCTAAAACCACTTGCCGGAGACCTTCCCTCAGCTCCGCAGCCCCACATTTTATGGGCTTGCGGAATAATGGGTATTTTGTGTTTACTATTATAGCCCTTGTGTAAAAAATGCCTAAGGTGCCAGGATGCAATTGCTTTCAGGACTGTTCTGCAGAGATGGAGACTCGCCTAAATCTTGAGCAAAACTGGGTGGGTAAAGGCTTATGCAACTGGGCTGTTTGAAGGTAGAGTTGACCTCATGGACTCAAACATTATTTATTTCTCCCTCCCTCTCCCTCTCCTTCTTTTCCTTCTCCCTCTGACTCTTTCTCTCAACACTTGGTCTAATCCGTTCCTATTCCTTATGAACTGTACAAGTGCAAGGCCATAGGCATTTCTAGGTTTTAAGTACCAGATTAGCAATGCCATAGCAAAGGAGACCATCTTTGCACCCATGTATTCATAGGAAAGTCCAGGGATGGGCTCTGATTGGCTAGTCCTGGGTCACATGTCTATTGTCAATGGGAACTATAAGGAATAAAGCAGATAAGGTTCATGCCACTCTGGCCAGAGGAGGATCACTATGATTAGCAGCCCCAGAAAGACAAGAAAGAAGGACTATTAGAAGAAGAAAGGGAGAAAAGATGGTCCAAACCTAATGCTAGATCAAGTCAAAAAACATGCAAAAAGATTTCTCCATTAGCGTGAGCTTCAAGCTTCTTGGGATTTCCCACTAGTAAGGACACTGGCTGTAATACTGCAGGGTGGCCCAAAACCAGGTGCATCCTTCACAGGTAGTCCATGTAATGTCCTTCCAGGGCTGCCTTCACACAGATACTGGGAGAAATTCCCCTGGAGTTGTGCAACCTCTGGGTCTTGTCACTCCTAAATTAGGGAGAAGGGAAGTGGTGTCAGTAGCTGAAATCCAAATAGCTGGAAATGAGTGTCTCCGAAGAATGAAAGATAGGAAAGAAAACATCTGGGAGATGAGAGCTCATCAAGGACCACGCAGCCTTGGAGGCAGGTATTAACAGCAGCAGCAACAGGAATTTGAAGGGCAGTCTGGCTAGAACACAGGCTTTCTTTAGAAGAACATGAACATTCCTAGTGTCCAGGAGATAACTACGGCTAGATGAACTGTGCCCATAGAGGGGACGACCTGGTCTCTGGCTGACCTGAGCTACCTGGTAGAGCTGCTCAAATGGGGGCACTGTGCCCAACAGTGGTAGAGACAGGGAGGCTGACATTCAACTGAGACATAATACACAGCCCAGCCACTAACTCCAGTGCCCATTCTGATTGGCCAGTGCCTGTCCCAATGCCATTATCTCCATGGTTATGGGCTCCTTGTTTATGATCTCTACCTATTTTCTTCTACCATCTACTCTTCTTTCCTTTCTGGGACTCTGATTGCACTTACATCAGACTGGGGACATAGCTCATTGGTAGAGTACTTGCCTCATATGCACAAGACCCTGGGTTCAATCCCAAGCACCACAAAAAGAAATAATAATAATTATCAGCTCTCTTGCTCAATCTTTATTCTAAAGTCCATGTATTTTCACTAGCTGGATTTCCCATAGGCTTATTTAATTTTTGTTTCTATTTTGTCTAAACTTTCAGGTCAACACTTATCTCTTTGACTGCCAGATTTAATTGTTTCGTGCTAGGAAATGGATATTAAAAACTTTAAAGGAACTTGAGGCTCTGGTTGATATTTTCTTCCTCCTTGGCTTTTGGCAGGCAACCAACAAGTCCCAAAATACCAAGTGTTAGTGAAGATATGAAGCAATGGGAATGTACACATTTGCAAAAACAACTTGGCACTAGACAAATTGATTTTTTACTCATAGTAGTAACCCATGTTATAAATGAGAAAACCAAGATCCCCCACATTAAATTGCCTGCCCCAAATAACATTGCTTTAGAGGTTAGGACTCACAGACAGATCTTGAGATACTTGATACCAGAGATCTTAATCTTTTTTCTTCTACACTCTGTCTTTGAGGTTCAATTTATGTAAAAACTTCAGCTTAAAGTACATCATGATCAATTCCTTGTAGTCACTACTTATACTAATATACCACTATATATATAACCACTAGTCACGACTCTATGCATTGTCTAGAACAGGGTCTGAAACATAACAGGGACTTATTTGCTGAGTCACTTTCCCAAAGCCCCTGCAATTCTCACTGCCTGGAGGCATCTGCAACCATCTCTCTGAACCATTCCATCAGAGTCCGCTCCTCAGCCCCACGCTCATTGCCAACTGCTCTGCAGTCAGCTACTTTGCAGGATGAGAAGTCTTTTTTTTTTTTTCTTTCCTTTTTCTCCTTATACTCCTGAGTCAAAGACAAGGATCTGGCTGAGATGCAGCAAGGTTCCTGACAAAGGGAATGAACTTATTTTTCCCTCTGATGTCCCTCTCTAACAACATGAAGGTCCTCACCTGGGCTGTCATCAGTCTTCTCAAATCTAGTTATCACCCTCCAATTCATATAGCTAGGAAGTTCATTTCATTTTCTTAAAAAAAAAAAAAAAAAACTACTTCCAAGCAAGAAATTTGGGAGTGATTTCCAAGAGTACTATCTTCCTCTACTCCAGTCCAGGCCAAATAGAACCACCTTGCATTTCTGCCAGCTCAGCTGGCTCTCTGCCATCTCCCCGGCTCCTATCTTGCCCAATATAGGCTGTATCCATGACCCTGAACTCTCTCCTCTCCAGCAAAAGCAATCCCACCTTCTCCCCTACATTGTGACTGGCAGGCCCAAATCTGAAGGCTCTCATAGGAATTTGTGTGGGAAGTTGGGAAGGATCTAGAATAGGTGCCCATACGAGAAGCAGGAGACTGAAGTTTCCTCATGCCTCAGCAATCAGTAATTGGAGAAGCCACAATGCACTCTCCTCCAGCAGGGCAGGATAGCCACCTCTTTTTTTCTATAGTTTGCTCTCCCCATGTCTCTATTACCCTCACCCAAGGAGGACGATTCCAGAAGAAGCAGTAATTCACTGGCACATCTTCAATTCTAAACATGAATCCAAGTCTATTCACCAAAATAAGTAACAAGCAGAAGCTTAAATTTAATTAAATTTGATAAACTGATTGAAGACAGGAGCAAGAAGAGGACCTAGCAATCCCCACTACCTACCAAAATTCAGCCACCTGGATAGAGATGACAGACTCTATTTCTTACTCTGCCTTTTCTTATTTTAGATCATCCTGAAGATACCATTTTCTAATAACCATTATTTTCTTTGGCTTAATATTGTTTCATGAGTATTTCTCATGTCATTAAAAATGATTAATACCATTTTAATGACTTTGGTATTCTGTGGAGATACCCTATTTTCTTATGGTTCCTAGTTTTGAATGTTTCTAAATTTCTGACCCAATAATAATCTTTATCATCTCCTGGGTACCCTGTCCTTAAGTCACACAGCTCAATCACATTTTTAAGGACTTTGAAGTGTCGGTCTCATCCTTTCAACAGAGCTGCGGCATCTGATTACAGCTCTCTCACGGAGTGATAGTCTCTCACACAATTTTTTTTTCTTCATAGCACATTTTTTCTACTTTACATATTTTCCCTTCTTGTAATTTTTCAAAATCAGCTTTGAACTGATTTTAAATAAGTTTCTCTGTGGCAAGGTATTCTTGTGCTATATTCTAATCATCTTTATGGACATCTTGGAATTGTATCAGACTTTAAACAAGAGCTGTTTAGCAGATTTATGATGGGCCAGTACTGCTGCATGGACAACTTTGTTTGGTAAGAAGAAGAAGAAACTGCAATATTTGAAAAAGAAGTAGATGTTCCCTCCCACCCCAACAGCCAGATTTTCTTAGAGCGTCACTTTGGAGCACAGTGAAAATGCTCCTGTGGGTGCTGAGTGACCGTGAGCGCACTGGAGACGGGCATCTGGCAGGTGAAAGGGGAGCCTTAGAATCTGCCTTCCTTGCGCTCTGTGGCACGGCTCGTATGCTGAATCTGGTGTATAGGAAATGTGCTGAGAGGTGCTTTCTGGGTGGGGACATCAGCTGTGGGCGTTTGCAGTATCTATCAGTGACCAGACGCTCAGCTATCACCTCACGTGGATGTGAGCTCAAAATTCAGCTGACCTGCAAGATGCAGCTAAGGGGCCTCAGCACCTGCCCTCCCACACGGGTGCCAGGCTGGAGGGCAGGTGTGCAGCAGCTTTTGAATCCTACTCAGAGCAAAAGTCAAGTGAGAGTCTACTGCAGGCCAAGCCCGGAGCTGTGTAGGGCTGGAGAGACAACTGCCTCACCAAGCCCAGGCACCTGTGGGGAAGATGAACTGGAAAGCAAATAACCAGGACATGAGTGGAGAAGCACAGCAGGCGGCAACAGAAGAGGGGATTCCACCGGAGGCAAAGCAGCCCTGACTGGGGACAGGACTCCTGACCTGCAGCTCAAAGGGTAGATAGGAATCTCAGGTCACAGCTGAAGCTGAAGTAAAGAAGTCCAGGAAGAGGAAGAACAGTAGTGGCATCTGTTGGATATGGTACCTCTGTGTGGCAGGCTGTACTCTAATCCTTTTCGGATACTATCTCATTTAATCCTCAGGACAATCCTACAAGGCCATCTCTATTCCAGCCCCTGTCTAAATGAGCCAATGCACAGAGGACTTAAGAGACTTGCCCCAAGTCATCCTTTGGTACTTTAACCGTCTTTACCTTATTAATGCTGGAGCGGGGAGTCTAGTGGGCATGGGGCCAGATCTCAAAGAACCTTGAATGTTATGCTAAGAGATGGGGTCTGTTAAAGGACTACATGTTTAAAGCTTTCTAAAGACAGATCATGATCAAGACTAGAGCTGACAAGTCAGTGAAGAGTCTACTGAAGTCGTCCTGAGAGACAGAGGAGCCCTTGAGTTAAGGGTGAGAAAGAGAGGGCCGAAGTGAGAGAAGTTAGGAGACGGTGACCTGTCTCCCTGGTGCCTGTCCTTCATACTGTGTAACATCCATCCCTCAAGAGGGCCCGGACACAGTCAGCAGAAGGCCCACTTGACCTTCTCAAAGTACTGGACAGCACAGGAGGAAGAGGAGGAAGTGTGGGGCCCACGGTGACGTCACTTCCACCCCCAGCACCTGCTCAGTGATCATCCCCTTTCTGCTGGAGACCGAGGTCCTGTTCTCTAGGGCTCCTGGGGCAAACTAGGCATAATATATGCTCTCAAGCCTAGGGTCCCCAGGACCACTGTCATATCTACCCCCCCCCACAGAAGTGGCTCAAGAATGAGAGGTGTTCTGGGATCATCCTCCTCTACTTCCTTCTATCCTGCCCTGGTAGATCCGCCAAAGGGTAGATGCATAAAAGTGCATGAGAGACTTTTCTTTTAATATTTTTTAGTTGTAGTTGGATACAATAACTTTATTTGATTGATTGATTGATTGATTTCTATGTGGTGCTGAGGATCGCACTCAGCCCCTGGCACGTGCTAGGCAAGCTCTCTACCACTGAGCCACAACCCCAGCCCTGCATAAGAGTTTTTAACAACAGAGTGTAAGGACGTGTCCGACCAAAAGCGTTTTGGTTGATTTGTTTTCTTTCAGTTTGTTATAGCTCTGCATGTGAACTATGACCTATGGTTTCAGTTTGTCCTTCAAAAACAACTCAGACTCAGCTGTGTCATTTGTCTTCTTTTGCTGACTGTAGATGTAAGAAAGCTTTTTGATTAACTGATTAAAAAGAGGATAAAGTCTCATTATTGGGTTTTATAGAGCTATGGATTTTGCATTAAGTGGTTTCCTACAAATTGTTGGAAACATTGATTCAAGACATTAGACCATTCTGATTAAATTTACTGCACATGGGGAAAAATTGGGCCAATTATAGGAATAAGGGTCCTCTATGATGATGTTATTCTACCTAAAATATGATCTATCTGGTGATTAAAAGTCAACCCAGTTCCTACCATCTTTTTATGTCTTTAAACACTGTGCCCACTGGGAGGAATTGGCACACGTAGCTTTCTGGAACTAAAATGAGAGTCTAGAATTCAATTATCAACTCCTTTTGGGCAAGTCCATGGAAGACCATGGATTTAACCATATGAAAGTTTTTAATGTCTGACAACAGATGACCTTTTTTAAGGATTGGTATAGTCATAGAATGGAATTTGTACATGCATATGTAATTTTTGTTTGTTTGTTTGTTTTGTTTTTGTCGACTCTATTGAATTACCTGTGAAATGTTCACATCGTGATGCTAAATGGAAATAAGTGAGGGACACATCACCATATTCAGTGTGATCCCAAATAAGTGAGCTCATCTATGAGCACACTAGATATTTGGGGGTCAGGGTTCTGGAATGAAATCTACAAAATATTTGTAGTGGTTATCTCTGGGGAGGATATGATAGCAGATTTCCGTTGTTTTTGTTTATTTATGATTTTCTAAAACTTTGAGATTTCCCACTATATGAATATTGAATTGTCTTTGTTTTTTTATAATCATGGAAAAATTAATTTTGTAAATGACTGTTGTTCTTCCAAGTGCTTCTATGGAAGTCCACAAATTGACCATGATGACACTGCCTTTGTCCACTTTTGCAATTAACTCCAAATTCAGCCCAAAACAACGCTTTTACCTTAGGATTACATTTTTTTTCTTTTTTGGAAAAATGGCCTTATTCTGTTCAGTCATACACTTTATTCAGTAGCCTTGGCTTCAAACAACATTTGGCTGATTCCAAATGTGCCTTCTTAAGGACAAAGATTTGCTATTCTGCAGATATTTAAAAGACTATATAAGGGCTATCGGCCAGCTCAAGCGTCCATAACAAAATACCAAGACTGGGTGGTTTAAACAACAGAAAGTCATTTCTTAAAGTTCTGAAGAAAGTCTGAGGGCAGGAGCCAGCACGGCAGGGTCTGGTGAGGCCTCTCTTCTTTATCTCCATGTCCTCCCATGGAGGAGAGATGGAGAGAGAGCACTCTGGTGTCACTTCTTATTAGCACATTAATGCTACAGGACCAGGAACTGGCCCTTATTGCCTATTTAACCTCAGTTACTTCCCTAAAGACCCTGTGCTGGTACAGATTCACACTGGGGTGAGTATCTCAAAAAGGGATTTTTTGAGGACAGGGTACTTTGACATGAGAATGGGGGGCACGATTCAGTTCACAACAGGTTCTGAAAGCATTTCAGATGAAGAGAATCCAAAAGTATGGAGCATTCAATACACGTTTCCTCAGTGTGGGTGTGTCTGGCTAGGAGACTTCTAAGTCACTACACTATCTCAAGCCTTTTTGGGAAAGTACAATAGATAAGAAGAAGCCATAAAGATATTTCCTCCGTGTTAAGGAAAAAATAATGAGGAAATCTTCACCCTGGTACATGTTTAATGAGGATGAAACTGGTCACTATTAGGAACAAACCATGCATGGGTCCCAGGGTTCCAGGTTGCGAAGGACCTGTGCTGGACCCACAGATCAGCCCACAGTCTGCACCAGGCCAGGGTTTTGTTGTCTTATTGTTGCTCTTGTCTGTCTGTGGTTAGAAAGCGCCGTTGGTTTCATGGGACCTGCCTGGTCTTCTTTTCCCCAGGAATCCTGCTTTTGTCAATCCACAATTTTACAAAAGACAGTGCTTTCAGGAACACACATGTGCAGTCATCTCAAAGTGCCAGTACATAAAACATTTCATACCAACAAAAAATATACTAATCACACCATTTATGATCACTCCTCTCTTCCTCCTTTCAAAACTCAGCTCTTCTGAAAAGACCTCCTCCCTATCCACACCCCAAGAGGTTCATTGCTACCCCCCACCCTCTCCTTCATTATTACTTCATGGAGCTTCCACAGTGTATTAAATGTCTTTCTTGGTGAATCTGGAGATCTGCAAGACAAGAAACACTCCGTTCTACCTTTTACTCCCAACACTTGTTGTACGGAGCTATTTATGTCAATTAAGTGGCACTGGCCAGGAGACAGCAGGCAAAGCCTCTGAGGGCAGACACCACGCATGTTGCACTACTCACCGTATTTCTAGCATCCAGCACATAGAAACACTCAGTAGGCACGTGTTTAATCAAACAGGGGCCATGAATGTGTGAATTGACACCCTCGTCCATGTTTAATCTGTCCTCCTGAGACCTGCTTCCTACATGGTAACTTGGTATTTTTTCCCACACCCAAGAACTGGCATGATTGGGAAACAATGTTCTCATTTTGATATAAGCAGGTTGCCCTGTAGACAGAAGGGCCCGAAGACCAGGATCAAAGTCAGGGCCTGCACGAAGGTCTGCCATATATTAAGCCATGACTCTTGATTGCTCGGGCTGGGCTCCCACCTTGCCTCCTGTGACCTTTGCATAAAGTCTGTGCAGCCCAGCTTCCTGCTAGACAATACCAACGATGGAGGTGACCATGTACCTCAGCAGGTGCATGCCATCGTCCTATTTGGTTCTCATGCTATTTTGAGACTGGATATCATTCACATGTGATACATTTTTACAGAACTGCTTCAGGGTTACAGAAAATGCCTATAACTCACAGTGTCTAGTTCCTAAGCAGTCACCAGCACTTCCTTCTACGCTCCCTGTGAAGTCCATACAGACCCTGACCATTGCTCCTGTTGGGTGTAGGACGGGCTGAATTAAGCTGTCTGCAGGGCATGCCAAATAAAGTTAGCTGCAGGGTGACCTGGCCACTCAAACCCTCTGTCTGGGCTTTATCAAGCCCAAATACCCAAGCCCCCACTCAAGGCTGAATGCTTCGTCCCCCCACCCTCAAGGCTGAACACTTAACCCCCCTTGTGCCAACAAGGTAGCTTGCAGACCCAGAGGCCCCATTAGAATTTGGCTATAAAAACTCCCTCCTGCCGGGCCCCTCCTCTCTCTTGCTCTGTCTCTCTCTCTCTCTCCCTCTCTCTCTCTCTATCGCTGTCTCCCTCTGCCTCTCTCCTCTCTTCTTCTCTTTCCTCTCTTTCTTTCTTTCCTTCTTTCTCTCTCTCTCTCTCTCTCTCTCTCTCTCTCTCTCTCTCTCTCTCTCTCTTTCTCCTCTGTTTCACTGCTGCAATAAAGCTCTCTTGGTCACTCTGAGTGTTGTGGTCACTTTCCTTTCAGCTCCCACAGACCAAGATGGCTGGGCTCCTGGCTTTTTGCAGGTCTTCATACTTGTCATGTTGTTCCCACCTGAGAGTCTCTGCACTTCTGTTCTCTCTGCCTGGAAAGCATCCTCACTTAGTTAAGATTCACTAACTATTATACCTTGCTCAAGCCTCTCCTCCGCCAGGTTTCACCTAAGGATAGGTTCTCAGCACCACACGAGCTCCCTGATCCCCTGTCATAGACACAACATCACATGGATGTGTCTGATTCTCTGAGGGGATCTGCAGATGGCAGACACTGTTAGCTTTGGCTCAGTCCAGAACCGAGGACATTACTGTTGGACCCACCCTGGACTCGTCTTGTTCTTTTTTGTGTCCCAACCTTCTGCTTCCCTCTCTGGTGTTATCCCCTGTACTCGGATCAGTTTGCCAAACTTATCTTAAGACTCAGACGCACAGTTCTCTCGGGTATAGTCCTCTAGAGATCTTAGGAGGAAAATCCACATAAGAAAAATCCACATAAAATATTATGAGCTTTGAGTGATTGTGTGTCTGTGTACAAATACATCAATGGCAGAACCTTTTCTCTGAGCCACTGGGTTCATCCTTCTGGACCCCAGCAGTAAGAGGAGGGAGTGGAGAAGACGCCCTTTGGTCCTGTGATGAGGCCTCCATCTTTTGGTGAGCTTGTGTCCCTGGGCTGTGAGCTTCACAGGTGCTTCTCAGATTTGTTTCCTTTTGCCCCTCTCCCCACCTGGTGAGACGGAAACCCCTGAAAGTACTGGAGTTGGCTATTTCCCTTTCCCATGTGGCTCGGTTCTTCCTAAAACACAGGGGCAGGCTCTGCTAGCACAGTTTCTCTTGAAACCTTGTTAGGAACAGAATTTTCTGGATGAAATCCAAAATGGCTACTTTTCTCCTCCCCTGCTGGAAGCAGAAGATCTTTTTCTCTGATCTTCACTGTGAGAACCTGCACAGCCCCTGAAGGTAAAGCTAATGAAGGTGTAGATCCCCACCCCTTTCCCCAAGATACAAAAAGAGTTGATTTTCAATTTGCTTAGCTTTTTCTTTTTAAATTGTTGTTTCAAGCAGCTTCCATGATAGACCAGAAACCAGAAGCGTTGGCTCTCCCCGACCTTGTCAACCTAAGGAACGGCTGCCGAGCAGGGCTGACCTCCCCTGGCGCACCTTTACTGACCTTCACGATGTTCATGTTCTGCTCTCCTGGGGTCCAGAAGGATGAACCCAGGCTCAGAGAAAGGGTTCTCCCATTGATGTATTTGAACACAGACACACAGTCACTCAAACTCATAATATGTCATGTGGATTTTTCTTATGTGGATTTTCATCAGATGCCATTCAAGTCATCTGAGGTAATTATTTGCATAGAACTAGCCCCATGTGATAAAAGGGCTTAGAAACAATTATAAGAGGTCTTTTTTATCAATGAGGACAAAGGAAAAGAGAATCAAGCCAAGATGGCAGCGCTCGATGGCACCTCTGAGAGCAAGTCCATCAGTGACTTTGGAGCACGCACTGCCTGCCACACAGACAGGCTCTGTGGGGAGTCACAAATGAGTTCGTCACCTACCTGGAAAGGCGAGACTGACAGGAACCACTGCATACGGGGTTTAACCACGTGCAGAATCGGAATCCCACGGGATATCAATGGCAGGAGATTAAGAACACAAGACGGTGAAAGGCAAGGACGGGGTCTGCGCAGAACCTCCGGGGAGGGTGCAGCCCATGGAGCTGTGGGCGGTGGGCCCGTCAAGCTCGAGGCTCCCCGCTCGTCTGTTCCTCCTGGTGGCTCCCCTTCCTCCCACCTGCAGCCCAATGAAGCCATTTTGTGCTCAGAGGAAAGTTGCGACTTTGTGGAAAGGAGACGATAAAAAAGAATTCTTTATTTTCCATGTTTCAAAGGCAGATCCCCTTGGAGAAATAGAAAGCTTGGATAAAATGACTGCTAGGGGTATAGAGGACATTCTCTTTTCCCACACTAGAAAAAGATTCCCTAAAAGTTTCCCCAGACCTGGGGAAGATCAAAGAGAGACAGATGGAGAGTGTGGGTCAGCGGTGTCCAGTGAGTGAGTCAACAGCTGGAAGGACATATGACGGCCCCACGCGAAGGGTCTTATGCGTCCTGGTTAGGGTCCCAGAGAGGCAGCAAACCCCACTGGAGGACTGGTAAGAACCCATCTGGTAGAACCCATCCCTTAGTTTAGCTAGAGCCCAAAAAGGAATCAGGAGAGGCCCTGTAGGCACACATGGATTAGCAACCGAACCTCCAATGAGTAATGGACACCTCTACGGGCAGGTGACATGAAGGACCAGATGTTCCCCAATCCCATCTCAAGTCGGCACTCCCGAAGTCACACATACACCCACCTGAAAAGGGGGCAAGAGACACATTGAGCATTTCCACTTGTCCCAGAAAAATGAGACCCTATGGTTGAATTATGGAAAGAACAAAATGTGTCTGTGGATGTAGGTCTAGAGTGATACCCGCTATAGGCTAATGGGAAAGTGTGTTCCAACTAAAACTTAAGGATGGCTGTTTTGTGTGAGGGTCTAAACTAAGTGCTTCTGCTATTTAATGTGGACCACACTCATAGAGAAACCAAGGCTCAGGGTGCTCAGGTAGCATGGCAAGGTGACCAAGATAGTGAGTGACAGATTAAGAACTCCAGCCATCGCTGGATAATGGAAAAGTCTGTGCAGTTAACCTTTGCTCCATTCTTACTCCTCATGGAGTTCCAAATATAATGGCAGAATCTCCCATCCTGCCCTCACTGAGCTTACAGTGGAGGAGCAGGAGGGTTTCCAAGGAGACATATCCTGTCATACTAGGTGCAAAAGCCCAGCAGTCTGGATCATTACTGTCACCTTTACAAAAAGGGAATCTCAACTCAGCTAGAGAGGAAGAAATAGCCAGATGAGGACTTTTTTTCTACAAGTCGCATGGGTCTCTGAGCTTGACAGAGTTTGGTGTAAACCTGTGTGATATCAGGAAGATTACCCACCCAGCTGAACTTTATGTCTTTCTCTTTAAAACCCAAATAACAAAGGTCATCTTCCAGGGTCCTTGTGAGAAGTCAATGAGATCATGTGGAGTGAACATTCCATACGTGAGCTCTTTCCTCTCCCCCATCACAGAGCATCTTCAAGGACCGTCACCCACTCTGATTCATTCCCAGGGAGGAATTCCCAGGCCAGGCTACCAGGTGGACCCTCCCAGGTGGAGGAAATCCAGCTCCTGTGTTCTCAGTGTCAGACAAAGCCTGTCTTTGACTTGCACTGTCTGAAAATTGACTTGCATTGTCCAGAAACCTTTGAAGTTACTTCAGACTGAAAAAGTTATTCCATGCCTACCTAGTCTAGCTATCTACCTACCAAGCTTAGCTATCTCTGAATTTGCCTCTCAGTACAAATCATGGCCATCATCTACCTCCTACAGGTACCATCCTCATCTTAGCCTCAAGAGGCCAGGTTTCCAACTCCAGTGAATGTGTATTGAGTTGCCCTAAGTGGAAATACACTATGTTTCATAGCAGAAGAGAAAGATAAATAAGATATGGCCATTTCCCTTAAGGATTGGAAGTGTCATTACAAACATAGATTGGTACAGACTGGAGAGGGAGTGGGAGAAAGGTTTCATAGAAGAACTGAAATTAGAAGCAGGTCTTGACTGCTGTGGTTGTCCAGCTTTCCGTCACTGTGACAAGATGCCTGGAAAGAACAACCTGTTAGGAGGAAAGGATTGTTTCAGAGGTTTCAGGCCATGGTCACTTGGGTCGGCTCTTTTGGCCTGTGGTAAGGCAGCATATTATCATGGAGCACATGGAGAGGAAACTGCTCATCTCATGGCAGCCAGGAAGCAAAGAGAGAGGAACACGTCAGGATCCCGACATCCTCCATGACCTAACTTCCTTCCTCTCGGCCCCACCTCCTAAAGGTTCCCCCACTTCCCCACAGCACCACAGACTAGGGCCCCAGCCTTCAGCTCAAGGGTCTTTGAAGAATATTTTATATTCAAATTATAGTAAGTAGCCATGGCTGCAACCAAAGAATAAGGAGATGAAGGACAGAGAGGAGGAGATTGAGAGGAAAGGGAACATCTTAAGGAAAGGCAGATGGTAGCAAGTCTGTAGTGTGTCCAGGGACAAGATGTGACCGAAATTAACATGCAGTAGAAAATGGCCAGGGATACCCAACCTACATGGATTCTTCTACAAAATGACTAAAACTGAACCGGGCGAGTGGTGAAAAGGATGATTACCACCACATGGTGCAACCAGAGAGTTAAGTACGTCTTCCTTCGTGTCAAAATGTTAAGGAAGTTGAGTAACTCAAGTAAAACTTTGGCTTCTGCCTCTGAATTTAATACTTTTCCCCCAATTCCAGTGGTTATTGACTCAGCTGATACCTTGCAAATGTATAAAGACAGATGTGTAAACTGCCTGAAGCAGAATCTGTGTTCAATAAATGTCATTGCCTTCATTCCCAGAGTGTTCTCTGGTCCAAGTGAAAGTTCCACGTTGCAGGTCACTTTCTTCCAGGTGCCCCTTTTCCAGGATTATAAGTACCTCTTGGCAAATGAGCCCCCATAAGCTAACGAGCTCCACAGATGGGGTGCAGAGTCACAGTCTATTGTCATCTAGAAATAAAAGTCCTAATTTGGCGTGGATTATTTTTTCAAATTATAAATTCAGGACTTCACATTGATTGCTTGTCTAGTCATAGTCCCACTTCCATAACCTCCACCTTCTTAGGTCTGGGATGGAGTCTGAGCACCAGTAATTGTTTAATTTTTATTTCCCCAGTTGATTTTAATGTTCAGGCCAAGTTAAAATCCATGAAGCCTGATTCCTGGCTCAGGAGCACCCCAATCATCCAGGAGTGTTTTAGAAATGCAGGATCTCAGGCCCCGACCACACCTGCTGAATCAGAATTTGCATTCTCAACAAAATGGTTTGTTAAGCATATCACAATTTGAGGTGTACCAACACGACTGCCTGGTACACACCATTGCCAAGCTCACTTCAGCCTGAAAGGGGGAAGAACCCAAAGATGCAGATATGCTATTGTTACCAAGTCACATAACAAAAACCTAAGTAAATGTCTCAGCTTTGCAGGGGTGGGGTGGGGGGGCTTTACTGCATAGGCATAGCACCAAATGACTGAGAAAGAAAGAAGAAAAGAAAAGAAAAAATAAGGGCTAAGTAGGAGCATTTGTTTTAAGTGAGAGAAATTCCTAACAGAAGCACAAAGTCCCAAAATAGTTCAAAGCAGATGGGATCAACAGAAGCCTTCAGTGACCAGGGGCAGCTCCCTGAGAAGTGACCATGACTTAGCCTGTGTCCCTGATGCAGCAGCCAGGGCTCACAGGACAGTGCGTCCACCCCGGGGCTGCTCCTAGTTCAGCCGTGTGCTCCTCTGAGATGAGACCAGCTTTTCTCTTCCACCTCCACCCACCCAAGGGATCTCATGTTTGTGGTGTGTTTTGTGTGTGGTTATTAAGCTGAGAGCCTCCAACTACGCTTAAGTCAAAAGAAAAACCTCAGGACCAGCCATCAGGTGGCCAGTGCTAGAGACCCCCATGCTGAGGCAGATACACCACGTGGCCTCAGAAAATGTTTCTGAAATTGCAAGCTTGTGCTTTGTGTTTGAAGTCAGTCTGGTAAGGAGCGCTTGAGGGCACTAGAGCTGGTGAGAGCTGTAGAGAGGACACTGTGGCAAGGAAAATCCACCATGGAGCAAAGGAACTGGTGGAAACATCAACTGTTCACTCCTTCAGTGGCTTCCAAGATCATCCTGGAGGTGACCTTGAGGCAAATTATTGGGCTCCATGTGAAGGCAAAAATGTCACTGAGGTCTTTGGAGTCAGCCTGTAACCAGGTCTCAGTGAATGAAGAAGGGATTTGGAAATTTTGAAGCAAGATTTGCAACTGACTTCCTGATCCACTTCATTAGTGATGGCAAGTCCCCAGGTGACTGCGGCTCTTGTCTCCTCCATTGAAAAGGACAATGATACCAAAAGGTTAAACTCTCCTACCTGCACAGAACTCTAAAAGGAATCACTTCCAGATTTCACAAAATGTTACCTGGGAGGAGTAACTCCAAAGGGTCAGATCAGAGGAGGCATCAAGCACATCTGGAGACTGCTCAGCACTAAACTAAATCCGTGGGAAGATGAACCAAGGCAAGTGCAGCCTCTGGCCACCACTTCCTGGGGACATGGGACGCCTCAGCCACTGCTTCAGAAGGGCAAGAGCTCAGTAAGTGCTTGCTGGTGTTGTGATCATTATTGTTAATATTTTAGGCGACGCTACATGAAATTGATGTTTTTATGGATCAAAAATACTCGACATTGCAAGCTTATATCCTTCAATGTACTATCAAATTAACCAAAAGATGCTAAATAGTTAATGGTAGGGAAAGTTGTGGTGATGTGGTAAAGATTGCTCAAACTTTCTTAAAAGTTATATAATTGATATCTTCCTGGAAATAAATTTGGTAGTATGTATAAAAAGCCTTAATTTTTTTTCATACTCCATAACACCAAATTCCCACACCCAGGGGAATTTTCATAGAAAATACAAAAGCATATTTTGCAACATTGCTTGAACTCATTACTTAAATGTTCAATAATAGGGAGTAATAGAAAAATACCCTGTCCCATCCATAGAACAGAATAGTACATGACCATTAAAACTGTACTCCTAAGGAACATTTAATGACATAAGAAAATGTTTATAATATAATGTTGAAGAATGTAAAAGTGGGCAAAAATTCTCAAAATATAAACTCTGGGAAATGTTTGTTTTCTTTTTTGTTTCATACAACCTCTATGTTTTAGGATTAAATAAATTTTTGTA
Organism: Urocitellus parryii; assembly: GCF_045843805.1. Taxonomy (NCBI): domain Eukaryota; kingdom Metazoa; phylum Chordata; class Mammalia; order Rodentia; family Sciuridae; genus Urocitellus; species Urocitellus parryii. Next base: position 13,032,829 of record NC_135532.1, on the reverse strand, counting down.
ATTTCCACAGTAAAGCCAAAGTCATGTATTCTCACACACAGCTGGAAGACTGAAACCCGTAACTACCTGCATCCTCATCCACAGTCAGAGAGAGACACGGTTTACGGTTTACTAACATGGTATCACTATTCTGGAGGACTGTTGCTCAGGCAAACGTCTCCATTGCTCAGTACAGGAACGTCATCTTTGCGAGGGTGGGGCTTTACTGCATAGGCATAGCACCAAATGACTGAGAAAGATTGGCCAGAATTTCTGTGAAATAGGCATTGATTGCTTGCTCCCTCCAGTTATTCGAGTCCCTTGCCTTAAAAATCCTCACCTCAGCTGGGTGTGGTGACACACGCCTGTAATCCCAGCAGCTCAGGAGGCTGAGGCAGGAGGATCACAAGTTCAAAACCAGCCTCAGCAAAAGTGAGGCACTAAGCAACTCAGTGAGACCTGTCTCTAAATAAAATACATAATAGGGCTGGGGATGTGGCTCAGTGGTTGAGTGTCCCTGAGTTCAATCCCTGGTACCCCCCGCCAAAAAAAAATCCTCACCTCACTGTTGCCACCAATGCAGAACTATCCAGCCCTGATTAACCCCATCCCCACACACACATACATGTTGGAAGACCTGCCTTAAACTTAACTTTTAATTTCCAATAAGCTCAAAGCTCACCTTCTTGAGACCCGGCCAAGACTCTGCAAGGTGTTTCGTTGATGGAAGTGAGCAAGGAACTGAGCTCTGCTGTACCAACAGGTTATGCTGATACCTGGGGAGCCAGCAGATGACACAGAAGCTTATGAAATCAGGTATTTCTCCATGTGTCAGGCACTGCACAATCTAAGTAGTAAGAGATTTTCTAGCATAGTAATCAAATAAGATAACCAATAATGCAGAGAACGCTAAAGAAAAAAGAAGGTGTTACGGTTTGTATCTGAAACATCTCCCCAAAGCTCACTGATTGAAGACTTGGCCCCCCATGTTCAGTATTGAGAGGTGCAGCCTTTAGAAGGTGATCCCATCATAAGGCTCTAACCTCATCAATGGGTTAGTCTATTGAGAGAATCATAGCTGAATGGGCTATTGAGAAGGTGGAAACGTGAAGAGGTGGGGCCTAGTTGGAGAAGGTAGGCCACTGAGGACATACCTTTGAAGGGCTATGTTTTGTTCTAGGCCCCTTCCTCACTGTGTCTCTGCTTCCTGGCTGCCAAGAGGTGGACAGCTTTGTTCCACCACAGTCTGACCGCCATGATGGCCTGCCTCACCGCAGACCCAGAAGCAATGGAACCACCTGACCATGACTGAAATTTCTGAAACTCTGAGCCAAGATAAAATTTTTCTCCTTTTATCTCAAGCATTTTGTCACAACAACAGAAAACTGATTAATGCAGAAGGTGTGGCAGCAGTATTCTCCCATTCTCACTAACATTCACACAGTGAGATGAGAAGGCAAAGTGGGTCTATTTGCTAAATGTGATAAGTAGAATCATAGGATGACCCCCACAGTGACTTTTACCTTTGCATAATCCCTTCCCTTTTGAGACTGGTGGGACCTGTGATGTGTTGAGTTATATGGAAAAAAAGAATTTTTCAGTGGACTGAGTTAATCAAAAGAGAGATTATTCCATTGGAACTAATCTAATCACAAGAGCCCTTTAAAAGTAGAGTCTTCTCAGGCTGATGGCAAGAGACAGAGTGATTCCAAGTGCACAGAATGGGGCCACATGAAGGAAGTCACATAGGAAAGGATATAAGTAGCCTCTAAGGGCTAAGGATGACCCCTACCTGACAGTCAGCAAAGGACACAGAGACCTTCATCCTCTGATCCTAAGGAATTGGATTCTGCTGTCTCCACCCATTCAGATCACGATAACAAAATATCATAAACTGGGAGACTTATAAACAACACAAATCTCCTTCTCCAGACAGGACAGCTTCTTTATAGGTGGTTCTCACATGGAGAAGAGACAAACACACTCCCTTAGATTCCTTTTATAAGGGCACTATTCCCTTCATAAGGACCCCACTTTCATGACCTAACAGTCTCCTAAAAGTCCTACCTCCTGAAACCACCACCTTGGGGTTAGGATTTCAACATGTGAATTTAGCAGAGACACACCCCCAGACCACAGAACCTACTTCAACCCAAATAAGTTTGGAAGCAAATTCTTCCCCAAAGCCTTCAAATAAGAGCCCAGACAACACGCTGGTTTGGTTTGTCTTGTGAGATCCTATGCAGAGCACCCACTAAGCCCGCTCAAACTTCTGATCTACAGCACTGTACGTTTATAAATGGGTGTGGCTTGATGTCTCTAGAGTGTAGCGATTCATTACACAACAGTAGACACCTCCTTTTAAACCTCCTTGGAAGGGTGTCCTCCGTTCAAACCCCTGTCTGAAGTTACCTTCCATATCTGCACTTACATCGACTTCCAAATGACAGACACAAGTGCAAGATAAACCAGACAATCGCCACAAAGTTCCAGAGCCCAAACTGGACCCCAGCATAGCAGTGATTCCCAGAGGGCCTACCCCCAAAACTTCTCACCAGGCAGCCTGGACAAAGCAATCAGAGGAACCAACTGAGCAGATGAAAGACACGCTGGGCAACCACGATGGGGGCGTGTGCTGAGCACCAGATGCCTGGGTAATATCAGAGCTTAGAGTAGGAGTCTGGATTTCACTTACCCCGTGTAGGGTGGGATTCAGCTGCAGGCAAACGGGAGACAAGAGGCAGAATTATGCTGCATAACCAGGACTCACCTGGGGCTGGGTCAGAGTGGGGCAGCAGGTGGCTTCTCGAGTCACAGGCACCACAGGGAGGGGTGACCAGACAGAGGAGGGTTGAGGGAGGAGAGAGCTGGCCAGACAGGCCTCCCAGGTCTTTCTTGGGGCAATATGCATTGAACAGGGCGCCCTCTGTTAGCACAAAGCTCCCTTCGAAGGTCCTTCCTGCCTGCTCTTCTGCACCTCCTTCCTTCCTTCCTCAGCCCCTCCCCCCCTCCCTTCCTTCCTTTGCTGTTGCTGGTGGTGGTGGTGCTGGGGATTGAACCCAGGGTAAGTGCCCTAGAGCTCTATCATCATTTTACTCTTCCTTCAGGGGCCAGTAGAAGTCCCATTTCTTCCAGGATGTCCTCTTTTAAAACCCTTGTCTGAAGTTACCTTCCGTATCTGCACTTCAATTCCGGATGATCCTAATCAATAGGAGGCATCTCTTACTTGATTAGTTCCAAGGCCGGTGACCCAATTTCATCAAGCAATGACCCATTCCATTTTGAGCAGTTATAATGATTAAAGAGTTTATCTGGGACTGGGGTTGTGGCTCCCTGGTGGAGCGCTTGCCTCGAATAGTAGACACCTCCTTTAAAACCTCCTTTGAAGGGTCTCCTCCTCAAATGTTTAAGGCCCTGGGTTCAATCCTCAGCACCACATAAAAATAAATAAATAAAAATAAAGACACTGTGTCCATCTACAACTAAAAAAAATACTTAAAAAAAAGAGTTTATCCTCACACTGAGCCAAAATCTACCACTTAACAACTGTGTGATGCAAGGGTCTCTCTCTCTCTCTCTCTCTCTCTCTCTCTCTCTCTCTCTCTCTCTCCCCCCACATCCCTCATTCACAAAGGCAGTGAAAGTAGTACTTTCCTCAAGATCATTGGCAGGATTAAATGCAACAGTCCAAATGAAATGCTTTCTAACACATCTGACAGAGTCAGACCTTGATAAGTGGTTGCTGCTGTTGAATTGTTGAAGGAAATGTTGAAATGCATCTCTTACAAGGCCTGTTACAACGCCTGGTGCCCAGTAGCCTCTCGATGAGCGGCAGCCACGATAATGCCCTAGCTAGAGCAGCTGTCTGAACTCACATGGATCCCCACTCCCTTTGTTTTTCAGCTGATACCTTGCAAATAGATGAAGACAGACGTGCAAACTGACTGAAATAGAATCCATGACCAATAATGTCATTGCTTTCATACCCATAGTGTTCTCTGGTCCAAGGAAAAGTTCCACATTGCAGGTCACTTTTTCCCAGATGCCCCCTTCCAGGATTATAAATACCTTTTGCAAATGAGCCCCCACAAGTGAAGAGAGCTCTGCAGATGGAGTAAAGAGTCATAATCTATCTTGATCTAGAAAGAGTACTTCTAATTTGGTGGGATATTTGTTTCACATATAAAAATCAGGACTTCACGTTGATTGCTTGTATATCCTTTCACGGTTCTCTACTTTAATCTGAGACTATTTGAAGCTTTTATTCTATCATTTATCCTACTTGCCTTTTTTTTTTTTTTGGCTTTGTCATCTGAAAAATTGAAAGTCTGCTTCCCAAGTCTCCGTCACCATTTGGCATTAATTTTGCTCACACATCTGATTTCCCCAATAGAACTCAAGATGTTTATGAATAATAATTTCTTGGCTTTATAATATCCTCCACAAGTAGATTTTAAACTTCAATGATGGCAACCCATAGTGAGAAATACATTTCATATTGCAACTAGCCTATTTACATACGTGATCTGATATAAATGTTTCATAAAAGAATAATTTTCTTTATGATACCCTCGTATATTGTCCATTGTATTTTTATTATTATTAACTGTTGATCAAGACTTGTTTGGTTTCATGATCCTTTACCAGGTCATGGCCCATGGTTTGCAAAATATTGTTTTATGAAACAGCTTTTAAAATTTACCACTGAAGTAGGAGATGAAAGTTCATCTGTATTCTAAGGCCAGATAGAAATAGCTGTGCTGCCCTAAGAAGCCTTTTCTTTGTCTTTAAAATCCTTTGAATTTGTACACATTGTATATTACATCTGTTTGTTTTAGCAAAAAGTTAGTGGACCTTTCCTCATGCTTTTCTAGTAAAAATTGTGATCCCGGGAATAGTTCAGATTTTATCCCATGGTCCTCTCTGCCCTATCTCTTCACGGGGATCTCAATAACTGACGGGCAAACTGGTTTGGAAACAAAAGTTCATTGTATGACCACTCCAGTATACATGGGTCAATGGATGGATAGGGTGTATACTAAAGAAAGGACTGCACCTGAGAGAGGATGAAGTAATTGTTCCACTAAACAAACATTATTTATGTTTTTCTTGGAATAGAAGGAGAGATTGGATAAAAAGAGTGGTGTAAGATGGATCAGGAAGGTGGACTTTGTTAGCAGAGAATTTTCCAGGAGTCTCCTATATTTCTGCATATATTTTGAGCAGAGCAGCAAAAGTTGATATTCTGGCTTCCACTACCACAATGAATAGTAAATCGTCCTTTATCTCAGTCCTAGGAAACTCCTATCTTCCACCAGTAGACCTGATATTGTGGCAGGGTACCTGTTAGCTTGTAAGTAAGGTAAAATCTTTTCACAGTTCTTGATGGTCTCATGTTAGCTGATTATAACAGACAAGCCTTGAAATAACGAGTTTATATGTGATTCTTTTTTCTTTTGTGCATCAATAAATTAATACTTATTGAGTGCCCATTCAATGATAGCCTCTTAATTTGTAAGAGGCTGCAGATAAGCAGATTCAGCATTAGGAAAAATAAAACCTCTTAATAAAAAACAAAAGTCTCATATTAAAGTCTAGAAAGAGTGGACAGAAAATACTCAAGTAGTCAAATCAGTAAACAAGATCATTTCAGGGAGTGGAAGTACTAGAAAGAAAACAATCCAGGACCATGTCCTAGAGAGTTCCTAGGTTAGATGTAGAAGGAGGAAGACTGGAGACTGAGTGGTCAAGGAAGACCTCTCAGGGGCAGTGAAGGTCGAGGATAAGGTCAGCAGATGCCTCAGGAAGGAAAGAGGGTGATGATGTATCCAGGAAGTGAATGGCCAGAAACCATGGAGAGAAAGACGGGATAGGAGTCAACACGGGTGGGCAGGGTGACGTCCCAGAGAGCCAGGGGGGTGCACAAGGGGTTTGGCTATCATTACCTCCTTCCTCGGTGCCTTTGGTTCTTCCCCTCTGGATGTGTCTGCCTGGGCACCACCTCGATGGTCTTCCAGGTGCCTCCTCAGGTGGAAAGTGAGTGACAACTGCCCCAACCCTTTAAGGTATGGCCCACAGCCACGATTGCTCATTAGTGCAAATATGAGGACTTTTTGAAGACTTAAGAGTCTCTCAGAGTCATCTCCAAAAGTCAAATTTCCTCTGGTGTCACAGAGGAGGGATTTGGGGCAGACATCCTGCTGGACCTTTTCTTGTGATACCAGCAAAGAGGACAGAATCCTTCTAGTCCACGTGAAATTCCAGGATGTAGACACTCATCTCTGACAGTAAAGAAATGAAAAGTGGCTTCCAGTGGCTTATATAAGAAGCTTCTGACACTTCCTGAAGAGTCTCATGTGGCACTCACCAATCAGTGCCTCCTGAAAGGAAGAAAGAGGAAATTGACCAGCATCTTGCGATGAGGAGTCATTAGGTAATTCCATCAAATTCCTTGCATCTGTACAAAGCTCAGAGATAGTTTAGCCAAACTAGACAAGTTAGTTACATTTCTAAATAAAGTAAAACTCATCTATTGATTTAAAGAAATGGGGATACTGCAAGTTAAAAGTCTAAATTAATGCAAATGTCTAAAAAAAAAAAGTCTGTTATTCTTTTAAGCAAGAAGAGCAACTCGAGATTACCACTAACTCAGAACATCCAGAGATTCTACAGAACCTGATTCCACTTGGTCTAGACGATGATAGAAATTCATACAGTCTATGATTGTATATATGAGTTTTGGTTCCCTTTAATTCAACAAGATTCCCATAATTTCATCTTTAGGGGTTATTTTCTTAGCAAAAAAAAGTTTTTCATAGATAATTCAAAGCTTGTGAACTATTTACTATCACAAATGCCATATTATTGGTGTCTCAATTGATGAAAATCACAGCAGATGATCTGAAGATTGAGAATCACGAGAGAAGGACAGAGCCACTGAATTCTCTGAGCTAGAAATAGCAGAAAGCAGCCATAGTGGTAAGAGCTAGAGGTCTGTGTTAGGGACCTGGTCCAAGTGGGTCAGATCTGAGATGGTGCCCAGCAGGCATAACAGCCATGGGTGAAGTAAGTGCACGGATGAGGTCACCCATGCAGGGCACCATGGCCACCGATCTGAGTTCCAATCTATTATGCCCAAAGCTCAACTAACACATAATAGGAGTTTCTCAAAATGGCTGAGTCACAATGTTTGATTTCAGTTTTGGAGAAAGCAATGATTTTAGGTTCAGAGAGATCTGGAAAGGCTGGTACTGGGAATTTCCATGGCATGGGGATTTCTGAATCCCACTGATCCCAGGGACACAGTGTGTACATAGCCAGACTGCCACCTACTGACACTCCAAGGGGTGGCTGGGCACTGTCTGTTCTTAGGCTTTATAAAGGTGCTATTGGATACAAATGGTCTTCTAATCAATCCATGTGCCAATTGTTAAAGACACCATAGAAATGAAGTAGTGATTGACTGGAGACTAGACTTTTTTATTGATTGAGGAAAAACAGATAAAAAGTATTTAGTATCTGCTGATAGGTCAAAAATAGAAGAGGAAGTTGGTCACACTGAATCATAAATACGGTGCCAGTGTCAATAACCCCTCTTCTTTCTTCACACCAGATGTGAGACCGTGGGCTTGCTCCACTTAATTGAGAACTCCTTGAAGGTATAGATGACATATTATCCTCCCACATCTAATATCTATCCTAGTGTATATTAAAGGCTTAACAACAATTTGTTACATGAGTGTTTACAATTTTAATTATAAAATCAATAATGAAATTAAAATGCAATCAATTATTCACAGAAAATGAGCCAAGACAGCCCTGGTTATCTTGTTCAATACTGCCAAATAGCTGTGTGCATCTGGGCGGCTTTCTTAACACACTCTACTTCATTCTTCATCTTTAGCATGAAGTCGACATGACGCACCTCATTGGACTGGCTTATGAGGACCAAATGACATCACATAGATGACAAGCTCAGCACACAGTAATCTTCAGTGAAGAAAAATGTTTTCAAAGGGTCAAGCAGTCCTCAGGTCCTGCCCGCCACCCTCCTCATCCTGAGCTCCCTGCTCAGGGGTCCTCCTGTCTCTGCCTTCATTAGCAACGTGCAGATGTTTCCCAAAAGGACAGACATTCACCTCCACCCAACCTGTGGGCACAACCCAGACAGCAGAGCGAGCGGAGCAGGCTGGGAGGAGGGGACTGAAGACTTTTCCTGTTGTTATTTTGAGTCACGACACTGCAGGAACTGTGTTGCCAGATAGTGCATCTCTGGCTGGAAGGCAGAAGCCCGGGAGGAGGAGGGCTGACCATTAATCAGAAGGAAGCAGGGGAGGAAATTGAGACGGGAAATGTCAACACGGGAATGTCCTTACTCGGGGTCAGTCTCTAGGTACCTGCACCGGCCTGCCTGCTAAAACCCGGGCTGACTGCCGGCAAAGGCGATGAGGGGAGAAGGCAAGCCAGGGGAAATCAAACCAGAATACATCAGCACGTTTCCCTTCCAAGGCAGAGGGACCGGCTCCTCTTAGACTTGGCTCTCAAATTCTTGCTAAAATTCTGGGAATCCATCGTGAAAGAAAATGCCTTCATATGGACAAGCGTGAAACAGATGCCAGAACAGGGGGGGGAGGCTTCCTGGAAATTTCTGAGCCTCCATTCTTCAATCCATGAAATGGAGATGAACGTGTGCCTTTCCCTCCTTGCAGAGCTGTTAAGGAGACCGAAAGGATAAAGAAGGTGAAGGTGGGATTGTTGTGACCCTTACAGTTCTTTTGATCATTTTCTGTCTTGATAGAAAGTTGAAAGCCAAAACCTGTATCAACTGAGGCTGGGCAAACCCAACCTGGCCTGAGCGGCTGCAAAGCCACCCTCACCATGGAATCACCCAGTTCCCAGAGCCGCCCTCATGTGTGCATTTGATCCACTTCTGCAGGAAACTTCCTTTCGTTTCCATTTGATTTTTGTTAATAATTGAGTAGACCTTGTTAGTATTGCAAATTAAGCCCCAAGGGATCAATTAATTAATAAATGCTTTCATTGTGAATGTTTCTATCCCTAAAGAATCTTTTATTCTCAGTATTATTTTAATCTTCAGATATTGCAATGTGTGGGGGAGAGATTAAAAACACAAGCTTGGAGTCAGACCTGAATTCAAGAACCATGGGATCAGCATACATTGTGCACCACTTGGCGAGTTGATGTATCTCTGCTTCAGTTTGCTAATATGTAAAGTGGGCGAAATAACTGTCTCAGAATCTGCTGTGATACATGATAACTAACCCTTCACTTAACATTAATTGGTAAACTGACAATGCAACTAGACCACAAAGTTGAACAGACTTATCTCCTTAATGAATCAGCAGATTCACAGATTCACATTTACTTGAAACGGTGAAACAATTTGCTTACCAAAGTGACCAGGGCGGGACCACTCGATCTAGCTGGTGAAAGAAACATGCAGATAAATCATTGCAACCCATGTGATGAATGCTGTTTCAGAAGAAAGTTCTAAATTCATCTATCTCCAAAGTGACGGACTCTACTCAAGTAGAGCTGAGATGTCATAGGAAAAGAAACTTGTTCAGAATCTCAAAGAATGAGGATTTTTCCAGGAAGAGTTAGAGAAAATTCCCAGAAACAAATGGAATATTGTGAAACAGTCATAATATTGTAGGATTAATTAGGCTGATTGACTCATTTGGCGGATTGAACCCTGAAGTGCATCTAAGGCAATTAATTGCAAGATCTGGGACTTAAGGGTACTGAGACCACAGAGGGAATCCATTCTAAGGAGCCCACATACTGTCTTGTAGAAATGGCTTGGTTTTGAAAGGTTTCAGGCGAGGGAGCAATGATCAAGTAGTGATTTTAAAAGGCATGTCCAGCAGCCCAGTTGGGTAGGAGCGCAGCCCAGGGGCCGTCAGCACAGGTTAAAAGCCCATCTGGTTGTGCAGGTAGGGCAAGCAGAGCTGAACTAAGGCCAGTGACAGGAGGGAGAGGAGGCCACAGGAAAGGAAGGTGTGAGGAAGCTATCACTGATTAGTCCCAGAGCCCTTTGATACATGTGGTAGAAAGGGAGAATTTTGCCTACATGAACCTTTAACAAAGTTCAGGGGGTTTGTTGTTTGATTTTTAGAATTTCCCTGGGTAGTTTGCTGGGGGTGGGGGATACAGCAACAAAAGACATAGCCCCAGTGGTGAGGGACCCGCATGGTCTCTTGGGCAACCTGAAACAGGAGCCAGCAGGATCTTGAGAGCCTGACAGCACCTGCTGCCCTTTCCCACCCATTACACATTTACAGTCACTCTCTGGTTCCAGGACAGGACTTACACCTCTCTCTAACAGCTGAGAAATGGACTCTTGGAAGCAATAACTAAGCAGAGAAGGCTCGGGGGGCTCGGGAAGAGGCTTTTGGCTCATTCTGCAGAGCAGGGACAAGCCATAGAGGTGCTCTGCCAGGAGCCCACGGAGTGAGTTGGTTAAAACCATAAAGGTACAGGGGGCACTTCAGGCCCAGGAGAGAGCGTGGGGGCTGGAGGGACTGGAGTTCGTACGCGACTGAAAGGGGCAGCGACTGGGGCTCCTCTGAGTCACCTGGACTTCAGGGCAGTCAGAATCAGCAGGAGGGGCTGCAGGAAGCTTCGCCCCCCAGGACCAGGAACTTGCTCCCTGGCGAAGAAGGGTACACAACATCCTGTACCCCCCACACACACACACACACACAGCCATGTCGTCAGGTGTGGGCAGCTAGTACTCCCAGATTCCTGCCTGGAAGCTGCTCCACTGCAGATGGTCTGCCGTCAAGCTCCATGTGTCCCCACTGGCACGACTGGAGAAAAGAAGCCACCAGGTCCAACCACTGGAAAGGTGTCCTGACCTGGCACATCCCCCTGGAATAATAAGAAAGTCAGGGGAACAGTGCCCTCTCTTCCTCAGTGACCTTTGATCGAGGTCAGTTTTTCATTTCTCCCATAAAGCCCACACTATAACCCAAATGGAGTAGAGTTTACATCCAACCCAGATGGAACTCACTTGCCCAGGGGGAATCCCAGAAGGGACTCATCCTCAGGACAGGCACCCACCACGTTCCAGGTTAACTCCATGCACATAGCTGCAGGGGAAGCCTGAGACAAGCAAGCAGGCAACCTGGAGCCCAGGAGTGCCCAACAGGATATGTGATCCAGGAGTAAGTTTTCTAGATCCCTGTCCTCAAAATGGATCATCTCTAAATTTCTCATGAATACACAGTAGAAAAACAAGTCAAATAAAACCAAACCTTAAGTTCCCTGTGGATGTCATGAAGCACACTGAGCTACTGCACCTGATGTCACATGACCTCTACTGGTGATTTCCTGTTGATGCCCAGATGGGAATCCAAGGCTTTCTTGGGCATGCCTATTGTTCACATATCCAGAACATGAATGTGGGGTTTTGCTCTGGAATCCTTTTGATTGCAACCACAGTGTATCAGAATCTATTCTGCCAGATGTTGTGGAGCATGTGTAGGCAATAAACATGGGAAAGGTGCGTTAGCTCACTCAAGTCTCTACAGGTAACACAAGGAAAAGACAGAAGGTTCCCAAAAGGTACTAAATATATGCACCAACATATTTTTTCCCTTTAACTCTTTCCCAAGGGTCATTGTGCAATGAACGCTTGGGAGAATCATAAAGATGCCGCTGATGGTCACCTAAGGAGAACATGACATAACCATTAAAGAGATGCATCTGCCTGACTTTTTTAAATATTTATTTTTTTAGTTGTCGTTGGACACAATACTTTTATTTTATTTATTTTTATGTGGTGCTGAGGATCGAACCCGGGGCCTTGCACATGCTAGGCCAGTGCTCTACCACTGAGCCACAACCCCAGCCCCCATCTGCCTGACTTTTTGAAGTATGTTTGGAGATAACTTCTGGGGCACCACATGGTCAAAGCATACTAAAAGAACAACAGGTTGTTCACATTTCTGTTTCAAGGGCTACACAAAAACAAACTGATTTACAGGAAAAAAATCAGACCATTTGCAGTATTCTCTGGATGCCCTAAAGTGTGTTGATTGAATAATTGATTGCAGAGGGGCAGAGAAACAAAACCACGCTCTGCTGCTTATGTGCTACAGCTCAGTAGTGCTGAGCACGATGGAGCAACTGTCCCCACCTCAGTGGATGCCACCTACAACTGGTCCCAAGAGGCCAGGTCGCTAATGGCCTGGGCTGATGGTGACCATGTTTCCAGGATACATCAGAGAGCAATGACTGTCAAACTCACAAGGTCAAGGGATGTGCGTTTTCTCTCATAGGCGGAAGCCAGAGAAGAAAAAGGGAAAGAAAGGTGGGGGCATATCCCATGTAAGTCAAAGGGAGACCAGTAGAGGAAAGGAACCACGGGATGGGAGGTGGAGAGGGAAGGGAATCCTGGGGAGTGAGGTTAGTCAAATTACATTGTGATATTGTGTGAATGCATGAATATATAACAACAAATTGCATCATTATGTACAAGTATAATGCACCAATTTAAAAATGTGAAAAAATAAAAAAATAAATAAAACACCGAGGTCAAAGCATTTCTCTTTTTTGAAAGTTATAATGATGCCAGAGGCAAAGAACAAAAACTCGGTTGTTTCAATACAAGTCTGACTGTCCAGGACCACACAGGCTCTGAAAACTTCCCACCCTCAAGCAAACAAACAAAACAGCAGGTTATTCTAAAAGCCCCCTGGAAAGCTTTAAACTGCTGAGTTTCCTGAAGACCCCACAGAGATCACTGCACCCATGTGGCCGAAAACCCTGTGAGTCTCGTGGGGTCGGGGGAGGGGGTCTTAATTCATGCTCAGCATCAGTCAAGTGATCCCTTGGTAAACTGTGTTGGAAGATTAGGAATCCAAGACTTCAATGGCATGGTTACTTCCATGATTTTTTTTTTTTTTTAGTTGGAAATCAATGAATAATTACTCACAGCTCAGAATACGCCAGCAAAAACAATCAACCCCAGGCTGTGGGCACACACCTTTGCTAACTCTGGCCCTGTTGAGAAGATGTTTTTTGAACAGGGAAAAGAAGCAACCATAGCCGCAGAAACTGGCTCCAGTAAATGTTGTCAGGAAAATATGAGCCTTCAATCCCCAGCACTGGAGAGAGAAGGTGGGGTGCACAAAACCAGCATTAATTGTGATTGAAGAGTTGTGCTTACAGTTTCTGTCTACCAACTTACAAGTGTTTTCTGTGTGCTACCTGAATCTCAAAGCTCTGAGTGCTTGTCTGAAGGTCACTGCAAACCTAAACATTAATTGTTTGGTTTTGAGGGGAATGACTGACTTCAACACATTTCCATCACCTAATTATCCACTGCTCACCCTCCCCACCCCTGACTGTTTTTTCCACACATAATAGTGTAACACGATGACATCCTCATAATATTACGTGAACAAAGAAGGCAACTTTCACATACACAAGGCTTATCTTATAAATTGCTTGCATCCATTAAAAATACCTATAGCAATTGTGTCAGAAATCCCTACCAATATTTGGAGCACTGGACTTAGATGGTATCTTCCCTTGTTAAAAAACAAAAACTAGGGCCTGGGGTTGTGGCTCAGTGGTAGAGCACTCACCTAGCATGTATGAGGCCCTGGGTTTGATCCAAAGCACCACATAAAGATAAATAAATAAAGGTATTTGGCAATGTCTTAGCTGGGCACAAGATCACGAGCCACCACACACCTTGTAGATTCAAACAGCAATTCTTTATTCCTGAACTCACACCGGCCTCTACACACATTCTGGGGAAATCTAAGTTCTCCCTCCAATTCATGTCCCAAAAAATACTTTCTCAATTCCACGAGAACTCAGCGGGAACTCAGGGAGCAGGAACGCCCTATTCCCAGCAGCAATAATCTTAAACCTGGAACTTCCCTAAAACCACATTGTCTTAAACCGGGAATGCCTTAAACTTGTCTTAAACCGGGAACACCCTAAAGCCAAGGACGGGATACTCCCTAAAACCTGATCAGCTCTAAACCTGGATCCGCCCTGGTCCTTGAGCAAGGTCACCTTACTAAAGCATACATGCAATGTCCCAGCGAATGTCCTCTAAGCAACATGGGGTACGCTGGCAAGGAAATTTCGATGCGTCAATCCTACTTGGCAATGGCCCTCAGCAGGTATTGTGTCCATCTACAAAATATTCAAAAAGTATTCAAGAACAAGATCAAAAAGGTAGCTGTTTGGAAGATCGTAAGTTTGAGGCTAGCTTCAGCAACTTAGTGAGGCCCTAAGCAACTAAGTGAGATCCTATCTCAAAAACTAAAACAGGGTTAGGAATATAGCTCAGGGGTTAGGCATCCCTTGGGTAAATCCCCAGTACCAAAAATTAAAAAAAAAAAAAAATGACCAACTTTACAGCATCTTCTGGTCAAGGTTGTTATAGTTATCCGCTATCAGGCTGCTATAGCAAAATACCATCGACTGAGTGGCTTTTAAGCAACAGACATTTATTTCTCCCAGTTCTGGAGACTCAAGTCCAAGAGCAGGCTGTCAGCATGATCAGGCTCTGGTGAAGGGCCTCCTCGGGGTTGCAGACTGCTGACTTCTCCTATCCTCACATGGTGGCTAGATAGCAGGGGACCCCTCGGGCTTGTGCTTATAAGTACACAGATCCCATCATGAGGGCTCCACCCTCCAAACCTAATTACTTCTCAAAGCCTGCACCTCCAATTTCATCCTATGAATTCTGAGGGGAAATAAATGTCCAGTTTATTTTTATTTAATAGTTGTTTTTATTTTTCATCAGGCACATAATAACTGAAAAGCTGTGCTTATCTTCAAGGATACAAGATAATTCTTAGAGGGATCGGAAAGCTACCAAGAGTGAGATCTTAAAATATATTCATGTTGTATGTTTGTAATAGTCAAACGTAAGGCACAAGTAGATGGTTTCAAGATGGACAATGTCACACTGATTCCCAAACTCAGAATGAACATTCACATTTTACTTCTAAGAGGACACACCTGCTTCTGCTTACCAGTGGGTTTAATTTCTTTAATAACTGCAAATTGGCAGATGATGCCTTGCTTAGTCATAGGATTTCCATGTTTGGAAGTCAATCTACCTGGGTTTCAACCACCTTTCAATGTTTCCACATCTCGGTGTCAAACCACAGTAGCAAATGCACAAGGGTACACAGTGCCATGGCTTGGGAGTTTATCATCTAGTTGGCACAATAAAACAGATGCATGTAAAAAGCTGAATCTCAAGATAATCCTGGAGGAAATGTCAATATTTGGTGCAGGATTGATGGTAGGATTCAAATTTGGATCTGCCCAGCTCTAAATTCTGTTCTCTCTGTTCCATAGACATTTCCAGAGAGGTCTGGCAAGCCTGCTTTCTCTGCTAACCTACTT
This sequence comes from Urocitellus parryii, assembly GCF_045843805.1. Lineage (NCBI taxonomy): Eukaryota > Metazoa > Chordata > Mammalia > Rodentia > Sciuridae > Urocitellus > Urocitellus parryii. The sequence continues at coordinate 13,017,445 of NC_135532.1, read as the reverse complement.
GGAATTTGTCTTTAGTACAAGGTCTCTGAAAGGCCCACCTGCCTTTCAAATAGAGGAGAAAGGAGGTAGTTTGGGGTGTGGAGACTTCATACAAGTCTTGAGGGCTGATGTGCCCAAAGGACTGTAGAATGTGCCTCCTCCGCAGGGCGTCTCCTATCATCTGTTGTTCTGGAACAGTGAGGAGATTCACTGAATTGAAATTGAAAATGACAGTAATGATCGGGTTCTCTGAATGCCGGCATGTGAAGCTTTGGAGGGCTTTTGTGAGAGAGCCAGTTCCTTTGAAGATAATTCGAATGGTTTTGACCATGTACTGCAGATAGCAAGATGGACCGAACAGGGGAGACCAGGTGGGGGCTACCTAAGATGTCCCTGTGAGTTATGTTTTCAATTTCCTATAAATCTATAATCATTTCAAAATTCAAAATTACAAAAACAAATAAATAAAAAGGTAGCCTGCTTAGTTCGGCAGGGTCTCCTGCATTTTCCAAGGTTAGAATTGAAAGAGGATCCCCCACGCAGCTTCAAAACACAGACGTCTCCCCACGTCCTGGAGCCAGGGTTCCTGGGAGGCTGCAGGCAGCCCCGTGTGGAATTTGTAAACGGGCCTTACAGGACTAGGCTGTGGCCCTGACTCTCCCACTGACGGACGATCTTGGGCATGCCACCCTCCTCTGGCTCTGGTACTCATCTGTAGAAGATTTCTTCCTTTAGAGTCAGCGAGACCATGATGACTCCGTGAGCTGACACACAGAGTCTGTGTATCAGCAACACATGTGCATTGGTTATTCTTGCCATCACTTCTGCCAGGTGTGGCCCAAGAGACCCAGGTGAGGCCAGCAGCCTCGTCCATGCGGCCCTCAAGTTCCTTGGTGGCCACAGTAGCCGCTCCTGAGGTGGCCTCTTGACTGGTGCTCTGTCCCTCTGGGCTGCACCACGAACTCAAAGCATTCACTCTTAAGAAGCAGTTTGGTTCCTTTTCTTCATACACGGCAGCTTGCCCTTGTCCTCCACACTATGTGAGGGTTCGTCTGCATCAAAAGCAATGGCAGGGGACTTTCCAGATGAGGCCATAAGCATCACATCTTCTCAGTTACTGTCTCTTGGTCACCTGCTTTGGGGAATCGAGGCCTTCGTGAAAAACCACTGAGGTCTCCACCTGGAAGCCTGCAGTGATGATCTTGAAAGCACACCCCAAACTTCAGGTGACAACAGCCTCCGTTGACTTCTTAAAGACCATCTCATAAGAGATCCTGAGCTGCAGAATCCAGCAGTCCAAAGTCCTGCTCCCCAGAGACTGAGACATGTCTGCCTTTTCTGAGCTGCTAAGCTTGGGCGTATTTGGTACAAAGCAATACATCAGCAGTGCCCGGGCCTTCTAGGGGACATCGGGAGCCCCCCTGGCCTGAATGTGGCTTCCAGGTGGATCCAGCCAGTGGGGCCCTGAAGGGAGGGTGAAGGTAGATTATGGAGCAGAGTGAGGTGGGCTACCTGCTTCCCATCTTCCTCTCCATTGAATCTCCGTGAATTGGCCATGAGGGTCTCTGTTCCTCTTTTACGGTTCTCCTCTATAGCTCCTGGCACCAGGTCCTGGTAACCCTACTGTCCTCCTGTCTGCAGACCCTGATTACAAGCTCCCAGGTCCCACCCTCTATCTCTCCCTTGTAGCTTCCTTCTGCTGTACCCACACCTTTGTAAACAGCCCCTGGTGAACTCCTTCAATCACCCAATTTGAGTGTGCATGAACAGAGAGCCTCAAAGGGCCCACGTTTGAGCTGAGGCTTGAAGCTTAGTGTGATCTCACCAAATGAAGAGGGAAGAGCAGCCATGTTCTCACATCCGTAGCTACAGGCCAAAAAAGTATGTCATTCCAGTAGCTTTAGACCTTACACTGGCTCCATAGTAATCGGTTCCACCCACATTTTATGACTGGCATCTAGGATTGTGGGATAAAGTTGTGATTGTGGAATTAGATTTCAGTCCACATCCAAAGGTGCGTATGAAATATTACTTTCTAAATTTTCTAGAATTTAATTTCTATTTTAGGCACCTTGTTCTGTAAATGACAAAACTTCTTAATCAGTTTGAGGTTGTGCTCTCTCCCTTTTCTCTGCTGTGGATGGGGCAATCAGGAATTTTTTACAGTAACTATTTCAAACATTCAGTTACATTCAACAACATTCTATTTCTTCTGTGTGCGCTAACTCAGTCTTTGTCATACTTCACTGCAGGTTAGACTGGAGGTCTGCTTTGCAGCCTCTGCAAAGAAGTTCTGCCAAGCCGCTGATTAGACCAACCAGGATTGTACAGCACCTTCAATGCCTGGAAGAGAGCAAATCATTTTTAAGGACTTGAGCCCATTAATTGTTTGTATGCAAATAGGCTGCTAATTATGAGTTTTATCTACTCAGTACAGCGGCTCAGCAGGACCTCTACTTGGAAGTCATCTGTCAGAACTTTGTGAAATTTTAGTTTGAGTTGCTGTTCGCATTTAAAATACAATTCTTTAAAAACTGACTCTAATTCAGTCTGGAACTAATTTGCATTGACCTTCCACCCAATTAGTGCCCGTCAATGAGGCTTAACCACAGCTAGGACAGGGGCAATGTCAAAAAGGGGAGGGACGAAAGCATAAGAATATAATCTCCAGGATCAACCAGGCACAGTGAAATCTTTTCAAATCCAGATTATGAGAAACCCTTGAAATAACTAATTAAAATAAGAAACAACCACCCATTCAAACAGCTGAGCTGAAGAATTTACCTAATAAGGTTGTGGCCATAACATTATAGATGAGGAAGCAAACGGAAAAGACCCCAATATCACAAAGGCCCAGTTGAAGCCGAAATTAAATATGCTGATCCCTGCTTTAGACCTGAGATAAGACGTGGCAAGGCCAGTGCTTACCATTGATTAAGCATCTGCCTGGACTCTCTTTATTTCTTTTTCTGCTTTCATAGAACACCTGCTGGGGAAGAGGGCAGACTTGTAAGATCATTTGAAACCAGAACATGAACTAATCTTTACATCCGGGTACACTGACCCTATGTGTCTATCTTGATGGCTGAGCTGAGAATTGAGCCGAGAAGACAAACTTTGAAAAACCTCTGTGTTTTGCATTGAAGGCACAAGAACCGGCCTGATTTAAAATACTGGTTTCTGTTACAACCAATATGGGCTGGGAGCTCCCACGGCTCCACTGATTGGATAAGAAAGGAGGAAGCCATTCTAAGGAAAACTGGACCTTCCCTAACCACTGCACCCATCTGATTTCTCAGGAGCATTCATGGTAACACCTTCCATGCACACACACATATCCACATTTCACAAATCGTCAGTCCCACTCTCTTGTCCTGAAAATAGAGTCATTATGCCCCAGATCAGTTAGATTAGACCAGGTATGCTATGGAACAAACATCCTCAAATTTCAGTGGCTTCAAAAGAAATAAAAGTGTATTTCTCACTTGCATGGCATCTGGGGGTTCTACACACTCTGGGACCCAAAATGATGGAGTAGCCAATCATCTGGAACATCACCAACTCTATGGCAAATAGCACACTAGTTCTTTAATCTTCTGTTCCTATTTCATTGACCAAAGCATGTCGCTGGCGCATGCCTGAGTTCAATTCTGCCCTGGGCATGAAGGACTAAAAATTGGGATCTTTGTGAACAGTCCTTAAAACCATTACATCCTTTTGAAAAGTTCAAGCTATTCCTGCTGGAAGAAGATCATTAGATAGGCAAGGAAACATGAGTAAAAAGGAGAAGAATGCAGATATGAGGAAATGTGGCTGAGGAGGGATGGAGCTGGAAGATGATTCTTAGTCACTCTCTGACCTATATTTAGATGATGACAGCTTCGCCGCACCAGCAAGCGCTCTTCTCACCTTCTCCCTGCCTTGGCTCTTCAACCGACAAGGAGTGACAGGCAGGAAGGGTGGTAAGCTGACAAGATGGCACCGTGCTTGTGAGTGCGTGCGTGCCTACGTGTGTGTGAATGTGCGAGTTGATGTGAAAGCTCTGTCATGTGAGGATGGTTGTTTTATTAATCCTACAAGAAAATGACCAGTGTTGAGGTGTCTGAGAATCCGTGGCAGCTACAAAGGCTCTTGTTAGGGCACGTGTAGGTGTCTACTCCTCTCTCCCACCAGGAATCCCTTGGCTAAGGCAGAGGGAGAAGTTAGACATTTTGTAGGACGTGTTCCATGGACTGGGACGTGTGTCCCAAAATACCTCAGGCTGGGAAGGGATGCTCGGCTCCGACCCGAGAAACAGAATGGACCTCTAAGCATGAATCTGCTGAATAGGAACCAAAGACATTTTAAAAATTTTAATCCAGTGGGAAACACCATAAAAATCGTTGGGAAATCAGGAAGTTATTTGGGGAAGATAATTCCATTTTAACACTTAGCTCAGCTTTCTATTCACTGATATAAATTCTACCTAGGTTAGGGAAGCAAGAATTTCAATTACACCACTGGAAAAAACTGAAGAAAACATAGGCAAATATTTATGTATTGCCTGGATGGAAAAGATTTTTAAACATAAAAATTATAGAAATAGAAGTATTGAAGAAAAGATCAATAGATTAGACTGCATTAAAATTTTAACTTATCTGTCACAAAATCAAGATTAAAAGATAAGTGTCAAGGCAGGAAGAAGATTATACCTGATGTGATAAAGAATTAATATAATACATTAAGAACTCACATAATTCAACGATAAATTATATGGGGGGGGGTTGGGGTTATGGCTCAGCGGTAGAGTGCTTGCCTAGCATGTGCTAGGTCCTGGGTTTGATTCTCACCACCACATAAAAATAATAAATTGTATGGCCAAACATAAAAATTCAACCCCAACTAATGAACAAAGCAATAAAAGTTTAAAATAAAATATAGGAAGTATTTTTATCTGCCAGATTGAAAAACAGTTTGATATTACAACACTCAGTGCTGGTGAGGATTCAATGAAAGTATCACTCTCAGATAATGGAAGGGAAATACTATATATTAAAATGTCAATTATGATCATCTCTGGGTGATTTTGTGTCTCTCTCTTCTAATGTTCCAGGTTTTCTATTACTTAATTGTATTATTTTTAAAATCAGAAACATACCTCCACTTCCTGCCAGGATGGGGTGATAGTGATGAGATTTACTTTACTATTTCAAACAACCTGTCACGATGGGCAAAAGGTGCGACTTACGCAATCCAGGGGGAGAAATACAGAATGTCCACACGCTTCTGCCTTTGTCAATGCTGAATTCACTCAAATCACTACAATTTCACTCTATGTGTTCTTAATCAAGAAAACGTCAATCCTTAATGCTGGGCACTGCAATAGACATAATCAGTTCACCGCAAACAATTCTAGATTAATTCTAAGCACTGCAAACACACTTATCACGACAGGCTCATGACAGACATTCCCTCTGCATGCTAAGTTCAGGTGTCAGATCAAAAGTCTCAAGCCTTAGGCTTTAAATCCAGGAGATGCACACTCACTCTGATGGCAATGATCAAGTCAGGAACCAAAGCAGGCTTCTCCTGGGGTGGAGCTAACGGCCAATTAAGGAGAACATCATAGGGAGAAGTTGTGGCTCTCACCAGGGTCAAGATGTGTCTGTAGAGTTTGAGAGCTTTGAGGAAGATGCAGAGGATCAGGCAAACGATGCCAAGTGTTGGGACTGTTAGGTGGAGGTGGCTGAGGAACAAAGCATCAAGCAACCCCCTGCAGGAAGAACCACCAATCAGGCACCTACGGAACCGCCTGTCAACCAGCGGGGTCTCCTGGCCAATCCTGGATCTTGGCCAGCTACCCCAGACCAACCCCAGTAGGAAAAGGGACTCTAAAAACCCCTTTTCCTGTCCCAAGCCCTCCCTTCCTGCCCTAAGTCCAATAAAAACTCCAGTCCCTCCAGGGCCACCCCACTCCTCCTTAGACCAGCTCTGTGGGTCTGAGGGTTCCACCCAGGAGCAAAATCTCAATAAAGCCTCCTCCAGCAGCCTTTTTAAATCTGCCTCCTTTTGGTCCCTGCTGCCTCACCTTACAGGGATGTCAGTCCAGGTCCTCATCAGGCTCTCAGCGTGAGGGCTGGATGTCTGCTGGATGGCTGTTCATTTGCTCTATTATTTATACCAAATTTGGGGGGTTTTGACTCCCTTTTCAATCTTTATCAGCTGCCACTGGGTGTCTCAGTGATGTCACTTACCCTGGGGTTAAAGCATCTGGTCTGGTGATCCCCTCCCTGATCTTCTCGCCTTTCCCTCTGATCAGGTGAGAACAGTCTGCCAGAGGCTTCACTCTGAGTTTATCTGGGTGGGGAGAAGTGACATGTTTGTGCCTGAGGGCCATTCTGGAGGGCTCTGTTAGGTGTGCCTGGTGAGACTGCAGGTTTCAAACTGGAGTTTTAAAAAATGGAGTTGCTTAGGCTCAGGCCTGAGGCCATCCTCATACAACCAAAACACTGAACAAACAATTGATGATGATGATGATGATGATGATGATGATGATAATTTCAGCACAGTGAATATCAGGCAACAAAGGATACCAGAGATCACTGAGACAGAAGTCAAACAAGGCAACCTTCTTGAGTTCCCAAGTTACTATCTTGGAAAAGTTTCCAGGTTGCAGAACATGGAAAGGGAGCAAAGGGAAGCCCAGCAGACTCCCTAAGTAAAGAATCCTAAGTTGGGAACCCAGAGAGATTGAGCAGATAGACTTGTGAACAGAAAAACAGAGGTGAGTGCAACACAGGTGGGGAATATAGAGATCATCACAGGCCCTGATGCATTTAGCAGAGTCCTGGGCACTATATTCAGGTGAGGATGCCCCCTGAAGTTGAAGAGAGACACTCTAAAGGGTTGAATGAGCATAAACCTAACACACAGGGCTAACAATATCACGTGTCTTCACCAGAGAGGCTATTAAACTTCACAGAGCATTGTATAGAATATTCGGAGGATCTTGCCTCAGAGGTAGGGGAAATCAATCCATACAGCCTGGCAGGGTGGTGCATGCCTGTAATCCCAGTGGCTTGGGAGGCGGAGGCAGGATTACAAATTCAAAGCCAATCTCAGCAATTTAGCAAGGCCCTAAGTAACACCCTTCTCAAACTAAAAAATTAATAAATAAAAAAGTCTGGGGTGTGGTTTAATGGTTAAACACCCCTGAATTCAATCCCTGGTACCAAAATTAAAAAATAAAATAAAATAAACCATACCTCAGCAGTTTACAACCAGGAGTAATTTTACCTCCAGGAGACATGAGGCAATGTTTAGAGGCTTTTTATATTGTTACCACATAAGGGGGCTACTAGTGGGTAGAAGTCAGGATACTGCTAATAATCCTACAAAATCCTGGTACAAAAGGACAAAGGGCAGATGTTGAGAAATCCTTCCCTGGTCTAAATGCTTCTCAGGTTCTGCCTAAAAACAAATCTGAAAGTTTTAAACTGTTTCCAAATAACTTTCCCAGAATAAAGCTCAATATTTATATGAATTATAAAAAGGTAATGTTCACAATATCTAGAATCCAAAATACCGAGCAAGGAAAGAAATAGAAAAATACAACCCAAAATGAGAAGAAAAATCTGTCTTTATTATACTTAGCAGACAAGGACTTTATTATTATAACAACAATTATTATAACTGTATTCTATAGTTCAAAAAAATAGGTAAAGACATACATGATACTAAAAAAGGAACCCAAATTGAACTTCTGAAGGGGAAAATACAATGTCTTAAATGAAAAATATACTGAATGGGATTAAAAGCAAACCAAACTTTGTGGAAGAAAAGATTGATAAACTGGAAGAAGTAACAATAGAAACTATTCAAAATGAAACACACCAAAAATCTAAGAATTCCAAGTCCCAAGCAAAATGAAGAGGAAGAAAACTGTTAGGAGCCACAGCAAAAATATTGATACAGGCACCTTTGGGTTTAGTGACTGCCAGCCAGCAATTCACATTCATATGGTAATTGGACTCCTGCTGTTTATCTGGGCCCATTTCGGGACTCAGGTTACTCATGTCACTCTTGTAATGGGAGAGTTCCCATTGGTTGGGAAAGGATGGTAGGAGGGTGTTCCGGGGGAAGTGGAGCCCCCCCGGCTCAGGTAGAACACACGTGGTGGACCCACTTGTTAGGGGACGCACACGGCCTCTCACAAAATAAAACTTTGTCTCAGTTTGACTGGCTTGTGTTTTTGTGCCCAACCGGGTTGCAAGATTGCAATCCGGCGTGCACTGACAGCCCAGCAGGGAAGCGCTCAGCAGGGGTGCGGCAGGCAGTGCTCAGCTATAGCAGCGGCAGGAGCGGGGCTCAGCCAGCTCGCTCGGCCCGGGGCCGGGCAGCCTGCGGCAGAAAACTACACCAACTCTCATCATAATTGAACCACTTAAAAAGAAGTTATAAGTGATAAATAGAAACTCATAAAAGTTGGGGGGGCAGAAACACAGGTTTGAATACAAAGGAACAAAAGTACCAATGACAGAAGACATCTCATCAGAAGCAATGCATGCAAGAAGACAATGGAGCAACATCTGTAATCACCCCACCCCACTCCCCAAAAAATTGCCAACCTAGAATTCTACATCTAGTGACAGTATAGTTCAAACATGAATTTTAAACATAAACTCTTTCAAACACACAAACTCTGAATGGCTTTCTCACCAACAGATGCCCACGAGAAATGTAAAAAGAAGTTTTTCAGAAAGAAGGAAAATACCAAATAGAAATGTACACAAAGCAATAAAGAACACTGAAAATGGTAACTGCATAAGGTTCTGTAACTTATCTCCAATGCCTGAAGACGCAAGGCTCCCCGACATTCTCCACAAACTGTAAAATCTGTGTTAGGGATGTTTTCTGGAAGTATACGAGAAGTCCATATGTCACTGTCATTTAAAGTAAATTCCTGATCATTCCAATTCATTAGAGAAAAAGAAAACATGCTACAGGCTGATGTGATGGTATCCGTTTTGTTTTCTTTGTACTGGGAATTGAACTCAAGGTTTCTTAACCACTGAGCCACATCCGATCCCTTTTTATTTCTTTAAATTTTAAAGACAAGGTTTCACTAAGTTGCTTAGGGCCTCGCTAAGTTGCTGAGACCAGTCTAGAATTTGAAATCCTCCTGCCCCAGGCTTCTGGGCCTCTTGGATTACAGGCATGCACCACTGTGCCTAGTGATGGTATCAACTATTGAAAGTATATCTTATCCACAGCAGATGGGTGATAGGTTTCACGTAATTTATCATATTTATCCTTGTTCAATAGTTTTTTTAAAAAATTGGAATTAAATTATTTTTTAATCTTAAGGCTATAATAAGCCAAATATTTCATGACTGCAAATTGGGGCAGCCAATACGGAAAGCAGTATAGAGATTCCTTGGAAATCTGGGAATGGAACCACCATTTGACCCAGCTATCCCTCTCCTCAGACTATACCCAAAAGACTTAAAAACAGCATACTACAGGGACACAGCCACATCAATGTTTATAGCAGCACAATTCACAATAGTTAAACTGTGGAGCCAAATTAGATGTCCTTCAGTAGATTACTGGATTAAAAAAAAATGTGATATATATATATACATACACACACACACACACACACACACACACATACATATACAATGGAATTTTACTCAGCAATAAAAGAGAATAAAATCATGGAATTTGCAAGTAAATGGATGGTGTTGGAGAAGATAATGCTAAGTGAAGTTAACCAATCCCAACAAAACAAATGCCGAATGTTTTCTTTGATATAAGGAGGCTGAGTCTTAGTGGGGTAGGGTGGGGGAGCATGGGAGAAATAGATGAATTCTAGATAGGGAAGAGGAGTGGGAGGGAAAGGGAGGGGGCAGGGGATTAGCAAGGATGGTGGAATGTGAGAGACATCATTATCTAAAGTACATGTATGAAGACACGAATTGGTGTCAACATACTTTTATACAGAGATACAAAAAATTGTGCTGCGTATATGTAATAAGAATTGTAATCCATTCCACTGTCATTTTTAAATCAATCAATAAAATAAAAAAACAAACAAACAAATAAATAAATAAAATAAAAATTGGAATTAAATTATTTTTTTAATCTTACGGCTATTATAAGCAAATATTTCATGATTCCTCCATGACCAGGCAACTAAAATATTCATATTGGCTGTATGCATTTCATGTATAAATCCACAATGTTTTCATTGATTCACTTAATAAATAATTCATTCACTAGACCAATAGTTATTGACCACCTGCTATGTAACAGCTATTGTGCCAGTGCTATGGATACACAGTGAATACGAAAGATTTAATCCCCGATCTTTAGAGTTTATTTACTTGCAATCCTATTGATTTCAGATCCTTCACAGATTCACTACATTTTTAAAAAGCAGACCATATGGGCAAAAGTGTATAACAACTTTATATGGTTTCAATAAATCTCTCCTATCCTAAAAATGTTTCACTACTCCAAATTATTCCTGCATGAATACCCACCATTCCTCTGTCTTCCGGATTGTTTTTCTGTACAAATATCCATATTACCAGTGCTGAAATCAGGACATGAACCCACCTCAGCCATTTTCTTCATCTGTAAGAGTTTAATAGCACTTTCTTTGTGGCGATCAGATTCTAATGAGAAGACATCTGAGCTGAGAGATCTCAGGATAGAGGATTGGTGGAGGGAGGTGGACAGCAGGGATGGCCCTATACTGGGGAATCCAGGATGACAGACAATGGCTGGGTATATGCCATGAACAGACTGTTTATGGGTCAGTAGGTGCCCACAGCAGCCCTGGCAGGTGATCCCCTGGGTAGCAGCCAGTCTCACCACCTTTACCCCTGAATTTCCCCAGCAATGGCTACTTTCACATCTAACTGGAATTAGTCACAGATGTCCTAGGCATGGCTGACACTCTGGTATCAGGCACTTATTTAACTCATGTTATTTCCATTGTTCAGCTTCGGGCTCTCCCAGTCAATAGCAGGGCTCTGTTTCATATATCTGTATCAAATGTGCTTGGTCAAGTGAAAAGAACAACAGATTGATTCCAAGTGTCCCCCTGCTAGGGTCTATCCCCTCTGAAACTTGTGTTGAGATTTGGTTCCCTGTGTAAGGTGTTGAGAGGCAGTAGGACCTTGAAGAGGTATTCGGGCCCTGGGCTGTCATCATGAAGGGCTCGAAGCCATTCTCACAGTAATGGGTGAATTCTCACATAAGCCAGTGAGTTTTCACTCTCTCAGGACCAGATTAACTTCCTCAAGAGTAGATTGTTATAAAACAAAGGGACTCCTCGAATTTGTTCTCTTCCCCACTACCTGCTTCCCCTTCTGCTTTTCTGAGATGTTATAATATAACAGAAGGCTCTCGCCAGATGCAGCTGCCTGATCTTGGAGTTTCAGCCTCCAGAACTGGAAGCTAAATAAACCTCTATTCTTTATAAATTACCAGGTCTTGAGTATTTTGTTATGGCCACAGAAAGCAAAATAAGATACCCCTTATTTCCCTTTTAGGTTATAATCATAGAGAGGACTCCATTGCTATTGTCAAATAGAAATAATAATGTCTTTTTGCCAGGTTTCAGGAATCCAATAACATGAGAAAAGCAACATTTTATGAATTATAAAGCCTCATAAGTTCCCAAGAAGTTTGCTACCACTGTTTATATATAATTAAAGAATAACAGTCATTATTTGGGGTGTGGTACCAGGTACTCTGCCAATCCTTTATGCCATCAAGCCCATGAGGTCAGTAGTGTTATTGTCCTTATTTTCCAAATAAGTTCCCGAGGACCCTGAAGAATAAGAACAGTCACTGTTCTTCCTGAGCACAGCTCCTTATGGGTTTTACCTCCCCTTCACCCTGGAATGCCAACCTCTGGTTTCCAAGTTTCCCATTTTATCACACACTGTTAAACCATAATTCATCTTGTTTAGGTGCAGTGAAGACTCTGGCTCCAAGTAGCCAAATACAAAATGTGCTTCATGTCAGGCTCGAGTGTTTGCAAAACAAGCAGGAACCCAAATTGTGTCTGACTGTCTTCCTGTGCTTTCTCCCACACACTAGAGCACTCTTCCTGGGCCCCTAACATAACCTGCCCCCATCAGAATGCCAGAGCTGACCTTTACAGGTGAGGACTCAGAGGCCCAGAGAGGGGCACTGCGGGTGCGGCTCCTACTCCCCTGGGCTCCCATCACACCATGCTTTGTCACCCCTTGGTCCTAACTCACATCAAGATTCCCACATGTCCCTAGTTTGGAAGGCAGGTGGGTGGAAGGTTACTTCCCCCACCCTATTGTTTGGCTGACCCTGAGGGAGAAACGGGCTCCTGGAAGTTCTGGTTCCTTCTCCCTGGCTTTCTCCATCATCTGTACGCAGTGAGAACGTGAATGCTACACCGAGTCTGAGAGCTTGAGGTCACTAGCAGTGAATCACACCACTGAGCAAGAGGGCTCTGGAAAGCAAGGACCCAGGACTGCTCTGTGTGTGTGTGTGTGTGTGTGTGTGTGTGTGTGTGTGGAGATGGCAGTGTTTTATCACCTCTGTAGTCCAGAGAGGTTTGCGCCCCCTGTTTCCAACGTGAAATCATCACAGGAGATGAAATTAAAGGCTTAAAGACCCCGGGCATCCTGCAGGGGGGTTGAACGTTGAGCCTGGCCCTATTTAATTTCCGCCACTCTGGATCCTGGAGAGAAATCTGCAGTGCGTCCTTCTGCATCAGCCCTGGAGTGAGGGAAGGACCACCTCAAAGCTCAGCCACACAGTGCAGCCCGTGTCTCTCCAGGTGAGTGTTCCTGCCAGGAAGTTCTCAGGGACGCCTGAAATTCCCCAGGAGCTCCCGTGCTCTCAGAGTCTCTGAAGCTTTGGGAGAAAATAGAAAACAAAAATGGCTGGGAGCCAGGAAACCAAGCAGAGTGTGTGACCGAGGATGCGGATGTATCTCAGAGTCTCTGACACGGTCAGCTCTCACCTCCTTTGCCCCTGTACCCATCTGGCTGGTGCATTTGACAGAACGTGTGGAGCACACAGATGGCACCAGCTTTGTTACCCACGGGCTAGTGACATCATCATGAGAGGGAGCATGTTCTACCTGGGAAGAAATCAGGTGAATTTATACCTCTGAATTCCTTGCTCTGTGTGTGTGTGTGTGTGTGTGTGTGTGTGTGTGTGTGTGTACGCACACACACACACACACACACGCATGCACGCACACTGGGGATGGAATCCAGGGCTCCATGCACGCTTGGCAAGTGCTCAGCCACAGCCTACATGCCTAGCTTCTTATAATTATAAAATCAAATGTTAGAAACTTGGACATTGGGCAAGGAGGAGAAGGGGGCGAGCTGTTGGGGGCTGGAGGAGAGGCATGTTATCGACTTTCCCAGGTTTGTACCTTCTGGCTTCATAGACATACTGTCTCCTCTGCTCCACAGGTTTCTCTTTTAAATTAGCACTAAATTAAATAGAATTAAAATATGATGCAGTAGCCTTTGGGTGAATCTGCTTTGCATTTAAATCCTCGAACGACGTTGCATTTCCAAGTTCTGAAGACCTTTTAGTTCAAAGCATGGTTGGAGTTTGAGGATGAGAGTGATTTTTATAGCTCCTTTTAAAGAGAGAAGAAAAGATTGCTAAATTTAGCAAAGACAAATGGGAGGGTGAAGAACAAAGTTACTATGTCCAAGAGAAGAGCTGCTGGCCCTGCCTGGGATTCCTCTTCAACCCACATGACTCCAGGTGTCACGGCGGGAACGTGGAGAATGGAAATGGCCTTTGTTTGAGTCAACTTTTTCACTGCTGTGACCAAAGGTCCTGACAAGACCAATTTTAGAGGAGAAAAGGTCATTTGGCATTCATGGTCTCAGAGGTCTCAGTCCACAGATGGCCAGCTCCGCTGCTGGGAGCCTAAGTTGAGGCAGAACATCATGGCAGAAGGGTTTGGAGGAGGAAAGCAGCTCAGGACATGATGATCAGGAAGCAAAGAGCGAGCCACCCTCACCAGTGCCTCACCAAGGGCACCTCCCGAGGCCACCTGCTCCAGGCACACCAACCTATCTCCAGTTACCGTTAATGCCATCAGTGGATTAATGCACCGATTAGGTGAAGGCTCTTGTAACCCAGTGTATTCACCTCTGAACTCTCCTGCATTGTCTCACACGTGAGTTTTGATAATAGTCTTTCTTATGAGTTGAAGAAGTGTAGCAAAGCCAAGACCCTTCCGATTAGGTCTTTCTAGTACCTTCCAATTCTATGATAGGTAACCACAGACCAATTCAAATGAGATGTGGAACCAGGGTCCTCAGAGACTGAAACTACTTGTTCAAGTCCCTTATCTTCCCCTCCTAGTTTTATGAAAGCTTAGAAATGTTCAATAACTTGTCCAAGACTATTTTGCTGGACAACAGCAGGCTGACAGCTACCCCTGGCAGGCTCCCAAGGTCCCACCCGACTCTACGACATTCGAGGCTCCAGGTTGAAAATCCAAAGCCACTCAGGTAAGTCCATGAGAACCCCAAGAACTGTGACTCTGAGCTACCCAATAAAACTGAGCAAAACACACACACACACACACACACACACGGTGTGTGATACAACTGAGAAAAAAACACACACAATACATCTGAGAAAAAAGAAGTCTCTTAACTCAACCTGAGGTAGACTTTTTTGAGAGATGTGTCATGGAGTCTCAGATTTGGAAGGATTCCTTCCTGAGGCTGCGGGCTTTTTTGTGTGGTTGACAGGGAAGAAACTTCCTCAGGCACACAGACACATTAAGTGTCTGTATACAAAACCCTCACTCCATTAAAAGAGCTCTGAGACTGTGTTCTAGAAGGATCGTTGCATGAGAAGAATCTCCCTATATTAATAGCAGTTTGAAGAGAAATATAAAGACAACTGCTATAATGGCTTGATAATTGAAGGAATTAAATCCTGTGTGTGTGAGCAGATAGAGAAGAGTCTCAGACTGGGTCCTCAGGAAATAGACCCTCTGTGCTGTCCAGAAATGTCTTTTCTGTGTATATTACCCAACATCTGGTATTTTGTTACAGCAACACATTCAGAAGTTCAGCAAGAACTTCTGGGAAGTTCCACCAAGCAGGAATGTCGAGGGAGGAGGTCGATGAATTACTACAAATAAATCATCAGATTTCAAGTTTAGCTAAACAGCCATAATACTGAATATTTATGAAAAAAAATGAAGCTTACACTAAAAAGAAAGCTAGGTAACGGACCTGAGAGAAAGCCAGAATGAAGAAAGACAAATGGTGAAAAAAATCTCCACCTTGCATGGTATGCTAAGGTTTTCTATGTCACGTACAAAGAAATCATTTTAAAATCATAATCTTCAAGTCTTCTCATGCTTCTCATTTAGTTCTGGCCAAGCTTACATATTAGAGGATAATGTGAAATACTATGGGCACTTAAACATTCATACCCTTTAATTCAGTGATTTAACCACCTGTAAAATTTCACAAAGTCATTGTCTATTAGTTGGCTTTTCATCTCTGACCAGAATACCTGGCGAGAACAACTGAGAGGAGGAGAAGCTTACTTGAGGCTCACAGTTCCCGAAGGCTCAGGGCATGGGCTACCGACTCCACTGCTCTGGGTCCAGGATGGGTCAGTGCGTCCTGATGGGGGAAAGCCGCTCCACTCACGGTGGCCAGGAAGAGAGAGATGCAGACAACCGCATGCAGTTTAGATATGATTCTCCTGTGTGAGACAATGCAAGAGAACCCAGAGGTGAGGACAGGCTTCCCCGAGTCAGAGTTTTACTAGAATAAAATTACAAATCAACAAATAGCAGAGCTACAATGATCCACGTGGTGATGGATTGGAATCAGTAAAAACTCAGGCTTAACTCAATATAGATACAATGGTTCCACTAGACATGTCATAGGTGTCACTACAGGCCCCACGTGGCTTTAATGTTTCGCCCAGCAGGCCCCAAACTTGTCCCCTACGTAATGGTACTGAGAAAGGTGGATCTTTAAGAGCTGGGGTCTAGTGGACGTGGTGAGCTCATGGGGATGCCCTCCTTCGAGGAACTCTGTGGTTGTGTAGGACTGGGGTAGTTCTTCCAACTGCAAGCTGTTAGGAACTGCGGCCATCCCCGACCCTTGTTCCCTTCTGCATGCTGTCACTTCCCCTGCTGCTTCTTGCCATGTTGTGGTGAAGTCAGGGGCCCTCACTTTCCAGGCACAAGAGTCATGAGCCAAATAAACCTCTTTTCTTTATATACTACCAAATATTCAGTATTTTGTTACAGCAACACAAAATAGATGGAGACAAATGTATACATCCATTGTTAGAATATGCAAACGGCAGGACTTGCTCTGTCAGCTGAGAAGACCTAGAGGCAAAGACAGGCTAGAGGTAACAAGAACTTCCAGCACCCAGTTCTTTGTTTTTTCCTCAAACCATCAGTAAAAGGAATACCCTGGCTCCTTGGAGAAATGAATGATCCCAGGGCTGCGATAGGATCCAAGTTCCAGAAGGAATAAGTGCATAAACTTTTGAAACTGAAAAACAAAGACCACTCCACAACGGTAAAGGTATGTGAATGAGCTCTCAATACTTAGAAGCTAAGACAATTTGAGCAATACAATAATGTAGTATTGGACTATAACCTGATAAAGAAAATAAATATCAAGTCCAAACTGATATAAATAAGTAACTGAATAAATAGGCACATGTAGGACAAGAGACAAAGCAATCTCCCATGCAGAATTCCAAATAATTTATGTGGATCCTCAGCTCTTAGGGAAGTGCAAAATAATTACCACTCTTCAAGTGCTAGCTCAGCAAAGTAACTTTTTCCCAAAGAGTACAGTCTGGGAAAGGGGAAAAGAATGAAGTTTGCAGTAGAGAAAGGTGGTAAACACTACCTCAGCCAGGAGATCAAGGTCGACATCAAGAATGACAAGTTATGTTAATGATACGAATCCTTGAAAAGGTGTGGTGAATATGTCACTTTGCCTATGTGGTCTTCCTCCAGAAATCTCATAACCCCCGTCTACTCATGAGAAAACGCAAGATGACTCCGGCGGGAGGCTCAGTCTACAAAATATCAGAACAACATGTTTTTTCTTACTATAATTACTTTTTATATGTTCTTATTAGTTATGCATGACAGTAGAATGTATTTGACCATTTACACATAGATGGAGTATAACTTCCATTCTTCCAGTTATACCTGATATGGAATTGCATTGGTCATATATTCATATGTGCATTCAGGAGAGTAATGCCCAGTCCATTCTACCATTTGTCACCTGATCAGCTTTAACCCCCAAAGCTGTCAAGGTCATCAGAAATGAGGCAAGTCTGTAAAAAACTGTTACAACCAACAGGAGCCTACAGAGATGTACTTGTGATGTAATCTTGGATGTATCCTGGATGTACTCTTAGAACAGAAAAAGGATATTAGGAGAAAAATGGAAAAAAAAATCTAAATAAAGTATGGACTTTGATTAGTGATAACATATCAAAACTGGCTCATTAAATGTACCAAATATATCAGAGTAATGTCAGTAACATGGAAAAATGGATGTAGGGAGGGGACTTGGACACTCCAGAGTTCCTTCTTAACAATTCCGTAGATCTAAAAGTGTACTAAAATGAAAAAGTGCATCATCGACAACAAAGCGTAACGCTCCGTGGTAAGTAATGTTCACAGAGGTCGGTTATTAAGCATTTAATCTTCTATTCCTTTTTTTTTTTTTAAAGAGAGAGTGAGAGAGGAGAGAGAGAGAGAGAGAGAGAGAGAGAATTTTTAATATTTATTTTTTAGTTCTCGGCGGACACAACATCTTTGTTGGTATGTGGTGCTGAGGATAGAACCTGGGCCGCACGCATGCAAGGCGAGCATGCTACCGCTTGAGCCACATCCCCAGCCCAAATCTTCTATTCCTTACAGAGGAATCCAGGTTGGAAGAAGCTGTCTCTACAGCCAGGAGCGGCTTATCCTGGCTGCATGTTGCCACTGTGCTTGGATTCCCAGAGGGGAGCCCCCACCCTGCTTCATCTGCACTCTGTGACGATGACCTCATGAAGTGTGGAAATAGAGCATCCTCTTCAAGGGGCTATTTACTATTGAAACCAGATTTCAGCCTCTGCTGAAAGACCCCAGTCATCTGCCAGTGTCTTCTTTCTGGGTTCTTGTCTCATGAATTCAAAAAATGAAATCCACAATGAGGAAAAGTGAACTTGAAAGAGTAGGATTTATTCCAGGGAGAAGAGAGACGCTCCCACAGAGCACAGGGGTTGCTACTTAAGTGTGCTGGTCCAGGGGCTTCCACACTACTGCGAGGGGCCCCGATCAACAGCCATGCTAATAGGTCTTGGGACAGTGCCCAGGCTCTTGGTTCTACCTGCATCATTCTGGAGGGTCAGCCCTTGAGTCTGTAGCTTTCGCCCAGGTCTGTCCCACCTCCCTGTTTCTGCTGCCCCATGACAAAGGAGGTGGCTGGAACGAGTGGACGGTTTGCACGGGTTCATTTCACCCAGAAGCCTGGGAGGAGGGCTTCCTCACCTGCCTGTTACCCTCTGACTGTCCTGCTTATTCAGTAATGGACCCGAACCTGCTCATTTCCCCTCATCCTTTCAGCTTAGCCAAGAGGAAATTAGTACTGAAACCACATTAAATCTTAGTCAAGTATATTTTATTAAACAGAAAATGGGGATGGCCAGGTACTTACCTGAACCCTACGAAAGGAACGCTAACAGTGGCGCAGGGCGGCCTCTGGGAGCCCCTCGGGCTGCTTTTCCATGATGCTTTTCCTCCTGGGCTGCAGGAGAGAACCAGGTGTGGTCATGATACCATTAAAGGTGACAATAATCACACCCAACATTTATTGAGCTCTTATGGTTTGCCAGGTGCTCAGTGTTTTCTTTGGTTTTTGTTTTTATTGTTTAAGAATAAACTGGACTCAGAAGGAAGCAAGCCTAAAGAGACATTATTTTCCTCCTGTCTGTGATTTTCAGGCATGCCACCTCATCACAGGCCTAGTCAGGTGACACTTTTCAAGTCACTGTTAGATATTAGCACACATCCTCAGGCTGATGGACTAAAAAGTCCCACAGAACCAATCAAAGCTTCAGTCTCTCAACAACTGGAAGCTCTCCCTCTTTGGGTCTCAGGCCTGACGGTGACCAGTAATGGACAGAGGTGAAGGGGTGACCTCCTGTAGTATTTCTGCACCTCTGTCCCCATGTCCACTCTCCACATGCCTCTAACCAAGGTTGGAAGAGAGGGTGGAGCAGGACAGAAAAGTCCTAACTGACTCCTGCTGATGTCACCTCGCGCTGGTGTCCAGGGTAGCACATGCCCCAGTGCTGACTGATGCACTCATGGAGCATTGGGGTGGGACTGCTCCCTGGGGACTTCCTGTTGCCCACGCCCTGGCACTGTTCCTCTGACCAGCCCCCTAAAATCCTCCTCAGCACCAACTTAGAATATCCCACAGGACTGTCCCTCCCTGGGACAGCCCTGCCAGGCGGATGTCCTGTGGTAGGTTCCTTAAAGATGATTTCAAGCCAGCCACCCTCCCTGGGCCTCCCTCTGGAGATGCACCCTGGGAAGCCGCCGTGCTGCCTCGTAGCCATCGGGGTAAGACTCTGCTCTTTCCGCCAGTCCTCCCGGCTCTCTGCTTAATCCTAGAGGTGCTACAAAGCCAGGAGAAAGTAGAAAGAAGAGAGAAGGAAGGGTCCTACTCTGCCTAGGCAGCTAGAACTGAATGCTTCAAACTAGGCGCCTTATACACAACAGAAATTTACCTCCTGAGTTCTGGAGGCCAGGAAGCCCGAGAGCACAGTGCTGCAGGGTTTGGTGTCTGGTGGGGACTCACTTTGTAAAGATGGAACCTCCTCCCAGCATCCTCATGGAAGGGATGGTGGCAGGGATGGTGGGAGGGATGGTGGAAGGCACGAGGGGTCTCTCTCAGGCTTCTTTTATTTGGGTACTAACGACCGCATCCCCTCCCAGAGGCCCCACACCCTAAACCATGGGGAATGGGTCGACATGAGTTCTGGACAGACAGAAGCTTTCAGCAGAGCAGGAAACAAATGAACCACATGTTCCCTGACTTCCATTTTCTCATAAGTCACACCCAGCTGAGGTGGGAGAGCAAGAACTTTGACACTCTTGTGTAAAACTCTGAACATTTTGACTGCTTCAGCTCAAATTTTTAATCATTCAAATAAAAATGAAGTTTTTGCTACATGAAAATAAAACCTGAAAGTGGCCAGAGAAACAGTGGAATCAGCGGAAAGTATGGCTAAAAGGTAGGGGGAGAGAGACACAGCGCAGCCCTGTTGAAAGAGAGTAGTGTGGGGGGTGGGAATGAAGTTTTCATGATTCACTCCAAGGACGGTGTTTCACAAACTAACTACACACGCTGGTTTTTCCCCCTCACAGTTTTATGAGGTCATGTGGCAAGATGAGTTCTCTGGAGAAATAAGCTGTTCTTAAATGATACATTTTGATCTTCCCTCAATTTTCACTCACCCTCTCCTGGATGGATCTTTCTGGAACCTACCTCCCCTCTAGCAACTGTTTGTTGAGGGAAAATTCAAAATGGCGTAAATCAAGTCTGGGAGATTGTTGAGAGCCACAGCCAATGGGGCCCCAGCAAACTTCCAGCTGCCAGCAAACTTCCAGCTTCCGGCTGATGATTGGCTCACAGCAGCCCCAGCAACATCTAGCTGATTGGCTCCTCCACGGAGCTGCTCATTGGGCTGTTTCCCTGCCCTTCAGACCACGGAGCTGCTCATTGGGGGACTTCTTTGGCTCCGCCCATGCGACCCAGCCAATCGGCCTCAAGAGCAGGAGGATTGTGGGAGGTGGTGTGGTTTGTGTGGGGAGAGGCTTGTGGAAGCCGGTGGTGGCAGTTGGGCTCTGAGGGTTTTTCCTGAGGAGCTGTTTGGCTTGGCGTTTGTAGTTCTAAAAATAAAGTTAGTTTCTTTTGACAAGTGGCTCCTGAATTGTGCCCAGCCAGACTGTGACAGGAGATGTTTGGGGAAGGAGGACTTTCCCGGCCCCATAAGGTACTTCAACGTAACCAATGGGTGGAGAGAAGTGGACGGGACCACTTGATCACTGGACACTCATCACCCACAGCCAGCCTCCTTCTGGCACCAGATTCAGACTCCAGTCGGTACATAAACCAGCAGGCCCCAGGCCCTTAGCTGCCTCAGCCCTGACTCTTTGTGACATTGTCACTGACCAGGTGTGCCCATGAGTGTCCATTCATTTGTCATTTCCCGCATCATCTCAAATCTTAAGAGTAAGACTGAAGAAGACTAAGTCTTCTTTATCGAGTTGTGGCCATTATCTAATAATTAGTCTTCTTGTTGGAGCACATGGAACAGCAGATGAGATCACAGGATCAATTGTTGTTGTCCTTACTTTCTATTTATTAACAGCATTTCAAAAAAAATGAGGAATACAGAGGTTTTAATTTCAATCACTCCTTTTCTGGAAATTCCTGCCAAAAGTCCTGTAGGGTTTTGATGTTCCTTATTTGGACAAGAAGCCCACTTAAATTGACAAAAATACTTAGTGTTTTCTTCTACCGAATCCAGAGAAGTCTAAAATTTTCACACTTCAGCTTACTATTTTTTTCAACTATTAAGAAGTTGTAGTTATATCAAGGTTTTGAAAAATGGAATCAACAATTGAAACTCAAGCACACCAGGGCTGAGTATCCATGTGGTTGCTTTGTGATTTATGGAAGATGGGTGAAAAGTCTGCAATGGTGTGTCCTTACAGAGAGAGGAAAATAGTCCACTGTTTTAGCTACAGATTGCAATGCAACTAGTTATCCAAAAACACACTCACTCAAAACAGGGGTTTCCATCATCTGGGGGTTTCTCTGGGCCGGGAATTCCAGGGTGGCTACCTGGATGGTTGTAGCTCAGGTCTCTGGTGAGGGTGCTGTGGAGACAGTGCCTGGGTTGCTGTCATCTCAGGACTCAGCAGGCCCGAGAACCCACTTACGGTGGCTCACTCACCACCCCACCCCTCCCTGAGCCTTGCCACACTAGGACCACTGGAGCTTCCTCCCGACCTGGCAGATGGCCACCCTCAGAGTGAGTCCCCCAAAAAGTGATAAAGGACAAACACCACAGTGATGGTTTCACTTGTACCTGAACTCCACAAGCCACTGCCGCAGTCTGTCTGGGCACAAAATAACTGAGCCACCACAAAAATTTGTAGATTCCAACAGCAACTCTTTATTCCTGAACACTCACCGGCACTCTACACGCACGTTCTGGGGAAAATACACACCCTCCACCTGGCTCTGTGTACCAAATACCCTCTGAATCCAGTGAGAACTCAACAGGAACTCAAGGAGCGGGCGCCTGAGGCAGCAGGATACGCCCTATTCCCAGCAGGATCCACCCTAAACCTGAAGCCACCCTAATCCAGCAGGATCCACCCTAAACCCAGAGCCAATCTAATCCAGCAGGATCCACCCTAAACCTGGAGCCGCCCTAATCCCTGAGCAGGGTCACCTTTCAAACCAAAACTCTCAAACATTCATGCAATGTCACTGCAAATGACCTGGGTCCAAGGCAAGCCCATTTCCACAATGATGAGTCCTCACTCTAAGCAACATGGGGTAGGCTGACAAGGAAATTGCCATGCGTCATTCCTACTTGGCTATGGCTCTCAGCAAGCCACTACACTGACCATATTCCATTCATCAGAAGCAAGTCCCAGAGACAGGCTGCAGCTTGAGGGGAGGGCCAGCTCCACCTCTTGAGGGAAAGAGAATCAGAGAACTTATGGCCTTTTTTAAAAAAAATTGTTTGTTCTTTTTGGTTAAATAAGACAGCAGAACGTATTTTGACATATTGTACATACATGGAGTATAACTTCCCATTCTTGTGGTTGTACATGATATGCTGTTACACTGGTCATGTATTCATATATGAACATAGAAAAGTTATGTCCAATTCATTCTTTTATCTTTCCTATTACCACCACCCCTCTTCATTCCCTTTTGCCTAATCCAATGAACTTCTATTCCTCCCTCCCCAGCCCCTTATTATGTGTTAGCATCTGCATATCAGAGAGAACATTTGGCCTTTGGTTTTCTGGGATTCACCTATTTCACTTAGCATGATAGTCTTCATATCCAGTCATTTACCAGCAAATGCTATAATTTCATTCTTCTTTATGGCTGAGTAATATTCCATTGTGTATATGTATCACGTTTTCTTTATCCATTCATCTGTTGAAGGCCACTTAGGTTGGTTCATAATTTAGCTATTGGGAATGAGCTGCTATAAACATTGATGGCCACATCACTATAGTATGCTGATTTTAAGTTCTTTGGGTATATTCCAACGAGTGAAATAACTGAGTCAAATGATAGTTCCATTCCAAGTTTTCTGAGGAATCTCCATACTGCTTTCCAGAATGGTTGCAGTCCCACAAGCAATGTATGAGTGTACCTTTTCTCCACATCCCTCATCAACATTTATTATTACTTGTATTTTTTTATAATTGCCATTCTGAGTAGAGTGAGGTGGAATCTCAGTGTAGTTTTAATTTGCATTTCTCTAATTACTAGTGATGTTGAACATTTTTTCATGTATTTGTTGATCAATTGTATCTTTTCTTCTGTGAATTGCCTGTTCAATTCCTTTGCCCATTTATTGATTGGGGTTTTTTTGGGGGGAGGGGTGACATTTTTTGACTTCTTTATATATTCTGGAGATTACTGCTGTATCTGAGGTGCAGATGGCAAAGATTTTCTCCCATGCTGTAGGCTCTCTGTTCATGTTCTTGATTATTTCCTTTGCTTTGATAAATCTTTCTGGTTTGAATCTATTCCACTTACTGATTCTTGATTTCACATCTTGCATTTTAGGAGTCTTGTTGAAGAATTTGGTTCCTAAGCTGACAGGATGAAGAGTTGGGCCTACTTTTTCCTCTAGCAGGTGCAGAGCCTGTGGTCTAGCCCTTGATCCACTTTGAATTTCGTACAGGGTGAGGGATAGGGGTTTAATCTCATTTTGTTACATATGGATTTCCAATTTTCCCAGCACCATTTGTTGAAGAGGCTATCTTTTCTCCAAGGTGTGTTTCTAGTGCCTTTGTCAAGTAGGAGATAACTATATTTATGTGGGTTTGTCTCTGTGTATTCTATTCTGTACCATTCATGTCTGTTCTGATATATAGACATGTTTTAAAACTACTACATTAGGATTTGGAGATGGCAGTTGTAGCTTTATTTATTCATTTGTTTTGCTTTAAGTTCACTGTAAGCAGGAGTATCCAGGTAAAACAAATATGGCTGTCAACTGCAAAGAATTATTTTAATGCAGTGTAATTTTATTTTCAGCACAAAGGATTTTCCTGTTTCAAAGAGTGAAACAGAAAAACTCCTAAAAAACTATATCCCAAATCCTAAGTAAGAATTAGAACATTTTAAGATAAAAAAAATACCTTCACTAGTTCTTTCTTTTTCAGTAAAAAAAAATGATACTTGAATACAAGAGCATCTATCAAAGAAACCGCTAATGTTAATACAGAGTTACACTCCTACCTTCCAAATGACTCAGACTCAATCTTGCTTTCTCCAAAATAACAATAGTTTAATCAAGAGGGTAATTCTTGATGAAAATCTAATGCCAACCCTTTTGGAAAAAGTTACCACAGACTCTCACTTCATCAACTGGCATTCATGGTATAAATTAGCATTCGTGATTTAAAACTTCTGAGGTCTGTGTAGACTGATTAAATAAGGCAGACCAGGACCATGCACAGTAAACTGGCTTCAATTTACTCAGTCTCATGGAAGTCCTTCCACGTGTTATTTATATTATCTTCCCTTTACCTAATACATTTTAAAAGTCACAAGATGAATGGACATTTGTACCGTGGTTAAAGACATAAGAAAACCCTCTTAGGGGTTATGCCATAGTCAACTTTCATATTATATGGCTGTTTTCTTAAACTCCTCCACAATGGTTATTTTGAAGTTTTCTTTTTCTAAGTATGATTGAAATGTCGGCATTAGCCTGCCCTTGAAAATGTCTGTCATCAAAGCTGGCAGCAACACATGGCAGTACAGAGTCATTAAAAGCCCCCACCCCACCCCCGTCTTTATAACTCATCAGTGAACTTCCAATTTAAAGACTGTGGGAAAAGTCAGAAGACTTTTCTCATTTTCTTAGGAATCATCAGAAAATCGGAAGGAAGATAACAAATATTTTCAAATGCAAACTCCCTTTGTGGTGAAACCAGGCAAGAGAAAAATCCACACTACCAAATAGATGGGGAAAGGGGGCTGTGTGTGGTGGGTTAGGGAGATGACGCTCTCTGGTCTTGGGTCTTGGAAGAGCCTGCAGGGCCTATTTCTTAGTGGTGAGAAGAAGCTTAATGAGCCAAGTTCAAATTGCTTGTCTGCGGCAGGAGGGGCAGTGTGCACATACCAACATCAAGCGCTTCCCAGAACTCGGGAGCAGAGGGTGTGAGCCACTTGAGAAGTCACATCCACAAGCTTATTTACAGCTTATCTCTGTAGCAACAGCAGAAAAACAGAGATTGCCCTGTGTGGAAACCCCACGGGAGCTCTCTCCAGGGCAGGGAAGGAGTAAGGCCAACGTCCTGACAAACAGTCCTGGGTCATCAGGAAAATTCCAGCCAATCTGGAACACAGCCCCAGCTCCTCCCTAAAACAGCACTTCTGAAAATTGCCACGCCAAGGAAAATTCTTTTCCACCAAGTTGAACAGCAGAAGGAACATCCCAGGCACTGGGCAAAATCCACAATGTGGTGGGAACAGGGAGGCAGTAAAGGGCAGAGAAAAATGGTGGACAAGGAATCCGTGCTGCCCTGTGGCAGATGAAAACGGGACCAAACACTGGGCGGTCACTTTGAAATGTCTTAATGCACGCTGTGTTAGGAGTTTCCCTAAGAACTCCCCGGGCCTTTCAGATAAGGGGCCCCAAGTTGCCAGTGGGTGGATAACAAGTTGTTTTGAAAATTTTCTAATTGGCCCTCCCATCTTCCGCGCTCAGCTCATGCCCCCCATGAGTCTTGTGCAGGGCGGAAGGGCGGGCACCATAGGTGATGACCTGATTTTTACTGTGATTGGCCCCGGGGGCTTCCTGGTTTAAGATAACTGACTCTCTCTTTCTATATAAGCTAGCACCAGCTTGCAGTCAGGTGCTTCATCTTTGTCACTGTCGTCTGTGTGTGCGTTTTAATCTCTGATGATGAACCTTGGTTTTTCAAGTTGTCCCGCTGAAGCAACTGCATGTGAGGAGCCTCTGAGATCTGACTTCTCTAACAAATCCTTTCTCACTTATCCTATTGGTTCTTTCTAGAGAACACCAATACCTGAATTGCTGCTCAACTCATGAATGGTTCTTTGTTCAAGTCAATTCTCTTAAGTTTAATTTGTGGGAAGGTCTTCCTTGAACAGTTGTTAGCAGTTTCCAGAATGTACCTAGTGCTCAGACAACTCTTAGGTATGGAGGGAAATTTCAGACTTAGGAGGCCAAAAGAATTTGGGATAAAATCTGTGACCCATGGCCTACGGCTTTAACACACCAAGCAGGATCACCGCAAATAACATTTTTATAAAAATCACAAATCAGTATTCCAGGCAATTCTGCATGGCTATTTTGCTACAGGCAAAAGATGAAGAAATGTTTCCCTAAAATGTTTTCCATAGAATTGTAAAGCTGCCTAGACATAAAATTCACTAAGGACAAGTGTAGGTCAAAATATCAGCAAACCTTTTAAAACATAGTTCACTAAGAAATTTTTTCATATTTCCCTATAAAACGTTCTGTTCTTCTCTATCTTCACTTCAACGAATGTAGCAATATCGCTCCCCAAATACTCTATGCCCCTCCCCAATGAACTTATTTCTCCTCTTTTACTCTCTCCAGTTCCCAGCAGATGAAATAGTCTAGAGATGATTCCTTACATAAATAGCTGTCTCATCCCTCTGTTCACTGCTACCTCGTCTCCAACTATATTTAGACAGTTATTTTTAATTTCTTCTGATTCTCAAACCTTAAATCTAATACATACCAACAAGATTCTAAAATACTGCTTCATTCATGCCATTTCCCCTGTTCAAATGCTTTCATAAACCCGATTGCCCAGAATAAAGCTGAAATGATTCACGCTGACCTTCTAGACTCTCCACATTCCAACTCCAGTACAAAGCACAATACTTCCTCCTCCCTCCTTTCTTCCTTACCTCCTTCAGTTAATTATTGATGGTCCACCTAATATATTCCAAGCAGCACACTCTCCTCAGTGGAGATTCATTAGTAAACAAAGAACACATGGATTCCCACCTTAAGAATCTTAATCTCCTGAGGGGGGGGAGACTTTCATCAAGATTTTATTCAAATATTGATATAATTATAAAAATTACCATAACGCTATAAAGAAAACATTGTGTGTGCTTTGCAAGTACGTGCCAAGGTTCTTGAGTTAGTTAAGGGGAATGTCCTAACCTTGCCCCACTCCAGAGGCAACATTCACATGGAATGGAGTTGTGCAACATGGCACCCAGATCCGGACAAGTAAGATCTGAGTAAGGGACACCTGGTTTTCAATCCAAAAGACATGTTGGGTTGACTAGGCTAAATGGAAAGGCAGTTGGTTCCAGGTGCACAGATCAATATGCACAAGACGCTGAGGCAGGAAGGAGCTTGACGTGTCCGTGGAACTGAGAGGGAGCAGGGGGGCTGGAACTCAGAGCACCCAGCGTCTGAGTTCCATCCACACTGGTCACCTCACCAGTCCCAGACCACACCTTGTCTTAGTGCCTTTCTTTCACATATTTTAAAACCTAAAACTGTAAAATTGGTAAAACAAAACATAGAAGAAAGACTTTGTGAACTTGGATAAGCTGTAGTTAAGAAACTATGTAAATTGTACTTTATCAAAATTAAACATTTTGTTGTTCGAAAGATACTTTTAAAGAATGAAAAGATAAGCCACACACTGGGAGAAAATATAGGTAAATTGCATATATGACAAAGCACTTGAATTCAGAATACATGAAGAAATGTCAAAATGCAACAATAAGAAGACCAGCAACTTTAAAAAGTAGGCAAAAGATTCGAATAGACATTTTATGACAAAAAGATACTTGGTTAAAGGTGTATTAAGAATTGTATGCAAAAAAATAAGAGAGCTCATGTATAATGGCATAATTTGGTGTGAACATACTTTATATACAGAGTTATGAAAAATTGTGCTGTGATTGGATAATTATGAATGTAATGCATTCTACTATTGTCATGTATCTAAGAAATAAATTTTAAAAAAAGAAAGAAAAAAGATACTTGGATTGTAATCAAGCAAAACAAAGGATGACCAACATGATTAGTCCTTAAAAAATGCAAATTAAAACTATAAGGAGATACCACTACATACTCACTAGGATAACTAAAGTGAAAGACACTGTCCACACCAAGTATCAGTGCAGATGTGGAGTAAGTGGGATTCTGATCCACTTCTGGTGGAGATGGAAAAGGAAATGGATTTCTCCTCTTTTGCTCTCAGTTTATACATTTAAACAGTTTCTTAAACAGACATTGACCATAAAAACAGGGAGTTAGTTACCAGAAAGACATAGAAGCAGATTACACTTGAATGTCCATAATCTTTATTTGTAACAGCCTAAAACTTAAAGCAATCCAATGTCTAAGAACAGCTGTGTGAATAAACAGATTGTGGTATATCCATGTAAAAAAATACTACTCAGCAATAAAAGCAATGAACTATTGATACATGCAAAACCTTGAAGGAATTTCAAAATAATCATATTATGTAAAAGAAACAGACAAAAATGTCTAGCTAATGTGAACTCCAGTGTCAGAGGGAAGATCTGCTGACTGTCCAGAGGCGGAAAGGTATGGAGGGAAGAATTTAAAAAGGGTGTGAGGAAACTTAGGGGTGATGAACACTTTCATTATCTTGATTTTGGTGATAATTTCATGGGTGGGTACATCTAATTATATCAAATTGTATACTTTAAATATGCACAGTGGACTGATACAATTCCAATGCCATAAAGATGCTAAAATATAAAAATTATTTTCAAAATATACAACTTGTGGGGAGTCTCCCTGAGAACTCCCCAGGCCTTTCAAACATGGCGGTGGGCAAATTGCCAGTGGGCGGCTAGAACTCCCTGGGCCTTTCAGAGAAGGAGCCCCTAATGCAACATGGCGGCGGGCAAGTTGCCAGTGGGCGGATAACAAGCTGTTTGAAAACCTTCTAATTGGCCCTCCCATCTTCTGTGCTCGTGGACAGTTCGTGCCCCCTGTGAATCTCATGCAGTGTGGATGTGCGTGCACAGTAGGTGATGACCTGACCGTTACTGTGATTGGCCCCGGGAGCTTCCTGGTGTAAGATAACTGACTCTCACTTTCTATATAAGCTAGCACCAGCTTGCAGTCAGGTGCTTCATCTTTGTCACTGCTATCTGTGTGTGCATTTTAATCTCCGACGACGAACCTTGGCCTTTCCCAACTCAAAACTTTTAACATCTCTGTGTCTCTCTCTGACCATCCAGATAACACTTTTCTCATCTCCTCTATGTAATTATTATCACACTTCATGCTTGTGCTATCCATTTGATTTCTAACATTTAATGCCTTGTGATGCTACCATTTATTGGGCATGCTTCCAAGTTGCCACCTCTTGACTGGAATCAGGCTCTCTGTTCCTCCCTCAGCCCCTAGAACAATTTTTTTTGCACATAACAGGACCTCAAGAAATACTTTGTTGAGAGATTCATACTACACCTCCAGAGAAAAATATTTTGTGGTATTGTGTTTTCAGAAGACAAATTATGGGACATCCTCCAACCCTTGATCAAGTTGGTTCCAACAAATTTCTAATTTATACTTAAGTAGCACATTGCCAAACACAGCAATTTCCAATGTGGAAGATATATTAAAGAATCTAAAAGCAACAATAAATCATGTGTGACAAAAGTCAGTGTTCTGGGCCAAAGATTAGAGAAATTCACATCAATACCCATGTAATTAACCAAAACTGCCAAATTAGATGTCTCAAAAGGAGCTAATTTGTAAATGTTCTTATTTGTTTGCTCAATTGTTTATTCATGCCTCAAACATCCCAAAGTCTGTATGAGCAAAATAAAGGAGAAAGCAGTACCAAAAAAAAATTCATGTGTTCCAGAATAATTTTGTATCTCACTTTTAGAAAATCTACCATTGTAAAGGTTTTGATTTTAACTCACACAATATCACCAAGCAATTATTATCACATAAGGCACCAGCGAAGAAAAGGTAGACCGTGTGGCAAATTCCATATTTTAGTTGAAACCCACGTATCACCATTGGTAACGACCCCTCTCCCATTAACATGTGGTTAAAATTGCTGTGAACCCTGATTCCTACTTCTATATCTCTTGCTAAGATTTTAGCAAACTCCAAGGGAACTCATACTCTAGCATCCAAGTTTTTTCTGAGGACTCTTCACCGATGAATGATTTTCATTTAGAAAATTCTGGACCTTTTTCTCATGCTGGGCCTTCTGCGCCACAAAGAAACAACCACAAAAACAGCAGCTCTTAGCTGGTTTTCAACAAAATTACCACCCCCACAAAGCATCTGTGTGCATGTGCTGGGTTGAACAAAGCTTTAGGAAGACCCAGTCCTTCATCTTAATGTTGTGGTAAATGTCAAACATCACATTTCAACCCCCACCACGCCATGCATCCTTAGACCACGTGACTCTTAGGAATGCCTCTCCATGGGCCACTTTGGGCTACTTAAAGTCTCACTCTCCTTTCTCCCACTGACTTCTCACTTCTTCTCCTCCCTCTCCCTCCATCTGCCAATTCTCCTTCCACTACTCTGCAGAACAATTCAACCCCTCCACCTCTTCTTCACCCCCCTTCAGACCCATCTTGGCCTAACCCCACTCAAAAAGGTACTCAACAACATGTTCCTTTCACCGTAGAACAAAATTATATTTGATTAAGATTGAGCAGCAAATAGTTCATTTCCAGACAGCAAATGTGCAAATCCCTGCAAAAGTGAAACTGTAATCCCAGAAGTTAGAAATGGCCTTTTAAACCCACACGCTCCACAAAAGCAGGGAGTTTTTCAGTGCAGAAAGGTACACCGTGTACCTCTGATGGCCAGCTTGCTCTGGAGGCAGGCTTCCTTCCAACCTTGACTTGCTACTTTCATAAATTTGTTCTAGCTGTGCTGCCTCTGGAATTCACAGTGCCCACTTCACTAGATGATGACTCATGCCCAGCATGGAACAAATCATTTTCATTTTGATATCATTTGAAGGCACTAAACAGAAAGACTCTACACCAATCCTACCACAAAAGATGGTCTCTCTGTAAAGAGTTTTCACCCACCTGTTCCTGCAGTAAGCTTTCCAAAGAATAATTATCAAGCAAAACTGCAAGCTCACTGAAAATAATAGCTCTGCCTGGATTTCCTTTATATAACACCTTGTACCATTTGAGCTTAGTAGGTATCCAGTATATTCTAAATTGCATGGGAATAAACATGAAGTCGACTAAGCACAATAGTGACTTCAACAAAATACAGATAGGAATATGTATCATGGTATACATATATGCACATATGCATGCCTGTGTTCATGCATATAGAGAGAGAGCAAGTGTCCCTGCACTGTGGGTGATTAGTTGTATGTTATGATTTGGATGTGAGATGCCCCCCAAACTCCTGTTAATGTAGGAATATTCAGAGATAAAAAGATTAGATAACGAGAGCTCTGCCCTAATCAGTCCATACTAGTTTTAATGGACAGAATGGGTGGTAACTGTAGGCAGGTGGGCCTGGCTGGAGGAGGTGGGTCCCTGGGAGTGTGCCCTGAAAGAGTGCACCTTCCCTGTGGCCTCTTCTCCCCCAACACTCTCTCTCTCTCTGCTTTCTGACCTCCCCTCCATGAGCTGAGCAGTTTTCCTCCGCTGGGCCCTTCCCCATGGTGCTACCTCACCGTGGGCCCAGAGCAATGGAAGCGGCGGTCTGTGGACTGAGACCTCTAAAACTGTAAGCCCCAGGTAAACGTTTCCTCCTCTAAGTTGTTCTTGCTAAAGATTTTGGTCTCGGCCACACAAAAGCTAATTAAAACACTGTACGTGTTTTTCCATTACCTTAGTGTATACATCACACTATGTCAACTGTTTATTTATTCATTTAATCAATGTTTTTAGGTTACAACTTTTCAGGGAGAATTCCTAAGACGGGGCAGAAAAGCTTTCTTGTCTCTTTGCAGTTGTCTGGTTTTTCTCTCTGGAGCAGAGGACAGTAGGAGAGAGAGGGGTCATTAAGCGTCTTTCTAGTCTCATCTCTGTTGGAGAATGTGGATGATATTATCAAAGGCAGAAGGAGTAAGCCCCAGGAAGAGACGACAAGAAAGGATGGAGTGACTCGATGAGAAGCAGATCCGCGTGTGTGAGAATAGTCTACCTGAGAGACAGTGAGCACCCTGGGAGGAGAGCAACCACAGAAGCCAGTTTATCAAAGAGGAAGACGCGTGTGAGGCAGCTTCACTGCCACATCCAGGGGACAATGGCCAACATGTATTTGAGATGGAGATGTGTACCAGTCCAACCATCCACCTCCATAAGATTTTAAGCTAAAAACACCTGAAAAGGTGGATAGTCTGACACTTTCCAGTCTTTGGGGGTCAGAGCACACATAGGAAATGACAGTAGCTGTGAACCACCCTGGGATAAGTGAGGGATGTTGCTTAGGGCAGAAGGCTCCTGGCTCGAGGCTCCAGCTACCTCCCCGAGGCTGAGGGACATTTTGATATCATTTGAAGGCACTAAACAGACTCTGAGACTCCTGAGACTCTGTGGGAGGGCCCATTTTAGGCCAGTCTCCTTGCTTTACAGAAAAACTAAATTCTTACCAAGATTATTCAGCTGGAAAGTCAGAACAGAGCCAGGAGCAGAGTTTCAAGTTTCTCCCTTAATTAATGTTTCTACCATTCCAGTGTTTCTCCAGTATTGTCCCCAGACCAGAAGCATCAGCATCACCTGAGACCTAGTTCAAATGCAAATTCTCAGGCCCTGCCCTGAACTCCTGAATCAGACATCTAGAGGTGGGCCGGCACCCTACTTTACATACCCTACTCACCTAAGTTGGAGAATTTCTATTGTCATCCATGTATGAGGCCTCATAAGTTACTAGGTTAACACTTCGGTTGCCTAATTCAAGGATTGGCAGAACTTTTCTGGAAAATTAATATTTTAGGCTCTGTACGCTATCCAGTCTCTCACAAGTACTTAACACTATCTCTGTAGCATAAATCAGTTACAGGCATTACATAAACAAATGGGCAAGGCTGTGTTCCAATAAAACTTTATTCACAAAAACAGGCAATGGAGTCGATTTAGCCTGGGAATCATTCTTTGTCAACCCCTGTTACCTGGAATAGATTCTTTAACTACATTATTTAAATTCTTAGACATTCTGGTTAATATCAAAATTACTTGGCAACTTCTGGCATCTATCAATATTGGTTTCAATACCTGTCGTTTTTCATTCAATTAACATCCTAAATGCCTCATAAGTGCAAGACTCTGGGCATATGGGCATAAAAAATTCAATTCATCCCCTAAGTATTAGAGTTTCATGCATTGGAGAAATAAGTCATCAGACAAAATTATATTATTTTTAAGATGGCCTTGTCAAAGAAAGTGCCCACTTAGATGTATGGATTTTGTTGCTGAAGATGTTAAATTTTTCACTGACAAATGGACAAAACCCATGATAATGCATACTCCAAATTCCAAGGCAGCAGGGATGGTTGCTATTTGGGCAATCACCATTTTATTAGGTTCACAGATTTGGGGGATCAAGAATTCAGACAGAGCTAATTGGGAATGTTCCCATCTTCTCAAGATGTTTGGAGACTTTACTGGGAAGACCTGAAAGGCTACAGAATACTCAAATGAACGAGGGAGCTTCTCCATTTACATGTCTGGTACCTGGGCTGAGATGACCTTACTGAAATGGGATGGTTAGCCAGAGCCCTGAATGTGGACACTACACAGCATGGGCTTCCCACAGCGTGGTGGCCTTAGAGCAGTCAGACTACAAACAGAGAAGCCAGTGCTTTAGGATGAAGTGTTCCATTTAGCAAGGCAAAAGAAGCATGGTCTTCGTGGCCAAACTTTAGAAGCCACACTGCAACACTTCCCCATACTCCATGGACCAAGGAATACAAGTCCACCTGAGTCCAAGAGTACAGGGCATAGACCCTCTCTCTAGACAGTAAAGGAGGCAAGTAACTTTCAGTCATGTTCTACATCACCAACCAAGAAGCCAACAATGTGGAATGGTCCAAATGTAAGAGAAGTTTATGAAAAATTTTTAAATGTAACTGTATAGGAGATCAAAGCCAACTTTGCTAAAACTCCACAATGAAAGGACGTCTGGAAGTCATTTGATTGCGCTCATCAAATAGTGATCCTCCAAGAGAAGAATTTAGGAAATTTTTTCTTGTGTCTGTGAAACAACAAGAACCTCGATGCTGCCTAGGACATGTGGAATACATGCCATCAACGCGGGCAGACTGGCAATCACAGGAGGTGAGGTGCTCAGTCCTCCACTAAGTGGCCATAAATGCCATTTAAAGAACAAGGAGGGGATGAAAAGTATTTATTTGTAGATTTATTTGTCAGGGTATATGAAGATTTTCAGAAGAAATAAACTTGAATTTTACCTCCCTGTGTTTGTTCTTCATTTAAAATTGCTTACTTATGGGGCTGGGGCTGGGGCTCAGTGGTAGAGCACTTGCCTGGGATGTGTGAGGCACTGGGTTCGATCCTCAGAACCACATGTAAATAAATAAAATAAAGGTCCATTGACAACTAAACAACATATTTTTTTTAATTGCTTACTCATGGGTCCAAGATGGCGGAGTGGAGGAGATGCCATTTCTGGCTGCTCTGTGCCTGAATCCGAGAAAGCTATCAGGTGGCTTCTCCACGGGGTCTTGCCTTGACGGAATACAACATCTCAGAGCGTGTGACAGGGCCCCATCCAGCGGCTTTTCACAGAACCCACCAGAGCTGCAAACACAGAGCAGAACTCAGAGCCTCTGTGTCCCGGTGAGACTCCAGACTCCAGTCCCAAGGCCGGCAGTTGGAGCACAGGTGCGACTCAAGTGGCAGAGCAGAGACACCATCTCAGCCCCTCGGCAGAGCGGCAGAACTCCAGACCACTCTCCCTCCGCTCCTGTGCAGGTCCCCGGACCATGTTCTAGCCACAGCACGAGGACATCCCAGCTCCCCCCACCTCACCAGACACCTCCCGAGGCGGGAAACAGATGGACTCCATCTGGGAAAACCTTTCTAGCCATCCTCTGGTGGGCGTGGCTACCAGCAGGATCTGCCACTGAACAGGGACCTGGGTTCCAAGTCCCCTCCCCCAGCTGTGAGAACTCGGCACAGTGACTATCAGCACAAAATCAGTCCCCAGTTGAACAGGAGCACAGGGCCACCAGGGCGCTGCCCACCTGGTGCCATCCGAGGGCGGAGGGCGAGAGGTCCGCAGCTGAGACCTGAGAAGCAAGAGAGGGGAGGGGGCTAAAAACCGGGAGCAACTCAGAGACACCAAGATTAGGGAAGCTCTAGGCACGAGAGGGAGAGCTCCAGCTTCTCACACTGGTTACCTCCACCACCTGGGGGCAGAGACTCAAGCTTGGAATAGACAACTCCACCTACTGGAAGAGAAGAGAAGAAAACGGGGCTCTCAGAGTATTGTGTTGTTGTTGTTTGTTTTGTTTTGTTTTCTTCTGTTCCATTTTATCCTCTTCCTTTCTCCTCTACCCTTCCTCCTCTGGTCCTCAAAACCCCAACATATGTGAAACCAAGAACTTTGCATGAAATAGAACTTTAAGAATATTATATTATTCACCAGAATAATATAATATAGAGGTGCTACACCCCTCCCCTGACTCAGGCAATGGCAAGGCCCTCCTGAGGTGGATGGCACAAGGCGTCCATCCTCTGGAGGAGCGCAGTATGTTTCTGGGAATGGGTTGGTTTGTTTTTGTATTCCTTTAATAAGTATAGTTGCGATTTCTCATATGACTATTAAGTATGAAGGAAAAAACATGACTTTCCCAATTAATGCAACTACTTCTAAAGCATAGATCTGTTTGCTCTAATGCAATGATTCAGCTGTGGAGCGTAATTGTTAATGTCTAATGAAAAACTCCCTGTATTCCTGTCAAGGAAGTTTTTGAGAAATCAAATTAAAATCTAGAGAAGAAGAATTAATGTTAAGAAGACAGATTAGTGCTTAGTACTGGGTAACTTGTTCTTGTTCCTGTACACAATGGTTTGTGCTCTTACTCTTGTTTGAGTAAAATTAATAACAAGTTAACCACTTGCTGTAACCATGGCACCAGTTCCACTCAGTAAGTCAAGAAAGAATAGTCAACGTATAGGCCAATAGTCTGGGACATTTCTAACTATTATTAAAAGTTAACTAAGCAAAAACAGCTCAAAGCAAAACTCAAACTGAAAGTAAAAATGCTTGCTTATGCATAAGCCAAGATACATTCTTCTATTCTAATTGTAGCTACGTAATATTTTGTTTCTTTGAATAATGATTCCTGTTTTGTAACCGCAATGTACTGTGAGCCTGCCAAAATGAAAAGTATATATGATCAACTTCACAAGTAAAGATTGGGATTCAGCACCTTCACTTTGGTGTCTGTGTTGTTTCTCCACCCCCCCTTCGCCGACTCCTCACCATCCGTTCGTCTCCTGAGACCCTCTGTTGGAGCTGGACTCCGACATAGAGGAATTGCATAAGCCACCCCCTTTTTTCTTTCTCTCTTTTTTCTCTTTCTTTCTTTCCTTTTTATTTTTCTTCCTCCCTCTCTTCCTCTTTCAACCTCCTAAGTTTTACTATTTTTACTTCTTATAATTTTCTAAATACATATATGTGTTTGATTTTATACATTCTACTGTCCTCCCTTATTTGTCTACCCTAAGTTACCTCCTGTCTATTCCCCTGCTACTAACCCTCTTCATTAAAGTTCTCCTCCAAATTTCCTAAGTTATATTAACCCTATACCCTCACATTTTTCCCCCTTAACATATCGTCATACACCTGACCCAGTTCTCTGTCCGCTACCAGAAACTGTACACCTTTTATGAAACTACTGATTATATTTTAAATAATAATTGAATCCAACATTTATAGACATTGAGACTAACTATAAATGTCCTTATAACAATAATTTACTGATAGGTGATGTATTGCTGATATTGAAAACTGTCAACATTGTCCTTCCCCACAAAGGAGGGATCTTGGAACTATACAAGAGCACTACAAATCTACGGGATAAAAACAATAACACACCAGTCCCACAGAGCGGGAAAGAAACACAAGCAACATGAAAAGACAAAGGAAGAAAGTACCACAAGCAATTCAAGACAACACATCATTATCATTAGAAGAATTACAGAAACAGCAGACAAAATGACAGAGAAATATTTCAGGATATACATGATTCAGATGTTTTGGAGTCTCAAAGAAGACATTAGACAACAAATACAAACAGTGAAAGATCACTTTGACAATGAGCTACATAAACAAATCCAAGAAGCAAAAGATCACCTCTACAGGGAGATAGAGGTTATTAAAAAAAAAAACAGAAATCCTTTAAATGAAAGAAATAATAAACACAATTTTTTAAAAATGAGAGCATCATCAGCAGAGTAGACAACTTAGAAGACAGGACACCAGACAACAAAGACAAAGTATATCATCTTGAAAAGAAAGTAGACAGCACAGCAAAAATGATCAGAAAACACAAGCAGAACATCCAAGAAATATGGAATAGCATAAAAAGACCAAATTTAAGAGTTATTTGGATAGAGGAAGGCATAGAGGTCCAAACCAAAGGAATGAGCAATCTGTTCATTGAAATAATATCAGAAAACTTTCCAGACATGAAGAATGAAACAGAAATCCAAATCCAAGAAGCCTACAGGACGCTGAATGTGCAAAACCACAAGAGATCCACACCAAGACATACACATTATAATGAAGATGCCCAACATACAGAATAAGGAGAGAATTTTAAAAGCCACAAGAGAAAGGAAGCAGATTACATTTATAGATAAACCAATTAGGTTAATGCCTGATCTTTCAACACAGACTCTGAAAGCTAGAAGATCCTGGAACAACGTATTTCAAACTCTGAAAGATACTGGTTTCCAACCAAGAATCTTATATCCAGCAAAACTGAGCTTCAGATTTGAAGATGAAATAAAACCTTCCATGATAAACAAAAGTTAAAAGAATTTATAATTTCTAGCTAGAAAACCAGCACTACAAAATATTCTTTGCAAAATATTACACTAAGAGGAAATGAAAAACAATAATGAAAACCAGCAGAGGGAGGTAGTACACTAAAAGAAAAACTAATCAAAGAGGAAAACCAAGTCAAGTTAAATAATAAAAATAAACAAATATGACTGGAAATACAAACCATATCTCAATAGTAACCCTAAATGTTAATGGCTTAAACTCACCAATCAAAAGACATAGGCTAGAAGATTGGATTAAAAAAGATCCAACAATATGCTGCCTACAGGAGACTCATTTGATAGGAAAAGACATCCGCAGACTGAAGGTGAAAGGTTGGGAAAAATCATACCACTCACATGGACTGCGGAAGTCTCCATACTCATCAAATAAAGTAGACTTCAAGCCAAAGTTAATAAAAAGGGATATAGAAGGACACTACATACTGCTCAAGGGAACCATACACCAACAAGACATAACAATCATAAATATATATGCCCTGAACAATGGTGCAGCTATGTTCATCAAACAAACTCTTCTCAAGTTCAAGAGTCAAATTGATCACAACACAATAATATTGGATGACTTTAACACACCTATTTCACCACTGGACAGATCTTCCAAACAAAAGTTGAATAAAGAAACTATAGAGCTCAATAACACAATTGATAACTTAGATTTAACTGACATATATAGAATATGTCAACCGGCATCAAGCGGATACACTTTCTTCTCAGCAGCACATGGATCCTTCTCAAAAATAGACCACATACTATGCCACAGGGACCCAGAATAGCAAATACAAAAGAGTAGAGATACTACCATGCATTTTATCAGATCATAATGGAATGAAATTGGAAATCAATGACAAGATAAAGAATAAAAAATTCTGCATCACATAGAGACTGAACAATATGCTACTGAATGAACAATGGGTTACAGAAGACATCAAGGAGGAGATTAAAAATTCTTAGAGATAAATGAGAACCAGACACAGCATATCGAAATCTCTGGGACACTATGAAGGCAGTACTAAGAGGAAAATTCATTGCATAGAGTTCATTCCTTAAAAGAAGAAAAATTCAACAAATAAATGACCTCACACTACATCTCAAAGCCCTAGAAAATGAAGAACAAATCAGCAGCAAAAGCTATAGAAGGCAAGAAACAATTAAAATCAGAGCAGAAATCAATGAAATTGAAACAAAAGAAACAATTGAAAAAATAGACAAAACTAAAAGTTGGTTCTTTGAAAAAATAAATAAAATTGACAGACCCTTAGCCATGCTAACGAAGAGAAGGAGAGAGAAAACTCAAAATACCAGTATACATGATGAAAAAGGCAATTTTACAATAGACACTTCAGAAATACAGAAGATAATTAAAAATTGCTTTGAAACCTTATATTCTAATAAAATAGAAGACAGTGAAGGCATCAATAAATTCCTTAAGTCATATGATTTGCCCAGATTGAGTAAGGAAGATATACACAACTTAAACAGACCAAAATCAAGTGAGGAAATAGAAGAAGCAATCAAAAGACTACCAACCAAGAAAAGCCCAAGACCAGATGGATACACAGCCAAGTTCTACAAGACCTTTAAAGAAGAACTAATACCAATATTCTTCAATCTATTTCAGGAAATAGAAAAAGATGGAGCACTTCCAAACTCATCCTATGAGGCCAATATCACCTGATTCCAAAACCAGGCAAAGAGACATTAAAGAAAGAAAACTTCAGACCAATATCTCTAGTGAACATAGATGCAAAAATCCTCAATAAAATTCTGGCAAATCACATACAAAAACATATTAAAAAGATTGTTCACCATGATCAAGTGGGATTCATCCCAGGGATGCAAGGTTGGTTCAACAATCAATAAATGTAATTCTGGGGAGGTGGCTCAAGTGGTAGCGTGCTCACCTGGCATGCACGGGGCACTGGGTTTGATCCTCAGCACCACATAAAAATAAAATAAAGATGTGTGTCCACTTAAAACTAAAAAATAAACATTAAAAAATTATCTATCTCTCTCTCTCTCTCTTTTAAAATAAATAAATAAATAAATGTAATTCATCACATCAATAGACTTAAGGATAAGAATCATATGATCATCTTGATAGAAGCAGAAAAAGCATTTGACAAAAGACAGCACCCCTTTATGTTAAAAACACTAGAAAAACTAGGGATAACAGGAACATAGCTTAACATTGTAAAGGCCATATATGCTAAGCCTCAGGCCAATATCATTCTAAATGGAGGAAAATTGAAGGCATTCCCCTTAAAATCTGAAACAAGACAGGGATGCCCTCTCTCACCACTTCTATTCAACATAGTTCTTGAAACACTGGCCAGAGCAATTAGACAGAAAGAAATTAAAGGAATGAGTATAGAAAAAGAAGAATTTAAACTAGCACTATTTGCTGACAATATGATTCTATACCTAGAAGACTCTAAAAACTCCAACAGAAAACTTCCAGAACTAGTACATGAATTCAGCAAAGTAGCAGGATATAAAATCAACACCGATAAATCAAAGGTATTTCTGTATATCAGTGACAAATCCTCTGAGAAGGAAATGAGGAAAACTACCCCATTCATAATATCCTCAAAAAAAAAAGATACTTGGGAATCAACTTAACAAAACAGGTGAAAGATCTATACAATGAAAACTACAGAACCCTAAAGAGAGAAATCAAAGAAGACCTTAGAAGATGGAAAGATCTACCTTGCTCTTGGATAGGCAGAATTAATATTATCAAAATGACCATACTACCAAAAGCACTATACAGGTTTAATGCAATTCTGATCAAAATCCCAATGGCTTTCCTCATAGAAATAGAAAAAGCAATCATGAAATTTATCTGGAAAAATAAGAGACCCAGAATAGCTAGAGCAATTCTAAGCAGGAAGAGTGAAGCAGGTGGCATCACTATACCAGACCTTAAACTATACTACAGAGCAACAGTAACAAAAACAACATGGTATTGGCACCACAACAGGCCAGTAGACCAATGGTACAGAATAGAGGACACAGAGACTAACTCACAAAATTACAATTATCTTATATTAGACAAAGGTGCCAAAAACATGCATTGGAGAAAAGATAGTATCTTCAACAAATGGTACTGGGAAAACTAGAAATACATATGCAACAAAATGAAATTGAACCCCTATCTATCACCATGCGCGAAACTTAACTCAAAATGGATCAAGGACCTAGGAATTAAGCCAGAGACTTTGCGTCTAATAGAAGAAAAAGTAGGCCCTAATCTTCATCATGTGGGATTAAGCCCCAACTTCCCTAATAAGGCTCCTATAGCACAAGAATTAAAAACAATAAGCAATAAATGGGATGGATTCGAACTAAAAAGTTTCTTCTCAGCAAAAGAAACAATCAGTGAGGTGAACAGAGAGCCTACATCCTGGGAGCAAATTTTTACCCCTCACACATCAGATAGAGCATTATCTCTAGAGTATATAAAGAACTCAAAAGCTAAGCACAAAAAAACCGAATAACCCAATCAATAAATGGGCCAAGGACCTGAACAGACACTTCTCAGAAGAGGATATAAAATAAATCAACAAATATACGAAAAAATGCTCATCATCTCTAGCAATCAGAGAAATGCAAATCAAACTACTCTAAGATATCCTCTCACTCCAGTCGGAATGGCAGGTATTATGAAGACAAACAACAACAAGTATTTGCGAGGATTTGGGGAAAAAGGTACATTCATACATTGCTGGTTGGACTGCAAATTGGTGCAGCCAATTTGGAAAGCAGTGTGGAGATTCCTTGGAAATCTGGGAATGGAACCACCATTTGACCCAGCTATTCCTCTTCTCAGACTATACCCAAAGGACTTAAAAACAGGACACAGCCACATCAATGTTTATAGCAGCACAATTCACAATAGCTAAACTGTGGAACCAAACTAGATGTCCTTCAGGGGATGAATGGATAAAAAAAAAATGTGGCATTTATACACAATGGAATATTACTCAGCATTAAAAAAGAACAAAATCATGGCATTTGCAGGTAAATGGATGGCATTGGAGAAGATAATGCTAAGTGAAGTCAGCCAATCCCCAAAAAACAAATGCTGAATGTTTTCTCTGATATAAGGGGGGTGGTGTGACTCATAGTGGAGTAGGGAGGGAGAGCATGGGAGAGTTAGATTAATTCTAGATAGGGAAGAGGGTGGGAGGAAAAGGGAGGTGGAAGGGGATTAGCAAGGTGGTGGAATGTGATGGTGATCATTATACAAAGTACATGTATGAAGACTTGAATTGGGTGTGAACATACCTTATGTACAAAGATATGAAAAATTGTGGTATATATGTGTATTAAGAATTGTAATGCAAAAAAGTACACGTATAATGGCATAAATTGACATGAACATACTTTATAAACAGAAATATGAAAAATTGTGCTCTGTATGTGTAATAAGGATTGTAATGCATTCCACTGTTGTGTATTTTAAAAAATAATAAAATCAATAAAAAATGCTTACTTATCTGAGAAATTAGAGCCCCAAGTTAGATATAATTTATAAGGATTTAATGTAAGGTCAAGCGGATGTTTTCCCTGTTAAATAGTGAGTGGTGTGTTCTTACTGCACGTTTTTTGCATCATCTGCTTAAGAAGTAAAAGACCATAAACAATTCAAATTCTCTTACATTCTTCCAACTAAAGAATTTGTTTTTAAAGAGATTTAACCTATAGAATTTTTTCTATTTTGTATGATTTTTTTCTAAAAAGAAAGAATAGTTTGCATGGTTAAAAAAAAAAGTGCGACTCTTCAACAGGACAGTACAGTGAGTGGGAGGAGATAATGCTAATCTATTCCTTTTAAAAATAGAATGATGCTCCGAGGAGGAGTTGGAACACTTAGCTGGAGTCCTGGAGGTCTGATTAGTCACAGACTCCTAGATCTTTACAGCCATGAAAGGGCCCTTAGGAATTATCTGGTCCAACCCCAGCATTTTGCAGATGACTAGACTGAGATTCAAAGATGCAAAGAGTGGCAGAGAGAGTTGGGGTGCTGCTAAGTATTCCAGACCTCTCCCTCGTTTCCCAGCTCCCCCTGCAGGTAGGTTTCCTGGTCTCGTTCTGGTCTCCTTCTGGTCCATACCTTATGAACCACAGTTGCAGGTTGCTTCCCAGATGGAACAGGGAAAATCTGATGTTTGCACTCTCTCTCTCTTTCCCCTTGGTGGCCCCATGTTGAGGTGGGAGAACCACCATGAGGACAGCTGCCCAAATCTCTGATCCATCCCCCAGGAAAAAAAAAAAAAGCAGCCCCACAGAGCTGTCCAACACTCATGGGATTTTTCATAAGCAAGAAAACTAACTTTCGTGGGGAAACCCCGAGATCTCACAGCTTATTTATTCCCATAGCATCGTTTAGCCTAAATTAACTAAAAAACTAAGTGCCTCGCTCATGTTTATTAGCAAGTTAGTGCAGAGCTAGGATTGGAACCCAAGTCCCCTGAATTATCCATCCAGGACCACATTTTGGTCACTCACAGAAAAGTCAGGACAGGCACCAGCAAGCCAAACCTTAAGCCAAGGGGCCAGTTAGCGGGAATGAAACGGATGAGTGTGGGCTGGACTGAGAAAGGGGCAGCACCCGTGGCTGGCGTCCAAGAGGAAAGGGGCCCCAGTGCTCAGCTTGCAGCTGGGAGGACAGAAGCCTGGGGTCGCCCCTGACAGTCCCTTTCTTTCCCCCAATTTATATATTTTCCTCAACTATATGACAAATTCTCCCAGATCCTGTAGCTCAGTTAGGAAGTTGAATAGCCAGAAGGAAGTGTCTCCATTTTCTTATTTGTGTCCAGAAGCTGTCAAACATAAACAGGAATCTTGTGCCTTGGACCCAAATTAATGTAATGTAGAATTTTTAAAAGCAACAAATCAGGAAAAAAAAAAAAAAACGAGTTGCTGGTTGCTAGGTAACGTCAGTACAAATCTCTCTCTTTGCCATCAAGAGCATTCTCTCTATCTTTGTGGACAAAAGTAAGAGAGTACTTAGTGACAGGCACATATCTCGTTTGACATCAATAGACATCAAATACATTTTTCCTGGAAACAACATACTGCAGAGCTTCAAGCACTCTGGGAATCCAAATGGCCGCCCTCTGGGCACAGGTTGAATTTCCTATTGTAAAAATGTTCGGGCTCCTCTATGTGAACAGCCTAGACATCTATCTTTCAGCAGCAATCAAAAGAGAAGTAGAGATTTCAGGCAAGTCTGTTCTCCTCTTCCAAAGAAAAGCTGAGACG
The DNA here is from genome assembly GCF_045843805.1 of Urocitellus parryii. Lineage (NCBI taxonomy): Eukaryota > Metazoa > Chordata > Mammalia > Rodentia > Sciuridae > Urocitellus > Urocitellus parryii. The sequence goes on along the minus strand of NC_135532.1, from coordinate 12,972,797 downwards.
GAGACTGTCCAACGTGACACTATCCTTTGGTTACCAACCATCTTAAATGAAAGGTGAGTCCCTCTCTTCTTCTGCCCCTTCCTGAGAAACGGATGCTTTTCACTAGGATGTGAACCAAAAACAGAGCAAAGTAACAATTAGCACAGGAGCCACGTCTCCAGATCAGTGCAGACTTCCATCCACTTGTTAGGGGCCAGGCTCTATGGGCCATGACCAAACAGACTCCATTTGACCCTGAGACTCCACATCATGTAAGAAATGCTTCTCCCGTGGGAAAGCCCCACCTCTGTACCCATTGAGAGTTACCTAGCACAGCATTCTCTGCAACACAAAAGAGCAATGCTTAGACAATGTAAAATTGCTCTCTTTGGTGTCCATTTTTCTTGGGCAATGTATCTTGTCAGAGATTGATTGTCCAGACGTTAGTAGCCATTCTCTAACTTGTACCGAACTAGTGTCATTTTGACCCACTTCCCTTCTGCTTGCTTGCTGCTACGCCAACCTGGAAAGTCCCGTGGGCAATACCAACGTACCCATTGCATTGTCTTGCTAACTGCCCAACTCAGCTTCTGTACTTGCTTGCTTGCAGCTACATCAACCCGGATGTGGTTTTTGCCTTGAAATATCATAAAATGCTCAGGCTCGTGACTGTTCCTTGCAGAGACAGTTATGGGTCCTGCCGGGAGCGGTCACCAGCTGGCCAACTAAAGACTCTTCAACTTGGACAAAACTGGACTTGGTGTGTCTTCTGAGCGACCTGCCCCACAACACACTGACCCACTGAATTCCCGGCCCTCCTGCTTCCCTCTGCCCAGGTCCTTTCCCCTCCACTGTCAGCTCGACTCCAGCCCTGGCTGAGATGGGCACCACGGTACCCTTATCCTACATCTGTTTAGACCTGACTCCCAGAATCAGAACTCATTTTGTGCTATTTTCCCCAGCTCCAAACAACTGGGAAACTTGCCTGGCAGTGGGTCACCAGTGCCCTCCAGGGAGCATTGTCCAAGGCCCAGCTGCCCCACAAACTCCACTTGCCCTGCAAGGAAGCAGGACTTAGGATGGTCTCCATGGTATTTCCATCAGGGATGCAGAGAGCTTCTCCACCTAGACTTCCTGAAGCTCCTACTAGGGGTAGGACACTGTTCAGAGCTGTGAAGAACAGTTTTTTAAGAGACATTATGATTCCTGGGTAAATAAAACTCACACAAAAGAAGGCAGAGCATGTCATTCATTTTACCCAATTTTGCCTTTATGACAATATCACAAGAGAGAAAGATCCCAGAGGAAGGGGCAGAGATTAATTCTAGAGATCGTGTTGGGCCACTTGGTGCAATAAAAGTTGTCAGAATCAAAATGGAGTCACCTTTGGCAAGTCCTAAACAAAATAACAATCATAAATAAAGTTGGCAGATTATGAAGGAGGGGACTCAGGCCCGGATGCATGACAGTAAGAACCAATCACAAAGATTCTTATTCTATGTCAGAACCATAACTTTGCAGAGGCCACTGCCCCCTTACACAAAGAATACTTCTGCAAAGACATCTGCCCAGCCTTGGACTGGTACCACCACCATATCATTAATCCTTATGGCTGAGGATTACTGCATCAAAGTAACATGTAATTCTTCTTGTTTTTACCTTTAAAGACTTCCCCTTGCTTCAACTTCCTTGAATCTACCCACGGTTTACCATGGTACACGCATTCCCACAGCAATGTTCTGCTATTCCCAAGTAAACTTATTAATCTTTGGCAAATCTTTCCCTGTGCCTTACTTAAGTTGACTGTGGTAACACCATAATCCAAGTGGCACTCCTATTGGCCAGAGGAAGGCAGAGGCATCCTCATTAGCATTCCCAGAACACTGTCCAAGGTACTTGGTGGGAACTGTTACCTGCTTATCCTAACTCTATCCCTTGTCCTCTGTTGATCCCTCCTGCTCTGATCTGGGGATGTTTTGTGGTTTGGTATTATATTCTCATTTGCTCACCCCTGATGGAATTGACCTGCTTTATTTCCCAGATCTGAGCCCCACCAGCCCCCTGTCCCCAATTTCTCTTCCTCTACCACATCCAACTCTGGGGCTGGTTGGCCTCGTGACGTTCCTGAACTCAGCACATCACCTCCTGACCCCACCCCACCCCACCCCTGCCTTGTGCTCTCTCTCCCAAAACATTTGCTGAGCTTCTACTATTTGTGAGGCACTATACTGATAAGCACTGGGAACACAAAGACAGAAAGGTTGCCCCTGTCCTTAAATGGCTTTCCGTCCTAAATAGGCAACCAATGTGGGAAGTCATAAATCCAGCTGAGGTTAACTTGGGTTCACCAGGGTGGGCACTTTGTGAATGTCAATAAGCAAATTTCTTCTCTTCATCTCAACTGAATCTTGTGCTAATATAACTTCCTATGAGGAAAAAAAAAAAACACCAACCAAGTTAAGTTACTATAAGATCCTTTAAAAGGACAATGCTTAGATTTCTTTGCTTAATACAATATTTTAGCCTAGGGCATTGTTGGGCACAGAAAATTAGCTCACTAAAATGGCAGAATTGAAAGTCAATTTGTTCAAAGGACTGGTGCTTTGGCTGTCCCCACCTCCCCTCCACACCCCACAAACACACACGCCTTCCACCCGTCCGACTGCCATTTTTCATGCAATGTGCTTTGTAAATGCCAAAAGCAATGGACAAACATTGCTGAAGACACTCCGTACCTTGCAGAAACCTGTTCTGCACATCCCTTTTCCTCCACCTCCCACACTGTCCTGGAAATGAGGTCAACATCCCAGGAAGAAAAAATCCCAAGCCTAATGAGGGAGCTGTGCTTCCTCGGCACCAGTGTCCTCATTAGGCACCCTGAAGGAGCTTATTTGAGGCATGTTCCTGTAAGCCCAGACCTAAAATCTTTGCAAAGTTAGGGCAGATTATGTCCTGGGCTTCCTCTCCATCAATCAGGCTTTGCCACAATGTCCTTGAAAAATTAAATTGGTCAGCCAGGATTGATACTTTTTACAGTTTTGTATTATTGTTCTTTGCTAGGGGCTTTCAGATTCGGACAATTTCCTTCAATATTTTTGCAGGTAAAGAAATGCACCTTTTAGGATCTCATCCAGGCCAAATCCCAGAAATAAGCATTCCATCTTGGTTGACTGAGTAGAACACGATCATGGCACAAAGATACTGTGTGTGTCCCATAAGATGAGGGTTAAGCAAATGGAAATCATGACAAATGGCCTGAGTTCTGGATATGTTGTAAATGGATTCATTGTTGAAGCTGGGCTTCTAATGCTAAGTCAGATATATAACAAATGGAAAGTTAGCTCTCTTAAAATAAATCCAGTCTCATACATTGCTGGTGGGACTGCAAATTGGTGCAGCCAATCTGGAAAGAAGTATGGACATTCCTTGCAAAACTTGGAATGGAACCACCATTTGACCCAGCTATCCCACTCCTTGGTTTATACCCAAAGGACTTAAAAACAGCATATTATAGGGACACAGCCGTATCTTTATAGCAGCACAATTCACAATAGCTAAAATGTGGAACCAACCCAGATGCCCTTCAGTAGATGAATGGTTAGGGAAATTTCTGTATATATACACAATGGAACATTACTCAGCATTAAAAGAAAATAAAATCATGGTATATGCAGGTAAATGGATGGAGTTGGAGAATATAATGCCAAGTGAAGTAAGCCAATCCCCAAAAAAACAAAGGCCGAATATTTTCTTTGATATGAGGATGCTGATTCATAATGGCTATGGGGGGGGTGAGGGCATGGAAAAAATGGAGGAACTTTAGATAGGGCAAAGTAAAGGGAGGTGAAGGGAGGGGATAAGGGGGTAGGAATGATGGTGGAATGAGTCAGACATCATTATCCTAAGTACATGTATGAAGACTCGAAGGGTGTGAAAATACTTTGTGTATAATCAATGAGTTGAAAATTTGTGTGATACCAAATGAATTGCATTCTGCCATCATGTACAACAAATTAGAATAAATAAATAATTTAATTAAAAAAAACAAATTAGAATAAATAAATAATTTAATTAAATCTCCTTAGGCAGGCAAGCAGATGGCTTAGATGATGCCAGAGGTGTACCCTTCACGCAGCACAGACTTCTGAAACCAGTGAACTCTATTTGAAGATGTGATCTGGCTCTTTTAGTGTTCTTCCTCAAACTTCCAAGTTCTGGACACTTCAGTGTGAGCACTTTCAGCAGGAGGAAAACACATTTTAAATGGCTTGATTTTTTTACAATTGATGTCCCATAAAAATAAATTCCTTCTTGAAAAGGCAGAGGGCTGGGGGGATCATGAATTGCGATTTAATTTCATGCATGTATGAATTTGTCAGGATGAATCCAACTACTGTAACTATAAAACTCTAATAAAAATTATGTTAAAAATATTTAGGCAAGGAGTTCCACAGCTAATGGTGTATTAAAAATGAAATATGCTTTCAAATGCTTCCAAAATACTTTTATTACTCATCCTAAGTAGAAGGTTGTAGGAAATACCCAATCGTTGATATCAAATTGTACAAATTGTACATTGTTGATGTAGCACTATGTGTTGTATAAAGATCATTGCTTAACACAAAATAAATAAATAAATTCCTTCTTGAAGACTCCAGAGGTTTGTTTTAGACACTAAAGAGACAAATATCTCCACAGCCAAGCTGGAAAGTATTTTTGAAACTATCTGGGAATCCTAGGTACTTCCTGATTACTGCTTTTCTGTTGCGCTCCACATTTTCTTACATTAAAATGTTTTATCTAAGCAGCAACAAGTTCCTAAATCAATCAATAGGCATTTACTGAGAACTTGCCTTGTACCAACGTTGTAGGATTAGTTTATGGGGAACAAAAAAACCTACATTGTATGAAACCTACTTGTCCTTAATAAATTACTATCTGCCTATGAAAGAATATCAATTAATAGATTCATTTAAGAAAAATTAACATTCAAATTGTTCAACTCCATCTTGGATACAGTAAGAGGTAAAAATGGACCATATCTCAGATGCCAGACATGACTTGGAATAGGCCACTAATTTCTCCATTTCAGGGCCTTGCTCTTGTAGTATCTTCAACCAAAACAAACACCCCTGGCCCCATCTCAAAACCAAGTTCAAATGCCCCCTCATCCATGAAGTCTGCCAGTGTCCTAGGTTGGCTTTAATTGCTCCCTTTGCTGAACTCTTTAAGTTGTATTTTTCTCATCTTTGTGTTAGAGTCATTACTTAATTCTGCTTTGATTAGTAGCTAACTGGTAAATCCCATCAACCCTCTTGAGGATCTTAAAGGCATAGATTCAGACTTCTTCTTTATATTCTTCCCAAAATCAGTACCTTGTTTTAATTGTTGTTTTATCAACAATCAATAAATATTTGTTGACGTTATTTAATTTCATTATAATACAGAGATTCTGCATTCATATAATAATGTATATGCAGTTTTCATATTAGTTTAGTGTTTTCTTTGGGAATTTTCTAGTTGAACTAAAATATCTAAACCTCTACTACACCATACACCATTAAATTGTATAATATCCAGATTCTTGATAATATGTTCCTTTCCTCGGTTTTACATCAGATTTTTTTTTCTACAGAATATAAATTAATTCAGTTAAACATTATAATATCATTTTAACATGATAAAGTTTCTGTCTTCTTTAACACTGATATTTGAAAACAAGAACCTAGCTAAATACCAGAAAGCTCTTAGATTACAAACAAGATATGTAGAATAATTTGGGAAAAAAAAGTTTATTTGAATGGTTATTTTAATAATAGTGAATGTATTTGATCATTTATTGTGTGCCAGACACTGTATTAAGTCTTTTATATGAATTAAGTCATTTATTTCTTACAAAAGCCCAATTTCCTAAATCTTGTTGCTGTTAGTACCTATGTTGTACACTCTCATAAGTTTTTTTAAGAGATCCCTTCATTTAATTTTGTTGGTGTTTCAGAAAAAAAAATTGATGCTTGTGTTTAGCCAGCTTCTTAGCTTGGCCCAAATCCATGTTTATCTAAATGAAGGCATTTTAGTACAGTGGTCAAAGAGCAGGCTATAAACTCAGACTGCCTGAGTTTGAATCTAGGTTCCAACAATTATTAGCTGGGAGACCTCCAAACACTATTTAGAGAAAGAGAAAAGGAATTTAAAACAGCTTTAATCTCCTTGGAGAGACAAGAGAAGTTTTCACCCAGAAACAATGCACAGGATGCTATTTTTTAAAAAGAAGATGATTCAGGAAACAAATGAAAATGGCTCTTAGAAATTAAAAACATGATGGCACAGATTAAAAACTCAGTTGACGGGTGGGGAAACTAGACTGGAAACATCTCCTATGGCGTAGAAAAAATAGGAAGGAAAATCAGCAGACCAGCCCAGAAGTTTGATCTTAAATTAAAAGAAATTTCAGAGAAGAAAATGGATGAAGAAGAAATCGTCAATGAAATATTGCAAGAGAAAGACGAGAACTGAGGGGTATTGTTTCAGTCAGCTTTTTTTGCTGCTTTGACTAAAAGATCTCACCAGAACAATTTTAGGGGAGGAAAATTATTTGGGGGCTGGTGGATCCAGAGATCCCAGTCCATGGACAGCCAGCGGGCTCTCTTCCTCGGGGCTCAAGATAAGGCTGCACATCACGGTGGAAGAGTGTGGCAGAGGGAAGCTCATAGGATGATCAGCAAACAGAGAGAATCCACTTGCCAAATACAAATAGGTACCCCAAAGCCACACCCTCATGCCCCACCTTCTCCAGCCACACCCCACCTGCCTCCAGCTCCCGTTCAGTTAATCCCATCAGGGATCAATTCGCTGATTGGGTTAAGGCTCTCACAACCCAATCATTTCTCCTCTAAAGCTTCTGTCTCACACATGAGGGGGAACACCTCACATCCAAGCCACAACAAGGTACGAATTTTCAGATTGCAGGCTCATCACCAAGTACCCAGAAAAATAGATAAAAATAAGTCTACCAAAAGACACATCGCTGAGAAGTTTCAGAAGATGAAAGTAACAGAAGATTCCAAAAATCTACAGAGAGGGGGAAAAAAAATAGATCACATGCAACAGATGGGGACTCCAATGGCTTCGGAAATCTCTACCACACCACAGGAAGCAGGAAGACAACGGAGACATGGCTTCAAGATTCTAAAGGCAAATCATTTCTACCATTTCTAATTTAGAAGATTCTATGAGCAAATCATCAATTAAATATGAGGGCAAAATACATTTTCATAAATTCAGGGTCTCGAAATCTTTACCTCCCATGTACTCTTGATGGGAAGCGCCTGAAAAATATGCTCCAGTAAAATTAGGAAAGACACCATGGAGGTAAGAGGAATTCCCAGGAAAACAAGGAACAGAGACCCCTGGCTGATGATTAATCAGAAATCATGGGGCAGTCCTGATCAAAGCAGGGTGACCCAGAGCCAGCCTCGGGGTGGGTGGAGGGGTGATCATCAGCAGGAGACCTCTCCTCTTTACCAAGCCACTAGGCGATCCCAGCACAGATGGATTGATCGCAGATGTGCACAAGCGCACACACACACACTTGTGCACCTATCCATGTGCACATGTCCCATGTGCACCCTACATGTTGCATGTAAGGCAACGTTCCTGGCTCTTCAAAATACTGACTCTTCTATTCTCTAAGGAAACCCACTAAGCAGGTGTCCTTACTAACCTTTTTACAACTAAGAAAAATGAAGCTCAGAGAGGTTAAATAGCCTCAGGGTCATAGAGAAGCCAAATTTCAAACCCAGGGAAACAGGCTCCAGAATCAAGTCCCTTATTTTTAAACAATTCATAAGGGGTTTTTATTCATTTATTTAATTTTAAAAATTATTATTATTATTATTATTATTATTCAAATTGAACATATTTATAGGGTATCATGTTGAAACACGCCAAGACCCCCATCCAGAAGACCCTTACCATAATAAGCAGAAACCCTCCACCATATTTGTGACTGTAAGTTTCTCTTCTTGTCAGGGAGCTCTTTGCACAGAATATCAGCTATCAGCAAAAATCTGCAGAAGGCATCGTGGTTTGTAGCACCCTCTTTGTTTGTAAACGACTTGTAAAACCCCCACCTGTCTGGAGGATGGGCCGGCCTCCCAGCCCCCACCCCTACTGGCTATAAAGTACCAAGAATCTCTATGCTCATTGCTCAGAGGAAGAATTCTTAGGCAAGAGTCACCCCTGAACCCTACAGTCAATAACCTGCTTCCTGAAAATTCCGCGGTTGTCCCACCCCTTCTGTCCGACTTCAGTGTGATGGCTTGATACGTGTGCACTAATCAAATCAGGTGGTTGACCTGTCTGTCTCAGGGTTACTTTGTGTGTGGAGTGTTCAATCTCCTCTCCTCAAGTTCTCCACAAAAGATATAATAGTTTACTGTGCACCACAGGGACCCAGGTGTGCCACCGCACTTCTGTCTAACCTGGTTCTGCACCTGATGCTCAACCTCCTCCAACCTCACCCACCCTTCCCAGCCTGTAGGAGTCTCTACATTCAGATGGATGTTATTTTAGCTTCCACCTATGAGAGAGAAGGCGCTGTATTTGTCTGTGTCTGACTTATTTAATTTCACATAATGTCCTCCGGTTCCATACATTTGCTATAAATGATATGATACCACAGAATCCACACTTTTAACCATTGATTCTCACTGTATGGTAGACAATGAAGTTTCTGCTCTTTTTAATAATTGCCGCCTTGGGCCAGGCACGGTGGAACATGCCTGTAATCCCAGCAGCTCAGGAGGCTGAGAAAGAAGGATGGAGAGTTCGAAGCCAGTCTCAGCAACTTACCGAGGCCCTAAGCAACTCAGCGAGATCCTGTCTCTAAATAAAATACAAAAAAGGGTTGGGGATGGGGATGTGGCTTGGTGGTTAAGTGCCCCTGGGTTTAACTCCCAGAATCCCCCCTGCAAAAATTTGCCACTCTTGGATCAGTGGGGACACACATTCACCCCTCAGAAGAGCCCTATTTGGGCATCCTCTTGATTGGTAAAGACCATCCTCCATGAGCTCAGAAGCAGAAAACGTGGGGAGGTCAATGGCTCAGAGATCTACAGAACAGCCTTGCCAGGGTCCCTGCCTGTCCCAAGCATTTGCCTGCCCAAGACACGGAGCCTTTCCTTGATTTTCACTGAGGGCTCTTGTAAGCGCTCCAGAGGGCTCACCCCACCAGGACCCTGAGATCAGCTCATTCCACCAGGAGTCTCCAGCAGAGACAATGTTGGCCTCTCCTTAAACAGCTAGAGGCATGCTTGTCCCTCTGTCTTTCAAAATAAATAATATGTCACTAGGAATACACACTTTGATAATAACACTACAAAGGAAAGCAAGAGAATGATCAGCATAAAAATCAGGGCTTCCATTACCTCCAGGGGAAGGAGAGCCAGGTATTTACAGAGAAGCAGTATTCCACCTCCCTGGGACCAGAAATGCTCCTCTTTACCCAAGAGGGAGGTACACAGTGTACATTTTATATCATTCTTTAAACTGCATGGGCATATTTGATACATTCTTCTACTTAAATCGTACATTTCACAATTTTTAAAAATTAAAAATAAGATTTCTGGCATTTGGGTTAGAATACCAGGCCCATCTCTACCCATGCCTACCCACATAATATTAGATAATTCCCTTTTACTCTGAGATTCTTTTTCCTTGAGGACCATAAGGACAAATTCTCTTCTACCCACCTATAGGGATGCTGAGAGGGGAACTGGGACCCCAAATGGAAAGAGTTTTGTTGGGAGTCACCCAGGCTCCAAAGACTAACTTCCCCATCCCCCAGAAGAGCCATCCAATGGTGAGCCCTGCTGGCTCCCATGATCCTTACCCACCAATCAAACTAGCCCTGCTGGCTCACATGATCCTTACCCACCAATCAGACTAGCCCTGCTGGCTCACATGATCCTTGCCTACCAATCAGAAAGCACCCCATGCCAACTGTCAAACCATTAAACTGTTAAACTGTCATAACTGTAAAACCACCCCCAGCTCTATAAATAAGCAGAGCTGTTCCCCAATAAACGGGCATTTTCTCCGACTAGGAGCCTTGTTCGTTCTTTCAAGTTTTATATGCTGCAAAGTGGTTTATAGGCAGCCATGATGATGACATGGCCAGAGGCTCTTTGTTAAGAATGTGGCTAAACAGAATATCGCATTTTAGGGTCACTGTGTCACATTCCCCCTATGCTTCCCAGAAATTGTGATCAGGCTCTTTGCTATTCTTGGATTCCCTTTGATTGGATCACAAGTATTTGTTCTCTCTTGGGAATAACTGGACAAAATGAAATTCCTGCCATCAGTCAGTCTTTTTAGAGAGAAGGCACAAAATTGGCGTTCTCCGTCTTCTTGTATCCTGGCAGAAACCCTAGTTCTGCATTGATCATTATGGACAGGATCTTTTTAAACTGTTTCAAGTCAAGGGACCTGTGAACAAGGTCAGCCACGGCCATAAAGCTGTGAGCTTGAGTAGCAGCCCTGAGAAGAACCTGGCGCATCACAAAGAACGGGTGAGACCCCCCCCCCCCCGACACCAACACCTGGGTCTGATTCATGTGCTGGCCCAGAAAAACTCACTTTTAAGCTATACTTCAAGTTCAAAGCAAACATCCATTTCACAAAGAAAAGAAACTTCAGTGGTCCTCTAAAGTGCAGTTCCCCCAGGTGAAAAATCCCATTAATGAGACTCGGACAGAGACAGTTTAATATCTCTTTTACTTTTTTTTCCCTTTTTCGAATCAGTTTCCCTGTGCAAGGCACTGGTGTGCCCCAGACAGAAGCTCTTTGCCATCAACCATAGAATTTAGCTACATTCCATCTGTTCTGCATTACGTTGGTACGCAGCATATCTCATCTTTGTGGCATTTATTCACTGCGCTGTTTGGGGCTTCTGAGAACAGAAGAGTGCTGTGAAAACCCCCACAAACCCACAAATAAGCCAAGATGACATCGATTCCATGGACCAAGCAAAAAGATCAATGTCTAGTAACCCAATCCATCAGGGCTGCAATTTGAGTTATCTTGTTATTATCAGGCTGCTGTGTTCTTCTGATTTGCACCAAAAAGAAAAATGAAACCGCAATCATTTTCAAGAGGTTGTTATGAGTTAACTTGTGTCCCCCTACCCCAAATTCATTTGTTGAAGTCCTAACTCCTCAAAATGTGACCTTATTTGGAAATAGGGTCATTTGAGATGCAGTTCACTAAGATAGGTGAGATCATGAGGGTGGGTCTGATCCAATAGGACTACTGTCCTTATAAAAAGAGAAATCTGAATAGATAGACAGACATGCACAGAAGAAAGATGACATAGACCCGGGGAGAAGCTAGTCATCTAGCAGCTGAGGAGAGGGGCCTGGGAGGGCCCTCACAGTCCCCAGAAGGACCTGACCCTGTTGACCCCTTGATCTTGGACTTCTAGCCTTCAAAACTGTGAATCCATAAATTTCTCTTCTTTAAGCCACTGAGGGTGTGGCATTTTTGTTATAGCAGCCCTGGGTAACTCATACAAAGATAAAGAAGAGATTTAAAAAGAATCAGTCTGTGTAGAACGGAAACTGGTCCTTGTGAAGTTTTTCTTAATTTCCCTTTTTGTTTAGCTTTGGAATCTCCTGGAGCCTGAGGTTCAGAAGCAGCTGAGGAGGGTGGATATGCCAAGGGTCCCAAGTGGCTCTCATTCTCATAATTGTGCAATTAGGAAGCCTGGGTCAATCTGACCCCTGCAACAAGGACTCAGGATGTGAAATAAAGACCCAAGCTCCTGGCACCTGTCTCTTTGTCATTTAGAACCATTTGTACTGAGGCTGCTGGCTGGCTGAGCCCACTCCAGGGCCTTTCCCGTGCCTCCACGTGGCTCCCCGCCAGCAGCAGGCCCCCAACAAGCAGAACCAGCCCAGAAAACAAACTGGCTCCTCTGGGCCCACTTCCAGGCCCCCGACCTCTCCTGCATCTGCCTCCCCGTGCAGACCTCCTCAAAATGGTACCTGCCTCTTTCCCTCCCCTCTTTTCATGCACTGAGATAAATATGAAGGCCCCAGCTGGCATCCGAAGTGGGAGTGGCCTCGTGGGACTGGGTCTGGTGACCTATAGGATCTGACACTAACTCCGGAGAGAGAGTCCAGAACAGAATTGAACTGTCAGACACCAGATGACGGAGGAGAGCTGGAGAGCCGTGAGGAAGACCCACAGGAGCAGGGACAGCTAGGCAGGTGCCATTCAGCCTTCCTTCAAAAGAAATGACCAGGGAAGAAGCCCCCAGGACCAACCCTTGGGGTCCCACCTTGCATCTGTGCTGGGGCCACACCAGGGTTCTCGGGCTCCGTAGTGAACGTCTCGAACCCTGGTAACCCCCTCAGTCCCAGGCACTCTGTGACAGCTGGTCACTCAACGGCTCTCACACGCACTATGCTGGGGCAATGGCGAGCACCAAGGAGGGCTGGGGGCCTCTCGTCTGCATGACCGGAACGTTCTCAGAACAGCACTGCCATCTGAGGATCACCCCACCCAGCTCTCCTTCTCCTCCCTGCTCCTTCCATTCCCAGAGGCCAGTGGTCTGCCCGTGGTCTGATGGCTCTCCCTGCCTGCCCCATTCTTCCCCCTTCATCTTTGGAAGGCATGTCCCCAGGAAGTCTCTTGCCCGTCCAGTCCTGTTCGGGCATATGGTTCCCAAAGGATCTAAATCCACACAGGGGCCCACTTGACAGCGTTTTTTAAATCTCCTGAGTAGTTGTGATGAGAACTACTGAACAATGTGATAACCATGACTCTGTGTGTGTGTGTGTGAGTGTGTGTGTGAGTGTTGAGAGAGTGTGTGTGAGTGTATGTGTGTGAGTGTGTGCGAGTGTGTGTGAGTGTATGTGTGTGAGTGTGTGCGAGTGTGTGTGAGTGTGTGTGTGAGTGTGTGTGAGTGAGTGTGTGTGTTGCTAGGCCCAACCCAGGCTCTTGCACTTGCACGTGCTGGGCAACACTCCATCACTCAGCTCCATCCCCAGCTCTGCCCTCCTCCAGTGGTGAGAGCAACCTGCAAACTCCTAGCACAAGGAAAATGTGACAGGAGGAACATGAGCAGAATGTTCTAGAAGCACTGAGGAAAGAGCAGCTGCATTGCCCTGGTGAAGGAAGAGATGACAAACAACACATATTAGACTGTCCCTAGAGAATCCTTGCCGTTTTTCCCATCACATCACACCACTGTGATAAAATCCCTCATGAACTACGGACAGAAATTCACAAGACTAAGATCCGACTTCCCGTGAATTCTACTGAAATCAATAGAAAGAAAACCAACTTCCTCAAAAACCCTAGCAAGAGGAGCTGGGGTGGTGGTGGTGGTGGTGGTGTGTGTGTGTGTGTGTGTGTGTGTAACACTGCAACATAAGGCTCAGCCTGTCATGTTAGCAACACACATACTTTAGAAATGTGGAGATTTTTACATCAACTGTCTCCAATAATTTCTGGTTTTCCTTTTTAAAAACGCATCACTAATTATAGGATAGTTATCCCAGCTGGAAGTCTTTTATCCTTGCTGGATACGACCATTTCCCAGTAAGGCTAAAAACCAGATAAATGCTACGTGTGGCATTTAAAAAGCCAAATATTATACAAGTCATATATGAATCACTTTTTTCCTAAATTAACACATTATTTTGCTGTTTCAAGAAAAAAGTTCTAGTACATATTTCTTTTTAGCTTCAACTATGAAACAATTTGAAATAGGCGTGTATCACATCCCTTTGGACCACCCATCTCCAGGACTGAAGGATTCACACTGTGTACCTAGGGTAAGACAAGAAGGCACAAGGTCTCCTCCAGCATTTTCCTGCCGACTGCATCTGAAGTTGGAAGGGGTGGCCGCAGTAATTGTTTTTGTGGGTAGGCTTGTTTGATCTTTTGTTTTCTTAATTACAGTAAAATATAAATTTATCATTTATTGCATCTGATCTTCACAGAATATAGGTTCCTGAAATCATAGTGTATATTCATATCCTACACACACACATACACACACACACACTCAAAAACACACACATGCAGTCACATATAATCACATATAGTATACATATATTAACTCACAGAGAGACTCACACATTCATACACATACAGACACACACACACACACTTGCTCACACATATTCTCAAAACATTAATTATATATGTCACCCATGCATAACCATAGTCACAACAGAGACACATATTCATACACACACAGTCACTCAAATACAACTCGTATGCAAATTTACGCTCATCATCAGTCATTTACACACCCATAGTCATTCTTAAACACTTGCGCACACATTCACACACCCATACACCCTCACACTCAGACACACAGAGTCACCCAGAGTCACAAACACATGCACCCTGGGAATCCTGGCACTTATCAAACACAAGGCTTGTGAGGAGGAGAGGAGATGCACACCAACAAGGAGGAGAGTCTTTGGGTGACAGGGAGATGGAATTTGCTCCCAGAGGGCACAAACAGGCGTGAAGGTCTAAAACACAAGGAGGTGGGTGTTGTTTCTTTAGCTGTCTATCATTCCTTGTGCAAAAGCAGGGTTTTAATATGGAGTTTGGGAACATTTAAAAAAAAAAGCCTGTACCTGGAGTTTACCTCCCTGAGCTGCCTCCACATCTCCGTCTTTCACAAGCAAAGATCTAGAAATCCGCCTACACTTGCCGTGGAAATCGTCGTGCTTTCTTAAGATTCCTGTGTGGACCCTAACCCCAGCATGAAGGCATCTGGACGTGGGGCCTCGGAGAAAGGACCAGGTCAGAAGGGTGGAGCCCTCCTGAAGGCAATGAGTTCCCTTAGAAGAGACCCAGGAGCCATCTAGACCTCCACCACGTGAGGACGGAACAGAGTCATTGGTCTGAGACCTCTAGAGAGGGAATGTTCTAGAACCCAGCCTTGCTGACACCCGGATCCAGACTTCCAACCCCAGAACTGTAAGAAATGGATGTGCGCTGTTTCTAAGCCACGCAGTCCGTGGCTCTGTCCCGGCAGCCGGAGGTAGGACGGACCCCACTGTCTGGCTCCCAGGCCTTTCTTCACTGCTCCCTGACTTCACCCCCAGCTCTTCACTGACACAGACCCCAAAGGCCACCTCCCACCACAGCTCAGGGCTTTCCATTGGCTCTTCAGCCTACCTGAGCCTCTACGGCGATGGCACTGTTGACAAATGGCCTGAACCTCCCCCCTAGCCACGAGAGCCACAGGCTTCACCCCCCTCTCCATTCCCCGGCTGCCTCCTGGAATTTGTTCCAGATTCTTTCCCTGATCTACCCCCGACCCCACTGGGTGCTGCCTCAACTGGGCTGAGAACTCCCCATACCCTGCCCTGCCCTGGCTGGTCCTCATTGTCCCTCTTCAACACCCCAGCCACCTGCTGAACCCCTCTTCCTGTCGGCTATTAGCATCTCACGTGTGACATGTGCAAAGACAAACTGCAAGTAAATAAAAAGAACAAAACAGCTACAACAAAGATCGTCTCCCGGCGATCTGTCTTCACGTGGCTCTGTCTTGGTCGTCTCAGGCTGCTTCATAAAACACTGCCCCCGGGCGACTTACACACCAGAAATTTGTTTTCTCACTGACATAGAGGCTAACAAGTCCAAGTTCAAGGTGCTGGCCAGTTCAGTTTCTGGTGAGAGCTCCCTTTCTGGCTTGCAGTTGGCCACCTTCTCACCGTGACCTCTCATGGCAAAGTCAGAGTGCAAGACCTCCAGCACCTTTTCTTATAAGGACACTAATCCTACCAGTCTGGAGACCCACCTGTATGACCCATTACACCTTCGTGACCTTCACCTGAATTTGGGAACACAATTCTGTGCCTGGCGTTCTGCCCACAGACCCTCCAAATCCACGTCCTTCTCACATGAAGAAAGCACCATGCCCTCCCGACAGCACCACAGTCTTCATTCATCCCAGGTTCAGTTTGAACGCCTGCAGGGCACAGTCGAGTCTCATGGCTGAGACTCCAGGACAACTGGTGCTCAGGCAAAACTTCTCTCCGGCTGTGACTCTGTGAAACCAGACGAGTGACGCACTTTGAAAATACAAGAGTGGGGCAGGACTGTGATTGATGGTCTCATTTCCAAAAATAACAAATGGGAAAGAAGAAAAGGACCAAGGGTCCCAGACACACCTAAGCCAGACAACCCAGCAAGGCAAACTCCAGGAGACCTTAGGACTCAGGAGCAGTCCTCTTTGGGCTCAAGGTCCCATCTTCCTGGTCCACTAGGGCAAAGGCATCACCCTCATAGCTTTGGAGGGCTGCCCCAGGCATTTGGCTCTCTGCAAGGGGCTCCCCCAACATCAAGGAGGAAATGGCCTTCCCCGAGGGCCACGATGTTCTGATCACCTGTGGGAACACTCTTCCCTTTTCTGGAATAGCACGTGTTGAGGACACGTCCCGTAGAGTCCAGGATGTCTGACAGCTGCCTCGATTCTGCCCCCTTTCTCGGTCCTTCTTGGGTCAGACGGCACTGCCTCTGCTGATGCAATACCATCTCTCTTCCTGTCTCTGTTGAGGTGGTGCCTGGCACCGTGGTGGCCTCTTGATGGAGTGGCCGTCCAGCCACACCTGTCACACTCTGCCCACAACAAGCGTCCTCACTTCCTGCACTGTGGATAGGCTGAGAAATGTCCAGATCTGTAGACGCTGGTTCCTTTCACTGGACAAGTCGTTTCTCTCCTCGGTGCATTTCACTGAAGCAGGAAGAAGCCTCCCTCCAACACTTTCCTTAGAACCCCACCCAGCGACAGAGCTTGTCACCACTCACCAGTTTACCTTCCATCCAACACCAGCACACAGTGCAGCCAAGTTTTTCTTTTTTCTTTCTTTTTTTTTTAATAGTGAGAATCATTTTTCCTCCAGTTTCCAATCATCTGTTCCTCATTTCCATCTGAGGCCTCACCAGAATGCCCTTTAATGTCCAAATTTCTGCCAACGTTCTATTCCTGGAAATCTAGGCATTTTCTAACAGACAACTCAGGCTCCTGCCCATTCCCCTAGTGCCATCGCTGTAGAGGCTCAAGTAGGTGAAGAGCCAATGGAAAGCCTGACTGATGGAGTCTCTTTCTTATTTTTAGTCTTTGCTGTAGCGGCACTTCATCTCTTGGTACCAAAGTCTACATCAGCTCAGGCATCTGTGACAAAATACCGCAGACTGGGTAGATGAAGCAACAAAAATCTTTCTGTCTGGAGACTGGAAGTCCAAGACCCAGGTTTGGTTAATTTGGTGTCTGGCGAAAGCTCCTTTCCTGCCTACGGATGATCACCTCCTTGATATATCCAAGGGCAGGGGTGCAGGGGTGCAGGGGAATTTTTTCCTTGTAAGTACACTAATCCTGTCAAATCCAGGACCCATGCTTAGACCTCTTCTTACCTAAAATACCACCTATTTTCAAACACAGCCCCATTGGGCACCAGGGCTACATTCACGCGGGGACATGCTGAGAGCCATAGCCCAGTCCTAATGACTCATGGCATTTTTGCCAGAACAGAGTGGTTGAGAGGTGACTGGAGTGGTAGAGAGGTGACGCCAGCAAGCCATTGAGATGATAATGGTTATGTTAAGCTGTGTATTCAATTGCATATTAGACCCCTGCTGTCCACCTCCACTTTGGAGTTCTCAAAAGGATTCCCGGAGACTTCCCATTGGTTGGGGAAGTGCCAGAGGAGGGATTTCCGGTTGGTGTGTGGTGGGTCCCCAGAGAAGGCCGCGTGGGTGGCGTTGGCGGAAAAGCGCTTGTGCAGTGCCGGTGAGAGTTGAAATAAAGTAGTTGCTGTTTGAACCTACAAGGCTTTGTGGCGGCTTGGTTATTCGTGCCCAGCCAGACTGTGGCAGGGACACACTTCAGTGGACAATTCAAGTCTCAAGCTGCATCTCATCCTCAACTCCTCTCCTTCACATGGGGCTGGAAACCCCCATCTGAGGGTTGCTGGCCCCATTTCTCCTCAGCACGTTCCTCTCCCTCCACCTCATCAACACACCCCCAGTTCAGGACCCCTGGACCTTGCCCTGACCCTGTTCAGTTGTCCTGTTGACTTTCGACCTAGTCTTTACACTACTGTGCTGCCAAGCCAGCATCCAAGATAGCAGGTCTCAAGCCAGCATCCAAGATAGCAGGTCTCATCTGATGTCTCTGCTGATCAAACGAGATGTTCATGCATCCTCTCCCCCCACCCATCAAAACCCCACCAGATGCGTCATCCTCTGGTCATGCTGAGCTCCTGGCCTCCCCAGCATGTGCTGCCCGCCTTCCCACGTCCCACTTCCCATCTCCCTTCACCAGGGTTTTCCCTCTGCTGAAATGTGGCTCCTTTCCTTCTTCTCTAACCCGCCCTTCAGAGGCCAGGTTAAATATTGAAAGGATAAATGAAACTGAAGTTAAAATGTAAACGACCAGGTGTTGTAGAGTTTTCTAAGCTGCAAGGCCTGAGTTAAAATGTAAAGGACCAGGTATTGTTAAGTTTCTAAGCTACACTCAAAGCCTGAAATTCCTGTAGTTGTTAGGACAATTCCCGGGACTGCCCAGTAGATATTTAGTAGATATTTAGTTGTTTAATAACCTGGACCCTGTGCAGCTTGGCACGGAGGCACCTCGGGACCCAAACCAATCAGTTTGAATGTACCCCCCTTCTTAGGACCTGTTCCCGCCAATGAGTGTACTAATCATGTTTAAGAATTGTTGTTTGATTTTCCCGAGGTGTATGGTGATTTGTTAAAGGAGACTGTGATGTATGTAAAGTCCCTGCCCTCCCTAAAAAAGTGTACTTAAGCACTGCTCAACCCCTGCTCAGGGCTCTTGGCCGCTCTCCCTTCTTGAGTGAGCCTGGAGCCCCAGCGCGCTGGATTGGATCCTCAATAAACCCCCTTTTGCTGTTGCATGAGTTGGTCTCTTGGTGGTCTCTTCCTCCGATGTTTGCCCGACCCTTACAATATAACTTCCAAGAAGCATTTCTCAGGCCCATCCACTGAGCTGCCCCAGCTCCCCACTCCTTGCCCTGTTATAGCATTTTCCATGTTTATACATCTATCTCCCCCATTAATCTTTGGTTCTTCACAAATAGTGACCAATCATCTTAGTTCAATTGTTCATTTCCCAAGACTGGGAAATTTATAAAGAATAGAAATTCATTTTCCTCAATTTTGGAGGCTGGGACATCCAAGATGAAGTTATCCACAGGTTGGTGTCTGATGAGGACCTGCTACATCACCGGCAACTTCTTATGGTAGTATCTTCCTGTGGCAAAGGGTGGAGGGGCAAAAGGGGATGATCACAGGTTTTCTCCAGTCCTTTTATAAGATAGTTAATCCCATGCTTGAGGGTGGAGCCATCATGACTTAATATCTACTAAGCCAGCAGGGACTGCGTCCTAAAGTGAATTTTGGAGGAGACACATTCAAACAACAGTACCAACTCCACTTGGGTACTGAGCACCTGAGATCCCCTCCCCCAATGAGTATTTGATGAGTATAAATGGCCACCAGCTGGGCCGCTGGAACAGGGGGCAGGCTTGCCGTGCAACTCTGCTGTGACCTTTCCTCAGGTACAAAGGAAAGCCATAAACATTTCCAACTCTGTGTTGCTATGGACCATTACATTCTTCTGAATGTGGAGGATTAAACTTTAAATATAGATGCATCCATTATCTGCACATAATAACGTACCTTTAAAAAAATTGAGGAGATTTCCTAGATTTTCAGTCAATTTTCAGTCAATTTCAGTCATGACATTCAACTAGGATATTTAATGTATGCTTCAAATATGACTTTTCAACCAATTATATGAAAGCAAGGACCATTATACCTTAGTATCACCCAGATATAATATTTTACTTTACAGATAATTTTAAGTATGCCTAACAGAGAAAAAAAAGTTTATTAATATTCTCCAATTTAAAGATCCTTCTAGAATAAACAATGTGACTTCTATCCAAAAGTACTAAAATGTTTAGAGATTATATAAAAGTGGGTTGACATTAAAACTCAAATCTTCTTAATTAACATCTGTGTTTCTGTCTCTCTGCTCCCAGAGCAGCATCTCTCTCCATAAGAGTCCTTTGAAATGTCGATCAAGAGGGAGAAATTTTCATCCAAAAGCACGCTGGATCTTGGGAGGAGGAGAGCATGTGGTGCACCAGGCAGCCTTTACAGAAATCCCTGCCTTTTACTCCAGGTTTTATAAAGCGAAGTGGCTGCCGGAAAGGCTCTCGTTACCGGACTCCTAGTGTGAAGAAATTTGAATGCACAGGAATGTTCGAGAATCCGGATGTGAGCGTGACCGTGGATGATGTTGAATATTCTCCATCTTCCAGGAGTGCGGGGATAATGGAGCACGTGAGGAAGTCACCTTCTCTGGAAAGGGAGAAATCTGTGTGTCTGTCCCAAAGTTCCCCTTTCATAAGGACCTTGGTTACCCTGGAGTAGAGCCCATCCCAGAGATATCCTTTTACCTGAATTCCCTCTCTAAAGACCCTGTTTCCAAACAAGATCCCATTCTGAGGGACTAAAGGTGAGGATTTCAACATGACTTTGGGGGAGAACACAACTCATAACAGAGTCGCTCTCTGGGTTCCATAAAACTCTCCACTGACTTTTATTATTACTTTATGATTGACCAATGAGAGGGCTGTTCTGTGGGATCCTTACCGCCCAGTGCCCAGTGGAGTGACTGGGGAATGAATGAACAAACGAACAAATGAACAAAATGCACAGGGCTGCTGAGAAAACCCCAAATATGATGATTGAGTGGAGTACAGATGCCCTTCCCAGTCGATCGGAACGTGCATTTCTTGGTGTCTGTTTACATACACAAGACTTCAAACCAGAAACGACACCCGCGACAGGCAGACCTGGTAACCCCGGTTTACGGCCCATCCTCCTCTGTTCTAAATCTGTCGGGTTTCTGCCAGCTCTGAACCAGACTCCTTCCTTTTTTCCCTTTGGTCTCACCTTTTCAGAAGTCTTTCTATTCCACACCAAGAGGTCTCCCCCGAGTCAGAGCCTTTTGATAAACACAGAGGACCTGGGGTGGCTGCAGCCCCCAGCAGCCACCCCAGGTCCTCTTGGAACTTTCCTGACCCGGGGCTGGAAGGGGAGGCGCCTGGCATTCCACACAGCAGGCTCGGATGCTGGCAGGAAGAGGTCTGCGTGTGTGTTTGATTTTGAAAGTTAAATTCTGGCCTTATCCGCAGTCCCATCAATGTGTAAGAGTACCTTTTGCCCCACATCCTCGCCCGCAATTACTTGTATTCTTGATGACTAACCTTCTCACTGTAGGAGAGAAGATCTTACCTCTCTGGTTGCTAAGAATACTAAACGTTTGTTTTCTATGTTGTTGGTCATTTTTATTTCTTCTTTTAAGAAATCTCTGTTTATATCATTTGCCCATTATCAGAATTTGTTGTTGGTGTTGGGTTGTCTCTATATTCTGGATATCAACCCCTGACAGAAGAGTCGCTTGCAGACTTTCTCCCGTTCCCTGGGCTCTCTTCACACTTAGTCATTCCCTTGCTGTGCAGCTTTTTAACCTGATGCTGCCCCACTAATTGATTAATCTCTAGGAATCTTCTCAAGGAAGTTGGTGCCTGTCTACGTGTCGGAGAGTTGACCCTGTGTTTCCTTCTAGCAGCTGCAGGGTTTCTGGCCCGATTCCCAGGTCTCCGATCCTCTCTGAGTTCACTTCTGTGCAGGGTGAGAGAAAGGAACCTGGTTTCATCCTTCTGCTTACGGATATCTAGTTTTCCCAGCACCATTTGTTGAAAAGGCTCCCTTTTCTGCAGGGTATGTTTTTGGCACTTTATCAAGGATCACAGGACTATAGCTATATATCGATTTGTCTCTGTGTCTCCCACTCTATTCCATTGCTCCTGAATCGACCAAGTTATTCTATGTCCATGTGCCAATACTCCACAACAAGTCCCACTTATATATATTATACTGTACTAGCTCAAATAATAATGATAATAGAAGGGAGATCATTCGAATAGAGCAAATGGATCAGGGGAGGGAGAAGGAAGGTACAGGGACTGGGAGTGATCACATTCTGTTATGTGCATTTATAAATATGTTCGATTAGACCAATAAAAAGTAAAGTACTGCCAGGCACAGTGGCTCACACCTGTAACCCCAGCTTCTCGGGAGGCTGAGGCAGGATCTCGAGTTCAAAGCCAGCCTCAGCAACAGCAAGGCGCTGAGCAACTCAGGGAGACCCTGTCTCAAATAAATACAAAACAGGACTGGGGATGTGGCTTAGTGGTCGAGGACCCCTGAGTTCAACCTCTGGTACCACCCCCCACCAAAAAAAAAAAAGGTTAAATACCGGCTTGACTCCCACAATTATTTTTAATGCATACACACATTAAAAGTTCAAGAACAAAAATCACCTCCTCAGAACCAGTGTGGCTCGAGTTTCCTAGGAACAAAGGCACTAAAGGAAAGAAGTCTGTTTTCAAACTACTGCTGATGTGAAGGACCCAGTGGGGCTAACCTCACAGCAACTTAACCCGAGGCTGACTCCGACACGGAGCCTGAGAGACCGGCCGAGCCCTTTCTCTGCCACTTCTTCACAGAGCAACCTTAGGCAGGGGACTATGATTCTATTCCTCTTCTGCAACATGGTGATATTAACAGTAGCTAACTTGCTGGTTCCTGGCCATTAAACAAAGTGATGAATTATGTTTAAAGCTTAAGTCGCTGTCTACAGGATACTCCCCGAATGAGTATTAGTTAAATTATCAGTGTGTATCAGTCTGGCTGGCTCACTATTCAGTGAGCAGGAAATACGGTGTCCAGGAAATGAATTCTACAGATTTTTAAATTTTTTTTCACATTTTCCATTTTGCATGACCATGGATGATCAAACTAATTTACATATAGAGTTGTACATAAAATACACGGCAAAATACAGAATAAAAAATCAAGCAGATCCTCTTTTCTGGATACCTCCTGTTCCCGATCACCTCCTGCAGTCCCTGAGTCATGGCTGTAAGTGACACCATCGTCTCTCAACCAAGACCATCCAAGTGGAACCATTGCACATGGTGCACCTGCCTCTGCCCTCTCCTGCCTTCCCGCTGTGCCCTTTGACGCCACCAGGCAGTTCCTGGCTCTTCTTTCAAACACAGGTCAGACCCTGTCCTCTCCTGCTCAGACCTCCTGTTGGGCTTAGTGTATGGAAGACGGCTCTTTAGGAGGCCCACCAGGCTCTGTGGGACCCCGGCTCAACCCACCTCATTCAGCTCTGGTCACACTGGCCTCCTCCCTGCTGCCTGACTCTGCCATGGAATTCCCGCCTCAGGGCCTTAGCACTTGCTGTTTCCTCTGCCCAGAGTCTTCCCAGACTCTTCCCAAACACCTGCACCAGCTCCTCCCTCAGGGACTGCCATGTCTCTGCTCACGCACTCCCTCCCCAGGGAATCTCAGATGTCCCACCACTCTGGGGTCCTGCTTATGTTTTCTTCAGCGCTCTTCTCCGTTAGGTACAGACCTCTTTTACTGTTTGGCTCCTCTTCTAGGATATAACTCCACAAAAGCTTTTTCTTTTTCTTTTTTTCCTCCCTCTATTCCAGCCCCCAGACCAGTGCCTGCCACATACTCAAGGAGCAGGACACTTTTCCCAAGTAAACGTAGAAACGGCAGCTAGTCCAAGGTTACGGGTCCCCTTGGTGGGGAGAGGGAATGCTGATCGTGGGTCACCCCTATTAAGCACCCATTCCACCCGTTAGTCTTTGGGATGTAATTTTACTTAATCCTTAAAAAAAGAACTTTCCCTCTTTTTAGCTGTGAGATGGTAGACAATGACTTAGTTTGTCTGAGCCTCCACATTCCGCTCTTCAGAGCAGATAACCTTAGGACCTTCCTCAAAGTGTGTGAGATGACCAGCCCCTGGCACAGGAGCTGAAGAATGAGAGCCTCTTAAGGTCGGCCAAAGCCGGGCTCGCTCTCCTCTCCGCTCCACAGACTGCACTGCTGAGCTGGGGGACTGAAGCCCACCCACTGGACGGGACAGACTGGAGGTCACGTCCCTGGGGAGGTGGTTTGCCCTGAGACAGAGCAGCTGGCAGGGCCGGGCAAGGAGCCCGGGGCCCTAGACCCACCTCTGGTCTGGAGACAGGTGTTAGCAGGAGCAGCAGCCACTGGAGCCCACGACCAGGTCCCCAGGGCAAGGCCCCGATGCTGGGCTCTGCCCTGCCTCCCGGTGCAATCACCAGACAGGAGCCAGGGACAGGGAGTCCTGGTGTCCCATGAATGTGATCGCTACCTTCTCGGGTACAGAAATGCCAAGGTGACCTCACTTCATGGAAGTGCAACTTTGCAAACGAAGGAGACCCAGGGTGAGAGGAAGGAGGAGCACTTACCCAGGAGGAGGAGGAGGAGGAGGGAGTGGAGGAGGGTCAGAACTGCCCCGGGAGAGCAGGAATTCCAAGACGACCAGCTCTGGACCGTGCTCTTGTGAGTCGTTCCTGATTTCCTAGCATGTTGAGTGGCTTCCTGTCCCACTCTGGGACCTAATCTGCTTATTTACAGATTTGCCCCGTCTCAGACACCAGCGTCAGGCACCAGACTAGAAGCCGAGTCTATTTTTATAAACTAAACAGAAACGATCTCATGCGTGGCGGAGCTTACACTGTGGAAGCAAATGACAAGCAAATGCAAATAAACATGTAATTTGAACAGAGATCAGCGCTCTGAGGACGGTGACAGGACAGAATATCAATTCTTCAGAATGACTCGCTAGGGAAGGAAGGCTTTCCTGAGGTGGTGACATTTAACTGAAGCCTAAAGGATGAATAGAAGTCAACTTTAAGAGGAAAAGAAGAAAGTGTCCTAGAACAAGGCCCAGCACGGTGAAACGGAAAAGGAAATGTGTGACCTACAGTTCCGGACACCCACCGGGGTCCCCTGAATGACCCCCGTGTTAAAAACACAAGAAATTCCCTTTATTACTCCCTCTCCGTCTCCAATCTCAAGTTTGCCTCAGACAGCTCCAGTCTTGTCACCTGTTATTGTTAAAAGAGGGGGAGGGACACCTGCTCTTCCCTCCTCCCCTGAAACGTCGATGCAGCTCAAGATTTCCCTCTGATGTCACCAGGCCCCAACTGACTCCATGCATAAGAAACCAGCGTTGATCCCCTCGTGAGTTCTCGTTTATATAAATCTGGCCCCATTTTCCCATGTCAGATAATGTTTCTACTTATAAAGTTTACTTGGAACCTTGTGGTGGGGGAGGAAGCAGAAGAAGAGAAGAAGGAGGAAGAGGAGGAGGAGGAGGAGGGAGAGGAGGAGGAGGAGGAGGGAGAGGAGGAGGACCACAACCAGGGTCTATCTGACTGCACTGGGCTCACGATTTTAATAGTCCAAATGACTGCGATTCCAACTGCAAAGTCTTTTTTCCCTTCCTTCTGTCCTTCCTATGATTTGAATACAATTTGTCCCAACCAGACTCCTGTGAAGGCCTGATTTCTCAAGGGGGAGTGGAGCCTAGTGGGAAGGGTTGGGTCAGGGGGCCGAGCCCTCTTGAATGAATTAATGCCTTTTTCTCAAACCTTTATTAGCCGTTGAGGGAGTTCAGCTCCCTCTTCTCTTTCTGCCTGGAGATGTGGCAGCAGGACCCAGATGTTAAACACATGCTCGTAGACTTCCCAGACTCTAGAAGTAGGAGCCAAAGTAAACCTTTTTTCTTTATAAAGTACCCAGTCTCAGATATTCTGTTGTAGAAATAGAAAACAGGTGGAGGCAATCCTAGTCCACATCTTAAACTCAAGAGCCTGAGATTACAAGACTAGAACCGACAGTGTTCTAGGTCTGGACCCAAGTGTCGGACTGTTGGCGCACCACAAGTGACAGCCTAGTTACCTGGCAGAGAGAGGTAAACCGCGGGCTACCATTGAGGTGAGAAAGCGCGTAGGCAGAGTCCCCCACCCCCACCACATGCATCTCTGATCATGACCCAACTCATTCCACATTCTGGCTTTTTATGAGGGAGGATAAAAGAATTGAGATTTGAGAGGAGTCAATCTATAGGAAAATGAGAAGAGAGGAAAAGAGGTCAGGTCACAGAGGGAGAACTCCTTAGAAATGTGTGCCTCCTCACAACAGAGTGGAGAAATGCTTAAATAAACTCAGATCTTCCACCTTCCTTTACTGTCTCCCCGGTCCCCCCAGCCACATGACTCCACAGACACCCATTTCTGTTTCAGAGCAGCCCTTAGGAAGAGTGTTCTGCCAGAACTCAAAACCTTCCCGGGTTAAACTTCGATGTATCTGTGCATATTCACATTGTTATTCCGCTTTTCCAAAAACACAAGCCACAGGACGATGCCTGGTGCACACTCTCAGCAATGTGCCCGCACCGTCCACTTCCTGGTGTGTCTTAGGTGTGCCAGGACCTGCCGGCCTTCATTCATCTGAGCATCTGACTGCGAGCTCCTGAGAGTCTTCGATGGAAACAAACTGACCTTGGGCTCACAAGGAAACCAAGTCCCGGTTCTCTCCACTGCGCTGGACGCCTCAGCCCAGGACTCTCAGATGTCCCCTTCATGGGGATCTTTTTGATGTGATTGTTGTAAGGGGAAGGGAAGAGAAATGGAGGGAGGGCGCGAAGATAAGAGTGGAGGGAAGGAAGGACGGGGAGGGAGGTCTCGGAGGAGAAGCCCCCGGCGAACACTGGAGAGGAGGCGAGCCTGGCCAGCTCGGGATTGACATCAGTCAGGAGGTTGCCATGGGCCGGCTGGGGACAGCTGCACCATTCACACAGCACCCCCACCCCACACAGGGCCAGTGACGTGTGGTGAATGGCGGTTTATCCACCGAGCACCCTCTGGCACCGTGCTCAATGAGACACTATCCAAGTCTCTCAAAGTTCACCCTCCACAGAGCAGAGAAATGGACATTGACATCAGCCTAAAACACACACACAAGCTCCCATTGAACAGACATGAAGTCCACACACAGCCCTCACATTCCTGAGCCGGCGCTGGAGAATTACAACAGGAAGACACCACTCCTCCAGGAGGACAAGCCCTACCCGCCCAAGGGTCCACAGATGGTTCATGGAGGCCCAGTCCCTTGTGAGTTCCCCACACACCCAGAAGCCAAGGACAGGGGACGTGGAGTCTGTTCTGCACTATGAAATGTGCATATGATGGCATCTCTGAATACACGGTCATTTTACAGGGACGAAGCAGGAGAGAGGCAGAAACTGATCATCCCTTTGTATTTTCCTTCAAAACACTCCACTGAAGTTTTCTAATGTTAAAATACTGTTAGTGGAAAGTGCTTGTTTCTTGGGTTGGTCATCGCTTGCACTTCTGGAACACAGTTCACGAGTAGTCTAGGAGAGCCAGCTGGATTCTGGACAAACAGAGCCCGATGGCCACATGACCAGAGCCAAGCACCAGACCCATGAGTGAGGCCCTCTGGGACTGACAAACCCCAGGTGACCGTCCTGCTGTTGTCTGAATATTTGTCCCAAACCCAAATTCACATGCTGAAACTAACCCCCAGTACAACAGCATCAAGCCGTAGGGACTTTAGGAGACGCCTAGGTCATGGAGTCCTCATGAATGGAATCCGTGCCCTAATACAAGTGACCCTAGCTAGCAAGGTCTCCCCAGATTCCAGCCCTGGGGTGGCTCCAGCAGGCCCAGGTGTGGTGTGGGAGGCAGTGGCTGGTGGTGAACCTCGGCCGAGCCTGCAGGGAGCCACCTCATAGCTGCACAGAGCGCGTGAGCTGTGGGAGCAGGGATGCCTCCAGCCAGATGGCAAAGGATGTCCTGGAGAGCCCCCAACCATGGCAGAAAACCACCCCTAGGACAGGCAAAGCAGAACGCGCCCACCCCCAATGCCTAGGGCAGCCATGGAGGCAGGGCCATGGGGTGCTGAGACGTCTGCCCAGGAGCGCTGCAGAGGTCGGCCTCGGCCCCAGGGGGCTGGAGGTCAGATTATCCTGGGGCCACCAGGTTTAACGTTGTCTTCCCTGGAGTTTGGACTTGCTCAGGACCCGTCACTCCTGCCTTCTTTCCTGTTTTATCCCTTTGGGGATGGCAATGTTGGCCCCAGGCCTGTCCCACGGCTGTACTGAAAATGGTGTGTTTGAATCCATTGGTGAATTTTGAATTGAATTGTTTGAATTCATGGCTAATTTTGTCTCAGAGTAAATTTGCTTGAGTTTCATTCCTATCTGATTTAGATGATATTTCAATGATCCTTAGACACAGACATTAAAGTTGATCCTGGAATGAATTATAACTTTTGTGGCTATATACAATAAATAATGCAAACAAGTGTATTTTTCATCTATTGAGGAGATGAATTTTGAGGGTCTGGGGTAGAAACTATGGCCTGAGTGTTTGCTTCCCTCCCAAGTTCATACACAGAAACGTAATCCCAACGCAATAGAATTAGGAGGAAGCAACTTTAGGGAGCAGTCAGGTCCTGGGAGTAGAGCCCTTATAAACAGGATCTGTGCCCCAGAGAGCGGCCTTACCTTTCCAACGTGAGGACTTAGCTAGACGTCTCCACCTCTGACTCCTACCAGACACCATGGTGCCTTGATCATGGACTCCCAGCCTCTAAAACACAAGAAACCAACTGCTGATACACCACTCAGTCCCTAGTATCGTTATAGCAACTTGAACAGACTAAGACAAATTCCCAGGTGACTCAAGTGTGTAACCAGGTGGGGAAGGTCAGCAAAGGCCAGTAGAACAACCACCCAGCTGAGGGCAAGTCCCACTGACAATCCATAGAATCATGTGATAAGTTTGGAGCTGGTTTGTTATGCAGCGATAACTGACAGAGTCTTAACAAGAGAACTGAATTCTAAGAGTGTGACGTGTGCATGTTTAAGCCCCTCCTGCTTTAACTGCTACTGCAGGGGCAATGCAAAAGGGCAAGCATCAAATGACCCAGGGCTTTCTCCTGCAGTGACAACTTGTTCTAGTCCTACTTTGATTTTAGGCACAGGTTTGCCTTCAGGAACGTCAGGTCAGAGCCAGAATCATACTTAAACCTTAGACTAAGGACCCCCATTCCCCTTCCCTACCTTGGGTTGTCGGCCTCCCATTGTGCTACCAATTTTTTCATCTCTAGTAACATTATTTACAGACCTGGATCAGAGCCACTCTGGTCTATTCCAATAACTTTATCTTAATCCTGAGTATCAGGGTATTTGCAGATGAATTGTGTCACCCCAAAATTCATATATTGAAATCCCTACTCCCAATACCTCAGAAGGTGACCTTGGGAAACAGTCATTTTACCTGTAAATAGTTAAGATGAGGCCATACTAGAGTAGAATGGGCCCCTGATACAAGAGACTGGTGTTCTCATAAAAAGGAGAAATTTGGGTAGGTGCACACACGATAAACACCATGGGAATACAGACATTAGGAGATGTTCTTCAAGGCCAAGGAATGCCAAAGGTTACCAGAAAGATCTCTTACATATAGAGAAGATTATGGCATAATTTTCTAACAACAAATTTCACTTTATATACACTATCAATTTAGGTTGTACACATTATATATTTGCTTTGTTACAGATTCTTTAATTCTGGAAACCTTAGAAGAACAAATCTTGCATGTGCATTTAATAATTCCAAATTCAAATGCCACTTTTGATAAATCATAATTTCTCTGCACAAATTATTTCTCATTTCAGCACATGCTTACACCATGCATACATCGATATCTGAAATACATCCTGCTAAACAAGAAAGAACATAAATAAATTAAGGATTTGATTCGAAAAGTTAGAGAAGATCACAAAGCAAGCCAAAGAAAAGTGGAAAGAAGAAAGTAGTAGAAATACAAGCATGAATTAATATATTGTGAAAGAGATTTAGTAGAATTGATAAATACATGCAGGAGCTATTATTTAAGAAAACAAAGTACTAATTTGGCCAAAAACAAATTTAAAGGGGAAAACAAGGAAAAAAAAGTAGAAATGATAATGGATAAAGTACCATCAAGACAGACAAAATTAAAGACTTAAAAATCTTCACTGTCTATAGACACTAAACAAATTTGAAAACATGGACAAAATGGATACTCCATGGAAAAAACTGAAATTAGCAAAACTGATGTCATGACAGATCAAAATCTTGTCCTCACAAACTCAAATCTTTGAAAGAAATTTTAAATTTTTGTCAGCTTCTTTCTGGGAAAAAGTGCCAGCCCTGAAGTTTCCCAAGATGAATTGTTCATTTTTCAAGGTTTGAATTCCAATCGTTTAGATACTTATCCAGAGGTTACAGAATGCAGAAACACTTTTAAATCATCTTTTAAAAGCAAGAATAAGACTTCCAATTCTGTCCACAGTGTGGTACTACAGCACAAAGTCACCTTTCTAAATAAAGACAAGAAAACGCAAATTGAACACGAGGGTGCATTCTGTTCTCAGATCTTGTGCCTTTGTGAAGATTTCAAGCAAGATACGAGGATTAATAAAATATAGCAAAGTTTATTTTATTTTTTATTTCTTTAAAGAGAGAGAGAATTTTTTAATATTTATTTTTTAGTTTTCGGTGGACACACATCTTTATTTTATTTTTATGTGGTGCTGAGGATCAAACCCAGCGCCCTGCGCATGCCAGGCGAGCGCACTACCACTTGAGTCACATCCCCAGCAGTAAAGTTTATTTTAAAAGAAGGAGGGGAAAGACTCTCTCAGAGGAGAGAGAGGGTCATCTCAAAGAGGAGATGGGCAACTCTCTTCTTGGGTCCCAGCTTTTCCTGGATTCCAGGATTGGTTTTCCTTGATGATGCCCCATGTGGACTGGAAAAAAGAATTATGAATTCTATTATTTGGGTAGAGTGTTCTAATAACAGCATTTGTCGAGTTGGTTGATAGTATTGTTCAAGTCTTCTACGTTCTTGAAGATTTTCTACCTACTTGTTCAATCAATTAATGAAAGAAAAATAATGGAATCCCTTACTGTCGATTTGTTTATTTCTCCTTGCAGATCATTCAGCTTTGGCTTCACTTTTTTTTTATGTCTGTGCTACTAGTTGCACACACACTTTTCTGATTTTTGTGCCTTCCTGATGGATTGACCCCTTTATCATCATGATGTGACCTATTCTATCCCTCATTATTTTCTTTGCTCTGAAATCTAATTTGGTAGATATACTACTACTCCTGCTTATTTGCTTAATGTTTGTATATATCTTTTCCATCTTATTACTTTAACCATAGTGTTTCATCTAATGTTTCTATATTCTTATAGAATTCTATTAAATATACGGTTGGATCTTGTGTGCATGGGTGTGTGTATATGAGTGTGTATATTTAAGTGTTTTAATCCAATTTGAAAAAAAATATGCCTTTAAAATGTGTATTTAGGCCATTTACATCTAATGTGATTATTAATGTGATCAGGTCTAAACCTGTCATATCACTATTTGTTTTCTAATTGATTTATTTGTTTTCTGTTCCCTTGTTCCTCTTTATTTACTTTCTTTTGGATTTCCTTTTCTCTCTTTTATTTGCTTGTTTGCTATACCTCTTCGTTTCATTATTTAGCCATTGCCTTAAGGATTTATATTATATATTTTTAACTTATCACAATCTACCTTACAATAACATTGTATCACTTCAGGTACCAGAATAAGAACCTCACAAAAATGTGCCTGTCCATATTTCCCCTCCTAGACTCTGCTACTTTGGTCATATTTTCACTTTGATGCATGACTATACAACTAATATTTTGTGTAAACAAGCCATTTTATTTTGAAGAGACTTAAATAGTAAGAAAAACTCTTGCGTATTTACCCATCTAGTTATCATTTCCAGTCCCCTTTAATCCCGTAGGTAGATCCAGTTTTCTATCTTTTTACCTGGCATCACTTTCTACTTGAAGAGTTTCATCTAATGCTTCTATATTCTTAAAGAATTCTATTAAATATATGAATTCGCATTCAATGAATTCATGTTTTGCCTGTCTCAAAAAGTCTTTATTTCTCATTCATCTATGAAAAGAGACTTTAAGGAGTATAGAATTCTAGGTTGAAAGGTTTTCTTCTTTGGTTTCTTGAATAATGCTGTTCTACCCTCACCTCGCTGCTACGCTCCTGAAGAAGTATGCTGCTGTTCCTTGTTCTTTTGTTCATAAAGTTTCTTCTTTCCTCTGGATCTTTTAATATTTTCTCCATCTTTTGTTTCGTGCATCTTATGATGTGTCCTAGTACAATGTTTTCCAGGTTGGTTGAGCATCTTGGGTCTATAGGTTTATAGCCTTCGTCTAAATTAGGAATTTTTCATCCCTTTAGTTCTGATGTTTTTGTGCCTGTCCCCTGCACACACACCTGCACACACACACACACACACACACACACATGTGCACATGCACACACACATGCACACACACCCTGATCTTCCAGCAGGGACTCCAGTTACACATGTATGTATTCACCCCAAGCTGCCCTACTGCTCATTAATGAGCTCTTCATTTTTTCCCAGGGATTTATTTTTCTTCTTCGGGTCCCTACATCTTATTTAGACTAGACTGTATTGTTATGTCTTCAAAATCACTGCTAATCTTTTTGCACGTATTATCTGATGTTAGTCCTACCCAGGGTGCATTTCACCTCAGGAGACTAATTGTTATCTCCAGTTGTTTGATTTGGTCTTTATCTTTTACATGTTTCTACTTAATATAATCAATCTTTTCTTTAGCTATTTGGACACATGGGATACAGCTACAACTACTTTGAAGTCCTCGTTGGCTCAATTTAACACCTATGCCAGTTCTAGATTGGTTTCAATTAATTAATCTTTTTCTCCTCATTACGGATCATAAGTTCTTGCTTCTTTGCCTTATGAGCTTACAATTTAATCAAATGTTTATAAAAATATATTCACTTTATCATTATTTAATAGGAAAAATGGAAATGACTCATATCAACGAATAGTGGGAAAAAATGTTAGTAACATGAAATGCAAATAACATGAAATAGACCTATGATAAAGAGAATCAGGGCACTCCATGTCTACAAATCTGGAGAATTCTATTAATATAGGTTACCAAAAGGTAAGCTTCAGAACAGTGGGAAATAAACATGTGAAGGCTTTAAATGCATAGGTACATATTACCTGATGTGCACTTTTTAAAATTCTGTTTAGATATCATAACATTAGTAGTTACTTTTAAGGACAGGATTCAGAACAGGGTTAGTAATTCTTTGTTTTCATTGAGTGTTTGCATTTCCTTACCATGTACATGGACTGATTTAATTCTGCTTTGGGTTTGTTGGTTTGTTTGTTTTGTTTTTGGTAATATTAATTCCATCCCTGTAGAAAAACTGAGTTATGGGTAGTTCTGTAGTTTCCCAAAGTCTTTTACACATTTGAGTAAATAATTAAATAATCACCTCCCAATAGGGACACATCCAGATTTTGTGCAGGTTAATGTTTGAACAATCTGGCAAACATCTCACTTTCATGATTTTTTTCCAAAACATGACCATGTGAAGAGCTCTTGTCTTGGAAGGGGTTGGCCAGTGAGAGATTTAGAAGCTCTTGCTTCATGAGGTTCCTGACAATCCTGCAAATGTCTACACAACTCTTAACAGAAGACGTGTGTCATAACCAAGTTTTTATAAGAACAAAAGGTGGGAAGAGGGGAGCAGAAAACAGGAAGAAAGGAAAGAAGCAAAGATGCAGACATTGCAAGAAGAACATCTACAGAATCCTCCTTATGAAGGCACTCGGCCACCATCTCTCAGGCATGACAACATTAGTTGTCCCAACACCTTCTCAGTAATAACTTTTTTCAATGCTCTGTCATGCATGCTCTGTGCCAGACACTCCTGTTCACTACCCCATCAGTCCCCCTACCCTATCCCACAGACAGGCATAGTCACCGTCAACGACAATAACAACCCTCATTATCACGCTCACTTCTGTGGAGGAAACTGAGTCCCAGGGTCACCCCCCTGGCCAAGTTGGTCAGTGGCAAAACTTTAATCAACCCTGGGCAGTCTGTTCCAGCCCCCTGCACACGGCATTATTTTGCTCTTAGAACTAATGGATGCCTGTTGTAGAAAGTCAGGTTTTATTCCATAAAAGAAAAAGGATTTCTAGGAAAGTACTCCCCCAAAACAAAAGAGGCTCCCTAAGGAAGTAGCAACTTCCATGTCACAAAACTGTTCTACCAAAGTTGTCTAACCCCTGTCCAGGAAGGTCACACCTCCCACACCTCCCCCACCTCCTCCACTTCCCACACCTCCCACATCTCCCACACCTCCACCAACTCCACCACCTCCCACACTTCCTACACCTCCCACACCTCCCACACCTCCTCCACCACCCGGATGTCCCCAATCGCCCCCACACGGCCCCCACCTCCACCACCTCCCCCACTCCCTGTCCCAGGCTTCCAGTCCTGGTTTACTGTTCCCATCTCCATGCCACTTGCAGCCACATCACACTGTTGACAGCCACAGACACTGCACAAGTGTCTGTCATCCACGTCCGTCACCTGGAACACAGGCTCTCTAACAGCTGGGTCTTCTGTCTGGTTTGTTCCCCGTGGACCCCTCAGTGCCTAACCCATGGCAGTCAATACATACTAGTTGACTGAATCAATCCATCAATGAGGGGTGGAATTCTGTGACCTCTAAGGCCTGGGCCAGCACTAGGATTGGGGACTTCACACTTGAGGACTTCTTTCTTCTCCCTCCCACTCCCTTTCCCCACTCCTGGCCATGAGCATCACTTACCTGATTCTGGAAGGGGCCAGGCATCCTTTATCCCACATCTGAGTGACTGGTGATCCTGGGTGTGAACATCACCAGACCAGTGCTGCCCATCCAGCGCTCACCTCGCCTGCCCAGGGTCTGCGGGTGAGGGCTGCTCTAGCCCTGACTGGTTATTAAGTATTAATCTCAGTCGTCTCCTGCAATCAAAAACTTTGATAAACTCCATTCACAAGCGTCAAGGTCAGCCGTGAGGTGGAGGAGTAGAGAAATCAGAGGGTACTGATGGCTGAGGGCGCCACGACTTGTCCAAGCCTCTGTTGCAGGGCTTCTTAGCCCTCAGTGACGACACGCGGGGATTTTCTCTCTCCTGCCCAGGGCCTTCACTCTCAGGGCCTTTTCTGCTGTGAGCCCCACTGCCAATCACTGCTCCCAAAGAAGAAGAGGATCCAATACAACAAAGGTCGCCCAGGAGTGCCCAGGTCAGGCAGAGGGACCCCTTGATAAATTGCCAAGGGAATCAGCAGTGTTAAGGGCACCACCAAAGGCTGGATGTCCCCTCCCCGGGCTCCCATTCCTTGATACATGAGCACTGCATTCGGTTTCCTTAGCAGACTCCGGCTCTGCACGGTGAGGATGAGGACGAGGCCAAAGCTCCCTGTTTCCTCTCTGCTGTCCTAGGAGCCCAGCACCACCCGAGTCCCAGGGTCACCCTCTGCCAAGTCGTTATCACCATCTGTGATGACACTGCAGTTTTGAACCTCAACAAGAAAACTAGCCCTGGCTGAAGACATTATGTCGCAAAGACTTGAGTGTTGTTCAGAGTTTCCTGCGGTCTAATCCATTCCCAACAAATTCATATCCTCGACAAGGACTGAGAAGAGAGTGTCTTATAATAAATACAGAGCAACGCCCCTTATCTGAAGGGGATGCATTCCAAGACCCCAGTGGATGCCCGGGAGCAAAGACGGCACAGAAGCCTGTGTATATCACGTGCTTCCTGTATGTCCACGCACCTATGATAAAGTTCACTTCATAAATTAGGCATGATAAGAAGTTAACAGCAACAGTAAAATGGAACAACTATAATAATATTCTGTTTTTAAAAAAAAAGTTAATTAAGGCTATAAACTGCTCAGGACCAGGCAGAACTTACACCAATACTCCTCAAATTATTCCATGAAATAGAAAAGGAGGGACCCCTTCCAAACTCATCCTATGAAACCAGTATCACCCTGATATCAAAACCAGGCAAAGACACACTAAGAAAAGAAAACTTCAGACCAATATCCCTGATGAACACAGATGCGAAAATTCTTAATAAAGTACTGGCAAATCACATTACAAAACATATTAAAAAATAGTGCCGAGTGGGGTTCACCCCAGAGATGCAAAGTTGGTTAAATTATTCTACAGGTACAGTAACAAAAACAGCATGGTATTGGCACCAAAACAGACACGTAGACCAATGGTACAGAATCGAAGACACAGAGACAAACCCACATAAATACAGTTATCTCATACTCAACAAAGACACCAGAAACACACATTGGAGAAAAGATCTCTTCTTCAATAAATGGTGCTGGGAAAATTGGAAATCCATATGTAGCAAAGTTGGTTCAACATACAGAAATCAATAAACATAATTCATCACATCAATAGACTTACAAGAATCACATGATTATCTCAATAGATGCAGAAAAAGCATTTGACAAAATTCAGCATCCATTCATGCTCAAAACGTGAAAAATTAAGGATAGTAGAAGCATAATTAACATTGTAAAAGCTATACATGTTGAACCCAAGGCCAACATCATTCTAAATGGAGAAAAATTGAAAGCATTCTCTCTAAAATCTGGAATAAGACAGGGATGGCCTCTTTCACCACTTTATTCAACAAAGTCCTTGAAACTCTAGCGAGAGCAATTAGAAAAAAGTAAGGAATACAAATAGGAAAAGAAGAGCTTAAACTACCCCTATTTCCTATGACATGATCCTATATTTAGAAGACCCAAACCTCTATCAGAAATCTTCTAGAACTCAGAAATAGGGGCTGGGGTTGTGGCTCAGTGGTAGAGCATTTGCCTTGCATGTGAGAGGCACTGGGTTCAATCCTCAGCACCACACAAAAATAAATAAATAAAACAGAACTCAGAAACAAGTTCAGCAAAGTAGCAGAATATAAAATTAACACCCATAAATCAATTACACTCTATAAACCAATGATGAATCAGCTGAAAGAGAAATTAAGAAAATCATCCCATTCACAATAGCCTCAAAAAAATAAAATACTTGGGAATCAATCTAACAAAAGTGGTGAAAGATTTCTACAATGAAAACTACAGAACACTAAAGAAATTGAAGAGGACCTTAGAAGATGGAAAGATCTCCCATGTTCTTGGATAGGCAGAGTTAGTATTGTCAAAATGACCAACACGGATTTAATGCAATTCCTATTAAGGTTCCAATGATGTTCTTCATAGAAATAGAAAACACAGTCATGAAATTCATTTGGAAAACTAAGAGGCCCAGAAAAGCCAAAGCAATTCTTAGCAAGAAAACTAAGAGGCATCACAATACCAGACCTTAAATTATACTATAGGGTACAGTAACAAAAACAGCATGGTATTGGCACCAAAACAGACATGTAGACCAATGGTACAGAATAGAGGACACAGAGACAAACCCACATAAATACAGTTATCTCATACTCAACAAAGACACCAGAAACACACATTGGAGAAAAGATTGCCTCTTCAACAAATGGTGCTGGGAAAATTCGAAATCCATATGTAGCAAAATGAAATTAAAACCCAATCCCTCACCCTGCACAAAACTCATCACAAAACTCAACTCAAAGTGGATCAAGGACTTTTCCAGAGTAACTTTATCTGAACCAGAG
The DNA here is from genome assembly GCF_045843805.1 of Urocitellus parryii. Taxonomy (NCBI): domain Eukaryota; kingdom Metazoa; phylum Chordata; class Mammalia; order Rodentia; family Sciuridae; genus Urocitellus; species Urocitellus parryii. Next base: position 12,935,147 of record NC_135532.1, on the reverse strand, counting down.
ACTCTGCGACTACTAGAAGAAAAATAGGTACAACTTTCCATCCTGTCAGCTTGGGAACCAAATTCCTCAACAAGACTCCTAAAGTGCAAGAAGTAAAATCAATAATCAATAAATGAAATGGAGTCAAACTAAAAAGCTTCTTCAGAGCAAAGAAAATAAACAAGATTGTGAAGACGGAGTCTACAAAATGGGAGAAAATCTTTGCTACCTGCACCTCAGAGAGAGCATTAATCTCCAGCATATACATAAAACTCAAAAAATTTAACCCTAAAAAATTAACCAATAAATAATGAGTAAAGGAACTGAACAGATACTTCACAGAAGAAGAAATAGATGAAAAATGTATAACATCACTAGCAATTAGAGAGATGCAAATTAAAACTACACTGAGAGTCCATCTCAAGCCAGTTAGAATGGCGATTATCAAGAATACAAGTAACAAAAAATGTGGGCGAGGATGTGGGAGATAAGGTTCACTCATACATTGCTAGTGGAACTGCAAATTGGTGTAAGCACTCTGGAAGGCAGTGTGGAAACTCCCCAGAAAACTTAGAATGGAACCACCATTTGACCCAGTTATTCCACTCTTGGTATTTACCCTAAACAAACTTAAAATCAGCATATTTTAGTGACATGGCCACATCAATGTTTATAGCAGCTCAATTAACAAGAGCTAAGCTATGGAACCAACCTAGGTGCCCTTCAACAGATGAATGGATAAATAAAATGTGGTACAGACACATAGTGGAATATTACTCAATAATAAAGAAGAATGGAATTATGACATTTGCTGATAAATTAATGGATTGATGACTATCATAATAAGTGAAATAAGCCAATCCCAGAAAACCAAAGGCCAAATATTCTCTCTGATAAGTGATTCTAACACACAATAAGGGGGGGTAGGAAAAGGGAAGAACAAAAGTTCACTGGATTGGACAAAGGGGAATGAAGGGAAGGGGGAGAGGAAGACAGTAGAATGAATTGGACCTAGGTCCCTGTGTTCATATACAAATAACGGCCAGTGTAACCGCACACCATGTACAACCACAGGAATGGGAAGTCATACTCCATGGGTGTCTGATATGTCAAAATATATTTTACTAATATACATGTATATTTAAAAAGAACAAATTTAAAAATAAGAATGGAAAATATAATAAATAAAGCAGTAAAAAAAATCCTCTGTATTGTTGATTTCTAAAGCTTCCATTCAGTATCTTTGGACTGTGGGTGACTAAGGGTCATTGAAGCTCAGGTAAGGGCTGGGGTTCCTGCATAACCTTCAGGGGTGATGTGAAACATGCGGTTGTGGCACGAGGCAGAGCTGTGACTTCAGCAAGGCTCCCAAGGGTCCAGGGGCTCTCGAGTGGCTGAACCCCCACCTGGCAGGGAATCTGGAAAACTCTGGAAAAGCAGCTTCTAAAAAGGGGGAGAGGGATCTCACAGGTGGAGGTGGGGTGCGAATCTACAATGCTCCTCGGAACTTCTCCACGTTCACACCTTTGGGTTTTCCGCTGAAATGTGTTGGGCTTAATTAATCCAGCGCCAGCCCCTCACCTGCCTCGTCTTTCTCCACTGGAGTCACAGTGTGGTCCCGCCTCCGCCCACCGCTGGTTGAGGTGCCTGGATGTCTCTGAACAGAGGAGGAAGTATTGAGAGAAATGCAAAAAAGAACTCCACTCTTCCTTTTCTCAACAGCTTTCTGGAGGGATCATGGGCACATAAAAACATCGCCTGCTTCAGGTCTACCCTGTGATGTTGACCCACACGTGTGCTGTCTGCGATGACCACTGCTCAGCGGGAATAAAGGCTTCAGTGACGGACTCCATGCTCCTCAGGTGGTCTTGGAGGGCCTCAGAGGAGAGCTCTCTCTCTCTTGATATTTTTACGCAGAGAGCTTAAGTCAGATGAGACGTGGTGAGATGGTTCAGGCAGGACACCCTTAGGTTTAGACTGATCCAAAGGCAGAGTCACAACCGCAGCTCAGAGTGCCCAGAGCATGGGCAGCGCAGGGCCCCTGGATCTAGTCAGTCTTACTTTGAATTTGGTTTCCCAGCAGAGTCACCACAAGGTCAAAGCAGGTGCCTGCCAGGGAGCCGTCCAGGAGCCCCAGTCCCCCGCCTTCCCCCTGTCACCTCTGCAGTCTGCACCTTTAAGCTGAGCGGCTCAAGAAAAGGCAAGTATATGCCTGTGTCCCCTACGCATTTATTAATTAGCTCTTCATTTAAGACATTATCATCAGGGGGCTGGGGATGTGGCTCAAGCGGTAGCGCGCTCGCCTGGCATGTGTGCGGCCCAGGTTCCATCCTCAGCACCACATACCAACAAAGATGTTGTGTCCGCTGATAACTAAAAAATAAATATTAAAAAAAAAAAGACATTATCATCAACAACTGCACAAACGTTAATGGCCCTTCTTGTTCCCTCTGAAATCGAGATAATGTCCATTCAGACAACACACATTATGTCTAGAACATACCTCCATGCAACCCCCCACCCCTTTGCAGCCCGAGGACACCTGGGGTGTGTGAACATTTTTCAGGGAGCTGCTCCAGTTCTCTGATTTTTTTCGTGCATTTTCATTCCAGTGCTTATACCCATGTAAATCTATCCTGCGGGCCATCACCGTCCGACCAATTACCTCTCCAGATCCCAGGGCCCATGCTCGCATTTCTGTTGAGAATTATGTTGGAGACGAGAAGAACGATCCAGCTAATGAGAAAAAAAACTGAGATTAATCCAAATATAAAATACCATCACTAAGAGAAAACAAGACGATGTTAAAATGACTCATTCTACAAATGAAGGTTTCTCGTGGTTCGCGTTGAATGAAACGGTGGAAAACTGATTAACCACACAGCCCCTGGCGGGAAACGTGCAGCAAACTTCTAACTGAATCCGGGTGGTGTGTTGGCCAGTTTTGCATCACGGTGGCCGAAACACTGACATAAACCACGAGAGAAGGAACGTTTGTTCTGGCTCCTGGACTCGGGTTCGGTTCCTGGTTGGCCAGCTCCACTGCTGTCGCCTGAGGTGAAGCCAAACACAAGGAGGAAGTGGGTCTGGAGGAGAACTGCTGGCTCACAGAAGCTGGGGGCAGAGAGAGAGAGAGAGAGAGAGAGAGAGAGAGAGAGAGAGAGAGAGAGAAGGAAGGACCAGAAATAAGACACAGTCCCCGGGGGACACACCCCCAAGACCTCCTTCCTCCAACCATGCCCCACCTGCCTCCAGCTTCCACTTGGATTCTTAGTCCATCAAAATGATGAATCCTCTGATGAGGTGAGAGCCTTCATGATCCAAGGACTCCCCAAACCCCACCCCTGGAATTGCTACCTTGGGAACCAATGAGCTTCCGGAGGATGTGCCAGACTTTAACCCTAACAGGTGTGAATAGCAGTTTAGTTTCTGCAAAATAACGCCATCCCCTACATCCAGTTAGTGCTCTCCTCATCAGTGTTTACATTTTTATTTATACTGTGTGAGTTTTATTTTGATAAATCATTTTATAACAAACTTAAAGATGTTATCTCTAGCTTTGTGTATGTATTTAGATAAAAAGGAGACAGGTATCAAAACAATTTAAGATAAAAACAAAAGTTAAAAAATCTCCATTATCCTTTTGCTCCAACTGGAGAGATAATTTGAGAAGTGAAGTAAGCCTGACCCATCTTACTTGTCAAAAATGCAGTGCACTACATCAAGCCCTGACTATGTTTTTAAGCAATGCTAATTTTAAAAGAAGAAATTTGCCATAATGAGAATAATAAAGGTCAAAGAACCAGGGGTTCAAATCCCAGCTACGCCACTCACAGCAAACTTGGACAGCTCACTTCACTTTTATGGGCCTTAATTTGTTCATCTGTGAAATAAGAAGGTCTTGGTGGAGGACGTTTTCAGGCTCCACTCAACTCTGATATTGTAGGTCTCCTTCTCCTCTGGCTCGCAGAAGCCTGCCCTCTGCTGGCTGTAGCCCATAACTGCAATCCTGACACCTACCAAGTGTGAAGGTGAAGGGGTTGTCACCAGGCTCCTAGGAAAAAGTCAGGTCGCTGGCTTGCTTCTATTTTTCCATCCTCTTTGCTTATTTTCTTGCTTCTCAGATTCTTCCACTGGATTCAAGCAAATGCTGAAGATGTCCTTAATAGTCCACTGTCTCTCACTGTCTACGCACCACCACTTACAGCAATAAGGTCTACACAACGAGACCCCACCCCACCTTCCCCCACTGACTGGCAAGCCCAGGGCGGCTCACCCTTCAACTATGCAACGCTCTGTGCTTGACCCAGAGAGAAAAGAGGAGCAGCATGGTGAGACTCTTGCACCTGAATTGCTCAAATCTCAAACCAGAGAGGTCTGGGGCACACTCCCAAGATGTCCCCAGGGACCCCCACTTCTGAAATCCACATCCTTGGGTCATTTGCTCCCACAGTGAATTTCACTGGCCTGTGTCACCAATAGCATACTACAGAAATGACAGCATGGGGCTTCCAAGGCTAGCCATAACGGACCGCTGCTTTGGCCTCGCTTGCTCTTGAGTCCCTCCCTCTGCAGGTAGCAGCGACTGCCACGTGATGAGGTCACAGGCAGCCACGGGGAGGTCCACGCGGTGGGGAGCTGAGGCCACCTACTAGCAGCCATGTGCTCAAGGACTCTCTGTCCCCAGGAGAACCAGCCCGTGACTTGACCTTCACCCTCATGAGGCATCCTGAGCCAGAAGTACCCAGCAAAGCCGCTCTGAATTCCTGACCACAAAACTACAGGAGACAATCCGTGTTTATTGTTTGATGCCACTAAATTACAGGGTAATCAGGTACATGTCAATAGATATTTTTTATTAGTTCTAATCAGTTAAACATGCCAGCAGAAAGCTTTTTGATTCATTGTACACAAATGGAGCACAACTTTTCATTTCTCTGGTTGTACACAATATCGAGTCGCACCTCATGTGCAGGCATACAGGTACCTAGGGTGGTGATGTTCGTCTCGTTCCACCATCTTTCCCACCCCCATCAGTAAATATCTAATACCAGAAATGAAGCTCTAAAGGCATCTTTTGGACAAGTAAAGGAAATTTTAAAGGCTTCAGGGATGCCTGGGGTTACAGGGAAGTCATACCTTTATGCACTAAGAAAGAGGGACTCGAAGTTTTCATAGATAACTACAGATGAGGGCATATGACCAGGAAATAGGTTTCAGTAATGCTCTGACCAGTTGGGTGGATAGACATAATGTAGAATCATGACATAATAAATTAGTCAAGGACAACACAAATTTTAAATCCACATGTAAACTGTGTTGGTTTACATGGCATGTTGTAGGGACAAACGAGGCAAGGTACCGAAGATAGCAGGAAACAGTTTTATTTGGCTGCAGCCAGGTTCAGAGGGCACAGCTTTTGCTGTAATCAATTAATCCCCTGAACCTCGAGTTCAGGGAGTTTCAGAGTTTTATACCCAGCATGTAAGGGGAGGGGCTCAGAAGTTCATGGTCTGCAGAAATTTACATAAGAGCAGCTTTTTCTTTCACTGTTCTGGGCAAGATAACTCTTCAAGGACAGTACCTGAGAAGGGGAGAGCTTCTTCTCCCCTTTCTTTCCTCCCCCTGACAGCTGTTACCATGGGCCCATTTGTAACTTATCTTAAAAATGAAGACATCTCTGTGAAGCCCCAGCTCAAGGCCAGAGGCCTTGTTTGCACAGTTCTACAAACTACTGTACTGAATATGTTTGTGAAAAACTAGTAAGGGGGTGTCCAGCACCTGGAGTGCTGGTATCTTCCCGGCCGGTGGCCAAGTAAAACAGGGCAACACGAAAATAGGAAGTTGATCTACATTGGACTCTTTTTTAGAGACTCTTTGACTGACAGTCCCAAAATCAGCCATGGTGAAGATTTCTGGAGAAGCCCAGTTAAGACTTTTCAGTGGAGAAAGGGGGTGCCACTTCAGCATGAGGCACACTAAGATAAAAGTAACACTGAATGAGCGTGCTGTGTTCAGAGGTGCATTTAGAGTGTGGGGGGTGCACATGTATGCTGGGAGATAAAGGAAAGATGAATATACAAACCTAGACTGAGATGGCACGGCTGGGGAGGTGGCCAAAGCTGTAGGCCTAGTCCCTGCATAGGGACACCAGAGGGTCCAGCATGCTGTACCCAAGGGGCATGGTGAGCCCTGCTTACCCAGGACAGACACCAATGTCCAGGGAGGTTTTGTCAGATGAGCATGATGCCACAATAGCTGGTCAGGTCATAAGCTTGGTCTTAGGCAATCTAATTAGCACTCCCATCCAACTGGCACTGGGAGCGACACAGAGCAAAACGCAATGTGGAAAAATGTCCACTCCTTTCTCCAAGGGAAGCACGCTTTAGATCAAAACTACTGTCTCGGGAGAGAAACTGTATTGGATTGCACCTCCTCAAGGGGACTAAAGGGAAGAGCTCAATAGATGGAGCATGCATGGGCCTTAGCCTAACACACTGGGCATCAGGACACGTTGGATTTCTGATCCCAGGAAGTTAAGACTGGTTCCCAAACCGGGTGAGGCTGGGAAGGCGAGGGCTGACAATTTGGATGTTGCTGGTGGCTGTTGTTCCACCAGGTTTGTGGTAAATAAATCAAACTACCATATATTTATGGTCATCTCCCTGCAAACAACAGGGAGGGGTTTCCTCTGAGGTTTCTGGAAAGCTCTTGTGTGGGCACTCTGTACAGACAGGATGGGTCCCACTCAGCACGGGTCTGGAAGTCAAGACTGAGGATGCGGGGACAGGAGGCCAGGTTGACCGTGGCTGGGGATGGAGCTGGAGAGGGCTTTCCTATGCCGGCTCCCTCCTCCTGCCACACCAAAAGAGGGCAGAGTGGACTTGCCTACCAGTTTGCCCGGACATGGGGCTCAAGGGGAAGGGAAAGGGCTGAAACCTAAAAGCTATCTGCACTAAAACATCCAGAAACAGAGTCAGGCCAGGCACGGTGGCACATACCTGCAATCCCAGCAGCTCGGGAGGCTGAGGCAGGAGGATTGCAAGTTCAAAGCCAACCTTAGCAACAGTGAGGTGCTAAGCAACTCAGTGAGACCCTCAGTGAGAAACAAGAAAGGGGGCTGGGTTGTGGCTCAGTGGTAGAGCGTTTGCCTCGCACCTGCGAAGCCCTGGGTTCAATCCTCAGCATCACATAAAAAAATAAAGAAAAGAATAAAGTTATAAAAAATATATACAGGGCTGGGGATGTGGCTCAGGGGTAGAGTGCCTCTAAATTCAATCCCCAGTACCCGTCCCCCAAAACAATTGAGTCAGACTGTGTTGCAATTCTTAACTAGCCATAAGTTTGCATCTGTGAATTACATTTTGTATTTTTCAAAGAATTTTATAGTTTTTTGTAGTAGATTTGGTTTAAATGAGTTCAATTTGAATGACTAATCCAGGAGACTCAATCAACTTTTCTATAAAAATGTATTTTTATTTGACATTATCTTGCTACAGATCTTTCAGAAACCCAGTTAGATGTCCTAGTCTTCAAAGAATTTCAGAGACACTTTCCAAATCAAGAATCGAACACATTGGGCTTGAGATGCAGCTCGGTGGTAGAGCACTTGCCTAGCATTCACAAGACCCTGTGTCTGCCGATCCCTAGTACTGCAAAAACAATTTTAAAATGAGAATCTAACACCTTATGATCAATTTATAATCATATCAGAAAACCAAATGGTAATATGATTATTTTTTCTGTAGTCAAACAAAGCAGAAGCTGGTTTAGTTATAGAATAATGAAGCATTGATAATCCAAGAGGTGAATCCAGAAGATGTGGTCAGTATTGTTTTTATGCTCTCCCAGAAAGACAGTAGCCACTATCAAAGCCATACAGCAAACATAAATATCAACATGATTTATGATCTAAAAATTGAAGTATACTTGCTTGTCTGTCACCCTGCTGTAGGACGTCAGCTGAATGCGAAAGACTTTCCTTCGGCTTTGCCCACTGCCTCAGGGCCTCACAGTGTCCCCCACACAGCAGGCCTGAGTGAGCCGGCAGACAGACAGGGGATGGCCAGAGACTCTAAAAGAGCTGAGACTCTAACACAAACATTTGGTAGATATTAAAACCCAACCTCTCAACCGTCACCCTCATTGAAGCAAAAGCTCATCCCTTAGAGAGGAAAGAACGTCGTCCCCTTACCTCTCCATGTCACACAAACGTGCCTGGGATCCGCACTATAAGGACCGTGCTGTGCCCCTGGAGCATCAAACGCAAGGCGCTCCTTCCAGAACTGCGGGTGGGGGGGCAGGAGTGATCCAGACCTCGTATGAGCTCCGTATGCACGTCAGTAAGCCCATCTGCAATAGCTAGTTCTAGGTGGAGATAACACAGATAAACTCTTCTCGTGAAAAAGTATCATTTCTATTGGATAAAATGTTCACATTGTTTAAATTCTTCAGGAAAAATACAGATTGTAAAAATCTAACTTTAAAAAAGGAATATCGATCGAGATATGTGCATAGGCATAAAGAATAGAACAAGGTTTCTTCAAGGGCTACTATTAGGGACTAGAGATTTGAGAGGATGGAGGAGGCAAGAATGAGTGCAGAGCTTTTTATTTTTCATAATTTTGAATTGGTTTAATTTTTAACATCAACATGGAATTTTTATAACTTTTAAATTTATGATTACAATATAGCATAATGCTTCACCTGATAGATAATAACAGTTGATAACTTTGAGAATTCACTCACTACAGCCATCCTTACTTGACTGGCCTCACTTCCCATCCTATTATTTAGCCACATGTTTACACTTATATAAACATGTATTTTATATTTATATTTCTATATAAATAAATTTATCTGAACATTTGTATCCATTTTAGAATCCTGTATCTCAGTAGTAACTCCTATCAGCATGATTTCTAAAACAAGCAAAAGCATAAAAAATAAAACAGACAATAACAAGTGTTGGCAAGGAAGTGGAGCATTCGCACTGCTCGTGGGAACGTAAAATGGTGTGACCCCCTTGGAAAACAGGCAGTTCCTCAAAACAGAACTCCCCTGGGATACAGCAACCTGCTTCTGGGTGTCTAACCAGAAGAACTGAAAGCGGGGTCACCAAGAGGTCTCTGCAGCTGTGTCCATAGCATCACCGTGCTCTTCACCACAGCCTAACTGTCCATCACGGATGAGCAGGTAGAGGAAACGTGAGGTGCACCTGCAGTGGAGATTTCAAAAGGAAATTCTACTCCACGTGCAACCTTGAGCACATTATCTAAGTGAAGTGAGCCAGTCACCAAAGGACAAACCTGTGATTCCACTAATAGAAGGTACCTCAAGGGGTCAAATTCGTGGAGACAGAAAGTACAACGGTGGTTTCCGGGGGCTGGGGAGGATGGGAAAGGGCAGATAACCCTGGTTTCCATAGTCCAGGGGAGTGGGAAGTCTGGTGCATGAACACAACCAGCAGGAATCCGACTTCCTCGGTGGAGCCTGGCCTCGTCCTCCAGATGAGGTGACTTTGTGTCGCCCTTCCGTCTTCAGGCTAGAAACTGAGCGTCAAAACGCCTTCAGGTTTTAGGGTTGGTCTGGCTCTGGCTTTCCTTCCGTCCTGCTCTTATTTGCTCACTTATCCAGCCTTCGTTTATCAACCTTCAAGCTGACGTGGACGACGGGCTGGGGATACAGCACACTCGGCTGAGCACTTGCCTCGCAGGTACAGGGCCTGGGTTTGACCCCCAGCGCCAACTGGTGTGGCCTCAGCAGTGTCAATGAGGGAAAGAACCCTGGGACCTGAGGCCAGGGGTGGGGGAGCCCGGGCACAAACGGCCCGTCCCCTGAGCCCGGTGCCCATCCTGGGTTGGTCTCCATCATAATCTGAAATTCCAGGGCCTTGTGATCCGAGAGACTGCCCGGGAATGCTTCTGTACCTCTCGCCAGCGCCGCAGCTTGGGGACTGATTCCCTCTGCCCTGTCCAGTAAGCTGCTCTGTTAATGCTTTGAACTGCTCAGAAACTGGAAACTGGAGTTGATCAGTCTAGAAAAGATCTGGTCGCTTGCTCAGAACTGTCAGAAACGGTAGGATCAAGATGTGCATTCTGGTGGCTTGGCTGCGGTCTCTGTGCTTGTCCCCTACCCCACAGGCTACAGCTCTGTGTGCCCGGTGCTGGTACAGACGGGGCATTCCGCACGCGTGATGCCCTCTGTCTTTACCTTCCCAAGGCTTCCTGAGGAAGTCTCCATCCTTAGACAGACCCCATGCCCCCGTCCCTCTCTTCCACTTCTAGTAAGGATACCTGCATCTCCCAAAACGCCAGCTCCCCAGGGCTGAAGACCTGGCTGGGACCTCCACCGTGTGGCCTTGGCAGGTCACACCACCTCACGTGTACACTGGTCTGGTACTGCTGGCTTGGTCCAACAAGGGACCTGTCAGAGAATCCGCAGAAGGCATCTCACGTTGTCTCCCAGCACGTGAGAGACACACCGCAGCTCGTCAGTCGTCATTATTATTGCTCTCTGCCTTTCTTGGCTGGTCTCTCACCAACAGAAAAACTAGCCCCACTCCAAAGATGGGTGAGATTATAGGTTCTTACCCCTTTTAAGAAAAGTCTCTTCAGAAATCCTTCCCTTCCCTGGCCACGGCACCAGCTGTGATGAGGATATTTTAAAAGGTGTGTATCCTCTGACACCTCAATGTCCTAGCCACCGAGGTTTATGGAGAGTGGCCAGCTCCACTGGGGTCAGCTTACACTGTTTCTGTGCATCCGGGCTCCCCGGGTCCATGCGGTCCTCGGGCTGCTGTGAGCTTGGCTGCTAGCACTCGGCCACCACCTTCTCTGGCAATGGTCATCAGCTGGATGTGGAAAAAAGGGAACTTTGCGCCCTGCTGGTGGGAGTGCAGATTGGCATAACCATCGTGAAACACAGTGTGAGGCTCCTCAAAATGTTAGAAACAGAACTGGCATATGATTCAGCATTGCCACTCCTGGGTACACATCTAAAGGAAATGACATCGGTACGTCATGGAGACATCTGCACTCCCGCGTTCACTGAAACACAACAGCCAAGATGTGGAATCAGCCCGGGGGTCCAACAGCAGATGAACGCAGTAAATATGCCCAGTGGAGTATTATTCAGCCATAAAAAGGACAGAAATCCTCTCACTTGCAACCCTGTGAATGAGCCTGAAGGACATAACACTAGTGAAATACTTCAGGCACTGAAAGACAGGTACCACGTGATCTCACATCCATGAATTCCTGGAAGCAGAGGGTATGAGGGTGGTTACCTGGGGAGTGATTTTACCTTCTTTTACCTTCACAAGGCTTCCTGAGGAAGTCTCCATCCTTAGACAGACCCCATGCTACCTGCCCCTCTCTCCCACTTCTAGTAAGGACATCTGCGTTTCCCAAAACGCCAGCTCCCCAGGGCTGAAGACCTGCCTGTGGCCACCATTACGGATGTGTGCCCAGTACACTCTGAAGGTCCAGCCCAATCTCAAGTCTGTGGCTTAGACCCACCTTCCCCCTGAAGCAAAACTCTGCCATCTTCCCAAGCTGGCATTCCCTCCAGGTGGAACAAAAGTTATGAGTCACGGAGAAAGGGGTCCAAGACGAGGCTCTGGCTTCCAAATCTAAACCTCAGAAAAGGAGAAGCACAATGTGTCCCTTGCCAAAATCATATACCAGCCCTGAAAAATCTTGATTTTACAATATTTAAAGTATGACCTATCAAAATAACTAAATTGGACTGAGTATATTGCAGCTGTGATGAATTTCACAACAACTTAATATAATTTTAAATAATTCACATTTTAAGCTGTCGGTAAGCTCTGGGATGCATGAGCCTTTCTATAACGAATACACATTTCAAAAAGTCATGTTGTACACAACAGGTATATACAAATCACATTTGTCAATTTAAGAAATTAATCAATTAAGGAAAAAAAAGAATTGTCCTCGGCCAAAGAGAGCCTCCACCAAGCCAAGAGGCTGATGCACTGTACCAATAATGCACCTATTTATGTGTAAATGTTTCTTTCCTCCAAGAAGGCTCCAGAAGGATTTAACTCAGAAAGACTTGAACTGATTTAATTCAACTATTTTGGGTGCCTCATTTTTCAGCAAATTGACCACTTTCTTTATAAGTCACTCATGAGAATTAAAAGATATCAAGCCATGATGATGCTTATTAGAGTCATAATCCTATCTCAGGCAAATTCTCCTGGAGGTTAATATAGAAGACGTATTTTTTTTCTCTAAAAATACCACTAAATACTTGGATTTTCAGTTGCTGAACCAAAAAAATATTAGAGCCCCATCTGGTGGATCTGTTGCTTCTTCAGTTGACAAAATGAAAATTCACCAAGTCGTTCATGAGCTTTTGGATTATGGCAGTCCACGCTACATTTGGGTGTCTGTTTCATCCTTCCTGAGCGGCTGTATTTCTCCCTCCAGCATCTGCCCACCACCCTCTCTTCCCTGGGGGAAACAGCCTTCATCCAGAGAGTAATTAACAGAGTTCTGCTTAATGTAGAGGAAATAGCAACTCCGAAGAGCATGTTGGCTGGGTGTGGTGGCACAGACCTGTCGTCCCAGCAACATGGGCGACTGAGACAGGAGGATTGCAAGCTCAAAGCCAGCGTCAGCAATTGAGCAAGGCCGTTAGCAACTCAGTGAGACCCTGTCTCTACATAAAAAAATAAAAAGGGCTGGGGATGTAGCTCAGTGGGTAAGCACCCCTAGGTTCAATCCCTGGCACCAAAAAAAAAAAAAATGTTAACCAAGTAGATGAATTATATCCCAATGTAAATTATTCTATGTGATATGCATATTATAAGTTTTTTAATTTGATAAAATTCACTTACACTCTACAAGTATACACAAGCTATACTAGTCGAGTTTCAGGAATAGGGTCCTGACGGCTTCATACTCTCAACCAGAAGGTGGTGGCAGTTGGTTAAGGGGCTGGGAGAGAGAGAAAGAGAAATGCTGCTTTGGGAGAAGTAAAAGCCAGTCTCCCATGAGACGTGCTCCCTGTATATTCTGGGGACATAGAAAAATCAACTCCGGAATTGAAATGTGTGAAACCACTCAATGTGGGTGAGATCAGCCGCCTGGACATCTCCTCCGTAAGTGGCTGGCTCCACACACCCATCCTAAACGTGCTCCTGGAGAGACCGGAGTGCCCTCTAAAATCCCCCAGGGCGCGGATCTAAAATGGAGGGAACAAGGTAAATGGTGGTTACTCATCATGGAGTAATGTGGGAGTGACCCAAGCTTGGGGTCTCCAGTGAGAAATCGTGGAAAGGGGAGCTGCTGACCACGTGACCCCCGTCCAGCCCCTGCATCTGTATTTCTTCTCGTTGACGCCAGAGTCACCCAGTGTAGCACCTGCTCCTCTGAAATGTTTGGGCCCCCTCCTTCCTTGTAGCTTGAGATGGCAAAATAACAGCTCAGCAGAGACGTGCAGGCTGAGACCCCCGGGAGGGCTTCCAGGATGGGATGGTGAAGGCTCTCGGTGGCCTCTGTCCTGCTTCTTTCCTGGTGACACACTGCCTAAAGGGACCACCCAGCAGCCACCAAAATGAAAGCCAAACACAGGGTGTCTCTGAGCAGACAAAGGACTCTGTTTTCTTTTTCAATATTTATTTTTTTAGCTATAGGTGGACCCAATATATTTATTTTTATGTGGTGCCGAGGCTTGAACCCAGTGCCTCACGCATGGTAGGCAAGCGCTCTACCTCTGGGCCACAAGCCCAGCCCAAGGATTCTGATTTCTTGATGGAGCCTTTGAGGCTGGTTCCAGACTTTTGTTATAAGAGAAAAATAAATCTCTCACTTATTCAAGACACTGGGTTTACTAACAGCTGAAGGTAACCTGATTGTATCTGATCTTGCATCCACCCAGCACTGTAACAGGGATAAACCAACAGACCATGCTGCCAAAAAAGGAAAAAGAAAGAAAGGCTTCAAAACCGTTCCTAGGAACATAATAGTGTAAAGACTACCATCTTTATTTTGAAATCACCAACAACCTAGTGAAGAAGACAGACTAGATAGAGATTATTTCAATACGTGTTTAAGTGCCGTGAAAAGGAAACCAAATTTCATGAAGACCAACAAGAAAGTCAAGAGATATTGAAGGAAACGCCACAGGAACACCCAAAGCCCCACTGTGGATAACTTAAGGACTGGGTGGTCAGAAATGGTCAGAAGATTGCCCCATGCAGAGGCGATCTGATTGAAAACTACAAAATGTGCCCCTGGATTTGACAGCCAACATATTCTGTGGTTTGATTTCAATGGTGAGGTGGAGGGCGGATGCCAAATTGCAGAGACTGGGGGAGGCCATGGACAGGACATGCACACCTTCTCTAGGAGCCAACCAGACAGCTAGAGTGGGGATCCGGGTTTCCTACTGAGGTGCCTGCAGGGTGGGGAGAGAGGCAGCAGCAGAGCCAAGTTCAGCTTACATGACGTCAGGCAAGTCCAAGGAACGGACCTCACCTGGGAGTGTCCACCATGCCGCATTCTGACTCCCTGTTAACTAATTCAGTTCCACGCACCACCCTGGGAGACCCATGTTTGCAAATGTCTATCTGAAACTATTTTAAAAAATGGATTTTTTTTTTTTAAGTTTTGACAGAGTCCACGGAATCTTGGAAATCTCTAATTCCAACTTTTCACTTTACCTATGTCAAAGCCCTGTTTCGAAGAAGTACATCGTTCTGACCAAAGCTATGCGAACAGTGAATAGCAGGGATCTTCGATGTGGGCAGCTGGGGAGTGGAACATGTGACGCGGCAAAGAGGACACGTGGAGAAACAGCACATTGAAGGGTGGTCCCGAGTAAGAGGACTTTATTCCTACAGGCCCCAGAAGAAGGGACCAGCATTCCAGCCACTCCGCTCTCAATCACCTATGAAATCAACTCACGTCGTTCTCCTTCCCACGACTCAGGATAAGTAAAAAAGTAATGCGACCTGTTTTCCAGTGAGCTGTCACCAGCTTTCCCCGTGATGCACGCGGGGCAGGGCTTCTGGTCATCGTGCCTCTTCAGGGTCCCGTTCTCCTTTAGGAAAGTTGGAGATTTATTTTCTACTCACTGTCCCCAAAGGCCTGTTAAATGAAGGATTTCATCTTGGTGTGATCTTGTCACCTCTCGTCACCTTTCTGTAATCTCCACTGACTACTATTTTCCTAGCAAACTTTTGAATAATAGAAGCTGTGCTACTGGTTGATTTATTGTTCCTCTGCTGATGTCCACTTTTCCCTGCCCAGCTCAGAGACACTGGAACTGGGCCTTGTCATTTCCCTTTTGGCAGTTAGCCTAATAGTCGTTTCGTTCTCAGGGGGGACAGGGGCCAGGCTGCAAGGCCAAACAAGGAAGAAGGGACTCTTCTTCTTTTCTTCCCAAGCACCCTGCAGAGGTCCTGTAGCATGTAGCCTCGGGTCCGCACAGGCCAGACCAGCCTGGGCTGCCCTTGCAGCACGTTCTCTGCCACTTGGAGACACACGTTCCTGGGTACCAGCTTCGGCCTGCCCCATCCACCCCTGGCAGGATGCACATTCTGTGGCTCCCCTACTGTCTCCAAGAGGTCTCCTACAGGCCCTTCTAAGTTGCAAAGCTCTTTTCCTGCTCACCTTCCCTCAGTCATAGATGCAGGAGCTTGGTTTTCTGCCTCCCAAGACAGACACCATCTTACCCCTATTGACAGCTAACTGCCTTTTACTAATTAAAGATCCTTTATATTAATTTTTGCCTGCTTAAATTAATGGCATGGTGGCCATCCCCCGAACCTGGAAATTTTTCAAATGACTATGGGTTCAAAATCGTCTATCTGTCCTACCCGCTCCCTCTATATAAAATTAAGGGCAATCTCTATTCATTCGTATTTCCGGAGCCTTTGAAACACTTTACTTTTCATTCCTGCTCCGACCCAGAACCACATCTCTTTGCAGCTAGATGTGTCTGTCCCTCAGCGCACACTGAGTCTGACACAGCTTTGTAAAATTAATCTTTCATCCTATCTGTCGCTCCAGCGGCATCTGTTGCCTACCACGGGGGGCAGAAGTCCAAGCCCTCCTGCCGCTGCGGGCTGCTCTCAGTCACGGAGGAAAACGCGATGCAGTCGATGACTGGATGGGGCGAGAGAAGGGATGGCAAGATCAGCTTTGGTGAGGGGCACCATTCCCACAGGCCAGGACACCTTCCAGCAGCCAGCCCAGGGCCACTGACCTGCACACCCCGTCTCCTGCTGCTGCAGAAGGACCCTCCTCCAGGGGACAGCTAGAGCCGTGGGCCATACAGGTGCCATGTGATGGACCCACACTGAGGCAGAACAGGAGCACCGACTGAGTCTGAAACGGCAGTACACCCCCACACAGGTGACAAGCCCCACACAGGTGACAAGCCCCACACAGGTGACAAGCCCCACACAGGTGACAAGCCCCACACAGGCTGGGAGAACGCTGGATCTCCTGGTAAGGATGTGCTCCAGGCCCAAGGCCCGTTCCTAAGCAGGAGAGTGCAATTCAGAAGACTGAGTGCGCATGACTACCCTTCCCAGCCCTGCCACAGCCCACTCACAGCTCGTCAATGACATCTTGAACCAAAGAAGTCAACTCTTTAGCCAGCTGTGCTGGACAGAACAATGCCCCCCAAGGCTATATGTACCTGTGTGCATGGTGTGTGTATATAATGTAATAAGGTGCATTTCCTATCCACATGGATTTCTGCATGAATCCATTTACGTTAGCAAGGAGGGATTGGCCAGTCCCACCCTGTGGGCAGGCCATCAGTCTGGACTCTCGGGCAGGAATGGACACTGAGTCCTGAGCAGAACTTCTTCTGCTGGGAAACCTCAGTGATTGCTTCAGGCCTTTCACCTGATGAGGTGAGGTCTTCCCCAATACATTGAGAATACACTCCTTGACTTAAAGTCGGTTGGGTGTGGATATTAACCTTCGTGGCAACCCTTAGAGTTTCCATGAACACCTGGACACGATAGCCCACCAAGTGGACACATACTACTGACCATCACACGGGGCAAGGAGGCTTTCCGGTTTCAAGGGAATTGAGGCTACTGATCAGCTGACCTTAAATGTAAGGAAATGACTCTAGATTATCTGGGTGGGTCATTACAGTCTATGCAAGAAGGAAGCAGAGGACCGGGTGTAGAGGTAATGGCGTGGGGAAAACGCTGAGAGCCCACGCTGGCTTTGCCGTGGAGGGCATGTGAGCCAGGACATCCCGGCAGCCTCCGGGACCTGAAGAGGCCACAAAGTGGATTCTCCCCCAGCGGCTGCAGAAACGCACACAGCCTGCCACCACCCTGCTCTAGCCCAGGGAGACCCATTTTGGACTTCTGACCCCCAGAACTGTAAGGCAACAAATGTGTTGTTTTAAGGTACTAAGTTGTTACAGCAGCTATAGAAAACTAATCCACTGGACGATAAAGATCTGGGGTAATCTAGTGCCAATTTACCTCTCAAATATCATTTCCCACCTTTCAAGACCACTCCCACTGATGGCACGGTCTACTCACAAAGCCATGGATATAAATGACCTTGCATAAGTCCCTCCGATTCCAGGCTCTCCATCAACCTATCATTTTTTTTTAATTTTTAATATTTATTTTTTAGTATTGGCGGACACAACATCTTTGTATGTGGTGCTGAGGATCGAACCCGGGCTGCACACATGCCAGACGAGCGCGCTACCGCTTGAGCCACATCCCCAGCCCTCAACTTATCATTCAAAGTCAAATTCTTCAGTATCCAAAAAGCCAAACCAGAACATCCCAGTTCATAGGCATTTTTGGTTTGAACTCATAGTACTTGGTCATTACCATATGACACATCTTTCCCTCTATAATTTGGCTTTGTTATTTAACTCATGTAGTTTCTTCATTTTCCTAACAATATATCTTTTCTGCTTATGAGTATAAAATCCACCAAAGCTAGTATTTTATGTTAAATTTCTTTTTTTTTTTCTTTTGAAGGAGGGTTACACTGGGAACTGAACCCAGGGGTGCTTTACCACTGAGCTACATCCCCAGTCCTTTTTTTCTCTGTAATTTTAAGACAGGATCTTGCTTAGTTGTTGAGGCTGGCTTCAAACTTGCAATCCTCCTGTCTCAGCCTTCCAAGTCACATAAGCATGTACCACATACCCAGCTATGTTATACTTCTTTGTATCTCCAGCAACTAGCAAAACAAGTCATACATATTTCACATATCTATGAGTAGGATTAATGTTGAAGAGTTAAGTATAATAAGATAGTAAACATTTACTGTGTTGTCCTATACTTAAGAATAATGAGGGTAAAATTCATATATATATATATATATATATATATATATATATATATATATTCCATGATGTATAGTAATTAAAACAGGATGAAATTGGTTTAGTTTAATTGAATAATTAAGCAGCATTAAGAGCTTAAAAAAGCTTTAAATTATAACTGGGGTCTTGCTATATGAAAATGTGGCATAGAGCACCCTTATTGAATAGATGCAGAAGTTATTTACCCTTCAAATACAATGATAAAATTGACCATATATTTAGGGAAAGTTAGATTCCTACCTCTTTGCTATCTGCCCGCAATTTGATTCCATATGGAGTATATTTAAACATTTTAAATTTTTTATTTGTTTGGCAATGGTGAGCTAGATTGTTCAAATTCTACAGAATGTAGCTAAAAATGCTGGATAAAATATTTGAAAACTTCTAACAGCATCAAAGAGCAGCAGATAGAAAGGAATTGCTGAGCTAAAGGCCCATGAAAATTGCAAACCCTCAGGCAGGGGATGTGGCTCAAGCAGTGGCACACTCGCCTGGCATGTGCAGGGTGCTGAGTTTGATCCTCAGCACCATATACAAATAAAATAAAGATGTTATGTCCACCGAAAACTGAAATAAATAAATGAATAAATATAAAAAATTGCAAACCCAGAAAGACACACCTGGACAGAGTCACTTTTGCCCTAAAAATAGTTGCCAGTACAGACAAACTTGAACTTTCGTTGGGGGTGCATGGAAAGAGGAACTATTTAAAGGAATAGAGGATGATGAATTTCCAGAACTGAGCTAAGATAGCCAACCACAGATTTCAGAAGTCTAAGGAATCCCAAGTTAAGTAAATAAAAAGAAAACCAAACCTAGATATATCATTGGGAAACTCCAGAAACCCAACAAAGAGAGAAATCTGAACAACTGGAGAGAAAAACAAAGGCAGATGGCTTGCAAAGAAACCATCATGAGATGGACCCCTGACTTCTCTATGGCAACCATGAAAGGAAGAGGCGTGGTGTCTCAGGTTATTTAATAGATTTCTGCCTCCAGCCCTTATCCCTAAGAAGGAGGGTAAGAGACGCAGCTCCTGTGTGTTCCCAGGCACCTGGTCCTAACGCTGTCTTAGTGTTCCCTTTCATCAGTTTCACTGAGTCCTTCCAGCAGCGGCCATGGGGCAAACACTGCCCTGACTCACATCAGATCTACTCCAAGGCAAAGTGTTTACATTTCCCCTCAGGAACGGGACTCTCACTTATGAGGGTGGCACCTCTTCTTGCTGCCCCTATGTGTTAGACGTCGTGATCAGTTCTTGATGTTCACGATCAAGTTCAATATTCATAAGGTCTCTGTGAAAACAGTGCTTTTATCTCCAGGTAATGGACTGAAAACTATGAGCCTGGGAGAAATTCAACACATTTTCTCCATGGTTTCACAGCAAAGGAAGTGGGTCTCTGACCTCAAATCCTGTGCATTTTTCATCTCTTATGCTATATCCCCAAAAAGCTCACAATTCAAAGAGTAACACAGATTATGTGTGAGGACCAAAGGCTGGTCTACTTTGATCATTTAATTCTGACAATTCTGCATACTTCATGAAACACACATACAAAAGCATCAGGAAGTACTTTTCCTGAATTAAAAAACAATTATTCTCAATCTCGAATGTTTGTACCCAGAGAATAATAAATGTTCCCCTATTCAAGTGTCTAATTTAATAATAGAACATTTAGTATTGCATATTTGCCTTAATAGGCCACTTGCTGAGGATTATTTCCAGATGCAGTTTTCTGGATAAAAGGATGTATCTGTCTAAATACCGTGGAATAGCTTTTTTAAAAATGTATTTAATAACAAGCATGTTTTAGTAGGTAATAATTCTCACTAGTACAGGCTGAAGTTTGCCGTTGGTTTTATGTGGTCAAAGATGGTTACTATATCTTACTGTCAAGTGGGAGAATTTGTGATAAAGCATGAGATTTCTAAATTTTTATAACGCCCATTTCAAATCCTTCCTTTTGGGAGGAGAAGAGTTTAGACTTCCCACTGTTCAAGTACCTCCTGATCTACTGCTATTTAACAAACCATTTGGAAGCAGGTGGGAAGAAGGCTAGACCCAGAGACTTCAACGTGACTAAATGACTCCCTAGATCTGTGCTGCCAGCACGGCAGCCACGTGGGGACACAGAGCTCTGGAAACGTTGCTGGTCCTGGTCGGGGTGAGTTCTGAGTCTAAAAGATACACCAGGTTGAAAAGTATGAAAAAGGAAATCTGAAATATCTTGGTAATTAATTTATTATGATTATCTGTGGAAATGATCGATTTTAGACACGTGGAGTTATCCAAAAACATGTGATTGATTTCACCTGGATCGTCAGGGGCACGCAACCACTGAGCCACGTCCCCAGCCCTATTTTGTATTTTATTTAGAGACAGGGTCTCGCTGAGTTACTAAGAGTCTCATTAAGTTGCTGAGGCTGGCTTTGAACTTGCCACCCTCTTGCCTCAGCCTCCCGAGCCGCTGGGATTACAGGGGTGCGCCACCTTGTCCGGATCTTCTCACCTTTTTCTAATGTAGCTACCAGGAAACTTTTCGTTACCATGTAGATGGGTTCTGGGACTCACACTGTGTTTCGCCTGAACCAGGCCATCTCTATGGAAAAGCAGCATCTCCCACCGGGGACACTGCTCCCGCCTACGACATCCCTGTGGTCTACTTACAATGGAGCAGCTAACGCAAACCCTATAAAAGCATAAGATCAGGTCACTTCTCTCTCCGCACCCACCAGGGGCTCCCACCCGAGTCACAGGAAGAGCCCGCATCCCTCTAATGGCCTTGTCCAGCTCCACGCCATCAACCCTCTGACATGGCTTCCCCCCTCTCTCCCCCTCACTCCCTTGACCCAACTCCACAGGCCACCTCACTGTTCTTAAAGCCCCTGATGCCCTCGCACTCTGTTCTGTCCACCTGAAACTCCCCTGCCCTGGTTAGCCTCAGGGCTGACTCCTTCCCTTCGCTCAGACAGTTCAAAACCCACTTTCCCAGTAAGACTTAACTATCCTTCATTGAAAGTGTAACACCCCCCCCATCCCCACACCCTCTTATTCTGCCTTAACTTTTTATTTTTTCTATAGCCTTTGACACCTTTAAATCGACCTCATAATTCAGTTCTCATATGGAGTCTGCTTTTCATTGTCCGTCTTTCCCCACTAGAATGGAAGGACAACGGATCAGGAAGATTTCTGTTTGCTTTACTGATGTGATCCGAGCACCAGGAACATCACCAGTACGTAGTAAGTCCTTGGATAGTAACTGTTGAACAGACGGGGGGGCGGGGGGGAGGCCATTATTGTGTAGTACAACTGCTCTGCACTTCCAGAAGATCCTCAGCAGTAAAGGCGGGAGAATTTTTCCACATAGTGGGGGGGACTGAGGAACCAGGCACCAGGCAGAGCTGAAGGATTCTTTGCCTCTTACAATAATCTCTCTAACCCCCTGAAGACTGTGAAAATCTTAAATGCAAAAAAAGTATCTTATTCACATAGGTATCTCTCACCAAGAATAAACCCAATGGTAAATTGAATATTAATCCCACTTCTTCGCTGTCCTGTACTGAACTTAAACCACACCCCTGTCATGTTGGGGCAGGGAGAAGCTATTTATTTTCACATCCACGGATTTGGGCCTTGAACACGTGAGCTGATTCGGACAATGTGACGTTAGCACACCCGACACAAGCAGAGGCTTACAATGTCCTTACACAGATTGGCTTGGCCCTCTCGGGCTTGTAAACTCCTTTGTGAGAAGACAGACCCCCGGGAATCGCAGATGGCCCAGCCTGGACCTCAGGGAGTCACCTGGAGCAGGCCTCAATTCAACCCACAGGGCCAGAGTAAGAAATAACAGGGTTTTGTTGTATGCCATTGAGAGGCTGTGCTTCTTTCTTGTGTAGCAAAAGCTGACTAGTACAAAAAATGATACATAGTTACACTTTAAAAAAAATGAATTATAGATCTAACAGAGAGAAGTTACATGAGTTGTCTGCCCTCCCCCAGCTGATGCCTGAGCCCTGACCCCTGCCTTGTTGGATTTATTGTTACCTGTATGTGTTGCTCCTGACACCTGACCTACTGATCTGTTTTCTACTCTTTGTTTTGTGCCCAATGAAAATATACCATGGGGCTGGGGATATAGCTCAATTGATAGACTGTTTGTCTCCCATGCACAAGGCCCTGGGTTCAATCCCCAGCACTGCACAAAAGAAAAAAAAGAAAGAAAGAAAAGAAAATATACCACTGACCTCTATACTGGCCTCTGTCTAAGCAATCTGGTCTTGCAGTCCCACATCACCTTGGCCACTGCCTTCCTGTACTAAGCCACATTGGGCTGGATACACTTGTCAAGTTTGTCTGACTAGCCTGGCTTGACCTCCTGCCAGGTCTGTGCTCTACCACAGCACACTGCCCAGACCCTGGAGAGAGCAGGTCTATTCAGGGAGGTCAAAAGCACACAGACAAGTAAAAAGAACTAGGATCTTGGGTATCAGAGTTAAGAGAAAGAGAAATAGTTTGGGGAAATATTCATAACGTACAGAAAACCAGCCAGACATTATAATCAATTACCCAGAAAAACCAGCTCCAAACAAGAACAGCATTTTTCCCAAGCAGAGGGCAGAATTCATTTCACATTTTATTCTCTCCTTGAGCACTCCAAGCAGGTCTTGTCTAATGCCTTGAGAAATCACGAAACCTGCCAGGCATGATGGTGCACACCTATAATGCCAGCAGCTCGGGAGGCTGAGGCAGGAGGATCCCAAGTTTTGGCAACTTAGCAAGGCCCTAAGCAACTCAGTGAGACTCTGCCTCTAAATAAAATATGAAAAAGGTCTGGGGATGTGGCTCAGTGGTTAAGCGCCTCTGGGATCAATCCCCAGTACCAAAAAAAAAAAAAAAAATTTTAAAAATTTAAAAAAAATCACCAAACTTACTCCAAAGCCCATTAGATGCAGAAGCTGATGGACAAGTGAGGTCACACCATAAGATGAAAAACTGTCACTTCAGAAATGATCACCACTGAACCATCACATGGCACCCCATAAAAATGGGCCATTTATGTGTCAAGGTAAATTTTTTTATTTAAAAATTTAAAAATATGGAGTCCCCATGCTGCTACTGTGGGACTCTCTGCAGGTCCAACTTACTGTCAGCACTGCCGCCGTGCAAACGCTCAGGCACTGCTCTGGCTTCTAGAGCTGAAATCTCCCTGAGTGTGAAGTTTGTACAACTGCTTCCTTTGGATTCCTTTTGTAAGTGCTGATCATTTGGCTCCAAAAATGCAAAGCTCTCAGAAACCATTATCAACCCATCAGGGCTGGGTCCCCTCTTCCTGGTGGTCGACTCTTCTCCATCATCCTTGCCAGTGAAGTCACCTCCCTGTGTGGGTGAACTGCATCAATGCATGTTCAGGGAAGGCCAATCTTCTAGTTAATGACCAAAAAAAAAAAATCTAAATTACTGGTTGTATTTTATCTTATTTCTTCCTTCTATAAAATTAATCTGTGGGCATCTCCCACATGTTTGGGATCATTTTTTAAACTTTTGATTCAACAGGAAGCCTATTCACAAAACGGACACAACACGGGATCCAGAGCTCAGAATGAAGCCAGATTTACAGATAGGTAGCAGTGTAATTAGGTCAATCAGGTCTAATATCCAGTAAGATGAAGAAAATGAGACCATTATGGAGAATGGAGTCCAGGAAACAGAACCGCACCTGGGGAAACTGAAATGTTAATGTCCCCAAGCCCCGGAACCCATCCTAAAGAACTGGTTAATGAAGCAGCTCCCTGCAAACAGGGGGTGCTGATCGAACCACCCCAGGCCCTTCCTGCCCAGATCACTCCTCCAGCCCACCTGTCCCCACCTCTGGCCTTCCCACCTGCATTCTATCACTGCAGGACAGAGGGAACAAAGGACAGGAGTGTGGGAGGAAGAAAAGAAGACCCTAGCTATAAAAAGGGAAGACCTCGCCCTTCCCCGGATTCCACCTTTCAGGTGCCCTTCTTCCTCCGGGAGGAAGTCTTTTCTGCTGTCCTTTAATAAAGCTTCCACTCTCCACTCTCCACTCGCCTCTGCGTGCTTCTGACTTGTCACCGGTAAACTGCAGTAAAAAGACCCCAGACATTGCCAGAAACCCAAAAGCCCCTCAAGCACCTATTAGTCCTCTCCCTACCCAAAGTTATCCCAGCTCCTGACTTCCAACACCAGAGATTGGTTTTGACCATTTTGAACTTCTCATGGATGGAGTCCTAAAGTATATATATACACGTTTACGTCCACCTTCTCCCATTCAGGCACATTTCACACTGTTTCCAGGTATTTGCACTATGCATTTATGGTTCAGTCATAGCACTCCGCTGACTGAAGACACCACGTTTGGTTCATCCTCTCTGTGATTGATGGACACTAAGGTTGCTGCCCATCCAAACGATGCGCTGAGAACACAACACTCTCCTACCTGTCGTTTAATGAGCATGTGCATGTATTTTGGTTGGGATTGTATGTAGCAAGGATCGTTTTTAATTTAGAAACTCTTCCTATAATTCTGAGTACCTTGAAGTGGCGGATTACATTCTAGGTTCCAGATCCAAACTTTCAGAAAAAGCCTCTTTACCATCTTCCCTTATTTGAAAAATAAACAGATTCATGTGGAAGAAAGAGTCACCAGGAGTGAAGATTCTACTGCTCTTCACTCCACTAAAGCTGGGGAGTCAGGGCTGGAAAGAAAAACAGCCTCATTCAAAGCCACCCTGGAGGAAGGTGGAGAGAGTTTTCTGTCTCCAATCTCCATCTTTGGGGGCATAAACGGCTTTTATAAGAGAAGAGGGGCACAGTGGGTACATATCTTCATATTTAACTGCCCACGGGGAACAGGCCACTTGCCTGTTTTTCAACACTTCCTGTTGAAAAGCAGTTCCTCAATCTACACTGAGACAGAGAAAGTAACAACTGGGAAATTGGGAAGAAAGATATTTGGGGGCTTTTAATTTCAAGGGGGCTTAGTTACAAAAGGATTGAAACATTGAGATGGATCCAAATATTAACAGCACAGGACACACAGCAGGAAAGAATATCAGCATTTAAGTGACTTGTGCTTTTATCTTAAGGGGAGGGTGTTAGAAATTTTAATGTTCCTTATATACTTTAGTCACTGTAGAAAATAAATTCTGTCAGCCAGAACCCAAGGGCCAAGCAGATTTTGCCTTGGTCTATCCCAAGTTGACTTTCCAGAGGGCTAGTGGACAGAAGGTAATATTAGAAGAACATGAAAATAGGATCCTACCAATTGTCAGTGACCCATCTCAGCCTCTCCTCACCAGAACACAGAAGCAGGGCACAGAGCATCATGGGAGGTGGGGAACAATAGCAGCAGACACTAAAACAGTCTTTGTTGGGCTGGGGCTGGGGCGCAGTGGTAGAGCACTTGCCTAGCATGTGTGAGGCACTGGGTTCGACTCCCAGCACTGCATATAAATAAATGAACAAAATAAAGGTTTATTTATATGGTTTTTATTTATATATCATATAAATAAATGAACAAAATAAAGGTTTATCAACATCTAAAAAAATATTCTTTGTTGGAAAAAAAATAGTCTTTGCTGAAAATGTAAAACAGCACAGCCTCTTTGAATCATCCTTTGGCAGTTTCTTACAAGGCTGACATCCTCTTACATACCATCCAAAAATCATGCTCCTCGATATTTACCCAATGGGGTTGAAAACGTATATACACACAAAAACCTGCACATTTGTTTGCAGCAGCATATTCATAACTGCCCAAACTTGGAAGCCACCAAGATGCCCTTCATTAGGGGAATGGATGAGCAAACATGGTGCATCTAAACCATGGACTCTTTATCTAAAGAGAAAAGAGCTCTTGAGCACCGTGAGATGCCACTTCACTCCCTTTAGGACAGCTGCTATGAAAGAAAGAGGGAGGAAGAAAAGGAGAAAGAGAGAGAGAGAGGGAGGAAGGGAGGGAGGGAGAGAGGGAGGAAAAAAAATAACAAGTACTGGCAAGAAATTGGAGAAATGGGAACCCTGTGCACTGTTGCCGGGAGTGTAAAATGGTGCAGAAGCTGTGGAAAGTCCTGTGGAGGTTCAGTTGCCCTTGGGACCACATAAGGTGTCACAAGAGTGACCCCCCACAAAACTCACACTCAAATAGTCCTTTGTGCTGGAATGAAGTCAATGACCTGGGAGGGAGACAGGGCCCTGGGCCCCTCCTACCTCTGAGGTCTCCGAGCACCAGGAATACCACCAAGAAGAGCAGCTCCGCTGTTTCCTGCAAGGTCTCAGCCATTCCAAGTCCTACAGCCATTACTCCAACGGGGCAATGGACTATACGTGAACTAGCTCCCTTAGGAAACTGCCCTGTTCCTCCAGAGTTTTCCAGAGCTGGGTCTCCCAAATGCCACTCCATGGCAGAGCTCTCCAAATCCCACAAGAAAAAAAAAAAGTGAGAAAAATAAAGATGAGCTTTTTCAAACTCAGCAAGTTTCAAACCTTGCCTTTTAGATTATATCCTCCCTCCACGGGGGACTTAGAGTTAATTTTTAAACGAAATGATAATGACAGAAAATGAAAGTTCATGGATGTCCAAATAGAAAGTTAGCCGTCCTGTATTGATACCAAAAATAGTGTAAAATTTTCCTAAGCCATAAAAATTTCAAAAATCTGGGATTCATGGTGCTAGATGAGTATATAGATGAGCTCTACTCTTCCAAGAATCTAAAGTACATATAAGAAAAGATCAGCTGCTTGAAATCATCACCTAATCCAGAAAACTGCACACAACCCAGAGGCCCACCCAATCTCCTGCGACAGCTGCCTACCCACAGACTCTCTGTGCTTCCTCTCCTCTTCCTCAGCTTGATGACTAAAACCAGGCAACAGAAGGGAGGAGGTGGAGATAATGACTAAGTCAGTCATCTAGATTGGAGAGTCAGATCCCTGAAAACACGGGTTTTTTAAAACCCACCCCACAGTTGATCCTGTGCCCAGCCAGGCCCTAACACACCAGGCCTGAGGCCCAAATGGAATCTTCTGCTTAACGGACCAGGTGTCAGGAGTCAAGCACAGCATCCCACAGGCCTCCGTATGACTCTAAAGATCATGGCTTGTCCGGGATTCACACGTCCCTTCAGAGCTTAAAGGACAAGTGTGAACTGAGAGCATTTTCCAGAAAAACCATCCCCCAGAGCCTCTACTGGAAGACAAGATTCCTTTGCTTTGGAAGATTCTTCCATGGGCTATTTTTTTAATTAAATAAGTGGGATAACTACATTATTAGACACTAAGTCAAGAGTTATTATAAAAATCGACATCAAGGAATATTGGCTTGTGTAAGATGAAATGTCTTCATCCACGTCCATTCTCAAATTAGGCTTATTTCTCTCTGGCTTTGCAGAAATGGTTCCTCCAGTGAACTTGAATCACTTTCCTGGGACCCTTCAAAACAAAAGGGAGGCTGCTATTCATTAGTACATAGAGCCATTTGAGAGACAGAGATGTCAACTCCTCAATGACCAGCAGGCCAGCTAGGAAAACTATCCCAGTAGCCGCTCGCTCCAGCACCTTTCCTGCAATCAAGCCATATATGCACCACCCTTCAGCTTCTCAGATCATACAAGTCCTGCATTTGATCAAATGATGCAACTTACTAGCAGAGGCTCTTAGACTGGGCTCCACGGGGAAGGGACCATTTTGAGGGGAAGAAGGTGTGGGTTCAGGTGGAGGCATTGGAATGGCTGAAACTCCACCCTTTGTTCAACCAGAGTGAATTCACTGTTTTATTTTTCTTCCATGTAAAAGTTCAAGAACAAACACATCCCTTTGGACCAAAAGTCTGCACATCCCTCATAAATGTGAACATGTTTTGCAAACTATAAGGCATCATGCATGTATCTGTATGTATATTTTTCTATACACACAGAGGGGGAAGTATGCTGGTTATTGGAATAGGCAAACCAACACTCTTGAATGCCCATTTTACAGGTGAGGAAAATGGGGTAAATTCACGTGGTCACAATATTTGAGAATGACTAATTCCAGGCCGCACCGTTTCTTCTTTGCCAGGCTCCCTACCTTCAGCCTTTGCATGTGGCTGCAGGAGTGCCACCATCCTAGTTCTAAAGCATCCTGTGGATCCCAGCAGAAGAGATTGGCAAGGTTAGCTTCTACTGCTGTTAATAGTATTATCACACCAACTGTCAAACATGTTTTCAAATTGTTTTTTTTTAATTACTCTTTCTTTTCTAAAATAACTCATGACTACTTTTTAAAAACAGAATCCTGATTCTTCTATGGCAACCAAGTCAGTAGGCTCCACCTGGCGTTTATTAGACTCAATGAGAAAGAAAAATAGCCCAAAGTTCTGATCCCTGAGTGTTTTATTTGCTCTGAGCTGTACTTTGCTGTCTTTGTCACCAGAGCCCATATGGTCGCAGTGTTGCCTAAAACATGATTGTCATCTTTCTCAATAACTCTGATGAGGAACCATATTTATAGCTGCAATCTGAAATACATGGGGGGAGCCATCTAGTGTTTAGAAGTTGGCATTTAGGAGTTACATAGAACATCCCTCCTCCCTAAATTTGATTTGCCATCTGTGTTCATTTGCAGTGCTCCTAAGCATCAACACAGGGTATGTGTTCCATTTGGGGGAAAAATAGTGTAAGAAACAAGAGCTTGTTCTGCTGCCTTGCAGAAGAGCTCCTGGTGTTTGGAGCAAGGAACTTAGCTCCAAGGCTACTGCAAGTTCCTCCTTTGGTACTGGTCACCTCAAGGAAAGGACATTTAAAGGGATGGCCCATTTGAAGTAAATACATTGTATGTTCAGAAGCCTCCCAAACAAGCCTGTGTTCTAATTAGCTGTTTTTCTGACATGAAAATAGGACTTGGCTATCAGTGGTGCAGGCAACAGTCCACCTGATGAATTTCAGGAGCATCAGGAAGGCCCAGGACATCTCGCCCCACCAACTGCTTTGTCCTGGCTCATTTTATAATGGATCTATTGAGATGCAATTGACAGAATGAACTGATTTTTTTTAAACAAATTGTGATTCCATGAGTCCTGGCATGTGCACACGGCATGAGACCACCACCACCATCAATGTCATGAGCATTTCATCACCCTCAGAAGTCTCATCCTGCCCCTTGGGACTCCCCTCTGCCCTGCTCTGCTTTCTAGCAATACGGATTAGATTGCATTTCTAGATTATATAAAAATGAAATATGGATTGGTTTGCATTTCTCAATTATATAAAAATGAAATATGGATTAGTTTGCATTTCTCAATTATATAAAAACAAAATCATCTGTACTCTTTGTCTGGCTTCCTCATTCAGTGCAATGTCAGGAATTCTTCCACGTTGTCATATGCATCCATATTTTGTTTTTTACTGATAAGTAGTATTTCATTGTAGGAATAGGCCACATTTTGTTGATCTAGTCATCTTTTGATGGGCAGTTAGGCTGTTTCCAGCATTTGGCTATTACAAATAAAAGTTTACAAATTGTAATATATTTATTACAAATATAAGTTTTTGTGTAGACCCTTTTCTTCTAAGTAAATTCCAAGGAGTGAAATAATGGGGCCACGTGGTTGGTATATGCATAACATTTTAAGAATCTATCTGGTTTAGTCAGCTTTTTTACCACTACAACTAGAAAACCTGATCAGAACAATGGTAGAGGAAGAAAAATTTATTTGAGGGCTCACGGTTTCAGAGGTCTTAGTCCATAGAAGACAGGCTCCATTCCTCGGGGCTCGAGGCAAGGATGAACACCGTGGCGGGAGAGTATGGTGGAGGGAAGCAGCTCACATCATGATCAGAAATCCACACCCCAATTCCCACCTCTTCCAGCCATACCCTACCACTTCAGTTACCACAAGTTAATCCCTATCATGGGTTAAATCACTGATTGGGTTAAGGCTCTGAGGATCCAATCACTTCTCCTCTGAACCTTCTTGCATTGTCTCACATGTGAGATTTTGGGGGGCACCTCACATCCAAACCATAACACTGTCTATTTCCAGACAGAGTGGTTGTATCATTTTGCATCCCACCAGCAATGTGTGAGCCTTCTCCTGGCTCCAAATCTTCACCAGCACTTGCTATTTTCAGCTTTTGTATTATCACCGTTCCAATGGGCATATAATAGTATCTCATTGCTATTTTAATTTTACTTGCCCTCGTGACTAATGAAGGGCAGCATCTTTTTATGTGTTTATTTACCATTTATAAACCTTTTTTGATAAAGTGCCTGTTCAAAATCCTTTGACCAGTTTTATTAATATATGATTGATTGTATATTTTAACTTTTTTTTTTTTTTAGTATGGAGAATTGAACCCAGGATCTCACACATACTAGGCAAGCACTCTCCACTGAGGTATAACCCCAGCCCTTTACTGAATTTTTAAAACACCATATTGTTGAACTGTGAGAATCTTTTATATCATCTAGATGAAAGTCCTTTGCCAGAAATGAGTGGCAAATATTCCTCCTAGTCTGCCACTTATCTTTTCATTTTATTAATAGAATCAAAATTCTTATTTTGCTGTCAAATTTATTGACATTTTCTTTTACAGTTCATGATTTTTGTGTCTCATTTAAGAAGACCACGCTACGACCACTAGGATATCTTCCTGTTTTCTTCTAGAATTTTAAATAGTGTTAGCTTTTCAATTTAAATAAGCAGGAGCTCATTATTCTGAGGCTGTCTCCATACTTTGAATTCCTATATTGTGAGCTACAACCTAACTTAGAAATACAGGAGACAGCCAAGTATCAACCAATTCCAAGCAACAGAATTTCAGCCAATGACAGGCAAACAACTGGTCATGCCACGCCCAAAGGAGGAAACTGCATTAACGCACCACGCCCAATAGGCAGATGTGTAACATTAGCTCATCAGATGCTTCTCTACTTGGCTTCTGCCTCTGTCTTATATAAGCTTTGGCTCATGCTGATGGGAGAAGATCTCTGAACCTTTCTTCATTCTGAGTACCCAATTCATGAATCATCTTTTGCTCTAATAAATTCTGCTAAATTTAATTTGTGTAAGGTACTAGGCTTTTCTTTTTTCTGTTAGCATGACAAATTAATTTTCAAATGCTAACTCAACCTTGCATTCCTAGTATAAATCCATTTGTCCGTGAATTTTGACTTGCTAAAAAAATTTTTCAGAAATCTTCTATCTAAATTCATGGGAAATATTGATTTGTAGTTTTCTTGTAATGGCTTTGATTTCAATTTCATGGTGATTCTGTACTAAAAGAATTCAGGAAGAATTATTCCTCCCCTATCTTTCTGGATGCATTTATTTACAATATACATTATTTTTCCCTCTAAAGATTAGGTAGAAGTCATCTGATTATAGGATTTTCTTTTAGAAAGATTTTTATCTACAATTTGATTTATATATTAGTGAATTTAGGGATATTCTATTACTTCTTGAGTGAGATTTTCTAGCTGCCATTTTTCAAATAATTTGTCTTTTTCTTTAACTGGTCCAATTGATTGGCATGATTCTATTTATATAATCTCTTTTTTGGAGTGCCAGGAATTGAACCAAGGGGGGCTTAACCACTGAGCCCTTTTTATATTTTATTTAGAGACAAGGTCTTGCTAAATTGCTTAGGGCCTTGCAGCTTTGAACTCAGTGATCCTCCTGCCTCAGCCTCCCAAGCCACTAGGATTACAGTTGTGCAGCACCACACCCAGCTCTTAAATGTCCTTTTAATGGTCTTCCTTTTCTCATTGCTGATATTGGCAATTTGTACTCTCCCCCCATATCTCTCTCTCTCTCTCTCTCTCTCTCTCTCTCTCTCTCTCTCTCTCTCTATATATATATATATATATATATATATATATATATATATATATATATCTTTTCTTTGTCCACCCGCACCCCTATCATTTCCACTAAAATCTTATTGGTTTTATTGATCTCAAAGAACCAGTTGTAAATTCATCCATTTTTTCACTACTCTTTTCATTTTAACTCTCATTTTCTTTTGCTTACATTTACTTTAACCTCCTCTTTCTGATTGCTTAATGGAGAAGCTCAGAATGTTGATTTTAGAATTTTTCCTTTTAAAATATATGTTCAATTTTATAACTGTCCCCTCTAACACTGCTTTAGCTGCATCCCACAAAGAAGTCATGCTTTTATTTTCATTCAGTTCAAAAATATTTTCAAATTTCTTTTTGTGATTTCTTCTTTGAACCACAAGTTAATCCAAAGCATATGATTTTGTTTCCGAATCCTAAAAAGTTTCAAGGTATCTTTCTGTTATTTACTTCTAGTTTAACTCCATGATGGCTTGTAATGTTGCATAATTTCAATTATTAAAAAATTGTTAAAATTTATTTTATGGCCCAGAATATGTCCCCTTTAAGCTGAATATCTATTGTCTTGTTGTTGGGTAAAGTGTTAGAACACTTATAAATACATGTTAATTAGACCTAGTTGATCAATGGTCTTTTTCAAGTATTCTCTATCTTTACTAATTTCCTCTCAACTTGCCCTATCAGTTATTGAGGAAGGAGTGTTGCGATCTCTAGCAAGAGTTATAGGGTTCTCCATTTGTCCATCAGCTCTGTCCATGTCTGCTTTGTGTATTTGAATTCTTTATTATGTACATATGCATTTAGAATTATTATGTCTTCCTAATGAACTGACCTCTTCATTATTACAAAATGACTCTCCTTACTAACATTGGCCTGGTACATCTCCCCCATCATTTTAACCTATCTGGGCAGTAGACAGATTGCTTAGTTACCTCACAGCATTTGCCTTTAATTGTGTAGGAGAGCCCTTTCCTACTTAATACGATTAATGGTTGGATTTAAATCTGCTTCTGATTTGTTCTCTATTTGTCACTTCTGGGGTGGAGGTGGGTGTTCCCTTCATTTTTCTTCTTTTTCATTCTCTTCTGGATGGGGTTTGTGAATCTATATTTTAAATTCCTTATTAACTACACGTCTTAGATTTGTTTTCTTAGCGATTGCCTCAGAATTCACACCACGCATCTCTAACCCATCAGTTTACCTTCCAGTAATATTATACTGTGCTACTAGAGTGTGAAGATCGCACAACAGTGCGCTTCTGTCTGTGCCGTCTTTATCATACATTTCACTTGGACGTACGTTCGTCCCTTTATATGAAGGCTATGATTTTTGTCACTAGTCCAACACTTTTCTGGGTTCAAAATATGAACTGAAGCATCTGAGCAGGTTTTGAGCACAGTGGGGATGGGAAGAAAGTCTGACCGTGTTAGATGAATAAATAGCACCAGTGGACAAGCAGGACACAAAAGGCTGCGCCCACTTTTTAACTTTGGGGAAGGCAAGGCTGAAAGTCTGATGGGTTGAGAATTCTCACCCATTTCCCCACCATCCTGCCCAGATTTAGAATGCTGAACAGTGCACTCAGAGCAGTAATCTTTGCACTTTAAAGCCACGAAAATTTAGGCAAAGTAAAGAAAATGTCAGATCATAGCTTAATTATGGATGCTGTCAAGCCCTTGTTATAACAAAGTTAAAAATAAAGATTTCACTGGACATCATTCTAAAATATATATTAATCCATCAGGAAATTTTATTTATAAAATATTGAAATTTGCAAGAAAGACTCAATAAATATAAAGTTTCCCCCTGTCTTATCATCTCTCATACCCACTCCCACCCTCCCACTGGCCTGGACTTCAAAACACAGAACCGGAAAAGATTGAAGAATCTACCAATTCCAGTCTTGGCCTGATTTCTGGTGACAGCAGTTCCAGGTTTAAGGATTACTGTTCCTAAATCTCAGTGGCGTCTTAGCGCTTGACTAAGAATTGCTGGCACACAGGAACCATTGTCAGAAGTCTTCGGGATTTTTTTTTGGCACACATGTGTTTGCCACCAAGTTAGAGTTGTCTCTGGATCTCCTCGTATCTATCTCCCTCTCTTTTGTTCTCTGTCTCTCTCTCCATGTCTGTATCTTTTATTCTTCGTCTTTCTCTCCTTTAAAGAAAACAGGGGTTAGGCACGTGGACTCTGGATCCAACTCTGAGTTTGAGTCTTTGTCACTTAATAATAGGGTAAGTGGCCACCTAACTTCTCTACTTCTAATCTGATTTCTCTTCTTCTTCCTCAGTTTCCTCATCTTCAAAAATTAGGATGATAATTGTTCCTACCTAATACAAATATTGAGTTCTATACTGTATACCAGGACAGTACCCGTCAATTTTATCCCTCAGCAGACAGATGGACACTGCTATGGAGAAGACAGCTGTGTTTGGTTGTATTCTGTGGGTTCAACTGCATCATAACTGTACACAGGAATTATTATCCCTGTGTTGCAGTTGGGAACACAGAGGCATGAAGAGGTTTTGAGCCTTGAACTCAGTCATCAGCTATTTCTTAAATGAGCTCCCTGTGCAATGCAGCACTCTTGAAATTGTGCTGTTGTCGAAAGCTTGCTTGTGTCTTTCCATTGAATTGTAACTTCCATAAGACCCAGACAGCATCCTTTTGAATGGGCACCTAATAAATGCTTATTAAATAAGTGTGTGGAATTGGCACTGTGAGGTAACCATGGTCCACAAGGAACCTCCCATATTATGTTGGCGTGGAAGAAACTAGACTATGTGAAAACTCAGAAACCCTGTAAAGCACAGCATCCATCCTGTAAGAATTTGAAGAATGGAGAATGATACTTGTGTTGTGTGTCAGCTGGACCAAGTATGACTAATGGGAGAAAGCTATTACAAACATTGTCTTTGAAGGCACTCCAAAACAAAGTCGGGCCTCCGGATGTTTAATTGTCTCAGTTTTCATTTCCAAGCTGTCATTAACACTACTTCAAATGTGACTTCTAAGCTCATAAACTTTATGTCCTTAAGGGTCTAGTAGTCTAACTCCGTTCCACTATACAATCATTGCATGTATTTTAAAAAGTAGTGAGTTACATATCACTAGTTGGAAAATAAAAAAGGCTGTGGAGGTTAGGTCTGAGAGATTTATGCACCAGGATTCAGTGATGCTTTGCTCTTGAAGAATATTTTCTGTGTAAATGTAATTGCCCTTAAAGACAGGCTTGAGTTATATCCTATTTTTTACATTATTGTTATCTCAATGACAATCAAAACTTTGGAAATATTTCGGGACCTCGATTCCAGCTCCATAAGAAATATTGATCTTTGAACTTCTGTCAGAATTGCCAGCCTCCACAACCTGAAGTGGAAAATTTGGAAATTTTTATTTGATTATAAGGCCAGGGAGAGATTTCTCCCTTGTGATATTGATAGATATCCCAATCTGTCTTTGGATCAAGCAGACAAGCTTCAAATTTATTCATAGAACACATTTCCCACCTCCTCTGTGTCATAAGTTTAATTTGCTTCCCACACCATATTGTATCAAAATGCATAACTGAAATTGGTTCTGTTATAAATTGTTTTAAAATAACAAAATTCTGAAATCAAATTAGTACCTACTTAGGCTCTGTTCATCCTGAAAGATGTTGATGAAAGCTTTTCATTTATTGTCACAATTACTTCCCAGGAAATAAATTACTATCATGCCACTTTTCAGTGGTACAGTTAATTTCTTTTGAAAGTTTTTTCTGCCAACTTTAACTCCCTTTAAAAACTCTCTGTGATTTAAAACCATGTATTTGGTCCACAGTCCACTTGGTTTTGATGATTGGATCATGCTTTCCCAGCAGTCCTAGTACACCAATTACTTCAACACAATTCAGGACACAGGCTGGCAAAAGTGTCAACATACTTTGTTTTCTAGCAAATTTATAGATCCACCTAGACTCTTTCCAGAACATTCGATTCTTAGAGGTGACAGGGCTGATCCATCATCTCTAGGAAACTCACCAAATCACTCCGATTGCATGAAGAAGGGTCTGGAGCTAGGTACTCTGGCTCTCAGAATCCTACTTTTAATGGTGCTGTTCAAGGGGCAGAGCTTGGCTCTCAGCAGTGCTAACTGGACCGTACGGTAACTGAATTTGTCACAGAGGTCACTCTAGTACAATGCTAATCACCTAAGTCATCAAACCGAGGCACTTGCTGTTTCGAGCCGCGGCCCCTCAGGTGCAGTCACCCCATGAGACTGGCTGAGCTGAAGGAATTGAAGCTTTGGGGAGAACTCTAAAGCCTAGAGGTGTGGCCAGCACCAGACACAGCGAATTCAGGGCCAAGGGCCTCCCGCCGTCCCCCAGAGCTGGTGTTCTTAGGCTGGTTCCACCCAGGCAAGCTGTGTCCACAGTCCTGTCCTGGGCCAGCTAGCAACCCCAAAAAAGAGACTCTCTTCCCGCTTCCTGACAGAATGCTCCCATGCCTGTCGATCAGTCTATATGATGACCAGGGGAGGGGGCCCGTTACTGGCCAGAGACAAGGGACACGCCTGCCCCGGCTTCAGTAGATGAGGCCAACCCTGCTTGACCACTTGAACCGAGAAAGGAAGAAAGGTCATTTCCACCTGGGAACATCTGACTGCTGGTTTCAACCAAGGTGGGGGCAGAGGGTGGTGGCGGTCGGGCCCCCACAGTAGCTACTCCCTGTTCTCCATGGACAGGCAGCCTGGAGACTGAGAAGGATCTGTCCCTGCCTTCCCCAGAAAACGTCATGACCCTCAAGTTCATACACAGTGAGGCACACAAAACCCCAACAGCAGGAGCACGCAGCTTTCCCTGGGAGAACAAGGGTTCTCACTCCTGTCCTCCCGTTATGTAAAGGACTGACTCAGAGAGTGGCCTGTGGCAGGCCCATCCCCCACTATTTAATAACACCTGGAGGATGAGGCCCCAGCCCAGAGAGCCTGGCCCAGTGACCCTCGCTCCAAAATGCCCCAACCTAAGCGTCCCAGACCATATACACACAGAAGCCTCTAACATCCAGTGCCCGCGGGGAACTGGTTCAGGACCCGGGAGGAAGCCGTGATCCATAGTTTAATGCTCGAATTTGGGACCCCAAAAGACCACCAGAGACCAAGATCGATGTCAGCAGCAAAGAGGTGGGCACACAGTCGGTCCTCCGTGGGCACACAGCAGCTGGTGACGCTGAGAGGCCCCGAGCCCAGGGTTTGCAGCAGTTTTATACATTCTTTGGAGAAGGCAGGGACCCCCACATACATCATAGCATCTCCTAGCAAATCATCACATACCGCGGGAAAATCAAACAACAACTCTAAACATGATCAGCGTATCAACTGGCGGGAAAGAACCTGGAAAGGATTATTGGTTAGTTCAAGGGGTTGACGCACTTAAAATTGATTGGTTTAAACCGTGAGGGTGTCGCAAGGGGGGTACGTGCCAAGCTGCAGGGATTCTAGTTTAGATACTGGTCACCACACCTAGGTGGGGGCCATCTGGAATTTCAGATATTTCCATATCTTGGCCTCTCTTAGGTGATCACCATCTGCAGCTTTGCCAAGAACTGTTTCCACAGAGCTTTTCTGTGGTATTTTCCTGACTTTAGGACTGCAGTAGGTCAGAGGTTAAGTTTCAGAGCAAAATGAGGTCCCAAGTAGAATGAGCTTGCTTAGGTCTTTCAATAGACACTTAAGTCCTTTAAACAAAATGGCATAGTATTTACATATAATCTATGCACATCTTCCTACATACTTTAAAGCATTTCGAGATTGCTTCTAATATGTAATATAATGTAAAGGCTTTATAAAAAGTTATCAACCAGCCAGGCATGGTGGCACATGCCTGTAATCCCCAAGGCTCAGGAGGCTGAGGCAGGAGGATCACAAGTTCAAAGCCAGCCTCAGCAAAAGCAAGGCGCTAAGCAACTCAGCAAGACCCTTTCTCTAAATAAAATACAAAACCAGGGCTGGGGATGTGGCTCAGTGGCCGAGTGCCCCGAGTTCTATCCCCAGTACCATAAAAAATAATAATAATATTTAGGAGATGATAAGAAAAAAGCATATACAAGTTCAACACACACACTACCTGCCTCCTCAATCCTCAGTTGCTTCAATCCATGGATGTGGAACCTGTGGGCACCAAGGGTCAACACCACTGTACACATACAAATAGCTAAGAGGTTAGACTGTACATGTTCTCACATTTTAAAAGTATGTGAGATGGTGAATGATAATTAGCTTGATTTAATCATTTTACAATGTGCACATGTATCAAAAGATCAGATTGAACACCATAAGTATATACAATTTAATTTTTAAATTATATGTTAGTTAAAGCTGGGGGAAACAAAATAAGACAAAATTAAAAGGTATATTTCCTAATAGTAATATCTTTTTAGACATTCCCACTTAGATATGCTTTTCTGAAATGTATAATGAATGCACATGACAATATAATTCAATCTCCATATCCTGTCCTTTGTGCTAAGCTTGTCAATAATTTGACTTCCACGTGTGTAGTACAGCCGGTATACATTGTTACTAGTTTTCCTTTCAAATACATTTTAATAAAATTTCAAGATGAAAATTTTAAAAACTAAAACAGAATGCAGGGAAGGTCTTGGAGCAGTTCTATTTTAATACCTGTCATGCGTCATTTGTTGAGGTCAGTTTTCATCTAAAGGCCTCACCTCATCTGGAGGCTGCCAAGGCAATCGCGGAGCCCATTTGTGCATAACTTGCATTTACCACTAGGGGGCGACATAGCACCGCTCTCAGCCCTTCATGAGCAGCTCAGGCGAAATTAATGCATTCACTCTTAGGGACATCATGGTTATGATGTCACTTCTGAGAAGTCACTGACCCTTCTGTCTCTTGGCAAATCAGCCAGCCAGCGGGCCTGGAAGGCGTGTTCCTTACGTTAATGATGTATTGATTTTTGTTTGCCGGTGTTTTCCCTTAATCCTTGACCTGATTTCAGTGAGCTGGGGTAATTTTAAAGACCTTGGTCAGCCTTTTCAGAATCCGAGATAAAGAAAGGAAACCTTCATTGTTCGTTGTAACCCACCCCGTGTCCCGCAGCTGTGTGGATTCTAGCATGAGGACTGCTGACCCCACAACTGCTGACTTCAGATGGGAAGAAAGTGGTCACGCGCGAAAGGCCTGGCTTCCGGGTCAGCAGTCCAGCCCCTGAGCCCAGCCTGGGCCCCTGCTTCTCAGCATCTGTTCCTCCAAGTCACAAGGGAGGCCAGCTGAGGGTTCCGGCTACCAGAGTGACATCAGAGGGTGAGTCAGCACCCAGAATTTCATATGCAAATGAAGCCAGAGGCAGGGGGTTCCAAAAGGGCTCAGTGGGTTTCCTGAAAGTCCTGACCCTCTGCTGAGGCCACCAGCCTATCTCACATGCAATCTGATGAGCGGCGTAAGTGGAAACCAAAAAGAGAACAGGTCGTAATACAGTACTCCACCAGCGTGTGTCGAGAATCTCCAGGGGACCTTTACTTGCACTGTTTTTTGGTTTTTTTTTTCCTCCATCACAGCATGCTCTAGAAAATTCCTTGTGCTGACTTCAGGAGAGTGAGTCACCAGAGGGACCCTAGGATCCCGGAGGCTGTGAGCCTCCCTCCCCGTAGGCATTCAGGGCCTTAGGAGGAGGGCCTCTCCCCCAGCTCAGCAGAGAGAGAACTCAGACCCTCTGTTCTGAGGGTGGAGTGTGCCGTCTTCAGGGAGGAGGCAGAGACCAGGAGGGCGTCCCCTGAGGGGCTTTCGCCTCCTGAGATGGTAACAAAAGAGCTGAGATGGTGACAGGTCAGAGCCATGACCTGGGAGCCCAAGTAAGGGAGCCGATCCCCCTCAGAGACCCATGATGACCACCAGGGACTTCAGTGGGCATGAGCCCAGCACCCCCCAGTCAGAAAGTGTGGGAGCAGGTGTCCTGCTGCACCAGGGCCAACACCGCGATGGGGCAGGGACTTAGCTCAAAGACGCAAGTGAGGGCCAAGTCTAGCCCGGGTTTCACTTGCCTAGGGGAGGCCACAGAGCCCCATCTACCTCAAGGGCCATCCTTTCTCAAATCATAGAAGGTCTCTGGCGCACTTAGAGGTGACTGACGGGGACACTGTGAAGCTCCATGGAGCTGTGGGCACAGTGGGCTGATTCAGCTTTGGCTTTGCTACTCAACCCCCTGCCCAGCCCCTCCTTAGGACTCTGTAACCCTCAGGCTCTTCAACCATTTGGGAAGGGGATTCGCAAGAAGAAGAAACCAGCCTTCCACTAGTCAGGAACAGACAGCTTGGGTCAGTATGAATTTTTCCAAGAGATGGGCCCATGTTCACACCACACTAATAACACTCGGAATAGAACTCTCACCACAAAGCAGGTCTGACTGTGTCGTCTCCTGATGCCTGACTGCAACTTAGAGAACCGCAGGCAGATGACCACTGCAAGACCTTGGGTCTCTTCCCCACTACCCCACCCTGATCGACTCAGGAGCGATAATTTGCTTTAATAATTAATTCACAATGCCAGGTGGATAAGCTTTGGGAGATGAAAGTCACATCTGCAACAAAATCTATCATTACAATTAAAGTTTGCAGGCATTCCCAGTGTGGCTAGACGAGGCCTCGGACAGGTCCTTTGAACCAACATCTCTCCTGTCTACAAAATCCACACAGTGGAGGGCTTGACTTAGGAGAGTTCCAGGGCTCTTACAACTGCAGAATTCTCATACTCTGGACGAAAATAAGCCTCCAGTATGTGACATACTTTAAAATAGCCTTTCAGCAACACTGACAGACCTTGACTCAACAGAGAAGAATAGCAGCGCTGAGAGAGCTGAGGCCTTCTGGAGCTGATTCTCTTGGAGACAATTTCTCAGCAGGTAAGTGGAGAGCCAGGGTCGTGAACATCTGGCCGCCCAGCCCGCACAGCCTGTCGGCCAGGCATGCT
Source organism: Urocitellus parryii (assembly GCF_045843805.1). NCBI lineage: Eukaryota > Metazoa > Chordata > Mammalia > Rodentia > Sciuridae > Urocitellus > Urocitellus parryii. Next base: position 12,893,983 of record NC_135532.1, on the reverse strand, counting down.
GCTCCGGGGCTCCGCCATGCGACTCAGTCCAACATGCAGGAGGGACATCCTTCAATCCCACTTTAGTGCAAATTTGTTCAAACACGCTCACTCAAAGAACGGGGTATTTAGTGAAGATTTAAGAACACAGATGATGCTGAAAGCAAAGACATTCTGTTTGACAGGTAGGCCTGGAAGGTGGGAACCAGAGGGGACACAGGCTCCTGGAAGGTTCTGGAAGGCCGTTCAAAGTAGAGATTGCAATCTGGCAGCCTGCAAGCCATATGTGGACCACAGCTGTGTTTGTGGTTAGCACAGCACATTTTAATAATTGAATGAGTTGCCAAATTTTTATGTTTTCTTTTAAAAATCCAAAGTCCCAGTCCAGGTTGCGCATTTCCACTTCACAGAAATAAGCTGAAACCGAGAAGCAACGTCCCACGGGGCCTCAACTTCCCTAAGGCCACCTTCCGGGTAGTTTTATTAATTTTCTTATTGACCTCATCATCCACCTTCACAGGTGTTTGAGGATGAGACACTTGTCCGAGAGGCTCTAGAAAGTGGGAAAGGAAAACAGGATGGTACTAAAGACAAGTTCCCATCATCCAAAATGTTGCCAATGAGACTGGCCAGGTTCGGTGCCATTACGGGGACCTCCCCTGGTCCAGAGAAGGGCTCAAACTAAGTGTAAAGATGATTTCAATGGCATGTTGATCCGAGTGCTCAGAATACAGAAAATTTACCCCAGAACCTCCCCTTCCCTTTCACCTGCCACGTGGCCTCTACTGTCTGATGTCCTAACTTCATCTCTAGATTCTCTCCTGCCCCATTTCTCGAATGAGACACTCCAAAGTCCCAGTCATGGGGTCCATTCTTGGATTCCAGTGTCCACTTCTTTTGTCATGGGGTCCAGTGCTCAAGTCACAGTGCTGTGTGGTTTTTCTGTAATTTTCCTGAGCCACGGAGAGTTTATTGGGTAAAGATTGTTGTCTGTCTCACATTGGATTCTGAATAGGGAAACATAATCTCCCCCGAGAATTCAGAATCACTATTTGGACCTCACTCAAGCCTAATGAACACACTCTGTGCTACCTGATTAATGCAGAAAACTCCAATCCAAGAAATGAATGTAGAAGCTGGTCCTAATCTCATGCGACAGCGGCAGCAGAAACATCCATCACACCTTTCCAAAGAGAAGTCCTCCAAGAAGGCCACACTGTGGTCCCAAATGTACAGCTCCACTGGGAAAAGGAAAAAATAAAACAGATCTCAATTCAAGATTATCCAATTCACAAGAAAAATGCACCAAAAACAAAAGTCAGCACACACAACAAAATTAAGACAAGATCCCCTAAGATTTCATTGGAAAGGAGCCCTCTGAGTTTAAATAAGTATGTTTAGGATCAATTTTAAGAGAGAAGAAAAAATGCATTTGATGAACAGTTGTATATGGAATGGAGCCAAACAGAGCTTACAGTCATGACAAAGGTTGTTACTGCAATTAAAAATTCAGTCAATGGGGAAAAAATTTCTTATTAAAAAATAATAAACTTAATCAACAGGCCAAACCACAAATTTGGTGTGGCCAAGTAGAGATTTAGTAAACATTAAGGAAGATCTGAGGAATTCAGACAGCAGGAAACACAGAGAATTAAAAAGATGGAGAACGTAGGGCTGGGGCTATAGCTCAGTGGTAAAGCACTTGCCTGGCATGTGTGAGACACTGGGTTGGATCCTCAGCACCACATGAAAATAAATAAATATATGTGTGTCCATCTGCAACTTAAAAAGAATCTTTTTAAGATGGAAAACATGAGAAAGAAGGCAAGAGATATGACAGATGGGAGAGAAGGTCCTATGTGCTTCCAAAAAAAGTTCTGGGTGAGAATCACACAAGGAATACCATACTGCCGTGAGAAAGGATAAACAACAAGTGCGCAGAGCGTAGATGATTTTCACTATCGTAACATTGAGTAAAAGAGAAACTGAAGAGAATATGGTTCCAATTTTATGCAGCTTCGAAACAAGTAAAACTTATCTGTGGTGATAAAAGACAAGATAGCAGCTACCCTTGATAGGGGACGTGGGCAGTGACCAGAGGGAGTCGAAGTGGGATTTCGAGTGTTGGAATTATTCCATTTCTGGGTCTGGGTGCTGGTTAAACAGAGGTTTAGGCTTATGAATATTCAACAAACCTAACACTTATAATTTATGTACTTTTTATATGCATTTTATGCTTCAATAAAAATTACGCTTGTAGAGAAAAAAAATGTTTGGGATGGAAAAGAGAAAACAGGATAAAAGCCACCTTCTAAGCTATAAAGACTGAAATTTTTCTGGAAATAAAAGAAAGCATGAGTCTACAGACTCAGGGAAACAGTGAATACTGAACAGAAAAAAAAATAATAATAATAAATCCACTCCTAGATATAGTGTAGTCAAACTGCAGCAAACCGTGGAGTGAGCCTCGGAGTGGCCTGAAGGAAGCAGGAGGGGGAGGGAAGACAGATTATCTACAAAGAAACCGTGAAATTGATTTCAGACCTCCCAACAGTAACAAAAGAAACTATAAAAGACTGACATGGTATCTTCAAAGTGCTGGGAAAAGATGTCAATGTGGAATTCTAGATGCAAGTAAATATCATCAAGGAAAGAGGACATCATGAACAATGACCAAGACCAGGTGTCCTTGAGAAGAAGAAAATTGAGCCCAGGGGAAGACGCTGAGCTACAAGAGGCAGAGGTCCACAAAATGACGGCTGCACAAATAAATAAACACAGGACTATTTTAAAGTGTGTCAAACCAAGACGGAGAGCCCCAGGGGCTGGACTATGTGCCCCCAAACTTCTTCATGCTGAATTCCTAACCCCAAGGACCTCATAAGGAGCTCGTAGTGTTTGCAGAGAAGGTCACTTCAGATGTAATGGTTAAAAGGGGATCACTGGGGGCTGGGGCTGGGGCTCAGCGGTAGAGCTCTCACCCAGCATGGGTGAGGCCCTGGGTTCGATCCTCAGCACCACATCAAAAAGTCAATAAAGGCATGTGTCCATCTACAACTAAAAAATATTTAAAAAAAAAAGAGAGAGAGAGATCACTTAACTGGAGTCAATCCAAAATAACTGAAGTTCTTGTTAGAAGGGAAACTTGGATGCAGAGACTCGCACACGGGGAGGGTGTTGTGTGAAGGCGAAGGCAGAGCAGAGTGGCTTCCATGAGCCGAGAAGAGCAGAAGGTAACCGGGAAACCACGGGAGCTGGCCTCGGGTGGGGCAGACTCCCACAGCCTGGGAAGGACCAGCCCTGCCTTGGACTTGGAGCATCCAGGACTAAGAGACAAGCTCCTGCTGGAGCCACCTGGCTCGCAGGGGAGGGCAGGGATCAGACGAGGACCTTATTGAATAGGAGGAGGAGGACAAAGAGAGTGACTAACTTTGGGCTTTTTAACATCAAGGATGCATGTTAGATTATAAAGTCACAATTTATAATTTATCAATTAATAAATAAAATGTGTATTTTCTAAAGGAGCAGAGAGGAAGTGGGAGAAATACAAGCATCAAAGAAATACCCCCCCACAAAAAAAAAATAGATGACAGAAATACCAAGTTGACAAAGGACTCAAAAAGTTTAAAAGTAAAGAGATGACCAGCCAGGTGCGGTGGCGCAGGCCTGTAATGCCAGTGGCTCTGGAGGCTGAGGCAGGAGGATTGCAAGTTTAAAGCCAGCCAGCAATATAGGAAGACCCTAAACAACTCAGTGAGACTTTGTCTCTAAATAAAATACTTAAAAATGGGTTGAGGACGTAGCTCAGTAGTACCCCTGGGTTCAATTCCCTGTACCCTACCCTCCAAAATGAAGAAATTACTACTCACTACTAACAAAAAGAAACTGGCGAAGTAGGTAGAAGAATGATATCACCCGTGCAAAGAGAGCCACATCCCAGTCTGTAGGACCTGGGCATGTTACGTTGTATGGCAAAGAGGCACTAAGCTCCCAGATGGAATTAAGGTTGCTAAACTGATAACCGTAAAGTAGGGACATTATCCTGGGTTACCCAGGGAGGCCACTGTCTTCCCAGAGTCCTAAAAAAGTAGGAAGAGTGGCAGAAGACAGAAGCTGTTGATGTGACATGGAAGAGAGGCACATGAAGATGCGATGTCCCCAGTTTTGAAGACAGAAGATGGGGCCAGGAGCCAAGGAATACAGGCGACCTTCAGCAGTCGGAGAGGGCAAAGCAGATAGAGCCTTGGAATACACACACACACACACACACACACTGACACCCCATCAGGTTTTAACAGGGATATGTCTCATATTTACAGGAAACCAAAAAAAAAAATGTACAAGAAACGACAAAAATGTGGCCTTGCCTAGAGTTGTGCAGAAACCACGAGGAAGTTAACCAAAACTGAAAACGTTGGTGAATGACCACTGAGACTTCATGGGCCTTGTCCTACAACGCAGCTAAACAGGTAAAATGCATCCTATGTACATTAGCTTTGCCTTATTATACAAAATTCTTAACATAGGACACTGAGGAAGAAGAGGTTCGTCCATTTTAGCTCATGGTTTTGGAGGTTCAAAGTCCAAACAGCATGGCCCAGACTGGTGTGGCCAGAGCCACAGCTGAACTGTGTCACATATGGCACCGATAGCGATGGCAGGAGCAAAAGTGATTACAGGAGCAGGGACAGCACTGGTGGTTTTTATAATAGCCCTCTAAGAACCACCTTCCAGGGCTGGGTGTGTGGTTCAGTTGGTAGAGTGCTTGCCTCGCAATGCACAAGGCCTGGGTTCAATTCCCAGCTCCACAAAAAAAAAAAAAACACCTTCCAAAAAGCACGCCCCCAATGACCTAAAGACCTCCCAGTAGGCCCCACCTTCCAGATGTCCTACCACCTCACAACAGTACTGCGCTTCAGTATCCCTTGAGGGCTACTCGAGCCCCACCCACACCACACACCAGAGTGGACCTGTTCTTCACAGCGGAGCGTTCAGGTGAAGCGATTCCTTAGCTGTAGCCAACTGCTTGAATTCATAAAACAGGCCAGGCTCCCAGAAGAGGTGGACAGCCTCCCAAATCAGTTTCCATATGTGGACCTTTCCTTCCTAGAATTATCTTGAATGACACCACAGGGCCCTCCTGGGGATCCCTTGGCATTGGTGAAGTGCTATTTTGTGAGATCTTAAAGTGAGACCACAGAGGCAGCTAGGCAACCCAGAGAATAACGGACATGCCCTCCCTGTGCCCTAACCCAACCTGAAAGTCCAACTTCCAACCTAGCTAATGACCCAGTCCGCACAACAAGAGCCGACTCAGTGTCCGGCAAGCGGAAAGGATGACATCAGAAACAGACGGAGTTGGTGAGTTAGCTTTTCTTTATTGCAAAACAACAAAAAAGAACAGCTTGTTGAAATGACTGTCACCCCTTCCACACAGACCCTGTCTTCAAGTCACCTTGGATGCAAGACTGGGAAGGGAAGTCGGCACAGCTGGAGACACTCACACACTGGCATGGGGCCCCCACTCAGGACGGCCTCTGCCGCTGACGTCAGAGCCCACATCCCCAGTCTGTCTTCACATCTAGATTTTAGCCCTAGATGGGAAGCAAGTCCCTGAAGTTTGTAATGTTGGGAGACAAGGGATTATGGAGAATGAAGAGCAGCAGATTTCTGAGCTGAGGTAGCGGTTTTTGCAAACCCCTGAGCCAAGAGAAAGCTTGATCACATTGGGGATGGTCAGCACCACGATTCTGCATCATTAAAGCACACAATAGAACAGAGGCGGTGCCGACCCTGGCAAGACCGAAGGCGTAAGCAGAAACCACATCTTGTTTCAAGGCTGATTTAGCACGCACCAGAATCACCTGGAGCCCTTGGCAACCCCCAGAGGCCCGGGCCCACTCCCAGAATTTCTGATTCAGTACATCTGGATGGAGCTCGGGAGCTGTATCTTCAACAAGTTCCCAGGCACTGCAGGTGCTGCGGAGCCCAGAGAACCACACTTTGAAAATCACGGCTCTGTGATGTTTCTACCTTATCCCGAGCACCTCAGAACTGGAGAGCAGAAAGGTGCGGGTGTGGCAGAGATGTATTGAGCATCATTTGGTGTGTGGGAAGGGCAAGGTCATGACCGAGTGTGGGAGTGGGGTGGGAGCTGGAGGAGCATGAAGACTTTCAGAAACAGTTTCTATAGAAGAGAAGAAAAAAAAAACCAGCTGGCCAGGGGTTCACAGGGAGATGAGTGGGTAACTTTTAAAGTGTAGACAAAGTTGGAGACTAAAATCATACAACAAATGACATTGTGGAGTGGCAAAATGCTATTCGTTGTATGATTTTTCCCCAACAGGACCAAGAAGGGACAATTTGTGGTCAGAGAATGACAGTCACCATCTAAGACCTGAAAGTCTGACAGCTAACGTCCAAGTGGTAGTAATAAGTGTGGGTGATTCTCCATGTCCCTAGCACCTTGCTTCACAGTGAGCCTGCCCCATTCTTATTGCTGATACAAAGAACAAGTCATAAACCAAATTGGTGATCAAGCTCTGGGCTTCCACCTCAAGCTGAGAACGTGCCTATGCTGCTTCCTGGGCACTCTGACTGCTCGGAGCAGGGTTGTCGAAGCTGGGTCAACCATGGACTTGACCACCTGCTCAGAGGAGATGGCAGGACTCAGCTGTCTCCCAGGAACAATGAGGAAGCATTGGAGTAGTTTGAAGATAAGCAAAGATAGTGGGTGGATTAGAGTTGGAAATAGCAGTATGAATTTGGTTAGCACAATAGAGATACAGTGATTACATACCAAAAGAGAGCTACACACAGGAACACGTGGGCTAGTAGATACATATGTACCTCCTTGTTCTGTCGGCTAAGAGGGCCTAGGAGCAATGACCCCACAGCAACAAGCACACTTTACATTCTCTAACACAGTTCTCCAATAATAGGACCCAAGGCTCCTTGGAGAAATGTTGATTCCAAGATTAGAACAGAAAACATGTCCAACATTGCTGGAACATTCTGTAGTGCCAGGATGTAAGGAAGTACTCAAAAACATAAATGAGAAATTTTAAATGCCACCATAAGGGTATGTCAAAGGGATCTATCCCCGTTCCCAAACGAACCCCCGAAAAAGCTCTCAAAGCCTAAAGCTAGAACAAGTTGAGCAACAACAGGAAGTCGTGTTACATTGTGGTCTAAAACACAAACACCCAGGGGTCCACACTGGCATAGAGAAGCAGCTGGAAAATAAACAAATAAATACACGTAGAGAAGAGACAAACCTGTGCAGAATAATTCCAAATCATTTTTGTGGACACTCTGCCTTCAAGGAGGTGAAGGATAACTTCTACTCCCAAAGTGTGGATGGTGCGTGGAGCCCGACTCCCTCCAAACCACACAGTGTGGGGAAGGGGGAGGGAGTAACTTCCCAGAAGAGAAACCTGACAAATGCGACCTCAGCCAGGTGACCAAGGTCAACATCGACACCATCAACCCAGTTGCCAGGATGCACTCCTGATACGATGTGATGAAAGGGACAGTTCACCTCGAAGGTCTTCACTCTCAACACTCCTATTTGCAGCCTGATCGTGAGAAAAACATAGAATCCAATTCTACAAAACACCAGACCGGAGCTTCTCAAAACTGCCAAGGTCTTCAACAGCAAGGAAAGTCTGAGAGATTGTCACAACCGAGAGAGCACGAGATAGGAGGGCTAAACGTACTGTGATGCTCTGGACAGACTCCTAGAGTGGAAAAAGAACACTGGGTAAAAACTAAGGAAATGTGAATAAAGTATGGGCTTTAGTTCACAACCATGTATCAGTATTGCTTCATTGTGACAAAGTTACCATATTAATGTAGGATGCAGGATGTAGGGGAGCCCTGTACTATCTTTGCCATCTTTCTGTAAATTGAATACATTCTAAAATAAAAAGTTATTTTTAAAAAATGATCGAGGTGGGAGGCCACTCATTAGCCAGGAAATTTGCCCCTTAAGAACGTTTAAATTAAAAATTAAAAATCTACTCCTGGACTGAGGGTGTAGCCCAATGGTAGAGCACTGGCCTGGCGTGTGGGAAGCCCTGGGTTCAATCCCCAGCACAGAAAAAAAAAAAAATCTACTCCTAAATCCTCTACTGTGTTAACAAAATTCTATGAGGAGATAGGCCAACCCTCCTATTAACAATGTGCTTCTTAACAACCGCTAATTTAGAAAAGCCAAGTAAGAAAATGCAAATTAGAAGGTGCAAATAAAGCATTTACTTAAAGCTCTTAGGAAAAAAAAACAAATAGAAGCTATTTAAAATATAGATGTAATTATAGAGTGGCTCATTCACATTCATTCATCAGAATTTCATAAGATTTTAGGTGTCCAGTAGCAATGAAAAGTAATTAATGAATCAACAAGAAAAGCTCCATGAATTGCATTATTGGGGTATTTTTTTTTCATTATGTTTAAATCAAGTGAGAGAATGCAATAGTTTAGATCTTAAATGTCCCCCAAATGCACATGTTAAAAGCTTGGTCCCCACCTTGGCACTATTGTGAGGCAGAGGGGCCTAGTGGGAGGTCTCAGGTCATTGAGGGTATCCCCTTGAAGGGGGTTGTGGGATCCCCATTTCTTCCTCTCCTTCTCATCTTGGCCATGAGGTAAGCAGTTTTGAGTCAAAGTAAACCTTTCCTCTTCATTAGTTGATTATCTCAGGTATTTTGCTATAGTAACAGAAAGCTGACTCACACAGAGAATGTGTACTTTGCATCAGGGACCAGACTTATTTTCATTTTTCATTTCCTGATTCATGTAAACAAGATCAAATAGCCTTGGCTACAGCAGTAAGCAAAAAAAACATACCTGACTCTCCTGATGTTCTCGCTGTGAAGATGAGACACAGCTCCATGTTCTAACATTGCACTGTGTGAATTTATTATGGCCTAGAGAAGCATGAGGATGAGGCTACCCTTGGCGGTTCAGCCTGTGTGAATAATCAATAAGTGATGCCTGTTTGTAAGGAGGTCTCTCAGAACTCTCTGGATTATACTCAGAAGACCTACTTACCTAGTGCCAAGTGCTCTCTACAGAGAAGAGTTTAACGGTGAAGTCCATTTAGACCTAAATGGTTTGCTGCAGTGCTGCAGTGTGATCCCGGATGATCTGGGAAGTCACATGGTATTCAAGGTTAAAGCAAGGTCCCCGGCTGGCACAGTCCTGTTAGCCCCAGGCACCGTGGCACATGAACAGCATTGGCCTTGCTGACTACAGAGCTGCAGATGAGAAGAGCCTTACCCAACCCCAGACTGGTGCTGTTTAATCTGAAAAACTACAAAAGAGAAAACTAAGCTATTCTGCTAGAAGAGGAGAGAGGTAGAGGTCAGAAGGACCCCTCTGTTGCCTGGGACACCGAGGTCATCCGAGGGTCCTAACAGTTCAGAGCGTATATGGCCCAGTTAACCACGAGGTGTTGAAGACAGGCAGGAGCTGGAGCTCGGTAACCCCAGGAGGCAGCAGGCACTACGGGGAGGGACGGGACAGCGGCCGTGGAGAGGTCTGCGCCACTGGCCAGCTAGGCTGGCAGCACCCCTGGGAACCAGGGCAAGTTGGTGGGTGTGGCCACGCAGTGGGAAAACGCCCCGGAGGCCGAGGGGTTCCCGGGGCTTCCTTGTGAGGCGACTGTTGAGCCCTAAAGCATCAGCAAGTAGGTGGCCATCCCCCCACTCCCAAGCTTGCTTGTCTGCGGTTTCCACTAAGCCAAGGAAGTCCTAAGGCGCACCCTGTCCCCACCCAACTGCACAAAACCACCAGTGACTTGGAGCTCCAGGGCAGGGGGATCCCGGCCACGGCTTCCCCAGTCCACAGCGAGGCAGTGGCTGCCACCCTCCACCTTGATGGTGTGGGCTTTAGAAGAGGTCGTTCAAGCCCAGCCTTCTGTGAGAACAGGCAAAGGGTGGGCTCCTCGGGAAGCAGGATCCCGGATGTCACCAGGGACCCCAGAGTCTCTACCGCCGCTCAGCAGGCACAGCTAGGAATCCAGGAGGATTCCCAGGCCAGAATCGGTAACCTCGTTCTAGTTAGTAGCCCCGAACATGGTGGGGCTGACTTCTTCCCGTCCTTCCTGAGAAAGCGTGTGACCTTAGAGTGTGTGGCAGAGGCCAAAGAGCTCCTGGCCCCGCTCTGACCCTGGAGAGGTGCGCTTTCTCTTCACACTTGCAAAGTCCCCTGGGCTGCACAGCAACCCTGGAGGAAGTTACCGGATGAAGCTAAGCCTGTCCCCTGAAGCCCAGTCCCAAAGGAGGGGTGACATTAGCATTCGATACCCCATGCAGTCTTCAGACCTCAGAGATGAAAAGGCTGGGGGTGTGGGAAGGCCAAACGGGGATGGCCCTGGGGATGGCGTCACCTCCATTGGTGCTACCCTGGGGTATGCCACCAGCCCATTGGGTTTCCCTGCCATGTTTTTGCAAATGGTTTAGCAAGTTTTAGACCCTCCTCCGGGTAATTTAATTGAGGAGTGAGTGCAAACCATTTCCTGCTGAGACCATGACTAATACAAAGCCAGATTCAGGTATGCCAAGTACCACCAGGATACTTCTGGGATTCCATTTGTACTTTAATTTGAATTTTATAGATGATAGATCTGCTAGAAAAACTGAAACCAGCTTCCATAGCCCCAATTATGAGTTTTTTGATTTTTCAAAATCACTGTACTGTTCTCACTGACTAATGCTAACATAAGTCCATAGAATACATTTCCATTTTAAGATATTGTTTTATTAGTCACACACCACTCTATTTGTTTTATATAATAGGATGGCTTATAAAATTTTATTAGAGATAAAAAAGGGAGAGGAGGGAACTTATCACTGTGAAAAGCTTGAGAACCAGAGGATTCTGAGGCTCTAAATAGCACACCCTGAGGACTTGGGCCATGTCTGACTGAAGGAGCTTCTGAGTAGCGTCACATGGTGACACCACTAGCGACAAAGGTATAGGGACGTTCCTGCAGCCATCCCCTCCCCCGCCCATGATGAGCCAGCGGACTCCCCACACCTGCCAAAGCTCATGGCGGGTGGCTGTGTCCCCCGGCTCTCTGTTCACCTCAGCCTGAGGGGTTAATCATTTTCCTCCTGGAAATCTATCTTAGCAGCATCACAGTCCTCATCTCTCCCTGCCATTCCTGGGTAACGCACCATGGCCACACTTGCTCAACGCTTTCTACGTGTAACTGGTAACTGAAATCACCAGAAGTTTCTCCAGTTAAAATGCTACCAGGCCAGTCACACTGACCAGCAGGACGTCCGGCCCTGCCCACCAGCATCCCCCATGGCAAGGAATTTCCGGGCCCTCACCTGTGGGCGAGGGCATTTCCAGGTTATGCCTCTTGCCTCAGCCCCCTCACCCCAAAACCCAGCAAAAGAGTTTCACCCCAAATTCCATCATCCTAAAAAAGGCTATGCCTCTGAGCCACTTCCTCCAACACCCAAGTCCACCTTCCAGAGCTGAGTGGAGACAAGCAGAAGCAGGACGGTCCCCTCAGGGACCCAGGGACACCTGGACTCTGATCTCAAGGCCAAGGACAGTTCCCACCACCACCCCTCCTGGCCCCCATGCCTTCCGCCCTATTGGTGATTTTATTTCAGGATCTTTCTCACCTTGTCCCTGCTTAGGGTCTTCCTGAACCTTCCTGAAGGGTGCTCTGACCTTCATATCTTAGTGAGGGACAAGGGCTTAGAGTCTAGACTCTTCCCCCTTAAAAGTTCCAGAGCTCCTTCAACAAAGGGTTGAGAGTTCATCCAGTATCGAGTTTCCCTGAGAGAACCGGGTGGGATCAGTGAAGTGATTCTCCAGCCCATCCCACCCAGAATCACCCCAGTTTTCTCCACAGGGACATTTGTGGTCTCTATCAAAAGCTGCTGACCAGGGCTTCGGGACCACTGAATATTTACATCCTGCTATCTCTCTCATGTCCATGAGAGAAAATGAGGAAACTGAGGCCCAGAAGAGTCAAGTCATATGCCCATGATCACCCAGCAGGATTTTAAAATCAGAACTATTGCTTTCCCAGGACAAGGCTTAATCCCGATGGTGGCCCCAGTCTCCATTCTTTGTTCCTTGAACAGGTCACATTCACTAAATAATAGTGATGATTTGGCTTCAGAGGCCACGGCTTATGTGTTTACACACTGGAAAAGGTTTATGTATATCTTCTTCCTTTTGCCGGGAAGACAATACAATGATTGCTATTTCTAATTTGTGCAATGAAAAGAAATCTCTGGAATAAATCCTGCTGCTCTAGTTTTAAATTAATCATGCATTGTCAAGATACCATGAGTCTGAAATGAAGCCCTGAGGGAGTCAGGGGTAATTTTTAGAACCGCAGTGAATGACAGAGCAGACCGAAGCTCAAAGTCAGGGGCGGGCACAGGGCTCTGATGAATGAGTTAGCAAAAAGAGCTCACTCCGGCCCAAGCCCCTGAAGCCAGGCGGGCGGTTTTAGAAAACATGAAGCTAAGTTCAACTCAAGTTCAGCAATACACAACACAGAGGGAGAGCTGGACTGTCGCTGACCTACAGATGGAAGAGCCCAGAGTGGGAGGCGGAAAGGGACCTGGGCACTGTATTTAACTTCTCCGAGGCTCGGACGCCTCAGCTATGAAACGGGGACAGTGGCACATACCTTGCTGTAGAGAGTCAGAGAGATGATCCGTTCCCAGCCCCAGTCGCGCTTGGGTATCCCGTGGGGAGACATCCAAGTGAATCGTGGGATAAGGCACCTGATGTCCGTCCAGGGAGTACTCGGGGTTAATTCCTTCTCCCAGTTAAAACCAGGGTGTGAGAAAGGAGGGAAGGGAGAAGAGGCCCCGAGGCTCAGCGACGCTCCGCGATGCTCCTGAGGAAGACCCAGAAAGAACCGGAGGGGGGCAGGTGGCACCCAGGGGAGGGGGGCGTCAACTGGGGAGGACGCTTCATAAATACCAAGGTGTCTGCGTGCACATGCTGGAGAGGAAACCTGAAATGTGTGCAGGTACGTAGCAGGTTAGGAGGGCTCTGGGGACCCTGGTCAGGGTTCCAGCGGAAACAGATGGACGCTTCAAAGAGGGTTCCAGACGTAAGAGGAAAGCATCCAGGGTGCAGTGCTGGGTGGGAACAGGAAGCCACCTCCTCCAGGCAGGAGGGAGCTGGGCCGGCTCTCCAGAACCCAGAGGTTCTGATAGGCCTCCACTGCCATGCTGGCCCCCAGAGCACGGCGAGGGGCCAGTACCAATGACTCTCTCTCCCTCCCATCTCCCTCATCCTCCCGTCACCCCCTACTAGAGTCTGGCTGTATCCCCCAAAGTTCATGCGTTAGAAGCTTGACCCCCAATGCAGCAGTGTTAATTGGTGGGACTCTGCCCTCGTGGATGGGTGTCTGCAGTTGCTGCAGGAGAGCCTTCCTCACACAGCCCCTCTGGCCCTCGAGTGGGATCTTGCCTTCCACCTTCCTACACAGGATGACACAACACGGAGAAAAGAAATAATTTTCTTTTCTTTATAAATTACCCAGCTTGTAGCCTTCTGTTATAGTAACAGAAAAGGGACTGAGACACCCTTGCCCTCTTATCCTTCTCACCCTCCCATGTCCCCATATCCTGTTCTCTTCCCCTAGAAACCAGCAGCCAACAGATCCAGTGGTGGTCTATGGAGGTCATGCCCCTGTGGAACCTGGCAGGGTGAAAGGCCAACAGCAGACAGTTTCCATAGCAGGGTAGTGGGGATGGGTGGGGAGTGGGTACCAGAGGCCCTCTGTGCATGATGGCTCCATAAACAGCTTACATGCCTGAATCACCAAAACATGAAAGAAAACACAGAGCCTCTTCTTCTAAAATAGCCTACTGTTCAGAATGTCCACAAAGTCTGACAGGCCTTTCCCCATCTGGTCCACGCTGAATGTCACTGCCTGCTGTCACATGGGGGAGCTTCCGATGACATGATTTTCAAGACTATATAAGGACACTTGGGTGACTCTACCGGAAGCCACTGTCCACTGCGCTATTTCTTTTAGAAACTATAATTCCCAAATCTAAGATCAATTTGAGAAAGTGCTAAAAAAGAATGGCTGCGTGCGCCCTGCTCCTCTCTCTGCGTCATCCCTGCGCAGGGAAAGGAAGTATTTCAGCCCCTTTGCGAGTACAGATGAGCCCTGACCTACCTTCCCGCCCTGGCTGTCCTGAGCTATCTTTGAAAGTGGGTCTGCCCGGTGGCCTGCGTGTCCTCAAAAGCCTGAGCAGACCAACCCCCTGAGGCCGAGGAGTCTGGCTCTGCCCACAGCCCTGCCCGCCACCTCTGCCACCCCCACGTACGCACCAGGCGCATTTCACAGGTGCCCAGCAACTGCCTCCAATCATGGGGACAGGCATGTCCTGGGGACAGGGCCAGGCTTCCCGAGGTGGAAGGGAGCCGCAGATCCTCCTGCCCTTTCGTGCTCAGGAGCCAGGGAGCCTGGACTTGCAGAACCAGGGCGCCCAGGGGAGCAAGGGACCTCTCAGTCCCCGGATGCTCTGGGCCATGCACAGAAGCTCGGCAGCCACCGACCTCCTTCCGCGATTCTGGCAACCTTGACCTCGTGCTTGATCCATCTGCTCCCAGACCCTGGGCCCTCCGGACGTCCCCAGTGGGAAGTGGGGTGAGAATCGGGGAGCTTGAGTTCATGCTCTCTCTCTTCAGGGTTCTACCGTCGACAAGACTGAGCCCCACAGAGTTGCTGTGACCCTTCAGTGGACACTGCCGGGTGCTGGCAGACAGGCCGTCCAACCCAACCACAGAAAGAACCACCGGTCAAAGGATCACCTTCATGAACGGCTTGGAAAATGCCCAGCGAGGTCAAAAAGACAGGCTCTGGGAAAGCTGGATTGGAAGGTTATCAACGGGCCCGAATGGGCTGGGGCTGCCTCCTGTATGTGGAAGACCATCAGGCCACCCTAGGCTCTCCTCCAGGTGGAGGGAGAACGGGAGACCTCCCTCAACCAGGGAGGGTCACCTGGGAGTGCCAGTGGCCTTGGGGACACCAGTAGAGGTGACACAAGAGGGGGTCAGAGAGGAGCTAGACCTCTTTCTCATCTTGAACCCTGAAAATTTCAAGTTGTCCTGCATTTACCTGAAGAGTGGACACATCAGTAAATCTGGAAGCACAACTTGGTTGTGATGTTCAATTTTATGTGTCAATTTAACTGGGTGACAAAGTGCCTCGGTTGAACATTATTTCTGGGTGTGCCTATGAGGATGTTTCCAAATGGACTTACCATTGAATCAAGATTCAGTAAATTAACTGGCCCTCCCCAACGTGGGTGGGCCTCACCCTACTGGTTGAAGGTCTGAATGGAAGGAAAGGAGGAGGAAGGAGGAACTCACCCTCCACTCCTATTTTCTGCTTCACTGCTTGAGTTGGAACATCTCACCCCATCTTCTCCTACCTTTGGACTGGGGTTCAAGGGTTTAAAACTAAGTTTTCTTAAGTATCTGGTTCCCTAGTCCTTGGGCCTTTGGACTCAGCTAAATTATGCCAACAGCTCTCCTGAATCTCCACCTTACAAAGGGCAGATTGTGGGGCTGACAGACGGTTCAGCCTCCATAATCATCAGAGCCCATTCCTTGTAACAAATCTCCTTTTAGATGGATGATAGATAAATAGATAATCTCGCATTGGTTCTGTCTCTCTGAAGAACCGTGATTGGCTCCATGGCCCAGCAGAGGAAGGCCGTGGGATGTAGCTTTCCCAGGCTTCTGTGGCTCCCAAGAGCATAGGAGGAACCCAGAAGGTCCCGAGTCCCCAGGAGAACTCAGGAGGCAGCTAAGGTAGGGGAGCATGGGGCCTGCCGCAGTGAGGGGAGAATAACCAAGAGCAGAGTCTGGGGGGACCCCTGTGGAAGCCAAGTGGTAACTACAGTGGGAACCTGGGGGTCTCAGTGCACCAGGAAGAAGCAAGATAGGGTCCTGTCACTCAGGGAGGGCCCCCAGGTCCTACCCAGCCAAGAAGAGAGACAATACACTGTGACCCACCAGGATCATAGATGTGAATGTGCGAGGGGTGAGCGGCCACCAGAGGTGCTGGGACACCTGGCACCAACAAGGACATGCGAATCACCCATGCCCAGGCTGGACAGGTGGAAGAGAGCCGAGGAGGGACAAGAGAGACCAAGCGACTTCAGGGAGAGACGGACATACCAAGAAGCTGTCCACGATTATTAGGAAAGACAACACTCCATCCCCACTCCTCACTGCTTGGTGTTTATGAGAAAGACTAAGATCATTCTAGAAAAAAATTTAAGCTATGTTTTCGTGGACAGTGGTGATTTGAATCCTGGTTTCTGATTGCCTTGTGGCTGCGTTTGCACTGGGAACTTCCTTACAAAGGCACAGGTCAAGATGGACCAGTTGCTATGGTGACACAGGCAGAGGCACAGTCGGGACCTTGAGCTCAGGCACCAACTCCCAGGGATAGAGAATTCTGAGCATAACAAGATGACCCTAATGTCTGGCCAGTGCTGTGTCCTTCATATTGCCTGCTTTGCTGAAACTTTCCCACAAATAACCTTTTGGTGAGATGCACTGAGCCAGCTCTGGGTCATCATCCTCCATCAGGGGTGATGTCCCACCTGGCCTCAGCTTCTTCTCCCTATGTGTGTCTGTTTGTCTTTTCTTAATTCCTATCGCCCCTCACCAGTTTTTTCCCTGAATTAACAGCTGCAGCTGAGAGATGGGACTGTGGCATGTTTTCTTAGACATCCAAGGTCAGAGTGAGCAAATCTTGTGACCTTACTATAGTTTTTAAATTAGTTTATTTTGAAGAAACTATACAAAAAAAAAAACTATATTGAGGTTTCACAGAAGCTCATGTAGACCAAACATATCATCACATACCCCATCTAAAAGGTACTTAGTCAAGGTACAAGATTGGAATCGGTTAGACCCTTCGCTCCCCCATCGCCGTGCTGTTTGTCACTGACCTTGCGGTCACCTCCACGCAGAAGGCAGTGTGTACTTTCCCCAGTCCTTGACTTTCTGCCCAGCTGAGTGACTTGATTTGCCCAAAAAGATGTTACTGGGACTTGCCTCGTGGTGGCATGTCAAGGCGTGTGCTCTGATCTTCCATCACCGAAAGGTAAACAGGCCTCAGCTCACTGGCTGGGGCCAGGAGAGGCCGAGAGCCACGCGGAACAGCACCACTTGGGCAGCCTGGAACAAGAGACGAAGCTGTCTCAGCTGACTCCTGCACCGGGACTGGGGAACCAAGGGTTATTTGCGTATGGAATGGTATTTTGAGGTTGTGATGTGGCTATGGCTGACGGATGCAGCCACGGACTTCCACGTGACTTGATCACACTTGTCTATGAACATGAGCCACAAAAACAACACACCCCCAACACCCATGAGGAACTGGTTCCAGGACCCCCACGGGAACCAAAATTCATGGATGCTCAAATCCCTTTTGAATATGGTCCGATATTTTTGCACATGACCTATGTACATGCTCTGTACATTTAAGCCACCTCTAGATCACTTATAACTCCAACAGATGGAAATCCTATGTCAATGGTTGTTATATTGCCTTGCTCAGGGAATGCTGACTAGCCCCCACACCGAAAAAAACCCTATTTGCATTCAGTACAGATACGACCACTCTAGGCCTGAACTCAGAGAACACGTCAGCAAAAACAGAACGTTCTTTTTCTATATATTTCAACCCACAATTGGTGGAATCCACAGATGCAGAGCTCCTGGCTGTGGAGGGCCAACTACACTGAAACCAAAACATATTTCATTATCGCCCGGACCAGTACCTATGCCACTGTTACTATAGCGAAATGGACACAGCGCTCCAGTAGAGACAGAATACAGATACAATTTCTTCATTCTCCTCTACCTGCACAATAAAAAGAAATCTTATCTGTCATGTATAACCAAAAGGAACAAATAAAAAATAAAATAAAAAAATCTTAGTGAAAGGTTCTTCACTTCAGTAGGCCACAAATTATCAAAAGAACAGATACCTGAACTTCAAGCTCTTTCAGATAGGGGACACTATTTTTCATAAATAAGCACAATTTGCAAGCTCTTCCTGACGAGGCAGTTCTGTTGATATATGATTCTGGTCCAAGAACAAAAGCAAAGAAACAAGTCTTAATTTTTAACCTTTAAGAACGATTTTTAAGAGGCTACGGAACAACAAAATTTAAAAAAAAATGGGAACATTTTCTAAATAAGAATAAAGAAAATGTCAAATTTACTCCTTTTAATGAGGGTGGTAGCAACATTGCTTCATCTGTTTGTGGAATGTCTTTCAGATCTTAATAAAATATGTGGTTTTTAAAAGTTCAAGTACAAGCCTGGATCAAGCAAATACTAGGTTGACGTAGTAACCCAACCAGATTGAATTCCAGATTGCCTTTGATTCTAAGCTGTTTCAGAAACAAAAGGAAGGGGGGATTTTAAATTCCCAAGGAACTAGAAATTCAAGTTCAAAGGCACCTTGCTGAACTCTGTTAAAGTCACTCACAAAAGTCTACAGTTTCATTTCTGATTAACAGAGATTAAGTCCGTACTGACCACCACCATCTGATAACCTCTTCACCATATTTTTCCTCCCTTGTCAGAAAGAACTTACTCATTCTTTATTCATTCAGCAAATATGTATGAATTGCTGTGTTACACCATCGGTTCCTCTACGCCTGCAAATACTGACGCGAGTAGCACAGGTTTCTGGCCTCACAGAGCTCACAGTTAGTGGAGGGCCAGATCAGAACACCCCCGTGAATCATCGTCTAACAGCCCACAGATGAGGACAAGCCCGGCCAGCAGGGTCAGGAGGGCCCCGAGGAAAGGACACATGGGAACTCAGGCTGAAGGACAGGACATGTGGCAGTGGGCCTGACGGAAGAGAGCCTTCCAAGGAAAGGGAACATCACGTCCGTCCAAAGGCGGAGAGCGCGGAGAGCCCGGGGATGATCAGCATTCCAGGGTGCGTGCACTTGGCAACGGGAAAGAGAAAGAGGCAGGAAAATGAGACTGTCCATGTGTGGAGAGAGCGTCCCAAAGACCGACTTCTGCCAGAGGCAAAAGATGAGGCTTCAGGAAACAAGAAGCAGAATCTGATTATTGTTATGGTTTGGATCCAGAATGTGCCCCCAAGAGCTCATGTGTCAAGCAACTGAGCCATGTCCAGAGGTGGACCTTTGGGAAGGTGATTGGACATGAAGGCTGGAACTCAGCAGTCGATTAGTCTGCTTGATGGATTAATAATTGGAATGGACATCTGTGCAGTGACTAGAGACAGTTGGGGTGAGGCTGGGAGAAGTGGGTCACTCAGGGTGTGGCCTTGGGACTACAGCTGTCCTCAGCTTTCTGGATGCCGTGACCTGAACAGCCTTCCTCTGCCACACCCTTCCGCCGTGATATCTAGGGGCTGGCCAACCAACCATGGCCTGAATCCTCTGATTCTGGGCTGACATGAATCTTTCCTCTTCTAAATTGTTCTTGTCGGGCATTTTGGTCACAGTGATGGAAAGTTCACTGACACAATTATGAGTCTGCAAATTCACATGGAAAGCCACGGGACAGCCAGAACTGTTATTTAATAATTTAAGTCAAGTCAAGATTGAGAAAGAAGTGTTAGAAATGTTATTCTGGGCAACCGGACTCGGTCACCTGGCTCTGACACAGGTGGGGACCCTTCAGAAGTTAGGATCCAGGTTTTCTCAAAAAATAATCAAAAGTAGCACCCAGTTGCTTGGACAAAAGGTGGGGTTGCGTAGCACCAAGCCCAAGGGGCGGTTTGTGGTGCAAGGCAAAGTCATGGTTTGTGGGTTGGGCAGACACAACACCAGGTGTCCTCAAGTTTACAAAAGCAGCAGGAAACAAAGCCAAGTTCCAGTCCTAGATCTCCAGGGTCCAAGCCCCGTACTCTCCTCACCGTCTTCTTGCTACAGAAGCGGTCTCACATAACCGCTGCAGCTGACGGTGTGATGACTTCAGGTCACACAACCTGAGTTCAGGCTCTCATCGTGCCATTTTTAAGTTTCCTTGTCGCTAGCGACTTTCATAGGGCGCAACCTCCTCGTGGATAAAAGGAACGGATCTGGGCTACAACATACTAATGTGGTTTAGAAATTAGATCATGTCCCCGGCACCACCGTGGACATGCATGCCTCCCACCCGCGTGCCTTGAGGACTCTAAGGGGGAGGAGTCAGGTCAGACTGGCTGGACCCTGGGGGGCCAGTTCAGAAGGCCATTGCTGACAGGAGGCAGCAACCTCAGCTGCCAGAGATCCACAGAGATCTCTCCAGCACAAAAGGAAGCAGGAATGCACATGTTTGTCCCCCACCGGCACGTGGGAGCTGTCCCATGACTTCAACTAGAAAGAATCAACCTCACGTGAAAAGCACAGGGAGGTCAGAAGAACAGGACAGGGACCCCGAGGGGTGGCAGGCGGGGTGGGAGGGATGTGTTGGGAAGGGATATCGGCCAGATTCACTGTTAAATTGTGTGCTACAACAAGCCACCATTATCTGTGACTACCACACACCAAGAAATTTTTAAAAAATAAAAAAAGAAATGCTAAAACAAAAAATTGACCCTACAACTGAGGGGCAGTAAAGGGAAATTAAGGATTAGGTTTCAACATATAAGTTCCTTGTTCCCCAAATAACACAGCACAACCTCGGTGTTCAGAGCACTGACACTGCATTAGGTATTGTCAGTAACCTAGCGAGGCTTTAAAACACACAGGTGGTGCCCACAGGTCATAGGCAAATACTGCACCATCTCACAGGAAGCCCTTGAGCATCCACAGATTCTGGACTCCACAGAGGTCCTGGAATCAAACCCCTGCAGACGCCAAGAGCCGGCTGCATCACTAACTTGCCCGGGACCACACAGTCACCACGCAGCAAGCCAGGTGACAATTGATGTCACATGATTCTGGAGCTCCCTGCCCACCCGGCTACTTCACCCAAGTGAGAAAATGAAAATGTGACACACAAACAGGAAGCGGGGACATGGTTCCAGGGAAGCAGAGTGCGGGCACAGATGGTGAGGGACTGTCGTCACAGTCCTGACTCGTGTTTGCATGACACTTCATAACTTAAAATCGCGCTCGGATCGGATGCGTCTCGCTCGCTTCCTTTCACCCCGCGAAGCAGGAACATGGTCATGGTGGTAGAGGGAGAGGGCTGGACCTGGCCTCCCTCTCTCTGCGCAGGTCGGGTCAGCGCAGAACTGGCGCTGCCTGCAGGCACGTGGAGCTCCTGCGCACCCTCCCACCCAGGGCCAGGCTCTCAGAGGCACCCGTGTAAGTGTGTCCCCGGCCTCTGTCCATCTGTAAAACACAGATAATACTTCTGCAGGTTCTACTGAGAAGGAGGTAAGAGACATTCAGGTGCCTAGCATACCTGGCTGACACATCCTGCACCACCAATGAGAGTTTCCACTCACTAAAACATTACCAAGGGCCAGGCAAGTGTAGCTCTGCTCTCTCTGGACAACAATAAGGGGTGGGGGGGGAATTAACCTAATGATCAATAAGAGGGAAATGGCTAAGTAAATTATGCTAGGCAAATTCAGTAGGATTTAATAAACCTTTTTAAAGGGTAGATTAAAAAGGCCATAACAAAATTTTAAATAATTAAAGTAAAAAGCCACAAAATTCTAGATCTACTCTAATATTAAACATAGTCTGCACTGAAAATACACATGGAAAAATGAAAAGAGTAGTGAGATTATGGACTTTTAAAATATTCATAATGGTGCCCAACATCATAAGTTATTAGGAAAATATGAATTAAAACCACAGTGAGACAACACTATCCATCTGAAGTTAAGGGGCAGATAAACACATGGCAAGGTTGAGGGCCAACTCCAACTTGCATATATTGATGTAGATAGATAGATAGACTCATTCACCAGTTCAGAAACCAATTGACAGTATCCACTAAGCTAAATAGAATTATGATCTCTGTTCTGACTCATTCCTAGGTATAACCCCATGAAAATTGAATGGCTAGCATTACTAAAAGAAGAAAAAGAATGTCCACAGTAGCACTGTTCAAAATAGTCCCCAAACCGGAAACAACCCAACTGTGTACTACAGAAGAACAGAGAAATAAATGTAGTATATTGGCAGAGTGGAATAGTACACAGCACTGCTGCACACAAAGAGGATCTCACAGGCATAATGTTGAATATAAGAAACCATTCACAGAAGATTTTCATTTATATTGTTCAAAGCAGACAACAGTCATCTACAGGATAGGAAGAGGCCAGAGAAGTGGGTTATTGTAGGAAAGGATTGACTGAAAGCAGTATTAAAATTCTGGACAGCTGGAAATACTTAATTAACCACTTAAGACTGGGCACAGTGGTACACAATTGTAGTTCCAGCTTCTTGGGAGGCTAAAAGCG
Organism: Urocitellus parryii; assembly: GCF_045843805.1. NCBI lineage: Eukaryota > Metazoa > Chordata > Mammalia > Rodentia > Sciuridae > Urocitellus > Urocitellus parryii. The sequence goes on along the minus strand of NC_135532.1, from coordinate 12,871,580 downwards.
AAAGATTGGAGCTGGAGGCCAGCGTGGATGACATAGGTGACCTAGTGAGATCTATATAGCTTGGTGTACATAAGCCACATACACCTCAATTTAAAAATCAGGGCTGAGGGTGCAGCTTAGTTACAGAGCACTTGCCCAGAATACACGAGGACCTGGGTTGAACTGCCACCTTGCCCTTAAGAAAACCTAGAAATCGGAAAAGTATTAAGTTAGTATCAAGGTTTTTAAAACTCAGAATCAGGCAAAAATTTAACATGAAACCTGCCTGACTTCCTCGCCTCTTTTCCCTTGAAGTTCTTTGGAGAATTACCTGATGTGCTACGCAGTAGGAATATATTTCTGAAACAAAAACAGCTGGACAAATAAAAAAATAGAAAAAAAAGTTGGACGTTTTAAAAATATTATGCAGAGCATAATGTGGTGCAATCTCTCTCTCTCTCTCTCTCTCTCTCTCTCTTTGGATGTCACCAGTTTTCCATGGTATTCTGTAATACTGGACAGTCTTTTCCTGTCCTTTCTCTCTGAGCTGCAGTTTGTCCACCTCCTTGAAGGTTGAGAAACTGGCCTCATCTGGGCCACAAGAATTTAGGAAGGAAAGCCTAGTGGCACTTAAAATCCTCAGATGCTTGAAATGTGTCCATGTTGGTCTTTCTATTTAACCAGATCCCAGTTCCTACCAAGAGTTCCCCTTAGGAAACCTCTATCTTTTGAACATATACAGGTTGAAGCATTCCTAATCTGAAACCCCAAATCCTCAAACATCAGGTGTGTTTTATGTGTGCGTGTGCTGGGATCAGATCCAGGGCCTTGCACATGCTAAGCACATCCTCTACCAGTGAACATGCCCCAGCACAAGATCTGTCTAGAGTGCCAACCTATTGGTGGGAAATCCTACACCGTGAAACTTTGTTTCATGCATAAAATTTAGAAAAATACTATATAAAGTTACCTTCAATTTACATGTATAAGGTATATACGACACAAGTAAATTTCACGTTTAAACTCAGGTTCCATCCCTAAGATATCTCATTACTTATATGCAAATATTCTAAAATCTGGGCGGAAAAACAGAATCCAAAACACTTCTGTTTTGCTAAGCATTTCAGATAAGAGATAAGGGATTCTCAATCTGTGCTACATAAATTCTTAAAAAAAACAACACGGATGGTTGGGGGTATTGCATGCATGTGAAAGGCACTGGGTTCAATCCCCAGCAACAAAAAAACAGGAGAGAAAAAGAAAACAACTTCTGATAATTTACTGAAACATTCTAATGGTTTCCTGAACTCATGCTTCTCTCCTGGAGTGAAATTTATGGTGGTATCTCAGCTCAGGCTGCTATAACAAAACGCCCTAAACTGGTGACTGACAAAGAACAGAAATGCATTTCTCAGAGTTCTGGAGGCTGCACAGTCCTAGATCAAGGTATCAATAAATTCCCAGCTGGTGAAGGCCTGCTTCCTGGCTCACACAGGGAACCTTCTGACCATTTACAAACACAAGACAGAGAGTGAGGCAGCTCTACGGGGTCTCCTTTATAAGGGCACCAATCCCATTCATGAGGGTTCTGCCCCTGACCTCGTCACCTCCCAAAGGCTCATGTCTAACACCATTGCCTTGGGGCGTTAAGAGTTCAGTATGTGAACTTGGGGGGTGGGGAGCATAGACGTGGAAGCCATAGGAGGTGGAGTTCAGAGATACACATCAAACTCCACGGTGAAGTTCACGTGAGTGTGGTTTAGATAGCTCTGTGCCTGGGACAGAGGCTGGCCTTCAGGAATCCTGTCAATCAGGGTCAACCCCAAGGTTCTCCTCCAGTCTGGGGATTTCCTTCAGAATTCACCCCCACCACCTCAGGGAGGGGTCAAGTAGGGAAGACTTGCTCCTGCGGAGTCCTCTGCAGATACTCGGTAGGTGGCATCTCCTGACTACAGTGACCTCACCCACAAATAGACTGATTGGCTATGACCATTTTTTTCTTTAATTTTTATTGTTGGTTGTTCAAAACATTACATAGTTCTTGACATATCATATTTCACACTTTGATTCAAGTGGGTTATGAACTCCCATTTTTACCCCGTATACAGAATGCAGCATCACATCGGTTACACATCCACTGTTTTACATACTGCTCTACTAGTGTCTGTTGTATTCTGCTCATGGTTATACAAAATTACATACAAGAGGAAGTGAGGAGAAAGGGGAAAAAAAACAAGGGGGAGAAATGAATTACAGTAGATGGGGTAGAGAGAGAAGATGGGAGGGGAGGGGAGGGAAGGGGGGATAGTAGAGGATAGGCTATGACCATTTGTTAGGAGCTAGAATGGTGTGTCATTCCCCCAATTCTTCAACAAATTCAGTTTACATATTCATTTCTCTATGAGATAAAGACTACAGCTCTGACCAGTTCCCCTAATGAGATGTCTCCCCGACTGGGGAAGGAAGGCTGCACCCCAGCCGCCCCCCTGCACATTCTTGCCTGGCCCCCTCCTGCCTGGAAGCCCCTTGGTCCCTAGGGCTCCTGCTGCGGCGGCTGCTGCTCACACCCGGTGCCTTCGTTCACCCGGTACCTTAGCGAGGGAATAAGGGCATTGACAATTCCTGACTGGTTTGCCATCAAAAGGCCCTAAGCCTGTGGTCCTCGGGAATGAAGCTGTTGATAGAGGTTACCATGAACACACCAATCCTGGACTAGAATTTCCAAAGAAAGCCGCAGCCCTCTGAATAACTGTTACCACAAGTGCAAAATTCAGAGCGCCAGACTAAGGCAGGGAGTTCAAGGGATGGCATGGGCTTGCAGGCCCTCGGGGCTGGCAGAGTCCACACACTGCCTCTCTCCCGGGGCTTGTCTCCGACACACCTGGGCAGTCGACACCACCGGAGCCACGACACGAGGCTCCAAGGTGTTACTTCCTGACATCTGCAGGCTCGAAAATAAACCGTCTTGAAAACCTGCAGCTCAGCCCCCGGCCTTTCACCAGAACTCGCCCCCATGCCCACAAGCCAAACTTGGTTTTTATTGTGCCTCATTTATCTTTCCCAGGAGAAAATGTGATAACGACTAGAGACCATGATTAAGAGGATTCATAATGGACAGGTAAAATGATCCTGGAATCATAGTTGCTTATGAAAATTCTGTCAGGCCTCCGTTTTTCTGGATAAGGAATGATCATCTTGTTCTCCAACTTTTATTGTATTTGATCTCCTCATTAGTTAGATTACTCAAATGTCAGGTACAAGCAACACAGCTGAACAGAGAGACCAGAGACCACACGTGTCCTAGTGTAACTCATTACAGAATCATGAAGATAAATGTCAAAGTATTGGTAACAGCGTACTTTTACCCAGGAGGGACAAAAAGATTTGGTGCTGTCTTTATAGCACATAGAAAATTCATTTGTGTTTATCAAGAAGAAAAGCAATGAAATTTGATTTGACATAGTCCTTTTAATTAAAAAAAGAGAAATCTTCACCATGACAGGGAAAATCTTAACAACTTAACATTGTGTTCTTATTTACATGTTTCCTTGTCGAAGCACAGATTTCAACTGGCCTTGTGTGGTCAGATTTATCTCCATGAGACACGTCTGTGAAACCTCTGGATGAAGGTGCTTCACCAAGGAGGCGCAGCAGCAGCAGGCTGGCCAGCGAGCTGTTGGATTTTAAGCATAGGTGTGTATAATTTTGACCAAAGTTTAAATGCTATCAAAATATTTTAAGACGTTCAAGTCAAAACCAAATTATTATCATTTCCAGGAAGCCCTACAAAATGGGATGACCTCTGTCATCTGCTTGTCAAATGACCCAGCTACCTCCAGCTGCAGGGGCTAAGCATCTTCCTCTGTAAGCATTTGAAAATGTCCCCTGAGGTTAACAGGTCACCCAGGCCTTGGGCCGCCCAACAGCTCCTCCAATGACTGCTTTTCCAAGTACATCCAGACACTGAGCAAGAAAAGCAGAAAACTGTCCTCACTGAGACCACCTGTCCTTAGAGCAGGTGTTAATACTGTCACCACCTGAGCGGAAAACAAGAAAGCTCACCTGGTGGTGGCACCCATGTGGATCCCATGGAACCGTCCTTCCTGCCTGACCTGGCTACAAAGCGGGTTCCTTTCACGGGTTCCTCATCAAGAGAGCGGCCGGACTGGATGCCTGGTTCCCAGAAAAGCCCAGGTCACCCCGGCCCTTACACCCACATTGACTCAAAAGACAAAAGAGCTCTGGCAAGGCTGGTGGAAGCCACCAGGACCCATCACAATGACACATAGGACAACTCGGTCATCACTGGGGAGGTGACAGCCTAGATCCCAAATCTGTGCCTCTCACCTCCAAGGTGGGAAAGCAAAGGCCAAAGGACTTGCCACCAACCTAGGATGAAGGTATGTTGCCTTTCCTGTACATAAAAATAAAAATGATCTTCAAAAAAATCAGCCTGATAGGAAGTCTCTTCACTCTTCAGATCCACGCGGTGCCTACCCTGAACACACAAGTTCATGAGCATGTACGACTTCGCCGTCGTTTCTTAATTGGGTTAATGTGGGGGACCTGTCTTCTCTAGCTGGTTTACAATTTACATTCCCATGAAATGGACTTGTCCTTCTGCCTTGTGTTCTATGGAGGAGGCCTCTCGTGGCTCTCCTGATAGACTGCAAGTTCACCGAGGGCAGGACGTGTAGGGTGCTCATCCTTGGGCTGAACTGATGTAGGGCTGAGATCTTTCTGTGGTTGGTGGTTAGCTCACACAGTGATCCAGCACAGTTCTGCTGACAAAGGGCCCCGGGGAGCTCCCCCTGTGCCCACATCTACATCTACCCAGAGCCTCTGCCTCTGGGTGCTGTCCCAATTCTGCAGTCGGTGAACTGGCTAGCAGTTCTCAATTCTGCCACGGTTGGCTGTTTGTTCCACTCTCCAACATCCGTGTTGAGACTAAATCCCCAGTGTAACAGCAGGATGAGGCGGGATCTAGAAGAGGTGTCTGGGTCATAAGGGCGCCTTCCTCATGAATGGGAGTTAAGGCCCTTGTAAAAAGGCTTTCCACGGGGTATGGCCCTAATGTCTTTCTGTTTTGTGTCACACAGCAGAGAGAACAACCCTCACCAGAGACCAAACCTGCTAGCACCTTGATCTTGGGCTTCCAATCTCCAGAACTGTGAGGAAATAAACTCATGTTCTTTATAAATTACTCCAATTCAGGCATTTTGTTATAGCAGCACAAGTGGGCTACAGTTGTATAGACAAGACTATTAATGAGAGTTAGCCTAACACTGGCCTGTGCTGCAGTAACAAATAGATACCCAAAACTCAAAGGTGCAGCAGAGCCAAAGTTTCTTTCCTTTTCACAAAAATGTCTAATGTGGGTTAAGATATCCCCAGGGACATGCTCCTTCCTGTGGTCATCCAAGGATAGAGGCTATTTCCACCTGTGGCTTCTCCATATTCAAAATGGTCACCATCAAAGGGAAAGAAGATTTTGGAAATCCTATGCTTGTTTTTAACTGCCTAAAACCAAAAGTGACAAAAGTCCTTTTTTTCACATGATCCATTAGCCTGATCTAGACACAGGGCCCCAGTTCAACTACGAGGGATAATGAGAACTAGGGACTATTTGGTGAACATTACTGTTCCAACCAGGCACATCCAAGAGACCACTTTCAGATGCTCTTGTATAGGGAACTGGCTCTGCCAACAAGGTGCATGATAATAATGTACTTTTTATTATTTAATTGAATCAAGAACTCTCTGTGTTTATATTAAAATAAGGTATCTGTTTATGTGATTGGTTTTTTTTTGTTGTTGTTGTTATTTTCAAGAAAAGCAAGTCCTGTAAAGAGAATGTGCTTTATAATTCATACAAAGCAACGAGGTGCTGTGCCTTGGCTCTGGAAGAAGGTTCTTAAAATACTATATCAGGCTCATCTGTTGAGGCCGTCCCTTCTGCTTGCTATTGCCCAGTTTTCCATCTCTTATAATAGTAACCAGCTTTGAAGCCAAAATAAACTCACAAGTTCTCGAGAACACCCCATCTGCCTCATCCTTCAACACCAGGAGTCCTTCCAAGGCTCTCGGTGGCTGAGGCCACGCATACTATAAATCAGTCGTCAGGTGGCTTCCTTCCACCGGGGCTAAAAAGATGTGCCCATTTCACTCTTGTTGCCAGAAGAAATTTTTAAATTTCATATAATGATTTTTCCCAGATCACTAGCTTAAAGACTATCTTTGGGATGGTAAACAAAAATAGTCACTCCCCGCGTGGGAAATAATCTGTCTCTCTAAAAGCTTCTCCATTGGGATCAAAATAATAGCCAAAGAGAACAGTCACAAAAATAAGTTTCACATCTATTAACAAACGCACCCATCCTATTCATATGCATACAACAATCATCTCATTATGGTCCCTTTCTTAGTTCATGCAAAAACATAAAGAATTGCAAAGCTCTGTTTTGTGACTTATAAGTAATGGGTTTTTTTATAACTTGTAATTCTGATAATTCCTTAAAGGCTATGACCAAAAAAAAAAAAAATGTTTTACAAATCACACTGATGCTTTCCCAATAGTAGAGAAGTTTTGAAATTCAAAGAGAAAAACATAATCATAAATGGCATGCAGTCAACTCTCCTGCCTCTGATGAGGGCTCCCTGGGGGCTCAAAGGGAATTTCAGTCCTTCTAGCATCTTGCTCTGTGTTGCACGATAGCATGGTATTCAAATCAAATAACTAGAGTTAAGAAATGCTGGCAGCTGGCAGCATTTATCCAAATTTCAGAACCACTAACATTGGGAGACGGTTACCCAGCAGCAGAGCTAGGTGAACACACACTCATACCCACAGACACTGATGAAACATGTATGTGCTACAAAAAGTGTCTCTATGACCTCTTTGTCTTTTTACCAAATCCACTCACTGTCAGCAAGATGCTTTTGACCTTGAATTGGAGCACACAAACCCACATTGTCACAATCTATGGGGAATTAATGGACTCGCACACTATTGACCTCTAAAGCAGTGCTTCTCAAAATAGCTGGTGAAGAACCGTGTTGCTGTCTTCTTCATTTTTTTCCAGTCCAGTGCAGACTGCTGTGTTGTCCACATGCACAGGACCTATAGGCAATCTGCATGACCTGCAGCTGACCCCTTGGCTGGGCAGTGCCCAAGTTGGTCTACAGCTGGTCACACTCTTAGAGGTGACAGCAAGGACAGCTTCTAGGCACTTACTCTCAGTTTCTGTGTGTGTGTCACTGCAGGGTGTAACACAGTTCCAGAAGGTTCACACCCTGTATTTTGGGTGGCACTGACCTGGAGATAGGGTAGGCCTTGGCATGACTCTTGCTCCTTCTCCTGGCGTTCTCCAGGTTGCCCTCCTCTCTGTTCCAGCTGCCCCCCCTGGGCTGGTAGGAAGGGATGTGCGTAGGTTCCCATCTAATATGTATCAGTGTCCAGAAGAGAGATTGCTTCAAGGCTACAACAAAAGAGCAAAGAACTCGGCCAGGAGGCTCTAGCAAACATCTGCACACCTCCGCCACTTGTTGGGTTGCATGCCTGTTTCTGAACCTTTAACAGCTGAGGAAAAGGGGGTTCCTCAACAGCAATTGGGCCCACTCCTGGAGCTTGGGGTGGGGTCCCATTCTTGAAGTTCATGGATTGCACAAAAGAAATAACCTATTAGACATTAAAGTGAGTTCATGTGGTGGAAGAAGGAGAGAGGAACACATGCTGTGTAGATAATCAACAGTGGGAGAGGCATTCGAGCTAAGCTGTTTGCGTGATTATTAGTTAACCAAAGGGTATTGATAAATAGTGGTTGATTCAGTAGCTACGTATTGGCCCTGGCACAGAATGCCCGACTTGTCCTAAAATCCCCAACAGCTGAGGAAAGAATCGATGGGCCCAACTTTCTCCAGTCAGTGTGAACAAGGGACGGGATTTCATCAAACCAATCTGCTTCGGAAGGGAAGTGGAAGGGAGGGGGAGGGCACCCTCTGCATCCCAGAGAAGGAAGTTCCCAGGGAACGGAAGTCATGTGAGCCGGTCGGATGCTTCAGAAAGTGTCTCCTGCAAGAGTACAAAAATGAACTCCACTGGGGCTATCGCTCGGTTGGTAGGGCGCTTGCCTCGCCTGCACAAGGCCCTGGGTTCAATCCCCTGCAGCACAAGTAAATAAACCAATAAATAATTCCACAATCATCTCCTCCTTCAGCGTGAGCTGTGTGTACTGACTTCCCTCCTTCCCAAGTCGCAGATATGGAAGGGGTTGGAGGAGTGGAGAGTGACTGTAGAGTGGAGGAACTTCAGCCAGGTGGCCAAGGTCAAATCAACAGTTACAAATCCTATTGATATCAGGGACCCTCGATGTGCTATGACTGCACCGCTGTGGTCTCATCCCCAGTGACCCACAACCCCAGTCCACCATGAGGACAAAATTAAACAAACCCCCGCTGAAGATTCTTCAACTTCCCCGATACTCCTCAAAACTGTCCAGACCAACAAAAACAAGAAGACCCTGAGGGACTGTCACAGCCAGAAGGCACCCGACAAATTGTATCCTGGATGCCATCCTGGAACCAGAAAAGATCATTAGCTAAAACCAAGAAAAATCTGAATAAATATGAACTTTAGTTTATGATAATTTATCAGTATTGGCTTAGTAATTTAACAAATGTATCATACAAACAAAAAAAAACACTAATTAACAATGGGGCGGGAGGAGATGGGCATTCTGTACTAAGGGCTCAAGTTTCTGCAAATCTTAAAGGTCTATTATTTTTTAAGTGCCTGCTTCTGAATAAATGGTTAAAAGTCATTGTTTAATAGATTCAGAGTTTCAGTTTAGGATGATGACCAAGTTCTGAAGACGGATATTTGCACCACAGTGTGAATGTCAGTTAATGCCCCGAGCTACACACTTTAACAAGGTTGAAATGGTCAATTTGATGTTAGGTACATTTTACCAAAATAAAAGAAGCACCACGCTAAGTGCTCTAGTCTGGATCCTGAATACCCCACAAAGGCCCCTGTATTAAAGGATTGGTGGAAAGAACCCCTAAGAGGTGAGGCCTAGATGGAGGTTTCAGGGCACTGAAAGTGTGTTCTCCAAGGAGATTGGGGAGTGCTTATCTCTTCCTCTTTCTTTTGCATTTCAGTCATGAGATGAATGGGCTTTTTGCTCTGCCTTGATGTGCTGCCTTGCCCCAGGTCCATGACCAATGGGTCCAACTCACCATGGGCTAAACCTGTGAAGCCATGAGCCAAAATTAAGGTTTTCCTCTTTGTAAATGGATTATCTCAGGTTATTTTGATATAGTAACACAAAGATAACAGAGTATGTGTTGGTCAGCTTTTCATCTCTGTAACAAAATACATGAGAAAAATGACTTAAAGGAGAAAAAAGATTTGTTTTGGCCTCCAGGTTTGTGAGGTTGGGTCCATAGTTGACTTGCTTCACTGTTTCTGGGCCTCTGGTGAGACAGGACATCATGGCAGAAGGTATGGCAGAGGAAAGCTGCTCAGCTCATGGCAGCCAGGAAGCAGAGAGAAAGAGGGGCCAGGGACAAGAAATACCCCTCCAGGGCATGCCCCCAGAGACCTACTGCCCCCAACTAAAGTGCCCCCCACAGCCCTCCCAATAATGCCATTGGCTCCAAACCCCTCGATGGATTAAGTCACTGAGGAGGCCAGAGCCTCAGGATTCAGTCACTTCCCAGGAGCCTCGGATACTGAGCCTTTGGGGAACATTCCAGACCCGAGCCTTAGCAGGACAGCACACGTTGCTCTGGTGGGATTGCTCAGTTTCGGTGACAGGTTTCACAGGTATCAGGTAAGTTCCCTGCTCCACACAGGTGGGCGTTCATGTGCTGTGGTACCTGAAGGCTCCAGAAGTGCTGATGGTCAAGGTCAGGGAAACTTCCCAGGAGCAGTGTGACTTGAGATTCTTCCAAAACCAAGAGAACTGTCACGGAGAGGAGGCATGGGTGACGCGGGACCCAGCAACAGTCTGAGAAGAGTTAGGCTTCTCACTAGCTTTGGATTTGAATAAGACTGCGGAGGACTCGTCCTCAAAACCTGGTATCTCTGGCTGACCTGTGGCTGCCCACCCCCTGCCCACACCTGTATAAGCAAACCTTGGAATTGCCCAAACGTGAGTCTTGTTAGAACCCTGACTGACGTATGGAATGAAATCATAAGCCCCCCAAGTTTGGGTTCAATCTTGAAAAAAATTAAAAAGAAGACCACAAGCCACATGTGTTTCACGAGGAGCCTTTGGGGCAATCCCATGTTGACATCCAGGCACCAGCGTGTGCTCTTCTCATAGGATGAGGCGACAGAGAGGGGGCCATGGGGTGGGGTGGAAAGGGTGGAAAGCGGATCTGGAGGGGCCCAAGGAACTTATCCAGCACCTTCTACAAGCCTGGCCCTCCAACTCCTCCCCACGGGAACCACAGTTTAGGGAGGGCATCCATGCTGATCCTGGGGAAATGACGAGAAAAACATCACAGAGATGGTAAGGAACATCAACTGTGACACTTTTGACTGTAAGAAAGACTACATTTAATAAAGATAAATAAGTAAACAAATAAACAAATCAATAAATAAATTTAAATAAGAAGTTTGTTATTTTTCAATCAGCCACAGGTTCAAGGCTGGGTAAACCAGAATCCCACTGTGTCCGTGGGGGCTGTAGGTGTTCCAGGGATCAAACACCAATCCCACGACATCTAAGCAAGACAAGGAAGATTTGGGTCCATAGTCTACTTTTAGCAAGGAAAATCTTCCCCCCAATCTTCTAAGGGGATGCCTTCAGATACCCTTAGCCAGAAGTAAGGCTCAGACCATTCCTCAACAAGGCGAATGAGGGTGTCACTTCAGTTCACCATGATTTACACCCTGGGGCCAGGAAGAAGCCACCGATTCAGGGCTCTGCCAACAGGAAAAAGAGAGGGGTCATGTCCAACGTGCCCACCTCAGGAGAGGATGGTACAACACTCTTCCTTCAGAGAGGATTCCCTGTAGCTTCTTCCTGCCCCCCCCCCACAAGTAGAGACCCCGAAGTCAAGGAAAACACGTTGTAAGAGACTAGAAATTCCTCTGCCCTTCCTCATCCCGCCTTGAAGGAGGTGCCCGCCCACGGGGCCTTTGCTTCCTCTTCTCTTCTCACCCATTCATTCAGCAAATCTCTGGTGACCACTTACTGTGTGTCTGCCTGTGGGGATAAAGAATCCGTGAGGCAAAGTCCCTGAAGTCCAGGAGCTCGCAAGGGATGTCAAGAGGGGGAGAGTGGAACCGCTCTAGGTGCAGGGGAAGGAGACCGAGCAGAGGCGGCCAGGAGCGCCTTCCCCACTGGAGAGCCGGGCGGGGCACTGGCTGTCCACAAGGAAGTCGGAGGCAGTGGCTTTGGACACCGCCTTGAGAAGGAAGAAGGGAAGGCCTATTGGGCAGGAGGGTGGCGGGGAACAGGGCGAAGCTGTGGTGGACGATATTGGGTGTTTGACAGAAGCCCTCCTGAGCCCTGGGGAACCCGGGAGGAACGGTGGTGACTCACGAGGACACAGCAGGGGTCATGGAACATGCCAACCCTAAGAGCCTGTCAAGGGACCTCCCAGAGAAGGGACCAGGAACAGCAATGGAAATTCAGAGCCAACTGCCTACGTGTGAAGCGTGCTTGTGACAGAACAGAGGGAAGCAACGTCTGGTACCACACCGTGTGCCCTTCGCCCATAAAGGAACGTGCTGATGGTGACAATAGTAACAACCCAGCTGGTGGCTGCCGTCCCCCTTCTAAGTGGGTAGGTTAGTGTTGGATTTCCCTTGACCACTCTTACAGTGCCACCTACAGGTCAATATAGGAAAGATGTGGCCCTCTCCATGCCTTGACCCATGAAGTCTACAGACCTGTTTGATGACTGCAGAGCAGGGCACTGTTAAACATTTGGAGAAGGCTTCGCAGTTGGCTTTTCATCCACACCGACACAAGCACGAACATTCTGCTTGTCAAATGCTCTCAGCTCAGAAAATTGCACCATCCCACAAGTTAATCGGATTTTCTATACATAGTTTCTTCCAGTGTGTAATTACTGGCCCGGCTTTACATTATTTTAGGATAGTGTCAGCAGCTAATTGTGGGACAGTCTGAATGCTTTGAAATGAGCTCGGCTGAGTGTGGGAATAGCTCAGCAAATTTAGGGCTGCGTGTGCATCATTTTAAAAGTCTATTGTTGAGCAGGAGCACGGCAGATGAATGCTAGAGTCCAGTTCAAAGGCGAGCGCCTGGGGAGTGTGACCTCCTCACGCACTGAACTTCCAGAGCTGCCCATGCTGTGTGCGTCCGTCTGTCCTTGACTCATCTTGGGAGTCCTGCTTCAGACTCCCAAGATGCTGGGATTGCAGGCGTACACCACTGCAGCCAGCTTCTTTGCTACTTTTAGCAAGCGTCAGGACTCCACACTCATTTCCCAGTGGACGTCTGAGCTGCCCCAAGCAGGGAGGCCTGGGCTCTGGCATTCCACTGGGTCTCAGGCTCACAAAAATCAAAAATCCAACCATTTGACCGGATAGGAGAGAAAGCTGTTCAGCACCTCAGGCTTCCATGAAGGGGAGGGACTTTCCTTTCCATTCCTCTGGAGGCAAAAGGTCTGGAAGAAGGCTTTTGGCCTCTCGGGCTCCCTCCCTCTGGGTCCTGTCGGGCACAGGCGCACAGCATCTGAGGGATGAGCACCGCTGAGTCGGCCCCTCCACTCCCTCTGTCCATGCTCTGTTCTCGCGATGCCGCTGTCCTCCTCTCCACCTGCCCAGCGACTCTCCACAGTGGCGAGGCCTGCTTCCCTCAGGTCAGGTTGCCTTGTCTCCACAGTTTCACTGGTGATTAAGAAAGGGATGTGAATTCCGCATGTTGACTTAACCAAGCCTTGTAGCTCCGGTGGGAGGATGGGAGACAGGGAGCAGGACCCAAGGGCTAAGCACAAGAGGAAAGTAACAGGTAATGTCTAGCGTTAGTGAGCCAAAAGGAATCACCTATCCAAAACGGCAACAGGATAAGTAGCAGGAAAACAACAACAACAACAACAACAACAAAAACCAATAAAACTATCTTAAATGGTCGCCACTGGGGAAGGGGACTAAAGAGAATGGGAGAGGTGGTTTTGCTAGCCGGTGGGGCTGCCACAACACAATGTCACAAACTGGATGGCTTGTGTGGACATTAATTTCTCCAAGTTCTTGAGGCTGTAAGTCCAAGGTCAAGGTGCTGACCAACTTGCTTCCTGGTGAGAGTCTCTTCCTGGATTGAGGACAGCTGTCTTCTCACTGTGGGGTCCTGTGGTCTTCCTTCTGTATGCACAGAGGAAAAGTGAGCTGGGTTTCTCCTTCCTCCTCCATGAGGACACCAGTCCTGTGGATCTGGGGCCTCATCCCCACGTGAGGACTGCCATAAACTGGTGTTTTCTAGCAAGTCAAAGGGGTTCCAGAGACACAGAGATACTAGCAGAGAGGCCAGGAGTTGAGAGGGCTCCCTCTTAGTCGAGCTTTCAGTAGGCTCCTCGGAGCCCCTTCCTGACCAAACCTTGAGTCTGGCGTTAGCAAGGAATGCTGCTAAGGCAGTTCATCAAGAATCCCCACTCCCCGATATTCAGGCAAGCACCTCTCTCTCCACCCTAGAAACTAATCAGTTCCTCTCCCTCACCCACTTTTTAATTTTTTCCCTCCTCTCCCTCATCCTCTTGACGCCTAAGGAAGCCTCATGGTGGTTTTCCATTCTCTGTGCCCATTGACTGTAAATCCCCTCTTATCCCTGTTGTTTATGGAGTTGAGCTTAATACCTCACCCCCATTGCACTAGTCTTGAAGAAAGTCTTGCTTTTTTTTTTGTACTGGGGATTGCGTCCAGGGGCATTTGACCACTGAGCCACATCCCCAGCCCTATTTTATTTGGAGAGAGAGTCTCGCTAAGTTGATGAGGCTGGCTTTAAACTTGGGATTGTCCTGCCTCAGCATCCCAAGATGCTGGGATTACAGTCATACACCACCGCAGCCAGCTTCTTTGCTACTTTTAGCAGGTGTCAGAATAAACTCTCCGTGATACAACATAAAGCATACGTTCAATTGCCATTTGGTTGCAACCAAATGGTAAGAAAGAACTTGTAAATTAAATGTAAAATAGAACTAATTCTTCTTCTGTCACCAAAATAGCCCCCTCTCCAGCCCCATATGCCTATCTCTTGCTCCTTCTGTGGCATGGGGCTCTTAAAATGGCTCTCAATGATCCCGCCTCCTGGTATCTGCTACCTGGTCTAATCCCTCCCTTTGTGTGCAGGATGAAACTGGTAGCTAGGTACTCATAAAAAGAATATGGGGAAAGTGATGGGATGTCACTTTGAGCTGGGATTATAAGACTATGGCTGCCGTCTTGCTTTCAGTCATTCTTGCCTTCTTGGTTTGCTTGTTTTGATAAGGCAAGTTGCTGTGCTGGTGGGACCCATGAATCAAGGAACTAAGGGTGGCCTCTGGCCAACAGCCAACGTGAAACTGATACCTCCAGCCAACAAACAGCCCATGAGGAACAGAACCTGCCAACAACCATGAGTGTGCTTGGAAGTGGGTCCTCCCTAGCTGAGCTCTGAGACAACCAGAGTCCTGGCCAACACCTTGCTTACCACCTGTGAGAGACCCTGAAGCCCAGACCTGGCTAGGCCTCTCCAGGCTCCTGACCCACAGAAGCCATGAGACTGCAAGGGAATGCTTCTTAAGCTACAGTACTGTGGGGTACTTGGCTATACAGCAATCGATAACTAAAACTCTTCCTTGGCCTTCTTATCATCGACCAAACAAAGCCTTTTGTGGATGACTTAATTAAAAACAGAAACCAGTGCGACACACATTTTGGGTAGCTTGAGGGCATGTAAAATCCACTCCACCGTCTTGGGCCAGCAATATTCTGATTTAAACCTGTCTCAAAAAAAGAAAATGCTAGAACAGATTTCAGATTCCAAAATCTCAGTATCTTCCCTGGTCCTCTCTGAATATGGTCTCTTTCTGTCACATGAAAATGCACATTTTGAAGTAAGGGTCTAGGGTTGGGGGAATGGGGAGATCTTTAACATCCCTCTAGTACCCACAAGTCATCCCTCCATCCCTTGCTGTTCAGAATTATGTGTATTTATCCAACACTTAGTAAGCACTTGATAATGTGGCACTGTTCTGGGTAGGGGGACGCAGCAAGGAGTAAAGACTTTGCCCTCAGAGAGCTCATATTAGTGAAGGGGACAACAAGAAAAAATATATAAAATATATGGCAGACTGTGAGATATGCTATAAATAAAAATAACTTGAGGGGAGCAGGACAGTCAATGGCAGAATGGCTGTGGCAGCAGGCACGGGTGTTTGGGGAAGGGTGGCCCCAGAAAGCAGTTCTGCTAAAGGACTCTTTTCGCAGGGACCTGAAATAATGGGACCAGACATGAGAAAATCTGCCAAAACTTATTCTAGGCTGATGAAAAAACAGGCACAAAAATTCTGATAATGGAACAAACTGGGAATGTCAAGAAACACAGAGAAAACCATCATGGCCAGAGTGGAGTAAGCAGTTAGGCTGAGGCTGAGGCTAAGAGATGAGAAGGGCCTGTTGCAGAGCTCTGGTGGCCAGTGCAAGGTTGAGGTTTCATTCTCTCTGGGAAGGCTGGAGAGAATCTGGGTTGAGGTGATTCCAGACTGCCTGACTTTTACGTATGGAGGGAAGTGGGTTCCTAACCCTCTAAGATACCTCTGGTTGAAAGGAAAATCAGAGATTTTTGGTAGGCTCTGAATAAATTGAAAATGTGCATGATCTATGATCTAGCAATTCCATTTACAGTACATAACAAAGAATTCACCACGCATTTGCACAAGGAAGTAAAGGATGTTGTTCATCATGGTATTACTATAATAATAACACGACTGAAGTGATAAGGAAATTTAATCAAATAGAATACATTGACTATACAGCTTTTAAAAACAAGGAATAAGATCTATCAATACAAACATGTGCCAGGCATGGTGGTGCATTCCTGTAATCCGGGTAATTCAGGCAGCTAAGGCAGGAGGATCACAAGTCCAAAGCCAGTCTCAGCAACTTAGCAAAGGCTCAGCAACTTAGTGAGACTCTGTCACAAAATAAAAAGTAAAAAGGACTGGGGATGTGGCTAAGTGATAAAGTCTCCCCCCCACACACAAACACACCATTCAATTCCCAATTACCCCCCCCACACACACACACCAAAATAAATATATATGAGAACATGGATATGTTTGAAAAACAATGTTGAGCAGATAAACAAAAATGTAAGTTATTATGTATTCTATGACATCATTTATAGAAATTGAAGGCAACACCCATTTGGGTTAAGTGTCACAAAGCTTACTGTAGTATTTTACTTACTACAAAAACCAAATGACAGAAATATCCTCTGTTGATTCTAGGTGGAAAGAAACTAGTGCTTTTTATATTATTCTTTCCACCTTTCTATCCACGTAGGAAATAGCTCAGCTATAAGGAAAGTTCTTTTTGCAAATGTATGGCCATATGAGATTATTCTCCCTGGAGGAGATAATATCAGATCTCTGTTTAAGACTCAAGAAAAAATTAAAGTGTTTTTCTACTTTTGTGGGTAACAGTCCTCATAATTCACATGAGGCCTGGCGTCCTCGGCAGCCCCCTGGTTCTGTGACTAAAGGACCCCACCAGAACAACTGTAGAGGAGGTAAAGGGCTCACGGTTTACTTTAAGGCTCACAGTTTCAGAGGTCTTAATCAATAGCAGCCGGCTCCATTCCTCGTAGCTCGAGGTGAAGCAGAACATCATGGTGGAAGAGTGTGGCAGAGGGAAGCAGCCCACATGGTGATCAGGAAGCAGAGAGAGACTCCACTCATCAGATAGAAATGTATACCCTAAAGCCATGCCCCCAATTCCCACCTCCTCCAGCCACACCCCACCACTTCAGTTACCACTGGGTTAATCCCTGTCAGAGGACTAACTCACTGATTGAGTTAAGGCTCACAACTCAATCATTTCTCCTCTGAACCGTCTTACATTGTCTCACATGTAAGCTTTCGAGGACACCTCACCTCCAAACCATAGCACCCCTCTTCTCAGCACTTCCCAGCAGAGCTGGGGCTCCATCCTCAGCACCCAGCACCAGGGCCAATAGCACTCCAGAGTTTTATGTGGAGTGCTCTGTTCACAGGGTCCTAAAACCTACATCTAATCAGACCATTTAAAAGAACAAAACCTCTCCCTCCCTGCAGGAGATCCAAGGGATCCTGTGGGCTGAGAAAGTTCAACCTCACGAACAGATGTAAGCTTTTAAGCCGCTGAGTTCATTCAGCTGGAAGGCCCCAGGAACACCCGCTCGCTCATAGGATGTGGAGGAAGAAATGAGCAGATTGAAGTCCACGTCCACCTCAACCCCAGCGCCAGTTGTAATCCAGTAGCACCCAAGGGGAGGGCGTGCACCTGGAAGGGACGGTCAGCCATTTCCATTTCTTCCTCCAAATGTGTTTTCCCAAAACTCTAAATTTACTTAAATTGATTTACAAATATGACCTCACATTCCTTGAGCTTACCTCAGTCACGTTTCTACCAGATGCTAAATGTTTTATGCTAAGATTTCAACTTCCACTAGCAAACTGCTCTGCATCATCCCAGCCCTCAGTCCCCACCAGTAAAGAGGAGAGGGAGGAAGAGAAGGAGGGGGAAGGAGGAAAGGGAGGAGGAGGAGATGAGGGAGGAGGAGAAGAAATGCTCACCTGCTCTGAGACTTTGTAACAATGGTCCACTTCATGCTTTCAAGATAACACTTGCTGCTATTGCAACTTACTTTTTAAATGGCCATGTTTCTTTCTCTTCCTCTAATCTCAGGGGAAACAGAGTTATCTTTCTTCCCCATCCTAGGCCCAGTTATCTGTCCCCACCCACCATAGGAACTAAGTAATCTAGACTTTGGGGATGGCACCAGAAGATCTCAGAAATGACAAGTGAAGTGCAACTCCAACAGAGCCCTTGAGTCACCTTTTTAAAAGCCCCCTGTTCCTGCTCATGGGCAGAATCACAGCCTTTGGGGCAGGAGCCCCCTGTGTTTCTCCTTTGCTAGAAAACCAATAAATCTTCTTTTTCCTTCTTCTCAAAACCGTGTCCTCATTATTAGATTGACATCGGGGACAAGAACCGAGCTTTCAGCAACGACTTTTACTGCTCAGAATTCAATTCAGGGACACTTCACATTTCTCTCCTTTTCCAAGTCAGGTAGACCCACTTTTTCTAAGCCAGGGCAGTCCTGCCCACCCCTCAGTGGGAGAGGATGTCTCCCACTTTTTACAAAATTATGTAAGAATTCTGGTGCCAGAAAATCAGGACAGGGCTGGCCTGGGTCCAGAGCTTTTGCCTCCTTGCTGGAGCACTCCCTGGGCTGCTGCCCAGGTCCTCTGGCAGTGGGCAGCTCTAGATGTCACATGGACGCCAGGGTCTCCAGGCAGCCCACCCTGTGAGGAGCGATTCCTCCCCGGAGCCCTGGCTGCTGCCAGCCTTGGCTGCCCACGGGTTCTCTGCACAGAACCCCACTCAAAATATGCCAGCAGGTCCGTTCTTTCCCTCCAGGAAAGAATCCTGCCATGCCATCTGTCTCAGTCCCTCCAGGCTGCTATAACAAAGCAAGTCACACTGGGTAGTTTGTAAACAACAGAAATTTATTATTCATGGTTGGAGAGGCCGAGAGTCCAAGCTCAAGGTGCCAGGAGACTCGGGGAGCCGTGAGGGCGGTCTGCCTGACAGATGGGCCTTCTCGCAGTTTTCACCTGGCCTTTCACAAGGCCCAGGGGGAAGGAGGCTCACTCCCTCAAGCCCTCTAGTAAGGGGCCTCCTCGAAGGCAGAGCCCTGGCTCCTAATCCCCTCCCCGGAGCCCCTGTTCCCCCATCCTGGGGTTCAGTCCC
The DNA here is from genome assembly GCF_045843805.1 of Urocitellus parryii. Taxonomy (NCBI): domain Eukaryota; kingdom Metazoa; phylum Chordata; class Mammalia; order Rodentia; family Sciuridae; genus Urocitellus; species Urocitellus parryii. The sequence goes on along the minus strand of NC_135532.1, from coordinate 12,852,634 downwards.
AGTCCTGGAGGCTCAGGCCACGACTCCTCAGCCCCAGCCCTTCACTTCCCCGGCTCTGGCCCTTTTGAGGAAGAACGTGTTTATCTCATTCCTTTTCTGACCCAGGGGAAACGGGGTTATCACCGTACACCCAGCCATTGAACCTGCTTCTCTAAATGTCCTGAACCTTTTTTTCCCAGACTCCCACCCGAGGCCATGGCTCGAGAGCGCTTTCCTCCTTTTTAGGAAGGACGGCAACTCCCAGCTCGTCCCACACGGTGACTGCTCCACACAGCGACTGCTCCACACAGCGAGAGCACCACCGGCCCCAGAGCTTTATCCTCAGCAGCCCGAGGCCTGACCCTGCGCTCCACAGCTGGAAAGGACTTGGGTGTCAAGCGTTTCTGCTTCTGCAGCGGTTCAACTGCCTCTCTTTCAATCCAGCCCGAACCTCTCTCTCCTTCCTCATCCCCCAGGGCCCCTACCTGCCTCCATTTCTCTCTCTCTGGACTAATTCTAACAGGCCCAAGGCTCTCTGTGGGGCTTTACAATAAAACACAGCACGCGGCGCCTCCCCGGGAGAGCAGCAGCAGCTCTGGCAAGGACACCCAGGCAGGTCCCTCTGGATGGTGTCTTCTGTCGGTGGCCCCCTGCCTTCACCTTCCCTCTTCTCCCGTGACCCCTGCCTCACTTGGCCACATCACATAGCTCTGACCCGGGTGGCTCCCAAGTTGAACTGCTTGGGTTCATGCCCACCTCTACCTCTGGGGGCCTTTGAGCAAGACACTCGCACATCCTGCCTCTGTACAATGAAGTTGATGATAAATTAATAAAATGATCATTAATAGTGGGTAATTCATTATAAGTAAATTATTAATAATCAGACCTTTCATAAGGTGGTTGTATCATCCTTGGAGAAAAAGACAGTGAAACACCATGTCCCTGAGTGTCCTCCCTGTTCTAAACAATCTAGCCAAGTTAAGGAACAACGAGAGTGAGCCTGGGCCAGAATGTGCAGATACACATTATCTTGAAGGACAGGGCTCTCTCCCGCAGGCTGGGAATTAGGACAAACTGGTGTTATCTGGAGAAAGCTGCTTTCTTGTGTGCACACCAAGTTCCTGGAGTGCTGGTCTGGTGACGTCACTACATCTGTAGCCCAGCTTATAAAACCCACCTCCCTGTGGTGACTGGCACCAAACTGAAGACACAGAGAGAGGGCAGGTGTCACTCGTCCAGCCGGATGCCACTGGAAAAAGAGTCAACAGAGACGGAGGCACTGTTTTCTGGAGTCATGTCACCAGGGACAGAGACATGACTGCACTGCAGGGGACAGAGGTGCCCCACCCGTTGCCCTCCCTGCCAGCATTGTTCAACAAAGTTCAACAACCCGATGTCTCACTTCCCATCTTCTTTGGTCTCTTAGCAGCCTATCCTGCTGCCCTAGCACAACCGGGCTGTGAATGTTACAGTGGTGATAAGAGTTAAATTAGCTAATGCTAATAAACAAGGAGCGATGATGGGCACTGGGAAAGCTATGCTACCTGTGTTAGCATTGCTACTGCCGCAGCTCAGCAGACCTTTTATCTCCCCAGAGGATGCTTCTCTCACTTGTGCAGACTGCCTTCAGCATCCCTGGACTGTTGAGAGCCACAGCCGAAGGGGCCCCAGCAAACTTCTAGCTGCCAGCAAACTTCCAGCTGCCGGCTGATGATTGGCTCACAGCGGCCCCAGCAAACTTCTAGCTACCAACTGATTGGCTCCTCTGTGGTGATGCTCATTGGGCTGTTTCCCCGCCCTTTCAGACCACGGAGCTGCTCATTGGGGGACTTTTTTGGCTCCGCCCACGCGACCCAGCCAATCGGCCTCAAGAGCAGGAGGAGTGGGGGAGGTGGAGAGGCTTGTGGGAAGCCGGTGGTGGCAGTTGGGCTCTGCGGGTTCTCCTGAGGAGCTGTGTGGTTTGGCGTGTGTGTTCTAAAAATAAAGTTCGTTTCTTTTGACAAGTGGCTCCTGAATTGTGCCCAGCCAGACTGCGGCACTGGACGTCCCCCAGGTCTGTGGCACTGTGGTGGTTTGCTTCACATCAGACAGTAGGTTCCCTCAGATCAGTAACTTCTTTGTCACGGGCCCTGTGGCCCTTAGTGGCTGGGATGGCAATAAATACAGCATGGAAACCTCCCTGTTAACTCCAACTGCACAGCAGAATCACTTGGGGAGCTTTTCATACACTGCCTGGGCCCCAAGCCAGAGGATCACACTGGCATCTCAGGGTGAGGCTCAGGTTCCAGTATTGTTGAAAGCCTTCCCCAGGTGACCCCAGTCTTCGGCCAGGATTAAGAACCACTGACCGACACCAGCTCCTTCCCTTGGGGAAGTTATTTGAACTCTGAGTCTATTCCCACAAGGGCAGGAGGTGGATTAAAATGTCCCCCTGAAGGTCACCAGCACAGTGTGCTGCCTTCGCCCACCCCCCCACGCCAGTGCTGGGTGGGTGGCTGCCTGTTTGTCCCCCGACTTCCTGCCCTCCTTCACAAATCAGGGACAGACCCAGGAAAGTCAGGGTATTTCTTTCCTGCCTTCCACCCTGCAGGCCACCACAGATGTCTTGTGTCCCTGTACCAAACGGCACAACCACCATGGGGCATACCTCCCCTCTGTGAAGCAGGCGCCACGCCTGCCCTGGTCTCCTCAGGTGCTGGGGGAATGGCCTCTCCACACTGTGTTCTCTGTCTCTTCTTCCCCTCCCTCTGCCCACACCTTCATAATCATCCCTTTATTAAACTCAAGTCATCCCTCCTCAACTTATTTGAGTGCTCCATCTGCAATCTGCCCCATGCCAACAGCGAACCAATCACCCCAGAGAAAGAAGAGAGGAAAAACTAGAGTAGGTAGAGAAATCCTTAAAAAGCAAAACCAAAAGTGCCAGGCCTCTTCCTTCCGGTCTTTTTCTACAGAACAACCCCAGGAAACCCCGGAAAGCTTGGGAAGTTCTCTGGGTGTCTGTGGTTCCCCATCCTCAAGTGTCTCCGAGACTGTGTCTCAGGCCTCTGTTTGTCTAGTTGTTCACTTTCTTTTCTTCGAGCCTTTTGTTCTTTTCATAGTCACAGAAATCACCCTAAAGGAATCCTATAAAGATTGAATGATATAATCTGGGGGGGGAAAAAAGTCTCTCTCTGGAACAGTATAGTAGAACTGGCTCAGGCCGCGATGCCAAAATAGACCTAAAATTTGAATCACACTCTTGATTCTGTAACTAGGACAAATCGCTGATTGCTGCTGAAAATGGGAAATTAATTTTTACTAGGTTGTTGTAAGAGGCTACATTATGAGAATCATAATGGTTTAATAATTTTTAGCTATTTTATGTATCAGACTTTACTGGGGATTACTGGGGATTGAACCCAGATGCACTTAACCACTAAGCCTTTCTATTTTTTATTTTGAAAGAGGGTCTCACTAAGTTGCCTAGGGCCCCTTTAAGTTGCTGAGGCTGACTTTGAACTCGAGATCCTGCTGTCTCAGCCTCCTGAGTCGGTGGGATTACAGGCCTGCTCCACCGTGCCCAGTTTGTATCAGATAATTTGATAAAGGCCTTATATGCATTACTTCACTTAATTTCTCACAAAAACCCTATGAAGTCAGTGTTATTTTTAATCCTTATGTTATGGATAGGGAACTGAGGATCTGAGATGTTAATAATTTGCCCAAGGGGCTGGGGATGTGGCTCAAGCGGTAGCGCGCTCGCCTGGCATGCATGCGGCCCGGGTTCGATCCTCAGCACCACATACAAAGATGTTGTGTCCGCCGAAAACTAAAAATAAATAAATAAATATTACAAAATATAAGGGTGTGTATGTTTTAAAAAAAAATAATAATAATAATTTGCCCAAGGTCAAAAGGCTACTAAGTGAGAGCTGAGGAGGTCATGTATGAGGCCAAGTGTCTAGAGTGCATACTGGGCACACCCTGATGACCTTCTCTGATATTTTGGTAATGATTAATATCCCTCCTCCCCACACACCCCCTCAAAAAAATAGGCTGGGGATGTTGTTCAGTGGTACAGTCTATGCTTATAAGTTATGCACAAAGCCCTGGGTTCAATTCCTAGCACCACATTAAAAAAAAAAATACAGGGTGAGTTTGAAATTCCACTGTGACCTTGTGAAGTTTCTGAGCTCAGTAACTGCCCCACTGTTTTCTTCACTCAATCATCCAGAATCCAAGGGCTTCTATTTAGAACTTCAAAGTAAATGTAATGCCCAGTATTTTCCCTCCTAGGAATTTTCCCAAGAAAAACAGATCCACAGAAACACATATACAAGAAGGTTCACAGTAGCCTTAGTCATTTTGTTTGTTACTTTTTTTGGTGCTGTGGGTTGACCCCAAGGCCTCTTGCATGCTGAACACTTACCCAACCACAGAGCTACTCCCCTGGTCCGCAACCTCAGTCTTTACCATAGGTCTTGAAATTGTTCTAAATCCCCACAAGACGAAAAGGTCAAAGAAATGGTATATTGATACAATGAAATAGTATTCCACAATGAAAAGAATGAATTGATACACACATCGATGGATCTCAGAAACAGTTTACTGAGCCAAAGGAATCAGCTAGAAAAGAATTCCCCTTGTGTTATTTCCGTATTATTTCATTTATGTACAGTTGAGAAACAAGTCAAATTAAACTGTTGATGGAAATCAGAAAGCCTGGGTCAGAGCGGAGGGGTCGGCTAGAAAGGGGCCGGAGGGCCATGTGTAGGGTAATAGAAATGTCTTGTGTTTTGCTTTTGGTTTGGGTACAAAGTTAACAATTGTCAAAGCACATCCAACCGAACATTTAAAATCTGAGCATTTTATTATGTGAAAATTATATTGCACTAAAAAGAAATCCAAAACAAAAGCAGTGAACACAGGAGCTATGTAACTGCATTCTGGGCAAACTGAATGCCTTGGAAGTTTTATTTCTTAGACACTCTGCCCTGCAAGTAATAAAAATCCAATGGTAAAAAAAAAATGGGTGGGATGATAAGGAATTGTGACCTCCTTGCTGCTGCCCAACTAGAGAGAGTGTGGGGCTTCCGTTACTCCCTAAAGCACAGACAGAAGGCTTCCCTAGAAGTCTCCAGAACACCCTCTTGGCCACAGTTGGGTCACTCACCTGTTCATGAACCAAAGCACTGGTCAAGAGGTTAAAGTATTCTTACACCCAACCCAAATTGTACTCAGGCCACTCAAAGGAGAGGAATAGGTTCTGGAGAGACAACTGTGACACCCACTAGGGTAGCCGCAGAGGGTAAGGCTCATGGGTAAGGTTAACCCAGACTTTGGACACACATAACCACCACCTGCGGAATTTAACAAAAGTTTAAAGAGAACAAGAAGGTCACCCAACATGGCATAGTCTTGAGAGACGGCATGGGTTTGAAGTCCCAGGCTTGGTCTGGATCTGGCTCTGCTGCTTGCTCGCTGTACGAGCTTGGACACGTCTTGGGCCACCCTTTCCCTGTCGGTAAAGTGAGAAGAATAATGAGGAATCCCTACAACGTTATGTTATGGCTTATCCATGAAGTGTCTCTGGAAGACTCCTGTGCTGCAGGCTGGGTCCCCCCTGCAGCAGTGTTCAGAGGTGGGGCTCCGGGGAGGGCCTGGACTTCGACTGGTCTGACTCATCAGTGGATGAACCCATCGACAGCCGAGTGGACTACTAGTGGTGGGGGAGGCTGGGGGAGTGGGGCCAAGTTGGAGGAAGTAGGTCCCCTGGGGGGTGGGGAGTGCCCTGGAAGGGTATTTCTTGTCCAAAGTCCCTTTCTCTCTCTTTCCTGGCTGCTATGAGTTGAGCAGCTTTGCTCTGCACACCCCTCCACCATGATCTTCTGCCTCTCTTCAGGACCAAAGCCATGGCGTTGTCCAACCGTGGACTGGAACCTCTGGAACTGGGAGCCTAAATGAATCTTTCCTCTTCTAAGTTGTTCTTCTCAGGTATTTGTCACAGTGACAGAAAGCTGACTAATGCACATGTTTATGAGAATTATCAAATGGCAATGATACTTATTATCAATCTGCATTTATCAATAATTTGTTAAACACCTGCAAGCCAACTGAATCACACAGAAGAAGAACAAGAGATACAAAGAACCGAGTCCCGTCAACGAGCTGTGGTTGGCTCTCACTCTGAAAGTCACTTCTGGCTGTGCATCGACGCCTGGACTAAACCGAAGCCAGCAGTCTACGTTTTCTGCATCCTTAAAAAGGAATGTACTCAGGCGCTCATCTACTCCAGCACCACGGGGGAGGAGGAGAGCCGCTCTACACTGGGCACCAGGATTCGGTCACCAGGACAGTCTGACCCCCACTCTCAGAGCAGAAATTGTGCAAAGAGGGCCCCAGGAGAAGGACGCGGAGCAGGCCACACTCACCTGTAATCGCTCTCCCTTCCCAGGATGAGAGAATTTCCCTCTGAGGCCCATGGATACTGAAGGGAACCAAATCTGGTTTTTGTTATTTCAGAATCTCTTTAAGGAAAGAAAATTGAAAGGCAAGCTTGGGCAGTTTTCCCTCAGCACACTTCCAAAGCTGAGACTGAAATGAAATACAATCTAGGTACTTCCTGAAGCTTGAAGGTTCGTGGCATTCAGTACTGAAATATCTGCCTCCACAATATGATGAAGCAAAGAAAAACAGCCAGAGAGTGAACAGTAATTAACAAAGCAGGAATTACAAATGACCAAAGGGGGCGGGGTGGGGGAGATGCACAGAAGAATCCCAGCTCTATCCTAATTGAAGAGATCCAAATATAAATAACAATGAAGCATCTTTTTTTCACCATGCAAATTTATAAGGATGAAAAAATACAGTAATGCCATGTAGGGGGATTTCCGAAAACAAGAAGTGGGTCTTTATAATTATCTATTTTCACAACTACGGCTTTAGTGCCAGAGCTATAACATCAGTACAGACTTTTTGGAAGGCAATTTGGAGTAAGTATCAAATTCTTAAAAATATGTATACCCTTTGTACCAGCAATTCTATTTCCAGAACCATGTAATAAGGAAATAACCAGAAATGTGGCTATATTTATATTCACAAAGCTAATTCATTGTAATTGTTATTTATAAGTGAAGAATTAGAAACTAAATATCCAATAATAAAGAACTGTAATGTGTGATCATTAAGTGATCACAGTGTAAGAGAATATTTTGCAATAACATGGGAAACATACAAACAAGCTTTTTAAAAGCTAAAAATTATGTCAAAAAACGTGACTGTGTATACGGGGAGAGAACAGAACGGAGGAATCTAGACAGAATGCTATCCTTGGCTACTAACCTAGAGTATTAGAATTAAAGAAATACTTCTTTTTCTGTGATGATTTGGATAAGTGACTCCAAAGTTGCATGTTAAAGTCCTGTCCCCAGCCTGTGGTGCTGCTGGGAGATGGTGGAACACTTGAGAAGCAGGGCCGAGAGGGAGGTCGGAAGTCATTGTGGGAATGCCTTTGAAGGAAATTCTGGCGCCCAGGCCCTTTCTTCTTCCTCACTCAGTCATGTGGAGAGTCCTCCACCATATACTCCCACCATGATGTATCTGCTACCACAGGACCAAAGCAATTGACCATAGGGCCAGTCATAGGCAGAAACTTCTAACATTATGAGCCAAAACAAACCTTTCCTCTTTATTAATTATCTCAGGCATTTTGTTACAGTAACAGAAATCTAACACTTTTTTTTCTTTTGTATGTTTTTCAGGTTTTCTACTATGAATATGTTTATATAACAATGGGAAAACAAAGAATACTTGTTTTTTGAAACCTAAGGCTGTGATTCTTAAGATTTTTGTAAAATACTTCTTTGTCTCAACCGAAAAATACAAAATGAAGTTTAAAATAAGACAATAGCTTATTATTATGTTACTTCTAACAGTTTCTTGGAGAAAGGCCCAATTCTTACTACTACCTGCCATGTTGTAGCTCAGATTCTTTTAAATTTATGCAATGCGATACACTCAGTCCTCAATATCCACTGGTTTTGCATCCACATGTTCAAACAACCCTAGATGAAAAATATTTGGGACAAAAAATGCATCTGTACTAAACATGTATGAACTTTTCTTCTTGCCATTATTCCCTAAACAATATAGAATAACACCTATTTACATTGCATTAGGTATTATTAGATTAGTAATCCAGAGATGATTTAAAGTACAATCAATGTACCTATGTTACATGCAAACTATATGCCATTTTATATAAGAAATTGAGGTATTCAGGTTGGGTATCCATGGGGGCGTTCTGGAACCAATACTTCTTGAACACAAGGGATGACTCTACCTAGTCTTCCTGTCTCTTGTATCATCTGTCAAACCCACGGTCCACTCTACTGCCAACATTATCCTTTTTTTATTAAATTATTTGCCTGTACTTTAAGGTGTGTAACATGTGTACTTGGTACAAATACCAAACTATTAACAGGTGGCTATGCATCTGAAGCATTTACACAGCTATTGTCTTCAAACCTTTTTGCACAAATGGTAGCACTTACCTTTTACCACGTGGATGTAGCCTTGCACTGGTTAATCCTAGCTTGATGCCATTGCCAAGTGTGAATTCCCTACTTTTCTGGTTCACTCTGTTTTCAACTGTTTCTTATGAACAACTGAGTTGGGTTTTACATTGTAATTCAAAGTCTTTTATTGTTATAAGTGAAATTAACACACCTACATTTATTAACATGGGAGGTACGTTTGGTCTCAGTTCTATCATCCTGTTTTGCTCTATTCTCAACATTTTCATGGCCTTAAAAACACTGGCGGGCTGGGGATGAAGCTCAGTGGTGGACACTTGCCCAGCACACATAAGAAGGCCCTGGGTCAATTCCCAGCACCTCAAATAGAATATTTTTAAAATTTCTTTACATTTTTGGTGTGTATTATAAGAATTGAAAAACACGATGTTTTTGTTCTAGTCATGATTATATTCATTACCATATTTTATCTTTCTTGTTAGTTTTTATTTGCCTTTTCTTCTGGTTTTTTAATAGCTAACGAATAACATGGCACAAACTCAAAAGGTACAGAAGAGGGGCTGGGGATGTGGCCCAAACGGTAGCGCGCTCGCCTGGCATGCGTGCGGCCCGGGTTCGATCCTCAGCACCACATACCAACAAAGATGTTGTGTCCGCCAAAAACTAAAAAATAAATATTAAAAATTCTCTCTCTCTCTCTCTCTCTCTCTCTCTCTCTCTCACTCTCTTAAAAAAAAAAAAAAAAAAAAAAAAAGGTACAGAAGAGAATGCAGTGAAACACAGGCCTCTCTCTTCTCTCCCAGGCACCTAGTTCTGCATTTTAAAGGCAGTTATAAAATACTTGTACTCTAAGCTTATGTAATTTACCTCATCATCTACTTTGTAATAGGAGTACTCTGGACTCCAATTATGAGTAATAATAAAATTAAATACATTTCCTTTTTTTTTTTTTGTCCTGGGGATTGAACCCGGAGGTGCTTTCCCATTGAGCTACATCCCCAGTCCTTTTTATTTTTATTTTGAGACAAGGTGTCGCTAAAGTGCTGCAGCTGGCTTTGGACTTGTGATCCTCTGCAGGATCCCAGGTCACTGGGATCACAGGTGTGCAACCGGCAGTATATTTCTCTTTTATTCCACTCTCCAATGCTGATTTTTGTTTATTTTGTTATAAGTAGTCAGTATCTCCTTCTCTGGAAAAAACCACACATCCAACTTTTCCTTCACTCTTTTTTTGTTTTTTAACTACATCTGACATCGATTTATTGTTAAACTGTTAAACCCGATTTGAATCATGTCTTTAACTGTTGAGACCCCCCCATGCCTTCCCCCCACCTCACCCTCCTAACTTGGGATAGCTACATCATTTGTGTTTATAGCTTTTATTTTCCCTCCTCAACCATAAAACAAGACCTGTTTTTGCATTAATCCTACAAGTTGGAGCCACAGTCATACTGTTACTTTTCCATAGGGCTTTAATTTGGCTAATGTTTGTTTTACAGATGTTTAAAAAGTGCTCATGGAAGTCATCGTCCTTGCATCCTGGATTACCCAAAAATGTTGGTGAGCTGCCCTTATGTCTGAAAACTGTAGCTGGGGAGAAGGTGCTGGAGTCTCGCGTCCTTCCCCGTCCTTCCCCAGGGCTCTGTGGACAAATACGGAATGTTCCCAGGAAGACCCCAAGGCCAGCCCAACCTTCCTCCCCACTGTCAGGGGGCTTAAGTTTTTCCTCCCCACCAAAATGCCAAAGACTCATTTTTTTTTTTTTTACTTTTTATTATTATTTTAGTTGATACATAAAAAATTGCATACATTTATGTGATTTTTAATATACGTATAATCACAAAATGATTAAATCAAACTAATTAATAAACCTATAGTGCACATACTTATCCCTTTTTCTGATGAGAACATTTAAAAATCTACTCTCGCTCTAACTATGTTCACACGTAACTTTACCAAAGTGTGTATTGCTGTGGATGAGTCTCTCAAATTTTTCTTCCTATCAAACTGTAGATTCATGTCTCCAGTAGTCAGAATCTCCTTCTCTGGAAAAAAAAAACACACATCCAACTTTTCCTTCAGTCCTGGAAATGTCTCCTAGTCATTTAAATATCTTCAAATATTGTTTTCTTGTCCATTATTTTAAAGAAAATATTTTCCTATTCCACTCTTTTTTTTTGGGGGGGGGGGTTCCAGGGATTGACTCCAGGGGCACTTGACCCTGAGCTACATCCTCAGCCCTTATTTTTTTATTTAGAGACAGGGTCTTGATAAGTTGCTATGGCCTTATTAGGTTGCTGAGGCTGACTTTGAACTTGCGATCCTCCTGCCTCAGCCTCCCAAGCCACTGGGATTATTCCTTTTTTGTTTGTTTGTTTGCTTGCTTTCTTAATCTATTTATGCACTAAACATCCTTTGTCTGCTGTAGATCCTTCTCTCCAATGTGAGGCTTTTCTTTCTTTAACAGTAACTATTTATTTCATTCTCTATCCCTTTAATCTGATAGTTTGTTTCTTCCCTGGTTGCCCTACTCTATTTTTCTTGAAACTTCTGTATCTTTTCTTTGAGCTCCTGTTTTAGACACACACACTTGAATCAAGCAGTAATTCATTTTCTTTTTTAGTTTCTTAATGGTGGGGTTTGGCCACAATTGTCAGTTGCTCTGAGGTGACTTTTTCTAATGAGAGTTTGTTTTTTTTTTTTTTTTTAACCCACTCTTTATATTTTCCTCCTTCCCTTGTTCTTCTAGTACCATTGTACAATTACGGTGACTGTTTACTACAAAGTGTGACAAGTAAGAAGTTACAAATTACTGATTTGGCCTTAGTCACTGTTGAAAGCTCCAGTTCTTATGATAATATATGACTGAAGAAGTGTCATGGGAGACTTCCAGAGTATCCAGTTTAGTCATCACTTGACCCAGGGCTTTGGGGTTTTCTAGCTTGTTTGCTAGTTTTAGTGTCTATTTCTCCTCCCAGGCCTCTCAGACTGTGACTTGGGTAGTGCCTGTAATCCAGAACTTCCCTCTGCCATTCCTCTTCACTGGCAAACTGCTTCCTGCAAATATGGAGGGCATTTCCCTTTGTTCCAAATGAGGCATCTCTGATTTTGCTCTGCTGACATTCTGAGAAATCTCAAGACTCTCTTGACATCCTAGCCCGTATTTCACCAGCACTGAATTTAGCCACCCTGCCTCATATAGTGTGGCTCAGCATTATAGCTGTCCCTGGTTTATTTAAATATGCAGTTTCCTTTTCTTTTCCTTTTGTGTGGTGGGTGGGGGATTGAGCTAAGTTTGCATTCCCTGTTTGTTGTTGTTGTTGTTGTTTGTTTGTTGCTTTTGTTTTGTTTTGTTTTTTGAGACAGGGTCTCTCTAAGTTGCTGAGTCATGTTAAGTTGCTGAGGCTGGCCTCGAATTTGGGATCTTCCTGCCCCAGCCTCCCTACTCCCTGAGATTACAAGTGTTGACCACCACACCCAACTCTTTCTATTTTTGCTTGCATACATTTTTAGAGACCAGAGAAGAACTCTCTTATTATGCCATTTGAAGTAGGGATATCTCATTATCTTTGTAAAATACAGATAGATTTTGTGCTTTTTTAAAAACTATTGCATAAAAGTATAGTGTGAAATCCTGCATACCTTCAAACTATTTCATAATCAGACTCCAGCCTATTTCCTCTTCATCTTCTGTTTCCTCCCACCACTTTTTTCTCTGGCTGCAAGATGATTCAATACAAAATTATCTGTGACACATGTGTTTTCTTCTCCTGAAATTCATAATATAAAAACTATTAAACAATGCTAATCATGGTTGATAAATATTATTGAAATAAAAACAGGATTCAAGAGAGAAAAGTTTGTCAAAGGGTAATCAGAGCTGTCACAGAGAAAATATTTGACAAAATAAAAATGAATTTTCTCCTGCAGACACTGTGGTGCATCCCAGATTTGGGGGGTGGGAGATCCCTAACTTGTACTTTCTCAAATTCCTTTTGGAATTCCTCTTTAAAAGAAAAAAAAAAAGAAAAGAAAGAAATGTTTGTATTTAAGTACATGAGACATACAGATAAGTACAAACGTGATAAGTTTAAAATTGAAAGGTTATCACAAAATGAGCACATCTGTAACCCTGACCCATAACCTCCCCACTGTCCAGAAGACGACACAGGCCCCTTCCTAGTCACTACTGTGTCCTTCCTTGCAAAGATACTCACTGTAGTGGATGCTAGTGATACAATAGTTTTCTTTAGCCTTTGCCTTTGCCTTTTGTTTTTTACTGGATACTATGTTTCAGATTTATCTCTGTAGTTCTTAGAGAAGTCATTTCTCATTTTTGTCCTGTATGTTGTGTATCACAATAGATTTATGTATTCTACCACTGATGGAATTTGGTACTATTATAAATATGTTGCTATAGACATTATTTTACATGTGTTTTGGGGAGAACATGTACATATTTATAGTGTTTATATCTAGAAGCAAAGCTTCTAAATAATACCTAAATGGCCAGCTTTTAATGATACTACCTCAGATTTCCAAAGTAGTTGTGTTATCAAAAGTTCAGTCCTTGTCCCCAGTGCCAATCCAATAAGGAGGACACTTTTTTTTTTTTTTTTTTTTTTTTTTGGTACCAACGTGAGAGAAATAGAGTATGTAGCCTTAACTGGGATGTAAGAGCCAGTCGAAGCCATTCTGAGCTTCCCCATCCTGTATCCATTTGTAGCCATTTTAACTACAGCCCTTCCCTTTGCCACAATCCCCCCACTTTGAAATTAGCCAGTCACTGCAGACTGCAACCTCCAATCCGAGCAAGCGGCAGTGGGGCCTTAGGGATGAAAGCAGATGAACTGCTGGCCCAAGTGTGCTGCTCCCCAGGTTTTGTGAGGTCGCGCGCACTTCTGCAAAAGTAAAGTCTTGCAGAACTGCTTCCAAACATGTGTTTGATCCCTTGTGCCACCCAGCTATTTCTAATGCTGGGGATTAAACCCAATCACTCAGCCGCATTCCCTGCCCTTTCTTTATTTGTTTTATTTTGAGACAGGTCTTGCTAAATTGCTTAGGATTTTGCTAAATTGCTGAGGCTGGCCTTGAACTTGCCATCCTCCTGACTCAGCCTCCTATATGCTGGGATCACAGGCACGGGCCACTGAGCCCAGCAAGGACACAGTTTGGAGAAAAAGAAAAATGAAGTTTTATTGCTTTGCTAGCAAAGGAGAAACAAAGGGGACTCCTGTCCCAAAAGCTCTGATTCTGCCAATCAGGGAGAACAGGGAGCTTCTAAAGAGGAAACTCCAAGGCTACATTCCATGTAGGGAGTCACAACCCATTTGTTAATTTGGGAGATAGTCATTTCTTAGATCTTCTGCTGCCATTTCCAAGTCTTCATTCCTGGGAGGGGTGTGTGCTCAAGAACAGATAACTTGCCTGGGATGGGGAAGAAGGGTAGTCCAGTTCCCCTGGGGTTAGGGAGGGGGAGAAGATTAAGGAGGTGGCAGGAGAGAGGCAGAGAAAGAAACACGTCCATTTTAAAAGAAGTCTCGTGGCAGAGCAGCAAGGGCTACTCAAAGCACAAAGTGGACCACTGTTAGGGTCGGGAGACTTTTCTAAACAGATATCACGCCTGTGACGAATCTGCATCAAGAGCTCGTATTAGTTACTTTGGGGCCATAACAAACCACACCAGAATTTGGTGGCTTAAGCCAAGCGGTTTCTGTTGTGCGTTCACTTCTCACATTAGGACAGCAAGAGGCAGGGACCATGATGTCTCCTGAGGCCCAGACAGGAGGAATATGACGTCACCACAGCTGTGTGGCACAAATCCAGTCTACATGAAAGGGACAGGGCATGGCAAGGGAGGATGGACGCGGCTTTTTTGTGTGTGCTTTAGAGTTTTACACCATGTTGGGTCATCTTGACACAATCACACAAGCATAGAAGGCAGTGGCTCCACTTCAGGCCCCAGTACGTCTCCTCTACCCTCCCCCTGTTCCCCTTCCACTCCTCTGCGGGCCTTTCTTCTATTTATTTATGGTTTTTAAAATTACATTTGATCGCTTTACATGAAGGTGGAATTTACTCTCGGACATTCACATGTCCACCTCTTGATGGGAGAGTCAGGAAAACACCACGGCTACTCCTTCTCAGTCTACACCACCGCCCACCTGATCACCAGCGTTCGCTTTCCCCTCACAGGCAAAACATCCTCACCCCACCCCTGGAGCTCCGAGTCTCCTCCAGCTGTGGTATTCTCTGCAGGTCTGAGGTTTCCTCATCTGCGCCAGGTTGAGATGAGGCTCCTTCAGTACACTTCCTGGGGCGAGCTCCCCACAGTCTGGATACCTACATAATAAAAGTCAAGGTTTCCACCTCGTACCTACAAAAATGCCCTGTAAGGCAGGAGAGCCACGATCAATATCTTATTCAAACAGGTAACATGAGAGGAGCATGCACCCCACTTTCCCAGGGCAGTTCTGAAACACAGCTGGGTACCTGTTGCCAGAACCCCCTCAACCGGAAGCTGGGAGGGTTTCCATCAGAGTTCATGGCTGCTCAGTTTCTCCAGGTGGCTCTTGACTCTCAACTCTGGGCCTTTAGCTCCCCCTCTGAGGCGATTTTTCTTTTCTAGAAGAAATGACCCATTTTGAGTTTGAGGAGCTTCCCGGTCTGCTCCTGACTAAATGAGAATAAGGATCCCAGAGGTCACTTATCAGTTTGAACTATTTTCTTCTTTTTCTTTTACCTTACCAGTACTTTTGCTGGTAAAACCGCCTTGAAATTTTCGTGGACTTCCTGGGACTCTGCTATCAGTTTAATTAGTGGGGGCGAAGTTACATTGGTCATTCTTTTTGAGGCAGGTCTCTTCCTACTTTGGGTCATAAGTCAGGTAGTATGGGCAATACCCTTTTTTCTACTGAGAGAATCTAGTACACTGTCTTGAATCTTCCCGGGATCTTCAATTTGATGTTGCAGCTATTATTCTTTTATTTGAGATTTGGCCCCAAGCTTCATTTCATTTGGGGAATCTCATTGCCTGTGGAAATCAAGGATGATACACAATTTTATTTTCCAACCCAGCAAATCTTGGATCCTTTATTTTTTTCTCCAATTTCTACTTTCAAATTAAACCACTGCTTCTTGCCTCCTCTCCATCTTCTGATTCCCCCATCGTATCCACTTAGGACCAATGAACTAACACTGCCAACATTCTGCCTGGTGATTTCTTTAGCCAAATGAAAAGCTTATTGGAAACATTTGGCATCTTCCAGGTTATTACAGACAACAATCTTGCAAGTCATCATGCCACTATAAGATGCTGGTTCCCATTACCCAGGGGCTGTCGCAGTTCCTTCATTGTTTCTCCAACCTTCACCAATGACCACTTTGACACTTATCCAGTCTTTATGAAAGGTTTCCTCATCACTGTCTGGTCTTTGCCCCAGGCCATTTCTCAGGATTGCTTATTCTTCTGGTGACTTTGAGAGAAGAGATGCTACCTCTCTGGGGACAAGAAACAGCCCTATTCACTTTCTTTAAAAGTGGTGGACTCCCAAGCTCAGCGGGTACCTGGGTAGCCCTCTCCTGGGTCAGATCACATTGTCCCCATAGGACTTTAAGGCAAAGAGAAGCAACACACATGGTGATGCTCAGGCTGCCTGCTCTGCCATGAGCAACAAAGCCCTTTGTCTCTGACACAGGAATTTTTGTTGGTTAGAACCATCCAGGAACTAATAATAGGCTCAGTTATTCATTTGTAAATTGGGAAAAATCAAATCCCAGTTCCAACAGTCTGCATCTCCAAAAGCATTCCAAGTCTAATTTCCAATAAACCTGAGCTACTACCCAAATCTTGTGACTTCCCAAAAATCTTGCTTCCCTAAAACATAATTAGAGACAAAATGATGATGACAGCACTTTTACAAATTCAAAATGAATTCAAGATTCCTAAAGAAGAGCCTATTAACACCTCTGCACTCATGTCCCTGTGTCACTAGAGATCAAATGAAATACTGTAGCACGGTTGGAAACTGTCTTCTTTTCAAGAAAGTTTTCTCTTTGGGAGCATTTCTCAATCTAGCAAGAGAAATTTTCAAGAACTGACCAATTTCAATGTTTCACATAAAATCTGAACAAACATAGCAATATCGATGATTCCCAGGTAACATCTACATTGCAAAATAACAAGTCAAAGGAAGCAGAGGAAAAAAGGTGAGTAGTATTAACACATCATCTACCACATGCCAAGGAACCATAAAAAGCGCTTTGCTGGCATTTATGGGAACCCTTATTGTTGTCATTGCTGTGTTGATTACAGGAGGAACAGTAACGCTTAGAACCTAGGAACACAAACCCTGGGACCAGACCACTTGTTTTTGCAGCTCAGCTTGCTGGTGGGCCAGTTGACTCTCCTTCTCCATGCCTTTGTTTCCTCATCTGTAAAATGGAAATAACATCCATTCCCACTTTACAGCGTTACTAAATATTTAAAGGAAAAAGAACTAACACATGTAATGTTCTTGTAACAGTGCCGTTTGGTTTCAATAAACAGTATCTTGAGGAGGATGAGAGAAAGGAATAGGAAAACACTCTTTGGAGAGAGTTCCCAGGAAGCCAGGAGACCTGGCTCAAGGAAGACAGTCTTCAAATGTCTGGATTTCCAGGCCAATGCAACCCAACTCCAGAAACCTTGTGCATCACTCATCTTTCCCAAACATATGAATCTAATTTCTCTGATTTGAACTTGAGCCTCCAAAACTATGAGGCAGCCAGGAACGGAGATGCACACCTGTGATCCCAGCCACTGGGGAGACTGAGGCAGGAGCCTCACAAACTGAGGCCAGCCTCAGCCACGCAGTGAGACCCTTCCTCAAAATAAAAAGTACAAAGGACTGGGATTGTAGCTCAGTGGTAGAGCACCTCCCTAGCCTGTGTGAGCCCTGGGTTCAATTCTCAGTACTGCAAGAACAAACAAACAACAACAAAAACCCGTGAGAAACTGCCTTTCTGTGGTTTATGTGACCTAATCTATGAGGCTTTATCCTGGCGGCCCAAGGAAACGAATAAAATATACTATGCCAAATTTCCTCCATTTATTTTTTTACCTTATTCTTTTTTTAATCAAGGAAAGACACTGTACCAAAGGGTTTATAAAGACAAGAAACAGTATCCTACCCCATTCCTCTTCCCTCTCGGTAACATCCCGAGGAGCCTTTTTAAATGGCTTGTAAATTTCCATTTCTTCTAAACCCTTCCCAACTACTGGGAGTGAAGTGGGGGTTTCTGGTTGCTAGTCAACTTACTCTGATATGAATGTTCCACTTTGCAGTACATAAAACGCCTATGCAATGAATATGCATAATAAATTTTATTTTTTTTTCCCCAGTGCTTGAACTATTCCAGTCATTCTGCTTTGGAAGGAGGTTTGCTTGTGGAGGGCCATTTTGCCTGGAGGTGCTGTGGTCAGGTGAAAATAGCACGGGCATCACACGTGGGCCCACCAAACTGGGTGCCCACCCAGCCACCAGCCAGGTCACTTCAGTACCTTCCTTGTGGGTGCCTTGTTTCCAAAAAAAAAAAAAAAAAAAAAAAGGTAATATATCTCAGAACATTAATCTCAGTGCTTTCTTTTCTTGATTATGGTTCTGTGAAATGTGAAACAAGAGAGCCACCTATAAAAGATATATAGGTGATTCCAAAACCAGTTCTAACTGGTTAGTGACTACTACCTAAGACAGACCAGAGGAAGTCGTCCTTCCTCCGTGACGTCCAACACCACGGGCCACGAGGGGAGTGCGAGCCAAGGCCCTCAGGATCCATGGGCACACAGGTGGGAGCAGCTCAAAATAAACACAAAGAGCCTCGATACAGATGCTGCTGAGAAGGCACAGAAGCTGGGTTTCTCACGCGCCGCTGGTGGAAGTGTCAAGGTCACAGCCACTCTAGGAAACAGGTTGGCAGGTTCTTACAAAACCAGGCACACACGTACCATGAAGCCCCACAACTGCGCTCCTGGAACTAATTCAGAAAGTGAAAACAGATACCCACGAAGAAACCTGTACGTGGATGTTCACAACCAAAACCTCCATCAACAGGCGAATGACTGCACAAACCAACCGTGATACAGCCGCACAGTGAAGTGCACCTGGCGGCAAGAAGGGACAGTGTCCCCGCCCGCGCTCCCCCACAATCAAAGCCCTCCCCTTACACGCGGTCACAGGGGGAAATCTTAAGTGCGTTCAGCTGAGTGGCAAAGGCCACGAAATGGTACCATTCCATTTATATAATAGCCTCGAAATGACAAAATAATAGGGAAGGAAGAGGGACTGGTGGCTGCCAGAGCCTAGGGATGGTGGCCCAGGAGAGGCTGTGGAGGGGACCATCAAGGGTGTGCACAAGGACAAAGGATGACGGACAGGCTCTGTCTTGGGTTGGATTTGGTGGTGGATATGTGAACAGGACACGTGATCCGAGGGCGCAGCACTAGATACATACGTTGGACTAGTGTCACTTTGCTTTAACTGCGTAGGGGTATCTCGGGGTAAATGGGGTGAAGGGTGCTCAAGACTTTAACTGCCTTTGCATCTTTCTATTAAACTGCAGTTATTTTTAAACCTTTTTTACTCTCAAGTGCCACCTCTGGGGCTGGGGCTGTAGCTCAGTGGTATAGAGCGCTTGCCTAGCACGTGTGTAACCGGATTCAATGCTCAGCACCACATAAATATAAATAAATAAAATAAAGCTATTGAAATGCCACCATCTGAGCCAGAAGGTAGAACAGTGTCCCTGCCCCACACTCCTCCATTCTCATAACCCTCTCCTTCCACGTGACATTGTGATAGTTAATTCTTGCTTTCTGTTATATACTTACTACCTAGGCATGCTTTTCTAAAAATATGCTAATTTTTGCCTAATTTAAACTTCAAATTGAAGCAATCATATAAAATCACTGCCTTTTTGTTGTTGTTGTAACCAAGGATTAAACCACCAAGCCCTTTTTACTTTGATTTTGAGACAGCGCCTCGCTGAATTGCTTAGGGCCTCACTAAATTGCTGAGGCTGCCTTTGAACTTGCGATCCTCCTGCCTCAACCTCCTGAGTCACTGGGATTACAGGTGTGCACCACTGCATCCAGTGGCTTTTTTCCACTAAACATGATGGTTGTGAATCTCATTCACGGTGCATACCTGTAATTCTATATTCCAGCAAATGAATATACCAAAATTTACTTGTCCACTTTCTTACAGATGACTCTTGGAGTTGCTTCTAGTTAGGAGCAATGCTGTCATGAACACCCTTGCACCCTGGGGCCCCAGGCGTTTTCCTGGAGAAGGTACCCAGTGAAGAAACCACCAGCTCAAGACGTGTGTTTATTTTCAACTTTATAAGATGGTAAGTTATTTTCCCAGAGCTCCCACTACTTTCCCTTCCATCAACATTGTAGGTGAGTCCTGGTTCCTTTTTCAGTACTGAAAGACAGTTTAGCCATCCTGGAGGGTGTGTGTGTCTCACTGAAGCGTTAATCTACATTCCCCTGATGGTTTTTCGTTGAGCGCTGTTTCATTTATTTGCTGCTTGGATTAGCTCTGTGTGAAGTGTCTGGCCATGCTTTTGCCTGTCTCCATCGGAGGGCACGTCTCCTCCTGGGAGAGTTGAAGGGATTCTGGTATATTCTAGACATTAGCCCTCAGTGCCAGGATAAACCCACACATGTGGGTTTTTCTTCCATTCCCTGTTCTGCTTTTTCAGTCAAAGACATTGGTCATCTCAGGCAAAAAGAAAATCAGCAATAGGAATGTAAAGAACCATAAACGGTATTAACAGTATTTAACTTTCAGTCTCCTTAATAGAGTCCTTTTTTTTTTTTTTTTTTTTTGGTACCAGGGATTGAACTCTGGGGCACTCGACCACTGAGCCACATCTCCAGTCCTATTTTGTATTTTACTTAAAGAAAGAGCCTCACTGAGTTGCTTAGACCTAGCCATTGCTGAGGCTGGCTTTCAACTCGAAATCCTCCTGCTTCAGCCTCCCGAGCCACTGGGATTACAGCGTGTGCCGTGGAACCCACCTGATAGATCCTTAAGCACTGCTTAACACAAGCACATTAGTAGCAGCATTACTCACAATAACCCAAATGTGGAAGCCACCCAAATGTCTACGGGCAGATGAGTGGATAAACAAAGTGTGGTACATCCACACACTGAAATATTCTTTTGCCTTATAACGGAGGGAAATTCTGACCTATGTTACAACTTAGCATGAGCCTTGAGGACCTCATGCTAAATGAAATAACCCAGCCACAGAAGGACCAGTACCGTATGATTCCTCTTACAGGAGGCACATGGGGGAGTCCTTCACAGGGACAGGAGGTGGAATGCTGGTTGTCAGGGGCTGGGGAGGGAAGAAATGCGGAGTTTGTTTTTAACGGTACAGAGTTTACAACATGAAAGAAGTTCTGAAGATGGATAGAGGTGCTGGGTGCACAACAATCCAAATTACTTAGTGCCACGGACCTTAGAATGGTTAATAAATTTACCATAAAGATGGTAAATTTTGTATTATGTTTATTTTATCACAGTAAAAGAACCATATCAGTATAGTTGTTATCTAAAAATAACTTTCACTAATACAGAAAGAAGAAATTTCTCTGGTTGAAAAAAAGAAACAACATTCAAAAAAAGCGAGTAAATTTTTTCCATTTCCACTACACTTACTGTGACATTAAATGTGGGACCTCCTGGATCTGAAAATGGCCTTATACTGTGCATGTTTTATTATCTGCTTTACTGAGCACATGGATTCTATATATCTGCACTCAAAAATATTCTAATCGACCCAAACATATTGTTACAGAGCTGGGGCCTTCCTAGAAATTGAGGCTCCACGAAGACCCCCCCCCTTCGAACCCCGATTCTTGTGATCAAGTCAGAAAGATTTCAGACATGTCACTCAGAGCGACAGGAACGGGTTTATTGAAGGGATAGGAAAAGGCAAAGGGGACACTCTCAAGGGAGAGCGTGGGTCCTCTCAGAGAGGACAGGGACAGGGTGCCTCTCCTGCACTCCAGTTTTATTGGGGATCCCAGGGAAGTTTCCAGAGAGTCCACCCAGGCCCACCTCTTGACCTTTGACTCACAACAGGTGACCTCAGACTTTTAAGTCCCTACTGTCATGGCATCTCTAGGTCACCTTGGCCCATGCTCACTGGTTCTAATTGGATTCTTGACCATACACTCTTGCTGATTTTATGGTTAGAAAGAACTCTCCTTATCTCTCAGAGTTTCAGGATCTGGCCACCAAAGTGTCCTCCTTCAGGGTAATCTGGGTTCCTCTTATCTACACTATTTCTGCATTTCTCCTGCAGTGAACAGGTAGTTTGCTGAGGAATGTGATATATCTTATCCACTTAGGGCGGGCAGGGCTGCAGGTAAATTGCTTCTTAAAAAAAGAAAGCATGTGGGGGTCAGCACAGTGGGCCCATTTTATGGAATTATTCTCTTAGCTTCTTGGTCCCACCCTTCATATCTGTCTGTCCCCTAACAATACTAACAATTGTCTTAAGGCCTAAACCTGGTCTGTGCACTTGCCTAGCATGTGCAAGGCCGTGGGTTAGATCCCCAGCACTGTACAAAAAAGAAAGGGGGGGGGAGGAGGAAAGGAGGTAGGGAAGGAAGGAAGAAAGGAAGGAAGGAAGGAAGGAAGGAAATTTAAAAAGCTGGTTTTTGTTTTCATTCTTGGTTTTTGGAAAGACTCAAAAACCATGAAATTCATCGTGACACCAGAGCTTGAGAAGAAGTCAGATTCCCCTGGGGAGGAAGAGAAAACTGGGAGGATTGGGCAGGAGGAAGGTGTGGCCTTGAGCTGCCTGGCCTCTGTCTGTGCCCTGCAGGTGCACCCTGCGTCTGTCCTGCTCGCAGAGAGGTGATGGCCCTCCCTGATGCTAGCAACTTCCGCTGCCATTAGCAAACCAGAACGCCTCCGGGTCCCTGAGTGGGCAGCCCGGCCACAGGGAGCACAGTGCCCAGAGACCAGCAGCAAGAGTGACACCGAGAGCAGCTTTGCACAGCCCACCTGGACTCACTGTGGCCCTGGACAGGGGCATACACCCCCTAGCTGCCTCTGTTCTTGAGAAAATTACTGCGTATCCACAAGGGTTCTCTCAAGGAAGGCACTGCACACAGAAGCATCCAGGATGGTCCAGCTCCATGGACGTTTGATCTCCCTCTTCTTAGGTAGGCCTGCACCTAACTCCATCATACAGTGATGAGCACAGTGCCCTTGTTACCTGGGAGGCATCCATCTTGGTGATGAACCACATGAACCATGAGCCACCTTGGGTGACGATGGGTAAGGAGCGTGATCCTCCCGAGGGACGCAGCCCGGCTCTGAACACAAAGCCCAACAGGAGTTTCCGTGCTGCTCTGAGCACAGTGGTACCACTGGGGAAGGCACAGCCTCCCTGCTTTGCAGATCACCTCTCTTGTGAGTGTGCAAACCTGATGACTGTTGTTCCGCTTTCCTGGTGTCCAGGTGATGTCATTGATCTCATGAGAGTCGTGAGATACTTGTCATGGCCTGGGATTCTTCAAATCAGCTTTATGGTTCTTAGAAAATTCTATCTGGCTGCAAATTTTTCATGATCCTGTTTACATTTAGCAGTTTAACCTCTTCCATTGCCAGGCAACAAATAACCTCAGTATTTACTGGGTAAATACCAGGTATGTGGCATTGTGACCCAGGAGGGATCAGATGTGTTTGCTTGACCTCTGGTTTCTAAGATCTAATTTAAGAGATAAGACGGATTAACAGTGGGAGTGATACGGACGTGGGGGAAGGGTCTGGAAAAAATGTTTTAGCAATTTTTATACTTAATATACTTTTGGTTTGTTTGTTTGTTTGTTTGTTTGTTTGTTTCAGGGGATTGAGCCCAGGGGTGCATTACCTCTGAGCTATGTTCCCGTCCTGTTTATCTGTTTATTATGAGACAGAGTCTAAGTTGCCAAGGCCAGCCTCCAACTTGTGAATCTCCTGCCTCAGCCTCCCAAACTGATGGTTTTGGAGGTGTGTGCCACCAGATCCATAACATAGTATTTTACACAGCTGAACTTGAAAGGATTCCCCCGCCCCCACTTACACACATACACACACACACACACACACACACACACACACCTGTGCTCATTCAAGGCAAGTACTCTCCAGCACTGAGCTCCCTTCTCCACCCTCACACAGCTGGATTTGAAAGGAAAATATTTTAATTTTTAAAATGTTCTTCTTTAGCTTTGTTCATATTAATTGTGGTTTCTTTATTTTCACTGTTGCTTTATGTTTCACTATGTCATATTCATTAAGTTTAAAAGGAGATGAAGACATCAAAATGAAAGGGTTCAAAAAAGTCAGGTAACACAGATTTCCTCGTATGAAAGGTCTGTTTGAATTTCAGCACTTTTGAATGCAGTATTGTCATGGTCTCACATCTCGACGGCATGTATTCATTCAGTCTTTCCTCAGGAACATCCTAAGAGAGAGGTTATATGATGCCTATTTCATATAAAAGAACATGCACACGGGGGTCAATGGGCTTCTGCAGACTCTTACCCTGAGTCACAAAAGCAGAGCTCAAGTCTCCTGACTCTCTTCGCCCTCTGCCGTGCATACAAGGTGCTGTGTTCACTGACTTTAAAACTCAGCCACCTCCACCGGCTCCACCCTCTTCTCAACAGCAGACCACAGGCATGCCCTCTGAAAATACCTCAGAAAACACCTTTGCGTTTCCACATTCATGTTTCCCTAAGAATACCGACATTCATCCCAGGACTTCAGAGCTGGAAAGGGTCTTTGAGATCTGGTCCAACAGTCTCATTTAATAGATGAAGATGCTGAAGCTCAGAGTGGTTAAGAAGCTCCAAGAAGTGCACAGGTGAACCACACAGTAAAATGGACCCTCTGGGGAAAGGTTTCCTCCAAATGGCTCAGAATGGCCTTTGAGTGTCCAGGAATTATGATTCAGGACAGGGAGTTTTTCACCTCTTTTCCTCTACCCAAAACTAAACAAGTTTTGATTAGTGTAAGCAAAAAGAAAAAGGCTAAATCTAAGAAAGAGTTTTCTGGCAGCCACGATGATTAAAAACTAAGAAGAGAAACCTAGAGAAATCTTTCTCTTTCCTTTTTTTTCCCCCCAATTTCTTTTTTCAGTGTTTGGGATGGTACCCAGGGCCTCGTGCATGCTAGGCAAATGCTCTACAGCAGAGCTATAACCCCAATCTTCTTTCTTGCTCTTTTTGAGATATGATTTATATACCATATAATGCACCCACTTAAAGTGTACATTTCAATGGGTTTTAGTGTATTTACAGTTGTGCAATCATAAACACAATCCTTTGTGTGTGTGTGTGTGTGTGTGTGTGTGTGTGTGTGTTGCTGGGGATTGAACCCAGGGCCTTATAGATGTGAGACAAGCACTCTACCAACTAAGCAACATCCCCAGCCCAAACACCATCCATTTTAAAACATGTTCATTAATTCTTTAAAAGCCCATTATACTCTCCAGCTCTCATTCTCTCCTCTCAACCACCCTAACCCTAAGTAACTACTAACCTACTTTCTGCCTCTCTAGATTTGTCTATTCTGAATACTGAATATTTCACTAAATGGAATCATATATGGTCTTTTGTGGCCTCTTTCCTTGAGTATACTGTATTTTTTTGGTCTAATTAGTTATACATGATAGTATGATGTATTTTGACACATTGTATATATGAAGAATAACTTCTCATTCTTTGGTTGTGCATGATGTAGAATTATACTGGTTGTGTAATCATATATGCACATAGGATAGTAATGTCTGATTCATTTTACTATATTTCCTATTCCCATTTCCCTCCCTTTCCTTCATTCCCCTTTGTCTATTCCAAAGTACTCTTATTCTTCCCTAACACCCCATCCCAGGATACTGTTTTTGAAGATCATCCCATGTAGCATTATCAGAACTTCAGTCCTTTTTGTTGCTGAATAATATTCCAGTGTAGGATTAGACCATATTCTATTTATCCATTCATCACTTGATGGACATTTGGATTTATTTTATTTCCATTCTTTGGCTTTTATGAATAATACTGCTATGACCATTCATGTACCAGTATTTGTGTCAACATACTTTCTTTTCTCAGATAAATAGGAGTGGAATTGCCACTCCTAGGTATTAACTCTCTGAATAACTTTTTTTTTTTTGGGGGGGGTACCAGGGATTGAACCCAGGGGCACTTAACCACTGAGTCACATCTCCAGCTTTTTTATATTTTTATTTAGAGACAGGGTCTTGCTAAGTTGCTGAGGCTGGCTTTGAACTCATGGTCCTCCTGCCTCAGCCTTCTGAGTCACTGGGATTATAGGCATGCTCTGTTTAACTTTTCAAGCAACTGTGAAACTGTTTTCCAAATTGTCTGTACCATTTTACATTCCCACCAGCAGTATAAGAGGATTCTAATTTCTCCAATATTCTAGCACTTCAGGGGGGGTGTGAAGTAGTATCTCATTGTGGTTTTGATTTGCATTTTCCTGATGACTAACGTGAAACATCTTTTCATGAGCTTATTGGCTATTTGCATATTTCCTTTGGAGAAATTTCTACTTGGATATTTTTCTACAAAAATCACTTTTGAAAGGTTAAGTACAGATTAGATTATTCTCCTCTGGATTGCTTTAGCTCTCCTCCTTTTATTATATGAATTACATGAGTCCTAATTGTATGAACTAGAATTCTTTTGTTCCTTTCTAGTTCAACAAATCTGCAGATTAAAAGGAGTTTCATGTCTGAAGTTTTTGTCAGTCTGTTATTTATTTTCAATGCTGGGGATGGACTCAGGATCTGGTGCTCTATCACTTAGCTATGACCCCCCATCCCTGAAGTTTGATTTTTCACAGAATAGAAACTGAGGACAAAGTGCTACATAAGGTCCCCACTTTCCCTATAGATGAATTTGCGAGGAGTGGGTCTGTGGGGCTGTATCTCAAGCCGGTCCTTTGTTTGAGGGGCAAGTCCTGCAGAGCTGGCTCTTTGTGTTGATGCACCAGCTAGCACAGAACGGGGCCAGTGGGCCGCTGAGCTTCTCTTCCTGTGACACTTGGAAATTATTGCCTGGAAAAATAAACCCAGGTTTATCTGAATTACAACATTCAGGGGGGTCCACCTTCAACCCCAGCTACAAAGGGATTGCTGGGTTGCTTCACCAAACATGTGACCAGCATGAAGCCATGCTAGGCAGAAAAGCCACTCAGCAGGGCCCAAGGACCAGCACACACAGTGAGGGCGCAGGCCTGGGTGGGAGGCCCGCTTCCCTCCATCTCTGCAATGAGCTGTTACTTTGCTGTAATGAAATGTGAGTATTTAAATGATTTTTTTTAAAGTAATTTCTTTTAAGTCCGTAGACACAACATTCCCCCAAATAAAGGCAGTGATGGAAGGAGGGGAATAGTGTGTACCGTTTGTGGGTGAGTCGATGGAGTTCAAGTGAGAAATCCCGACGACTTCCAGGTGGCTGAATGCTGCACAGTTGATCACTTGAACAGAGTACAAACCCATCAACGTTTTAGGAGTTAAGGACAGCTGATCTTCTGATTCATTAACAAAGGGCCCTTTATGTTATCCATCATGCACACGGCCACCCTGATCAGGAGTATTGAAGGGGACTTGTGAAGGCCATCTGACCAGGCAGAAGGAGCCAAGCTTAATGTTAAACTGAGAAGGTCAACCTACCTACATGACATTTTACAAAAGAGAGCAGGTCTCGGGATTTTTCCATTTTCCAAGACTCCACTGTCCAATTGTGCCTAGTTATGAGCACCAGGGTCATGATGCCACGTAGCCCCCAGTCCTCTTACTGCCTGATTCCCAGCCTTCCTTTATCCACTGTGATGCTTCCTATTCAGTATTCTCCCACGGTCATTTTTTGTGTGTTTGCTGATGAAAAGATCAATAAATTTTCCCCTTAGTCCAATCACTGGAGTAGGTTGGGAATGCTCCAGGGTCAGCCGGGGCAGACAAGGTCCACCAGCAAAACCCAAGCAACTGGTCAATATCCTAGAGGCAGGAGGAAATTCCAGGATTCATCTTTGCAGAATGTTCTCCAAACATTTCACAATCACCTTGTTACCTTGTTAATCACTCAGTCATTGTTTTATTTTGTTTTTTTCTTTCTCCAGTACTGGGGATCCAACCCAGGGGTGCTCCACCACTGAGCTACATCCCGGTTCTTTTTATTTTATTGTGAGACAGGGCCTAAGTTTGCTCAGGCTGGCCTCAACTTGCAATCCTCCTACCTCGGCCTCCTGAGTCACTGAGATTACAGGTGTGTGCCAGGGGGCCTGGCCTGGCATTCATAAATTCTGGTTTGGGACTCTTGGTAGGATCCTTGATCAAAATGCCATGAGGACACCTGCCCATGAGCCAAAATGTTAGAACAAACATCATAAGACGCAAGTGAGGACTAGGAAGTGAGAGACAGTGCTGGAGAACCTCCAGGCTCAGCGGAGAGACCCTGGCGGAGGATCTCACGTGGCCAAGAAAAGCATGACCCATAGATAGGAGTCTGCACAAGGCTCATGAAACCAATAAAAAATGTGGAGTTTGGCTCTTAGTTAATTCTCTGAGTCAATGAGCAGAATAGTAAAATACTAAATTTGGCAAAACTGGGGTATTAAGAACCAGGACAGTATAAACCTGTTTAATATGGAATTTCCTATGCCTTCCATATAAATTCATCTTTGACTACTGGAAAGATCAGTTCCTCTTTCAGTATTGAGAAGTGAATAGAATCAAATCTATAGGTAAAGAAACCACTCATACAATTTCAAAACCAAAGTCAACGACACAGCAACGCCCAGTCTGAACGGCCCTCAACACCATGAGTTTGGAGACCTCAGGGGCCAGGAGCTCCCTTCCCTACGATGGTTTTGGCTAGGCTCAGTCTGGCCCATCGGACCTAAAGCCACAGTTGGGCTGGCGAGGCTGAAACTGAACTGGCCAAGAGCATGAGGCTGCTGACCTGCAACGGGTCATAATTGTGGTCAGGTGTCTCCATGGCAACCCCTCTGAGCCACGAGGTCAGAACTGTGGGGTTAGTGACATCCCATGACCGGAGCACCATAGTGCCGGGAACAGCCCTGGCTACTGTAAGTAATCCCCAAACCTCACCTTTAGATGAAAGGATGGAAGAACTTAACTCACACCAAGAAACAAATTAGTGTGATACTGGAAGGAAAGTATTTCTGTGAGAGATCTAGAAGGTTCCTTGAAGGCTCTTGTCTCCCAGAGTCAGGAGAGTAGGACCTGGGAGAGAGGGAAGATCAGAGAAAGGTTCCAAGGAACCTCCTAGATTAGGGGGGAGGAATGAGTGAAGATATCACAACTGCTCACGGTGCCTTGGACTTGAGCCTTAAGTTAGCTGAATGACGAAAGCACTGCTTGACTAGGGTCGCCCAGAGACCGTAGGTCACTGGCCTAATGACCTGTGAGCCACCCAGAGCAGTGAGAGATGAGTTTTTCTTTCACTCAGGTGGTTCCGGGGAGAAGCCTTTCCAGGACCCATGTATGGGCACAGCTGTTCTCCCTGACCAGGACCTTTGCGGCACCCAAGTAAGTCTATGATCACCAGACAGATTTTGTTCCATCTCTGGCCTATTTGCAAATTCTATTCTTCTTTCCCCCCCCCCAACAAAAAAAGCCCCTACTATTTTCTTCTACAATTTATTTATTTCTTGATCATTTTACCTTCTGTTCACCAAATAATCAAAATCCAAAGCGGCAGAATTTCCCACTCTGTTTTCCTATGGTAAAGAAGTGCTTAAAAGTAGACGGAGTCTTAGTGGCTTTAATTTCTCAAGTGTCTCAAGATGTTCTGTTGAAAGACTTTGGAGTCCTTATTTTAGGCCTTTTATAGTATGTCCTTCTACATTATGTTCAAAGGCTAAGCCCATTTTATCTTAGTTTTCAGAGGTCACTAAGTAAATGAGGGGAAAAGGTAATTCATCGTCCTTGTGGGGAAACTAAATCATCATTAAGTAGTCAAAACACTACTTACTTAATGATCCCACCTGCTCAATGGTGCCACGTAGAACTGATCCTCCTAACTAGGTGTGGAGCCAAAATGTCATTTCACAAAGGCATTGGGCAGCGGGGATAGACTTGTCAAGTGGCAATGCCTTTATTAGATGTTCAATGCAAACCTTCCTAAACAGTTTTGCTGTATTGTCCTGTCACTGAAGAAGAGGTCATGAGTATGTATGTTGGACCCTCAGGGATAGCGCTAATATGGGAGACAGCTTTGGGTTAGGGCACTGGTCAGCTTTCCAGGAGAGTAAAACGCTGGCACGTGGTTTTGAAACCCTCAAACAAAAAGTACCAAAGTGGCCAGATAATTGCCATAAAGGTCATGCATGCTCTCCTTCAGGAACTATACTCTGTTTCCTACTCTGTACCTATTGCACGTGGCCATCTGGTTTCCAGGACACAGAGTAAACCAGATGAGAGTAGGTGACAAGTAAAGACAGCTGTTATTTTATGTGGGCAGCTACAATAAGTGACAGCTGACTGGCGGGGGGAAGAAGTGGGACGGTGGCTCTAAAAAGCAGACAGAGGACTGGGGATGTAGCTCAGTGGTAGAAGGTCTGCCTGGCATGCAAAAGGGCAGAGAGAGATGAGATGGAAGAGCTCAAACCCCAGAGACCCAGAGCACCTGAGCTCCAGGGCAAGCCAGCCCCTGTGAACTCTCTGGTCATCCCTCTCTCACAACAGTGCGATCACTGACTTGATAATGCTCAAATGCTAGAGCTGCGAAGACACCAGGGATCTAGTCCAACTCACAATTCACAGATGAGGAAACAGGCCTGGGGAAGCACAGCTGGTTAGGGGTACAGCTGCAGCCAGGAAACTTGGGACCCCACGGGCCAACTCATACTCTGCACCCTCCCTCAGAGAGGTGAAAATAATGCATAGCTTCAAAAGGCTACAAAGGATTTAATAAAAGTTTAAAATGTTTTCCTGACAAAATGGCTGAAGCCTCACTGATTAAATATAAGAATTAAATATGATAAAGTACAAAAGGCTGTGAAACAGAGAGATTAAAAACTTGTTAGCTATTATTATGAATGTAAAATCTAACATATGAAAGTGTTTGAACATTTTTCTACTCATACTTTAAATAATGTGGCTCTGCCAGAAATTAATTTTCATGAAGCCATTGATAACATTGCAGATGCTACAAGCTCACCCTCAGAAAGTTCTCCCCAAGGCACCTACTTTTAAATGTGTACTTTCACTTTCTATCTTCTTGCTTTAATTTAGTATGCTTCGGCCAATACCGTTGTTATCACAGGATTCCAATAGCTTTCTGATTTTATGAGACAGATAGACCTTAAACATATTCCACTGGGTGCAGTGGTGCATACCTGTAATCCCAGCGGTTCAGGAGGCAGAGGCAGGAGGATCATGAGTTCAAAGCCTCAGCAACTTAGTGAGGCCTTAAGCAACTCAGGGAGACCCTGTCCCTAAATATTACATAAAAGGGCTGGGGATGTGGCTCAGTGGTTAAGTGCCCTGAGGTTCAATCCCCAGCACCAAAAAAAAAAAGAAAAAAAAATTTGACTTTTCCTATTATATTTGTACATTTTTTAAGTGAGTAGGGGCCATTATCTCTGAATAATCAAGCAAAAACTGAAATATAAACAAACTAATGACATCAATACTTAGATGAAAATGGGAGGATGGAGTGTTTTGATAACTGAGTGTTAATTTGATCTAATTTCTTCAAATGATGATTTTTTTTTAAAAAAACTGGGAATTGAAGCCAGGGCCTCAAGCACACTAGGCAAGTGCACCCCCCCGTGCACTACCTCCCCCACCTTTTTATTTTGAGATAGGATGTCACAAGTTCCTCAGACTGGCCTCAGACTTGAGGTCCTCCTCCTTCCATCACTGCCCCGGTTGTAAATGATGATCTAAAGCAATGTCACCAAGTGAGAGGCAGGGAAGTAGACTAGTTGGTAGGATGGCTAAATGATTGAGGAAAATATAATAATTTCTTTCACACCCACTAAACCTCACTCTCCTCTATCGAAGATTTTGTCTGTGATTGACTTCTCTTTCCCTTCATGCCTGTGTGTTCCTCCAACTATCTTTACATTCATCAGTGAATTCCTAAGTGTTAAAAGAAATGCTTCCAATCATTGCAAGGTAACCAATGTCAAAGGTACCACCACCAGATCCTTCTTATATTTGCCTTCCATATGAGCCCTAAACCTGCTTGGCCTGATCACTAAGTGTTGGGTTGTCTTTGGCTGAGTCTGCTGAGTCTCTTTTCTCTTCCCAAAGTGATGTCATCCACTTCCACCAACTTTAAATGCCATAAAGTGATGACTCGACATTCCCAGCCCTTCCCTCTCACTGGTCCTATGCCTGCTGTTCACCTGCTTGCTGGACATCACTTGGCTGCTTACTGTGCACCTCAAACTTACCAAGAAGGAAACCCCAGTGCTTGCTTTCTTCTCTCCAGGTCTCACCCTAAAAACCTCCTCCTCCTCCTGCATCCTAATGGCATGCCAGTTGCTCAGGCCTGAATCCCAAGCACCTTTGATTTCTCCCAACCTCACCCCCCACTGAAGGAGGTTTCATCATGAAGCTCATGAAGTCTACCCTTCAGGGTCCGTCCCTTGCTTAGGACCCACCCAAAGCCCTCCATGTAATTTTGTGTTCAGTTTTTTTTCATTTTTCTTAGAGACGGTCCTCAAATTGTGTAAGTTTCAGGTCTCACAAAATTTGGGTCTACCTCTGCATCCAGCTTGATTTTCAAAAGGAAACTAAAACTGACCATTTGGGGCACCATTATGGACCAAGCCACAGTCTCCCTGCAGAGCTGCGATGGACTTCTGATGCTCCTTCAGCTTCCTCACCTTCCGACCTCTGGTCTCTTTCCATGCAGCTGGCAGGATGACCTTTTAAAACTGTTTTTTTAGGTCATGTGTCTTTCTTAAACCTCCAGTGACTTCCAGTTCCCATCAGGATAAGGCACATCACTGAGCAACCCCTAGGTGACCTGCCTCTGTTTACCTCCAAGCCCTCCCCTCCTTGCTCTCTGCCCTCCAACGACACCCCCTTTCCTTCCAGAAATGTGCCAGATTCACTTTTGCCTTCAAGCTTTTGTACTGTTTCCTCTGCTTTGGAGAATCTCTTCCATTCCTTGTCTCATTTTTCAACTCAATTCTCACTCTTCCTCAAAAGACTGTGTCCCTAAAGTATCCCCCCACCCTACTCTAGTCATTCTGATCCCACTATCCTTCTCTTTCACTTATCATTAAATCAAATCATTGTCCTTTTGTTTATTATCTAACTTATCTCCAAAGATTGCAGGCTCCATGAAGATGAGAACCCAGTCTGCAGGCTCACTGCAACCCAGCCTAGCAGTGCCTACCACAGAGAAGGTGCCTGTTAAATAGTCATCAAATAGTCATCAAAGGTGCCTGTTAAAAAGTCATCATTTTAATGAAATGTTCATTAAAAAATACTAATGCAGTTCAATGTGGCACAAAACAGCACCACACATAGAGTGGATAATTGAGTATGAACTATTATAATGTCACTTTCTTCCCCTTGGACTATAGACTGCTAAAAGTCTGTCCTGTCAATATCTGCAAATTTGAGATGTGGATTGATGTCATAATTCTCTACCATCTATGTCATCATAATGCATAAGGCAAAATGGGCATGCCTTTGTGTCCAAACTGTAAGATATTTGCTATAAATAGCCAAGAGGTGGGAAGAAAAACAGGATAACTCATATCTGAATTGCCTAACCCCCTCTCCCCCAGTACTGGTCAGGAAGGCTCAGGGGTCCAAGGGTTATGAATGTTATCCATACACTCTCAGCCAAGTAAAAATACTGTGAAAGTAAGAAAAAAAAAAAACAGCAATTGAGGACTGCATTGATTTCCTTCAGCTCTATAAGGAAAAGCATTTTAAAAAATAATAGCTGTATTGGTATATAAATTACATATCATAAAGTTCATCCTTTAATGTGCACAATTGAGTTCTAGTGTATTGACAGTTGCATATCCATTATCACTATCACGTTTGAGGACATATTCATCGTCCCCCAAAAGAAACTCCACATTTGTTAGCAGTCTCTCCTTCCCTCCCCTTCTGTTCCCTACCCACCCTTCTCCATCCCCAGGCACACGCAACCACTAATTTTCTGTGTTTATGGCTTTGCTCATTCTGGACATTTCATGTATATGGAACAAAAAAAATAACTGGTATTTATGGCCAACTTATTTCATTTAGTATAATGACTTTATTTATTTGCTCATTTATTTACTTTGGTACTAGGGATTTACCACTAGTCACATCCCCAGCCCTTTTTATTTTTTATTTTGAGATAGGGTCTCACTAAGTTGCTTAGGCTCTTGCTGAGACTGACCTCAAACTTGTGATCCTCCTGCCTCAGCCTTCTGAGTCACTGTGATTACAAGCATGCACCACAGTGCCCAGCCTAGTAGAATGATTCTAAGGTTCTTCCTTGTTATAGAATGTATCAGTAATTTATTTCCTTTTAATGCCACATAATATCTCATTGCATAGTTATAGCATATTTTGTTTACCCATTCATCAGTTGATTGGTTTGAACATTTCCACTTTCTGGCTTTTATGACTAATGTTGCTATGAACATTCATGGTAGGTTGTTGTGTAAATATGTTTTAATTTTGCTTGAGTGTTTATCTAGGAATGGAATTGCTAAATCATATGGTAACAATGCATAACTTTTTGAAGAACTGTCAGACTGTTTTCCAAACCAACTGCAAGATTTTTACATTCCCATAAGAAGGGGTCTGAAAGAGTATGAGGGTCTGAATTTCTCTACCTGTCATTGCCTTTTTTATCAAAGCTTCCTAATGGATATGCAGTAATATCTCATTGTGATTTTGATTTGCATTTCCCTAGTCATTAATGATGTTGAACAATTTTCATGTGTTTACTGGCCACAGGTATATTTTCTTTGCAAAAATGTTCATGCAATGTTTTACCTACTTTTTAACTGGGTTGTTGTTCAATGTAAAGAATTCTTCACACTTTTTGGATACAAGTCCCTTGGAAGATACAGGATTTGCATGTTTTACTCCCTTCTATTTCGTGTCTTCACTATTTTTTGGTGGGAGGGGTACCAGGAATTGAACTCAGGGGCACTTGGCCACTGAGCCACATCTTCAGTCCTATTTCTGTATTTTATTTAGAGACAGGATCTCACTGAGTTGCTTGGCACCTTGCCATTGCTGGGGCTAATTTTGAACTCGTGATCCTCCTGTCTCAGCCTCCAGAACTGCTGGGATTACAGGCATGTGTCAATGTGCTTCACTTGTCTTCACTTTTGATGGTTTTCTTACGAAGCATAAAAGTTTTTAATTTTGTGAAATCTAATTAACTCTTTCTCTTTTGTCATTTTTGATTTTGTTTCATGTCTAAAAAACTATTGCCTAATCCAAGACCATGAAGATTTAGTCCCATGTAGTCCTCTAAGAATTTCAAGGTTCTAGCTCTTATGTTTAAGTCTATGTCTCATTTTGAGGCTTTTTATAAGGTGTGAGGTAGGGATCTAGCTTCATTCTTTTGCATGTGGATATCCAGCTGTTCCAGCAACATTTGTTGAAAAGACTACTTTTTCTACATAGAATGGCCTTGGCACCTGTTTAGTCAGGGTTCTCCAGAGAAACAGGAACAACAGGACATATATTTATAGATTTATTTTAAGGAATCGGTTCATATCATTATAGGAAACAGCAAGGCCAAAACCTAGAAAGCAGGCCAGCAGGCAAGCAATCTAGACACTAAGGTAGTGGTCTTGAACTTGTAATCATCAGGGCAGGCTAGCAGGTGAAAACCCAGGAAGAATTACTATTCTGTGATATCGGGCACACTTGCTTCTTCCTCCAGAACCTCAGTTATTTCCTAGTTAGCCTTCCATTGATTGCCCACCTCATGGAGGGTAATTGATTTTGCTTAACAACAACTGATTATAAATATTAAATCACATCCACAAATACCTTCATGGCAACAGCTAGACCAATGCTTGACCAAACAACTGGGCACCACAAACTAGCCAAGTTGGAACATAAACTAACCTTCATGGCACCCTTGACAAAAATCAACTGACGACATTTGAAAGGTTTATTTCTGTGCCCTCCTTTCATTCCATTGACGTGTGACTATTCCTATACCAACACCACAGTGTCTTGATTATTGTAGCTCTGTTGTAAGCTCTGAGTTCAAGAAGTATGAATCTTCCAACTTTTTGATATTGTTTTGGTTATTCAGGCTCTTGCAATTTCATATGAATTTTAGGATCAGCTTGTCCATATCTTTTAAAAAAAGCAATTGGAATTTTGATACAGATTGCCTTGCATCAATTGAGAGAGTGGTATATTATCATCTTAATAATTTTCTATCTTCCAACTCATGTATAGGAAATGTGTTTCATTCAGATTTTCTATACTTTCTTTCAATAATGTTATAAATTTAATGTATAAGTCCTACACTTCTTTTATAAATTTGTTTCTGCTTCATTCTTTCTTATGCTATTGAAAATGGAATTATTTTTATTTCATTTTTTGATTGTTCATCTTGCTATTCTACCCAGGCTGGCCTTGAATTCATGATCCTGCCTCAGTCTCCCAAGTAGATAGGATTATAGGTGTACATCATAATGTCCAGTTCCACAGTCGATTTTTGTTATTGATCTTATATCCTGCAACCTGGCTGAATTAATTCTATTTGTTCTAAGTGTGTGTATCCCTTAGGAATTTTCTCTATATTAAATCATGCCACCTGTGAACAAACTTCCAGCACAATGAATATTCTTGTCTTATTATTGATTTCAGGGAGAAGGCATCCAGTTTTTCTCTAGCAAGTATGATGTTAGCTGTGAATTTGTCATAGATGGACTTTATGAGGTTGAGACTGCTTCTCTTTATTACTAGTTAGTTGAGTGCTTATATCAGGAAAAAGTATTAGAGTATATGAAAGGCTTTTCCACATCAGTTGAAATGATCATAAGTTTTTATACTTTATTCTATGACTATGGTGTCTTTCACTGATTTTCATGTTATGCCAATGTTACATTCCTGGGATAAATTCCACACATAAAATACAACATATAGAAAGGTTGATCATCCTTTTTATATGGTGTTAGACTCAGTTTGCTCATATTTTATTGAGAATTCTTATGACAACATTGCTAAATGTTCATAATTTGGTTCATAATTTTCTCGTGATGTCTGTCTAGTTTTGGTGTCATGGTCACACTGGTTACATAGAATGACTGTCTTCATGCTGCTTCTATTTCTTGTCAGAGTTTGAGAAGTGTTGGTATTCATTCTTTAAATGTTTGATAGAGTTCACCAGTTTAGTCATCTGGTTCTAGACTTTTCTTTGGGTGGAGTTTTTTTTAATTATTATTATTATTTTACTTGTTATAGGTTGATTCAGATTTTTCTACTTCTTCCTGAATAAGTCTTGAAAATCTGTGTCTTTCAAGAAATTTGTCCATTTCATCTAGGTTATCTAATTTGCTGGCATATAATTGTGAGCAGTATTCCTTTATCTTTCTTTTATGTCAGAAAGTGTGGTGATGATGTCCCTTCTTTCATTCTTTAGTATTTGAGTCTTAGCTCCCCCACCCTACCGCCATCATCAGTATAGTCAAAGGTTTTTCAATTTTGTTGACAAAATCTTTCAAAGAAACAATTTTGCATTGTTTTTTCTTTATTGTTTTTCTATTCCATATTTTATTTGTTTCTTTTCTAGTCTTTAGTATTTTTCTTTCTGTGTGTAGGTTTGGTATGCTTTTCTCATTATAGTTCCTAAGAAACTAAGTTAGGTGTTTACAGATCTAAATTTCCATATGAACACAGATGTCACTACACCCCTTAAGTTTTAGTATTTATACTTTTGTTTTCATTCATCTCAAGGTATTTTCTAATTCCTCTTGTGATTTATTCTTTGACATATTTGCTATTTAGGAGTGTGCCTTGTAGTCTATACTTATTTGCAGATTTCTCAAATTTCCTTTTGTTTTTGATTTCTAATTTTATTCTATTGTGGTTACAGAACACACTTTATGATTTCAGCCTTTTTAAATTCACTAAGATTTGTTTTATGGCCTAGCATATGGTCTATCCTGAAGAATGTTCCATATGTACTTGAGAAAAAAATGTGTACTCTGCTGCTGTTGGGAGTGTCTTACATGCTTCTCTTGGGTTTAGTTGGCTCATACTGTTCCTCATGGCTTCCACTTATCATTAATTTGCCTGGCTAACCTAACAATTATTGAAAGTGAGGACTGAAGTCTCAAACTATTTTTTTAATTATTTCTTTCTTTCTTAATCCTGTCAGGTTTTAATTTTGGGTCTCTGTTGTTAGTTGCATGTGTTTAAATTTGTTATATATTTCTGATTAATTGACCTTTTATCATAAAAATGTCCTCCTTTGTCTCCAATGACACTTTCTGTTTGGAAACCTATTTTGTCTGATGTTAATGTAGCCATTTTCAGTTGGTTCTCTTTTGGATACTGTTTACATGATGTGTCTTTTTCCATTCTTTCACTTTCAGTCTATTTGTGTTCTATGAAAAAAACATTTAAGTTCAAAGAAAAAATCCCTCTGCTGAGTCTATTTTTGTTTCAGGTTTTAAAATGCAACAAATGATGTTTTATAAATCCACTGACAATATTTAAATGAAAACAATCAACATCAAGAAAATAAAAGATCTTTTTCTTTTCCTGTAACTCTTGACCAGTCCTAGATTTAATTTATACTTATTCTACAAGATAAAATTTGATCTGTTCTTAATTACCACCTTAAGGCCCACAATTCTGTTTGTCAAACCAACAGGTGAAGAAAATTCCTAAGCAAGGAACACTGCTCATAAACTACTGTACCATGTCTCCAAATCCCTAAGAATCAAGTTCAAAAACTGGACGCAACAGAAAACACTGTAAGGTAATTGATTTCACTTTGTTGAAAACTTATTTCCTTAATCTAAATGTACAAATATGTAGGAAAGCCATGTGTACAGCTAGTTGTTTACTTTATTTTCTATCATAGTACTGTCCATTCAAATAAACTGTGAGCCACAAATGCAAATCACATATGTAATTTTAAAAATTAAAATTTCTAGTAGCCATATTTTAACAAGCAAAAAGAAACAGGTAAAAATATCAACATGTTTAATAATATGGTTTATGAGAAAATATTAATATATTTTATTTAATTCAAATTATTATTTTTCCACATCTGACCAATATAAAATTGTTATTAATTTCTTAAGTTTTTACAATTTGGTACACATTTTACCATTGTACACTTAAAGCACATCTCATAGCCATAATTGCTAGTAGCTTCCATACTAAACAGTGCAGCTGTAGTATTTAAAGCTGGGAATGGACTTTAAGTGCTCTGTGATGAAAAAATTCAAACTTAGAAATTATTTTTTTAACCATAATTATCATGTATCCCTATAACATCACTGCTTATATAATGGGAGTATAAAAATGTGATCATTTTCCAGGCGCACACTTGTAATCCTAGCAACTCGGGAGGCTGGGACAAGTGAATCCCAAATTCAAAGCCAGCCTCAGGAACTTAGCAAGGATCTAAGCAACTTAGTGAGACCCAAAATAAAAAACAAATAGGGCTGGGGATTTGGCTCAGTGGTTACAAAAAAAAAAAAAAAAAAAAAAGGAGGGGGATAATCTATCAGGTAGATGTGCAATCAGAATTAAATTTATAAATTTTAGAGATTTCAATCTATATTAGTAATGACAGCTATCATTTAACATTTACTCTAGGCTAGGCACTATGCCACTGCTTTTCAAAGAAGAGGAAACTAGGGCTGAGAAAGGTTAATTAACTTGGGCAAGATCACACAATATACATTGTTTCAGCTACATCTTAATGTTAGAACTGCAGTGATTAGTAATATTATAGTGCATATTCCCATTTTATAGATGAGAAATTGAGGCAAGGTCACACAAATAGTAACAGACTGAAGATCCAAACCCATTAGGCTTAAGTTCAAGCCTCTTGATCTTCTACGATCTGAACTCCTTGAGAAATAAATAAACCTATTTTCCTGCAGGATAACTTTATGCAATATCTGAGTGATAATAAATAATACTCTTGTAGAAAAAACAGGATTCCCTCTGTGGGAAATAGGCTTGTTAAGTGCAATAAATTGTTGAAAGTTTCAGCATTACAAAATATTCCAAAATGGCAATCCTGCTGCTGAAAATAAGAGACCCACTTAGTAAGTTTTCTGGATACCAGAACTATTCTATTGTCAGGAAGCCCACTATTCAGTAGAAATTCCAGTTGGGGATCTCATTATTCGTTAACCTCATAAATCTTCCTCTTCCCTTTTGATTGAATATTTACAATGTGAAAGTAGGACTTCAATGTCATTCCTCGATCTAGCAGTTGATGTAGTTACTAATACAAAATTGTTTTATTTCTAGCCTAAAATAATTCCAAGTTCATGCTTTGCCTCATCAAAAAAAAAAAAAAAAAAAGTGCCCCAATATAAGCATGGTGGCACACACCTGTAAGCCAGTGGCTGGGAAGGCAGAGGCAGGAGGACCACTAGGTTCAGTCAGCCTGGGCAACTTGACAAGACACTGTCTCAAAAGTAAAAAGTAAAATGGGCTAGGGATGTAGCTCAGTAGTAGAGTACCCCTGGGTTCAATCCTCAGTACAAAAACCAACAAAAAACAAGCACACTTATTCTGAGAAATCCACAAACTTAAGTTAGCATATCTAATATTTAGATATGTTGAAATATTTGAGAATTTTTCACTGTTACCCTAGGTATTGAAAATGGTTGATTTAGTATGTAATGCCTTAAATTTTAAGAAATTTGGGTGAGGAAAAAGCCTCCTTAGAATCCTAACATGCACATAATGGTTTGATTTTTGAAGAAATAATGTGACAGATGAAAGAAAAAAGAAACTTCAGATCTACAAATATAGGTCCGTAAACCTCCTGAAGAGAAGTTTTCAAAGCTAAAACACTGCTACAGATAAAACTTACTGAGGGAATTGTACTAATCAATTTGATTCCTTCATAAAAATCTTGGCTGGCTATCACAACTCCATGTGGATCCCAGAGCCTCATCCCAGATTCTGCACACAGTGGCCAGGAGGTGACACAAGGCCAAGTTTTAAAATCATCTAAGAGCAAATGTTTAAGAAGACTTTCAAAGAGCAGAAATAGCCAATAGGAAATTAAATTCCCTAAATACTACGAGCTGCCAGAGGTGTAGAACTCCTCTCCATCTCACCCCACCTGGACCTCCTCACTAGGAATACAGTGTCCTTTTGAGGCAAAAGTGAATTGTTTCCTTCCACTGTCACCCCTCAGCCCAATCAACAAATACACTGAACACAGCAGGGTCTCAGCAGAAGGAAGATGGTGTGACACCGATCTCGTGGCCCCTGGCAGCCCGGGCAGTGAGGGCAGCGTGGGCTTGTATGCACCTATGCAGAGAGCTGCCACTCAAACCAGGTGTCTGGGCCCCTGGGCACTGGTGGACTTCATTAACAGAGGTCAGCCCTACAAACCACTGCCTCTCTGGGGAGGGCAGTTTCTCAGTCATTGAAAGAAAGGGACCCCAAACCAGGGAACAGTCAAGGCTCGCGGGGCGGGGGCGTGCGAGCTACGTGGACGTCCCCCGGCCTCCGCGGGCGGGAGGCTGGGCTGAGTAACCCCTCTTCCGGGCAAGCCCAGGGCGTGAGTCACTGGTGAGCGCGCGGGAGGAAGGGGCGGCCTGAGTCATGGCCCCGGGGGAGACCGGAGGGTCTGACACAGGAGGCGTCGGAGAAGTGGGGGGGCTTTAAGGGGAGGTGTGCCTCGAAGGGCTCCCTTATCGGGGGGTCGCGGCTAGGAATCCTGGGGGCGGGGGACCCAGAGGGTAGAGCCCGTTCGCCGAGCTGCGGGGAGGGGCTGGGGGCAGACAGGGAGGAGGCCCACCAGCCGGCGGCGCCGAAATCTCCCGCGCTCAGGAGCCGGCCCCTCCTCCCCAGCCGGGCCTCTGGCCCCTCGCCGCTGCCAGGCTTGCCCGCCGACTCCTCCCGCTTCCCACCCTTGCGACTCGACTCTGGTCGAGTCCGGGACCCGGCTCTAGCCTCAGTCTCAGCTTCGGCCTTAGCCCCAGGAGGGAGGCTAAGCCGTCGGCCGCCCCCCCACAGCTCAGCCGGCGCCCGCCGCGCGCGGCCAGTGACGGCACTGCAGGGAGCGTGGCCAATCGGCGCGGCCCCCGAGGAGGCGGCCTCAGCCCCGCCCCCCGCCCCCCAGGCCAATGAGGCGCCGGCTCCAGCGGCCGCGGCGGGGTGAAAGGGCGCGAGGCCCCGCCCTGTCCTCCCCTTTCCCCTTTGCCCCGCCCTTTCCCGCCAGGCCCCCCAGCCCCGAGCCGCCTCTGGTGCCGGTCCCCGCGCTGGGCCCGCCCCCGCCCCTCCCGCCGGCCCGCCAGCGCGCCTCACGGCTCCTGTCTCCCCTCCCTCCTTCTCTTTCTCACGCCTAGCGCAATGGCGGCGGCCGCGGCGGAGCAGCAACAGTTCTACCTGCTCCTGGGAAACCTGCTCAGCCCCGACAATGTGGTCCGGAAACAGGCGGAGGTAAGCGAGCTCGCCGCCCCGGTCCCCGGGCCCCGGCCGGCGTGCCGCCCCTTCCCGGACGCCGGGCCTCGGCCACTCCGCGACGCCACGCAGGCCGGGCCGGCGGGCGGGCGGCGGCCGCAGCCCACGTGTGAAGCGGCCCGCGGCTCCCGCCGCGCCCCGGGCCCTTCCGGCCCTTGCAGCCGCGGCGCCGGCGCCGGTTGCCTCCCGCCGCCCCGCGCACACGTGCGGCCGCGCCTGACACGCCGCCTCCGCCCAGTGTGGAGCGGCCGCGCCGAGGGGGTGGGCCGCCGGCGGGCCGGGCCCGGCCGCAACTTGGCGGGCCGCCGCGCCCCGGCCTCCGGCTCTCCGGGTCCGCTCGGCGCCCAGCCCAGCCCCCGGGCCACCCGGACCCGCACCTCGCTCCTCTCCTGCCTTGCTCTTGCTCCCTCCCAGCCCTGCCTTCGCTCCCTCACTTCTTCCCATTCAGCCCCGGAGTCTAGTCCGGTCAGGAGCCGCTGCCCCGTCCACGCAGCCCAGTCCTGAGAAGTTGCCTTCGGGGGTGCTTCCTGAGCGGCCCCTCCGTGCCCTGCGCGCCCGCAGACCGCTTTTCATTGATCTCTGGAGATTGGCGGCCTCCTAAGTGGCATGCACGGGACTTCCGTTGTCCAACTGGGCCAGCACCGTAGGTTGGAGTCTCCGTTTCATTAGTTCTAACCTGCACCTCTCTCCCTTCTCTCGGATATAGTTCAAGAGACATTATTTGCAATACACCTGCGGACTAGCAAGCAGTAAGACACGCTCGTTCCGTAGAAGACATTGTCAGT
Source organism: Urocitellus parryii (assembly GCF_045843805.1). Taxonomy (NCBI): domain Eukaryota; kingdom Metazoa; phylum Chordata; class Mammalia; order Rodentia; family Sciuridae; genus Urocitellus; species Urocitellus parryii. The sequence goes on along the minus strand of NC_135532.1, from coordinate 12,809,631 downwards.
GTCCAGACCTGGGCTTGTAGGAGATACTTGGAGGAAAGGGAGAAACTTTCCAGTCGACCCTCAGACTTGATTATTCGTGGAGTTCTTTGCAACCATGTGATTGAAGATTTTTATAAGATTCACGGAGGAATTTTTGAGATACTTTTACAGAGCCAAAACTTACTTTACATGTAGATAAGGAAATTGAGGGAGGAGGGTCTTTATTTTTACATATATGTGTGTGTGTGTGTGTGTGTGTGTGTGTATTTTTCCCCCCCAAACTGGCCTGAAGAGTTGAGAGTTGTCTTTTAAACAAACGACAATGTTGTTAATATGTGCTTTGAATGGGGTAGGATTTACACATCATACTTAATGGTTTAGTAATAAGTGAAGTTAATATACTGAACTTTTGTATGGGGGAAAAAAACAACACTTTAAAACTGTTAACTTTGTCCTAGTAAATTTTTCATTGTGCATGTGAGATATGTTCAGGGTAAAAATTCAAACGACACAGATAGTTTTTAACCCATTCTTCAAGTGTGTTCTGGATCTTCCTTGAAAATGTGTGTTTACAAACATAGGTGTATACATTCATTTTTTTCTTGAATGGGCTTACAATACACACATTATTTTGCAGCTTGGATTTTCACCCATTGTATTTCATGTTACCACTGAAGAGTTTTTTTAAGCAGCTAGAGACTTCATTATATAGACAAGGTGTTTTAGCTATATAAACAGCCCCCTATGAATGGATAATTATGGTTTTTATGTTCTGTTCTTTATAATAGTGCTATATGTGTGTTAACCTGTAAGCTTGTCTTTGCATACATGGGTGGTGGGATTACTTTTAGAATACTTAAAAGTAGCATTTATATTTAGAAGTAATATGCATATATTAGTTACATCAATTTTGCTCTCAAGATATGATGATCCTAAAAAATATTTTGATGCTTTCTACTAACTCCAGAGATGATTTTTCACCAAAGTAAAGTCTTAATCCTAACCCATAATAGAAATTTCCATGTGTTACAAAGCAGAACAGCAGTGTAATTAGTAAGCTAGTTTAATTCTCCCTCTTTCCTCCACTTGCTTAAGTCTCTATTGTCAAGCCTAGTGGGGAATCTTTCTTCTATTGAACTAAATACCAGTGTCTGGTTCAGCTTGAATTCCAATTGGTGCCTGTTGTAAATCTTTTATCACTTACATCACTTTGGGGGTAGTTAACAGCATTCAGCACATTTTCTCATAAAGAACAATTGGAAATAAGTACTGTTAGTCTCTCTTGCTAGTGAAAACATCTAGATACTACATTTTTATTTTTTAATATCCTGAGAATATATTTGTATGTGGAGTAAGTATTGAGATACAGAATTTTCTTAATTTGTCAAAAAAGTAAATGCTAGCAGCAAGCCTCTTAGTGTTATATAATTAGTACTAAGTTGGTCTGTGAATAGAGCTACTTAGGAAAGTATTTGAGAGAAATTGACTGCATATAAGGACATCTCAGTACCTGCCTCCGTTTTCTTTGCCTTATGAAATAAGCCTTTTATGAGTAATCTAAATAAAATTCAACATCAAATCTGATAAAGCAAATGTAGAAATATTTCCCTTGAAGTGAATTGGCTTGTACTTAGTAAATATCTTTGTAATTTACTTGGTTAAAATAAAAATACTTAGTTGGTACATACGTACCAATTTGTTGACTAAAATGATTTGTATTCAAATATAAAACCAAATACAATAAAAGATTTTATTGTTATATTTTGTTGAAGGGCTGCAAAACATAAGTTTTGAAATTTCTCCTATTGTATAAGCTTTTCTTAGGCTTTATATTTTATTTCTACTTTTAAAATATCTGCAAGAAGCCAGGTACCATGGTGTATACCTGTAATCCCAGTGACCAGGAGGCTGAGGCAGGAGGATCTCAAATTCAAAGACAGTATCAGCAATTTAGTGAGGCTGCTAGCAACTTAGCAAGATCCTGTCTCAAAAAGGGCTGGGATGCGGCTCACTGGTTAAACACCTCGGGTTTAATACCCAGTACCCCCCCCCAAAAAAAAAAAAATAACTTTACAGAAAATGTTTCCCATACTTGAAGAAATTATTTGAATGTCTTCAAGTATCAAAATACAATAATTTGCCTGAATAAACAATTGACAAGTAGTTCCCAGTTGACTGTCAACAGTATTCATGACTAGACATTTTTATATAATGTTAGCTTAAGTATTTTATTAATTATATGCATGGGTTTTATATGACTCCTCATGATTATAATGTAGACATTAATCATTCGGATTAAGGAGAATAATATTGAAAAATATGCCTGATTGTTGAGGGACCAAGATGTTTTAAGAGGTAAAAGTAGTTTGTTCTTCCATCTTCTCACACAAGGTAGGCTCATCATAAATATTTATGGAATGAGTGAGAAGAATACTTAACAAGCATTTTTCCTTTGTGGGCAGAGAAGTAGGGAGATGAAATTTGGACTTTGTGGTAGAATCAAATGAAATTAAAATTTATCACCACACTGGTAACATTTACTGAACTGATCTAGATTAGTGCTAGGCACAGTCTTAGAAATATTCTTTATAGCAATTGCTGTATTCTGATGTACTAGAGATATACCATCTCTGCCCTTAAAAAATTTGCCTATTTAGGCTGAGACTTTAAGGCTGTATGTATGCAATGGTGAGAACCTCAGGAATTAGATGCCACTCATACATGCTAAACACTACCACCACAATCTAGTATGGAATTGTATTGAGTACTTGATATCATGTTTATAAGTCTTTACTGGAATTGGCATAATCACATCAATATCCTTGTTCTACGTGAACAAGGATAGAGATACAGAGATCCTCAAAATTGTTAGCAGGTTTTCTGAAAGTGATTGATAGCTTAGTGAAGATTTTGCTTTTTAAAAACTATTTAGAAAACTGGAAATTTAAGCGTAAGCCATTTATTGCATTTACAGTGTATCTGGGGCTATGCCACATGCAAGGAATTAAAAGAGATTTTTATTTTACTGTAAGAGACTTTTTTTCTTTTTTGGTGGTGGTGGTGCTGAGGTGCTGAGGATTGAACCCAGGGCCTTATGCATGCTAGGCAAGAGCCATATCCCCAGCTCCCTGTGAGAGACTATTTAAATGAAGATGTTTTACTGCTTTTCTAGTTGCTTTGGAAAAATTAATTGAAATATTTCATGTTACATATTCATTTTTGCAATCAGCTTTTGAATATCTTTGCATAAATTATCTCATTTTGGAATAAATAAATTCAGACCATCTTCTCAGCCATGAATGCTTTTTGGCACAGTTTTCAGCATTGTTTTAATCCTGTGTACTTTTAATTAGAGTAGAACTTGAGGTTATCAGAAGATCTTCCTTAGAGATAGGTTTGGGAAGTTTGAAAACCGTAGCACTGCATAAATAGAACTGTGCTGTTAAGTAGAGTGAACCTCCAGGGATGAAACTCAGAACCTTCAGTGCCAGAGATATTTAGGGTATGGTTGGCCTTAGAAGACCAGAGTTCTGTCTGTCATTTGTTATCTTTGATCTCAAGTCATGATGTAAGGTATAAGCTTTGATTCTATCAATATCTCAGGGATGCCATCTACCACTTAAAAGGTATGAGGTAACCCTGGATTTTAAGTAGCCTTGTTCATCTCGTTGCTTTTGTCCATAGAAGCCAGGTGATTATAAAAGTGCGATGTTAGAGAGCAGGCAAGGTCTTTGAACTTAGATGGCTAAAAAAAATTTGTTAACTACCTTAGACCCTTAAAGGAAATAGAATGAGAGTGGATGATATTTATTATTTACGTACTAAGAAGATTTTTAAGGGGAAATATTCTTAAATTGATTTCCAAGTAGTTGATTTCTAACCCCCCTAGTGTTAGAATTTTTGAACACACACAAGAATCTGTATTCCCTTCAACTTACTTTATGACCAGCATATAGTTGGGACTTGTTTTTTGATCCATATTGACAATCTTCTAATTGATACCTGCTTCTTATTTAATTTCTTCTGATTTTATATTATTAACAAAGAGGAAATTATTCTGAGGCACAAAACTTTTTAGTAGATCTAGAAATGTTTTAAAAATCTCTTGACCAAATTTCTCTTAAATTTATTTTAACCATTTATTTATGTATATAATAGAGTTTTAATATAATCCTTGCTTGAAAGAAAACATAGCATAAAGAATTTGAACACTTTCCTTTCTTTGATTTGCTTAATCTGAGGTATATATCTGGTGCTGCTTAAGAAGTAGTGATTTAAACTAATTCTGTATCATTTAGTCTAACAAATGTTTATAAGTCATTCCCCAGGATATAAGGTAATGTTAAGTTGAACACTTACTTTTCAGTATTTTCACTCTCTAATGTATTAACCAGGGAGCCCAAGGTTATTAGAAAATATACAGACACCTTAGAAACATGTATAAGAAAGCTAGGTAGAAAAGAATATGTAAATGGATATCCTCTTTCATAACCTACTCAAAGTATATTTTCATGTCACAATAGAAATTGTTGACACTAGACCCAGATGGCTTATGCATGGGTGCTTCCCATTTCTCATTTCATTTCTGAGTTACAAACTTTTCTGACTTTATATTCTAACCTTTAATTTTTTTTTCCATGTAGGAAACCTATGAAAATATCCCAGGTCAGTCAAAGATCACGTTCCTCTTACAAGCCATCAGAAATACAACAGCTGCTGAGGAGGTACTACCTTAATATTTGAGAATATTAAATTCTTACTAAACATTGATTAGGATGATTGTCAGAAGAGGATAATGAGAATTATTTATTATTACGTTTTACTTAAACTTTGAACTTTTTGGCTAAGAGCTACCTACAAATTGTGATGTGAGTTTTTAAAGTACTACCTATTGTATGAGCATTTCCTTTTTTCCAAATAAGATGATATGTCTAGGGTAGGTAAAATTTAATGGCTTTATAAATAATTAAGTTTTAAAATTGAAGTGATTTCTAATCTATAAAAATTCTTTTCATTGAAGCTTCATTCTAAAGGAGGATATTCATTTAATATTTTAATGTTACAAATATTTTGAAATATATATTTTATCCATAAAAATTTATGATTATAATCCTGTCTAGATGAATCTTTAGCAAGATGGTTTGGCACAGAGACACTTTCTAGAATCTTTTGAAATTATGGGGTTTTTAAAATTATTATTATTTTATTTTTTTAGCAAGTTACCTAGTATGCTAAATTAATGTTTGCTTGAATTTTAAGTCTCCTTTTTCCTTATGATAAAACAGGGCTATTTAAGTATTAGGATTTTATAGTTTTCTTACTATTCTTCCTTTGCATTTAGTGTATTTGATTTTTTTCTTTATACAGGTAATACCCAGTAAGTATTGAGTGTCATTGACTATCGCTTTCCTTTGAAAAAAGGTGTTGAAGAACTCAACTCTAGAAAACTTATCTTGCCTATAAAGCATTGCATTTAGAGTTTAAAGATTTTGCCAAAAGTCACACTTTGTATGCTTATAGTAATATTTGATGGAAATGGAGTTGTACTTAAACTTTTATGTTTCACCTGATTTCTTCCACTCAGTTCACACTGGCAATTTCATATTGTCATAACACTTAGAAAGCAGTATGACAATGCCCAAGTTTTTCTTTAAATAGATGACAAATGGTGCTTCTTTACCTTAGTAACATATTTTTTACCTGTAACTCAAATGAATACCAGATACGAAGAAGCACATAAAAGGTAAACGTCTAGCAGTTAAACAAATGGCTGTTTTGATCATTGAGAGATTAATGCAAGTTATATTCCTAAACAAATTTTAAAGCCAAGAATAATATGAAAATTATTTCCTTTTTAAAACTTGTATTAAACTTTTTCTTAATCTTAATTTGATTTAGAACCAGATGAGGGGCTGGGGATGTGGCTCAAGCGGTAGCGTGCTCGCCTGGCATGCATGCGGCCCGGGTTCGATCCTCAGCACCGCATACAAACAAAGATGTTGTGTCCGTCGATAACTAAAAAAAAATAAATAAATATTAAAAAATTCTCAAAAAAAAAGATTTAGAACCAGATGATGAGTATTAATTAACTTCATTTGATATGGCTTCATAGTCTTTAAGGAGGTACAAGAATTAAACTTGATTTTTAACCCCATCTATGAGAATTTTAACTGCTTTGAATTCTTTCTAGAGCATTTATTAAGTTTTTTAAGTTTGCTACCTACCATACATTGCACAACAAAAGGATTTCTTATTGAAAAGCACGAGAGAGACAACTGGAAGTTTTTATTTGTATAGCTTACCTTTTTTTGTTGGTCACAGTCCCAAATTATAGTGATAATAAGCAGTAATGATCTGAAAAAAAAATGAAAGCAGGAAAGATTTTGGTTTGATATTCTCAATGATTTATTGGTTTGATAGGATAATATTTATTTATTTTGGTGTCAGGGATTTGATTCAGGAACACTTTACCGCTGAGCCACATTCCCAGCCCATTTTTAAATTTTGATTTTGAGACGGGGTCTCACTTAAGTTGCTGAGGCTGATTTTCAACTTAGAGATCCTTCTGCCTCAGCATCCTCAGGAACATCTTGCCTCTGAACTACATCCTTGCCCCCCCCCCTTTTTTTTTTTTGGAGAGAGGGTCTTGCTAAATTGCCCAATCAGGCCTTCTGTTTGCAATCTTCCATTTGATAATCTCGGGGAAGGTTATATAGAAAACTCCAAACTTAAATATATTTCATAGGTTTAAAAATGGGAGCCGGGCACAGTGGCACATGCATATAATCCCAGTGATTCAGGAGGCGTAGACGTAGATAGGAGAATCTCGAACAAAGCCAGTCTCAGCAACTTAGCAAAGAATCATAAAGATAAATGGATTTCATAGCAGATTTTCTAAAACCCTAATGAAAAAGAGTGGTTATATAACAAGATAGTCTGAAAGCCTAAAGCTAAGGTAGGAAAAATACTTTTGTTCTAGAATGAGAACCAGATAAAGAGTTAGGAAAGAGTTAGGGTTTACAGTTTAAGGTATTTCCCCTAAGTAATGTATTAAAAATATGAATTATAGAGTTTATCACAGCAAAACTGTTCCTACTGAATTCTAATGTGCTTAGGAGTTTCTCTCACTTGTAAGTAAAATGGCTTGTGGTATGGCATTTTCTATACTTACTAATGTGATTTGAAAGAGTTTTATTATATGTTTTACTTTTTAAAAAATAAAGATGCTTTGTGAATAGATTATAAAAATAGGATAGTGAAATACATCAATGGTAGAGTGAATCTGTTGAAAATATTTTCTCTAGTAAGACATGAAGTTATAACACTGTTATCTATTTAAAGGCTAGACAAATGGCTGCTGTTCTCCTAAGACGTCTTTTGTCCTCTGCATTTGATGAAGTCTATCCAACTCTTCCATCAGATGTTCAGACTGCCATCAAGAGTGAACTACTGATGATTATTCAGATGGAAACACAGTCTAGCATGAGGAAAAAAATTTGTGACATTGCTGCAGAATTGGCCAGGAATTTAATAGGTGTGTATGCAAGTACATGTCTAATTATGTTACAGAGAAAAGGGAATATTACCCCCTCCTTTTTTTTTTTCTTTTTTTTTTTTTTCTCTATTGGAATCTTGGGGAAGAAGATTCTCAGTACAAGTATGGTTTATTCTATTCAAAATGAATATGATTATAGGTATTCAATTACAGCCAAAAATTATAGGTACTTATAAAATCTAGTCATAATACTTACCTATTGGTATTTAAAACATCCATATGGAAATATAGTTTTGTAATTTGCTTGAAAGTTGCCAATTATATTTTCCTGTTTAATCTGTGAAGTTTTGGAAGCACAGGCTAACTGGGGATGTAGCTCAGTGATAGAGAACTTGCCCTAGCATATACAAGGCCCTAAGTTCAATCACCAGAATTATTAAAGAAAATAATTAATTTTTTAAAACTTGCCAATTGAAGTTGAAATCCATGAACTCCAGGGGCTTTTGCAACTATATAAGTATAGTGATAAATCATATACATATGTACTACTATATTATGTGTGCATTCTAAGTACATGCTCTGTCACTAAGCTACACCCTCAACCCATACTTTTTTTTTTTTTTTTTGTATTGGGAATTGAACTTAGGGACACTCGACCACTAAGCCACATCCCCAACCATATTTTGTATTTTTCTTAGAGACAAGGTCTCACTGTTGCTTACTGCTTCGCTGTTGTGGAGACTAGCTTTGAACTCGCAATCCTCCTGCCTTAGCCTCCCAAGCTGCTGGGATCATATGCATGTGCCACTGCACCCGGCTGCATACATTAATTTTGAATAGGGATTCATAGTTGTGATTGCAAGCAGAATTCATCTACATGGCATTTTAATAATTAAGAGGGTTACCTCATGAAATAGGGGTTACATAGGAGAATATTAGCCAGGCATGGTGGCGTACGCCCGTAATCCCAGCGGCTCAGGAAGTTGAGGCAGGAAGATCCAAAGTTCAAAGACATCCTCAGTAACTACTCTAAGCAGTCCAATGAGACCCTGTCTGTAAATAAAATGCAAAATAAGGCTGGGGATGTGGCTCAGTGGTTGAGTGCCCCTGAAATCAATCCCTAGAAACCACCGCCCCCCCAAAAAAATATAACATTGTTGATTGTGCTTTGTGTACATTATGACACTAATTTTTTAATTTTGTCAAACAACTAGCAGATTATCATTTTTTCTGATATCTACAAATTTTTAGAAACCAGCAGGAAATATGTTTTGGATTTTTGTGGGGGATGTCCTGGGGATTAAACCCAGGAGTACTTTACCACCAAGCTACATCCCCAACCTGTTGCTAATTTGAGATAGGATCTAAGTTACTAAGGCTGACCTCAAATTTGTGATCCTCCTGTCTGTCTCCCAAGTTACTAGAATTACAGGAATGTGCCACTGCTGCTGGCTCAGATTTTTATTTTTCAAGTAAATAAATTCAAAATCCACTGAACTTTAATTTGGAATATTTTTAAATAGAGTAGATAATTCATTTTTCAGGTTTTAAATGTGTGGTGCACAGGTTTATAGGTGACATTTCTTGTTCAAAATTATTTAATAATGGAAACATTTTCAAATAATTTTTTTAAAAGCAAACATCTTTATCCACTTTAAGGTATAATCTTTTATGTTTTATGCTGAAGGGGCAATTAAAAGGGTATTTTATTAAGGCTAAGGAAATAACTCAGTGGTAAAAGAAGGCTTGCCTAACATGCCTGAGGGTCTGGGAATGGGGAATTTTTATTTTACTGTCTGATCAAGTATCACACTGACAATCAGCTTTTGGGAGGGGGGTATTACTGAGGATTGAACACAAGGGCACTCCACTCTACAACTGATACTGTAGCCCTAGCCTATTTTATTTTCATTTTGAAAAAGGGTCTCACTAAGTTGCCTGGACTGGCTTTAAACTTGTGATCCTGTTACCTTAGTGTCTTGAGTCACTGGGATTATGGGTATGTACCAAGGACGCCCCCCCCTCCACTTTTTTTATTATTATTATTTTAAGAAATGGGGTCTTGTTATATTGTTTGGGCTGACTTGAATCTCCTAGTAAACCCTTAAGGTTTTTGTGACAATATAACTAATGAGTCTCATAAGTGGCACAATAGCTTTTGTGGTTCTACTCATTTTTATTACAAAGTATCACAAAAATTTAGATTTTTAACTCTTGTTAAAAAGTAAACATCGATACTATCCTATAGCACTTTAAAACTACATTAAGTATGAACACCCTCTCTCAGTCCTGGGATTCTCAACTTAGTGAGACCCCCATCTCAAAATAAAAAGGGCCAGGGATGTAACTCAGTGTCCCTGGTTGTTCAATCCCTGATACCAAAAATGAATAAATAAATATAAAATGTTACTCTGTGCTTTTGTAACCCATATACAGAAATTATAAACCTAATATTTTATACAAAAAAATACCTTTAATATTAAATTAATCTTTGACCATTGTTATGGTTAAAGAACTCAATTTTATTGGCATTTTTAAAAATACAGAACAAGTGACATACTATTACATATTTTGAATGCGGCTTATGAAATAAAGGGATTCATCATTAATATTTTGAAGTTTGGCTTCAAAATGGATTTTTTTTTCCCTTTTAGATGAGGATGGCAACAACCAGTGGCCTGAAGGTTTGAAGTTCCTTTTCGATTCAGTAAGCTCTCAAAATATGGGACTGCGGGAAGCTGCCCTTCACATATTCTGGTATATCCATTGATCTTGTTTTATTTCTGTTATTGTAATTTTTAGCTTAATGTCATGAAAGTCCAAAACACATTTTAATTGATTGTTTTAGCCTAATTTTGGTTTGAGGACTTAGAATAAAAATTAGGTCTTCATATAAGCTTTGTATTTGAATTAAAAGCAACATTGGAGGTTGGGAATGAAGCTTTTCATTCACTCTGCAGTTTTCTTTTTGTCTTAGGATCCCAGAATTTTTCTTGAATGGCTTTTTTCCCTTTATTTGGAGGTTAATACACTACCAATTGTAGCTTTTATAAAACCACTTTAATATTGGTATCTTGAAAAAGAAAATGAGAGTGCTAGTGAATTCCCAGTGTGTTTTCTGGGTCTTCTGTGATATTTTAACAAACTTCTGTGTGTGTGAACATGTGGTTTAAGTTTAGAATTAGGTGATTATTTTTTGTCCTACAGTGTTCCCATAATTTTCTGCTGTTTAAAGTATGATTAGTGCCAGATACAGTGGTGCATGCCTGTAATCCCAACACATCAGGGGTTTGAGGCAGGAGGATCCCAAGTTCAAAGCCAGCCTTAGCAAAAGCAGGGCACTAAGCAACTCGGTGAGACCCAGTCTCTAAATAATATACAAAGTAAGACTGGATGTGGCTCAATCCACGGTACTGCCCCCACCAAAATGATTAGTATATGTTAGATTTGTAACTTTCAGGTGAGCCATTACATGTATAGCTTTTAGTCATCATTTTCTACTTCAGTTGTCAAGTGTATATTATTTTGTATATTATTTAGAGAAGTTTGTTAAAATATCACAATATTTTGCTTATTTAAGTAAGTCAGATTATAGAAAGAATGAAAAGCATTCAATTGACTTGTTTACTACATTTAAAAGTAAAATAGATCTTGAATTCCCTGGTCACTAAGACTAGGAACAAATGGTCAGAAAGCATGATTACTATAGTTACCATCTGAAACCTTTTGCTCTTGTCCCATCCTATGCTTCAGGTCAGTTTCCAGCTGCGACATAGTGGTAAAGATAAAGCATGGGCTGGAAATAGGCTGCTGAGTAATCTGTATGCCCAGTTCAAGCTTTTGCTGTGTTTGCTTCTATTCACTCAACCCAGAAAGAGAATTCCTTAGAGCACATGTATATATTTGGCCTAAACATTAATGCATGTTTTGAGCCAGGTGAACAGTTCATTAGAGATTCTTACTCACACTTTACAAGGATAAAATGTAATTTTAAAGAGTATTTTTGGATCATTTCTCAGGAACTTCCCTGGAATTTTTGGGAACCAGCAGCAGCACTATTTAGACGTCATCAAACGGATGTTAGTTCAGTGTATGCAAGATCAGGAACATCCATCGGTAAATGATTTCAATTCCATTACTTAACATCTAAGTTAATCCAACTTGTGAAATTATGTAGTAGAAGATTGTAAGTGCTAGTTTTACTGAAAATAATTTCATCCTGAGTTTAAAAAGAAAAAAACTTGACCTTGAATGTATCAAAAAAGTTTCTCATGTTTGTCCTCTTTTACTCTCTTCATTTTAGATCAGGACATTATCTGCTAGAGCTACTGCTGCATTCATACTTGCAAATGAGCATAATGTTGCTCTGTTCAAACATTTTGCAGATTTGTTACCCGGATTCTTACAGGTAAAAAACAAATAGTGTAGAATAAATAATAATTACATTCCATATTGACATTCATTAGTTTCAAGTTTTCTTTAGGGTTTTGAGGTATATTTGTTCATTTATTAAGTAAATATTCATTGCCTATTATATGTTCATACAAGTCTTACAGTGTAGTAAGTGGTAGTATCACAAATCAAACTACAGGATCGTAACACTGGTCCCTATAAGAGTACATTGTAAATTAAGTAGTTTGTTATTAAAACTACATTATTAGTACTCAAGGACAAGTTAATGTTTTAAGGATACCTTCCTGCCTAAATCAGCAAAATAATGTTGGATAAGGTAGAGTAGTGATTCTTAACTTTTCAAAACTCCAAACTGTTGTTTTGACAGATTTTTGCTACTTCCCATATTTTATTCTAAAATGAAATACATAAGAAGTAAAACTCATGTATATTTTTAAATACCAATATATGGCTAAAATTAAATACAAGGAAATAAAAAGTAATGTATAATAAAATGGTGTACTTTTCCAGATATAAAATGCTGAAACATTACTAAAATTCAAAGTGGAGTAAGTGATTTCTAAGTGATATATACAAATGCAGTAGCTAAACAGGGGAGGTATCATTGGTAAGTCAAATACCATGCAATACTGCTCTATTTTATTTATTTTTATATATATATATATATATATATTTCTTAATGGACACAATACCTTTATTTTATTTCGTTATTTTTTTTAATATGCTGAGGATTGAACCCAATGCCTCATATGCTAGGCAAGCACTTTACTACTGAGCTACAACCCCAGCCCCTACTCTTACTATTTTCTTTTTTCTTTTTCTTTTTGCTGTTGTTTGTTATTTATTTCTAAGAAATAAGCATTTTCTTAAACCACAAGTCATTTTATATGTGGTAACAGACCGAAATTGTACATTTAGACAATTGGTAATAGAAGCTATAACAGGGCTCCAAGAGAGGCTGCCTTGGCTAAAAAAGCACAGGCTCTCTTGACCTAGACTAAAACATAAAACACCACATGCTCTGGGTCAACTTAAGCTGGAGAAAGCTTGCCATCTCTATCTTCATTTTTATCTGTCTGCACATAGTAGGCAGTGTTCATGTAAAAACTAGCAGTGCAGCCAATGTTTGTCAGCCCTAAATACACCCAATCTCTGTCCTCCCCTTAAAGACTGAGGCTGCATTTGGAGCAGCCTGTTGAAGACCCCTGTAGTCATCCTGGGATTACATTCTAGGATTACAAGTGAGAAAAACAGGGAAGGGAGGGAGGAGAAAGGGAGAGAGAGAGAAGGAAGCAGTCAGATGGACATGGGAAGAGGGAAACAGACACACTCTGAGCAGAAAATGAAAATTGTCCCCATGGAGTCATGAAGACTTCTCTGAAGCTATCTCCCAGACACATAAAGAGAGACCAAACTGAGGGGGATAATCAATGAGACCTGAGCAAGAGCACTTAATGGTGTTCTTAGTCTGGTGTTGTGGTTCAGTGGTAGAGCACTTACCTAGTATGCATGAGAGACTGGGTTCAATCCCAGCACCACATAAAAAACAACAAACAAAAAAACCTAAATAAACAAAATAAAGGTATTTATTTACTTATTGGGGGAGGGGGGTAGCCAGGGATTGAACTCAGGGGCACTCACCCACTGAGCCACATCCCCCAGCCCTATTTTGAATTTTATTTAGAGACAGGGTCTAACTGAGTTGCTTGTGTCTCACAAAACTGATGCTGGCTTTTCGATCCTCCTGCCTCAGCCTCCCGAGAGCCACTGGGATGACAGGCATATGCCGCTGTACCCAGTCATTTATTTATTTTCAGTCTGACTTCAAGGTATACACAAGGCATACACTGCCAGGTGTAGGAGGGACATACACAATAATAACAGTTAAATCTTTCAGAAAGCATAAACAAGCTAGTGTTCAACTAGTTAAGTAAACTCAAAATACATGAAAACCAGACAGAATTAAAATGAAAGATGGACAAATCAATTATGGCAAGGAGATGAGAACACTCATTCCTTAGCAGCTTATGAAATAGGCAATAAATAGAAACAAAGGACACTGGAGCTACATCATGAACAACCTTCACCTAATGGGCATGTTCTGAACACTGCAATGCCACAACTACACAGTATGCATTCTTTTGAAGTGAATATGAAATGTTTACCAAAGTTGACCATAAAAGGGAACATAAACCAAATCTCAACAAAGTCTAAAGGATGAAATCACACCACCTGTCTTCTCTGAATACCATGAAAGTAAGCTAGAGGTCAGGCATGGTGGCCCCTGCCTGTCTTGGGAGGCTGAGGTGAGCAGAAGCATCCCAAGTTCAAAGCCAGCTTCAGCAATTTAGTGAGATCCTTGTTAACTGATCAAGGCACTGTGTCATAGTAGCAGCAGTAGTAGTAAGTAGAGTACTAGTAGTAGTGGTAATAGAATAAAAATAAAATAAAAAGGGCTGGTTTCAATCTCCAGCACCCAAAAAGAAAACAGAAAAAAAAATAAGAAAAAATTACATAACAATCAATATTGTTATTAGGCAAAGAAGCACATTTTAAAGTATTGTGTCAGCTGAGCAGAGCAGCACACATCTGTACACTTGACAGCCCATTCTTCAGAAGCCGAAGCCACAGGATCCCAAGTTCAAGGCAAGCCTGGGTAACCCAGCAAGAGACCCCTTTTCCAAAACAAAACCCAAAAAACCAACAATGTCTATGGATGTTGTTGGGTCATCCAGTGCCCTTGAGTTCATCTACCCCCAACACTGTAAAAACAGATGAACCTTTAAATAATAAAAGAAAAATAGAATAACGGGAGGCAAAGAAAAACAAACCCTACTCTTACTATTGATTATGTGAAGTAATGAAATTCTAGATTTCTGAAACAAAGTATCCATTCTGCAGTGCCACAGTTTATACAGTAGTTAGATTGGGGAGAAGTGTCACTATATAGTCATCCCTCTGTATCCTCAGGTTATTGGTTCCAGCCCCTTTGCCAATACCAAAATCTAAATGCCCAAGTCCCTTATCTAAAATCACATAGTATTTGTATGTACCTACGCATATCCTCTTATATACTTCAAGTTCTCTTTGTTACTTAGAATACCTAATAAGGGATAAAAGCTTATACATAGGTGTTAGGCTCTATTGATTTAGAAAATAATAACAAGGAAAAAGTTATACAAGTTCAGTACAAATGCAAATTTTTTCCATGTATATTTGATCCTTGTTTGGTTCAGTGTACAAATAGTCAACTGTACATTAAAACCAGGCAAAAAATGATCTGTGACTCTAAGAATTTCTAGGTTCAGATCATAGTTTATCATTTTTATAAATATTTGACATTTGTGATCATGTGAGTTGCATGATGAAGATTGTATGAATCCCTCTAAGCTTTTGTGTCATAGGATATCAAGTATCCCTGGCCTTTTCTCATCATTAGCTCTGTTTAGAACCACTACATTAGGATGTAAGGCATCAGATGATTTTCGTGTGATAAAAAGATACTAATAGAATTTATTGACTTTTCTCCCCAGGTTGTCATACTGAAAAGATATTTTAAGTCTATTATAAAACTTTAGTGTAATATGTTATCGGGCTGGGGATGTGGCTCAAGCGGTAGCGCGCTCGCCTGGCATGCGTGTGGCCCGGGTTCGATCCTCAGCACCACATACAAACAAAGATGTTGTGTCTGCCGAAAATTAAAAAAATAAATATTAAAAAAAAATTCTCTCTCTCTCAAAAAAAAAAAAATATATATATATGTTATCATTTGGTACTTTATCACCTAAAGTCGTGTTACTCTTTTTATACCTAATTCCAGAAATTTTTATTCTTTTGGAATAACGTTAGATTAAAAAAAAAATGGGGGCTGGGGATGTGGCTCAAGCAGTAGCACGCTCGTCTGGCATGCGTGCGGCCCGGGTTCGATAGCACCACATACAAAACAAAGGTGTTGTGTCCGCCGATAACTAAAAAATAAATATTAAAAAAATTTTCTCTCTCTCTCTCTCCCCCCACCCCCACTCTCTTAAAAAAAAAATGCCCAAGTACCACAGAGACCAAACTCAGTATCAATGAAAAATAAAATGGGTAATGTTGAACACTTCAATACATATCATAGGATCTAGAATTTACTGTATGTATGAAAAAAACTGGGACATGAATATAGAAAAGACAGAATAAAGAGATATTTGGTTATTTTAAAAAAATTCCCTAACAGCCTTCAGTCTTTGTTGTAGTTATTATAGTTTTATTGGTTTTAATTTGACTTGGGTTATCTTAATACATATTTATTTTTAGTTGACATATTGTAATTGCACATATTTATAGGATACAGTCATATTTCAGTACCTGTATACAGTGTGTAATGATCAAATCAGGATAATTGGTGTATCTGGCATCTTAGATATTGATTATTTCTTTGCACTAAGAACATTCAAAATACTCTAGCTATTTTGAAATAAAATATGTCATTGAATGTTATCTACTGTAGTTATTCTACTGTGCTATACAAAATTAGAAATTATTCCTCCACTCCATCTATACCCCTATACACATTAACCACTCTGTCTTCATCCCTTCCCCCCACACATTTCTGGTAACCACTATTCTCTACTTTGACTTTTTTTTTTTTTTTTTTTTTTTTTTTTTTTTTTGCTGGTGCTGGGATAAAACTCTGGGCCTTGGGCCTGGTACACAAGGAAGATCAACTTTTTTTTTAACTCCCACATATAAGTGAGAATATGTAGTGTTTGTCTTGTTCACCTATTTTAATTTAACATAATATTTTTCATCAGTGTTATTGCAGATGATAGAAATTCTTTTTTATGACTGAATAATGTTTCACTGTGTATATATAACACATTTTGTTTATCCATTCATCTGTCAGTGGACACCTAGGTTGATTCTTTGCTATTACAAATGATGTTTTGATTCACAAGTGCAGATGTGTCTTCAACATACTGATTTTAATTCCTTTGTGTATATACACAGGATAATTGGAATGCTGGATTATAAAGTAGTTCTATTTCTAGTTTTTGAAGAACCTCTATACAGTTTCCCATAAATGGCTATACTAACTTACAGTTCCCCTTTTTCCACATCCTCACCAGATTTATTATTTTTTCACTTTGATAATAGCCAGTCTATATGGGTTGATATGGTATTTTATTGCAGCTTTGATTTGTATTTCCTCTGGCTCAGATTTAAATGTTTTTTGTTTCTAGTTAACAGTCCTCAAAACAAGGGTGTGTATGTGTAGAACATTTGCCTAATATAGACTGTTAAATTATTTGGTCAGGGAAAAGGTTTAGTAATATTATTCTGCTATTGGCTGCCTTTGGGGGGATGTTTTGGTTAAGTAGGCATAAAATGAGTCTTGAACAGAGACTTTTTTCTGTTTTATCTTTTCTAGGCTGTAAATGATTCATGCTACCAGAATGATGATTCAGTCTTAAAGTCTCTTGTTGAGATTGCAGATACTGTTCCAAAGTATTTGCGTCCTCACTTGGAAGCAACTCTACAACTAAGTCTAAAGGTAAATTAAACAGTTCAGTAAATATTGTGCTTATTATTTTCAAGTAACAACCTAAACTATTAAATGTATACCAATGCGTCTTCTCTGTAGTTGTGTGGAGACACAAGCCTCAACAACATGCAGCGCCAGCTTGCCCTTGAAGTGATCGTGACACTCTCAGAGACTGCAGCTGCTATGTTAAGAAAACATACTAATATTGTTGCTCAGACAAGTAAGTCAGAGGTCTTCTAACAGTTTGTGTGTAATGTGGAGAAATTAGTAATGTACTAAGGATTATGTGATTTCTTAGTAATGTACTAAGTAATGTACTAAGTAATGTACTAAGGATTATGTGATTTCTCAGATTTATTTGAGAATATAATGGATGTCTTTTAAAAATCAGATGAACCTAGGGAAATAGATCTTTATATGTGTATGCATGGACCCACTGTTACGGCTATTTTTTTAGTGACTGCAGACCCATAGAAAGCCTGCTAAGTAAAATTGCTATAGTGAACAGTGTGATAGACTACCATTTATATGTTAAAATATTGAACAAAGTCAATAGAATTAAAAGTAATCAGAGAATATCTAGACATCTAATAGAAAGCTGAAAACTGAGATAACTTAATTGTGGTATTTAAAGTGAAGATAAGATTCTTAACACTGATCAGAGCTCTCTTTATTATGTTGCTTTGTTTATACTCTTTGGTGGAGAAATTTACATGACTGTTGTACTGTGGAAATACTAGGTTTATTGTGTCTAGGATACAGATTTACAAACTGAACTGATGGTTTCTGACCTAGCTATTTCTGTGCTAATTGGTATCTGAACCATTAGCTTAGAAAATACATCACCAAGGTTGTTTTTTGGTTTTGTTTTGGTTTTTTTGGTTTTTGTAGTGGCACCTACCTTTTATTTTACAAAGAAGTAGCGATTAGAATTTTAGAAACTTTCCCATTAAAGATAGGAACAGAAAAGTATTCCCACTATCACTGTTTCTGTTATGCTGACAGTTCCAGACATTGTCAAGATAACGCAAGTAGGGCTAGGGTGTAGCTCAGTGGCAGAGTGCTTGCCTAGCATGTGTGAGGTACTGGGTTTGATCTTTAGCACCACATAAAAATAAATAAAGGCATTCTGTCCATCTACAACTACAAAAAAAAATTATAAGTATTGGCAAAAAAAGATAAATATTGTTTCTTTGTAGGCTGTGTGCTTGTCTACAAAAAGATAAAATAAAAAAAAATTGTTAGAACTAATTATTTTAAAGTTGAGCTGGGGTTCTGTGGTTAGGGTGCTTGCCTGGAATGGACAAGGCCCTAGTTTCAATTCCTAGGTTCAATTCTCAGGACCTCAAGAAAACAACAAAATCAAAAATAATAGTGTGCATATGAACTAATAAGAATCACTTAGAAAATTTACTAAGAAAGATCACGTAGTGTAGGCATGACTTGCTAATACCCAAGAATAAATTAAAAAGTATAAGACCTTTGTGGGAAAAAAAATCAAGTGACATTAAAAGACTAATAGAACTAAACATCAGTTTTCCTCAGTCACCCTATAAATCCAATATTATTTTAGTCAAAATCCTAATAAAGTTGACCTTAAGATTTTTGTGAAAGAATATAGCTCCCAGAGCAGCAAAGTTGATTTTTTAATTAATTAATTTGTTCTCACGTTGTCATGCATGACAGCAGAATGCATTTCAGTTCATAAGCAAAGCTGATTTTGATGAAAGTATTTGAGCTCTTGCCTTATCAAGACTTAAGAATTTAGAATTCATTGATAGTACTGGTACAGACAGTGGAAATGAATAGAGTAGAGAGAGTAGAAGCAAATCATGCACATGGAAACAAAGTTGAATTAAAAGGAAATTCACCAAATATGGTTGGGTTAAGTAGTTATTTTTAGTAGGAAAAAATATCCCAATTCCAGATAACGTAATAATTTGGGGTGGATGAAAGGCCTCAATATTACTGGTACATTTCACAAGTAAAGTTTAATAATGAAGAACTATTTTTTTTTTTTTTAAGACTGAGTCACAATCCATAGATACCAAACAGATTTTTTGGATTAGGTCAATACATGCTACATGAAAATAAAAACCCACAAACTGGGAGAAAATAATTACAGTGTGCACAGTCAACAAAATTTTGGTATATTGAAAATAGATAAAGGCTAAGAAGAGGAAATTCACAAAAGATAACTCTGACATAGTTAATGAGCACTGTTGAGCCCCAATTGAACAAGTGTAGTTGTGGAGTATAACTTGTCAAGTGTTGAAAGGTGTGGAGCCAACAGGGCTCTTACTCTCTAGCTCCAGGGCACTTCACACATTTTTGTGAAATAAGACAGGCCCTCTCTTCATCTGATAACAGTGGAAGTTTATGCAAGTACTGTGGAAAGCAGTTTGATTTTTGTACTATTGAAGATATTTGTAACAACTTCGTATTTAGATTCATAACTTGTCAAGGAGGAGATATACGTAATAATCTCATCAAATTAAATTTTCCAAGTGGGAGGAAAACTGGAAACAAAATGTTCAGCAGGACAATAGGTAGTTTGTTGGTATAATAGAATTCTGTGAAATCCATGATTGTTGAAAAACTGATTTCCAAAAAGTTCAAACATGAAGCCATTTATCATATTTTTAAAAATAGAAGAGTACTATAATTTTATGTATAGATTCAAGTATAAAAATTAGGAATGAAACATTCATTTTGTTATGGGATATGAGAGACTGCAGTAGGAAGTTCAGAGGAAATTTGACTGTTTTCCCTAATCCATTATGTCCCATTTAATCTATAGAATGCCTATAAAAACTTAAATGGAGCAATATTTTTAAAAGATTTCTTAAAAATTTTTCATAGGTTTCTATTAGGTGTTCTTTATATAGGATGATGGGACATAATTGGTTAATCTTGACTTTAAAAAAAAAATTTTAAATGTCGTTTTTGTTACTTTAAAGGAAAAAAATAAGATCCCAAGCAATTATCACAAGAAGTCAACTTTTTGGGGAACAGACAAATATAGTTGTCTCAGTATCTGGGGATACTTTTAGATACCAAATTTCATAATACTGAAATCTCTTATAAAATGGCATAATAACTACATGTAACCTCGTATCCTTTCACTTTTAGCCTTTTTTAGATTACTTATACCTAATGTAATAAAAATGTTATGTAAATTATTGTTAAAATGTATTGTTCAAGGAATATGACAAGTGGTACAAATTTTAGTACAGGCAGTCCCCCCCCATCAGCCCTGAATATTTTTTATCAGAGTTTGGTTAAAACCCACTGATGAAGAACCTGTGGATGCAGAGGGCCTATTATATTTGTTTTATCTTACTCTTCTTAAAGGCAAAGTAAAACTTAAGTTAAAATTCTTATTTATAAATGGTGATATTGACAAAGTAATAAAAGCCACAGTCTTCAGGAATGAAATAATTCTTCACTTTAGTTCCTCAGATGTTAGCAATGATGGTTGATCTCGAAGAAGATGAGGACTGGGCAAATGCTGATGAACTAGAAGATGATGATTTTGATAGGTAATCACATCGATTACTGGGTGGAGCTGGGTCTAGGGTGGTAGTGAGAGCTTTGGGGCTACCACTGGATGCTGTTAAACTTCTAAATTTGGAATATGGGACACTTTGCCTTTCTGTTGTATGCATTTCTGAATAACATTTTCCAAATTGTATTTTATTTATTTTTCTTAATGTAATTTGAAATTAATGTTTAATGAAAGTTCTTAAGACATGGTTTATTTTAATTGTAAATAGTACATAAAGCTGTATTCTATAAATAATCAGGAAAGCTACCTATAACAAAGAGAGTTATCTTTTTTGAAAAAACTAGAAACGCAAAATGTACCACATGTACACCGAGTGACAGTAATACTGTGTGGTACTGGCATGTTTTCGCTTAGGTAGGTCCCATGAATCTAAATTCCTATGGAAAAGTGAAACAAAATCTGTATTTGCTGTGCATTACTGATGATGATACCTGACATATGAAAAAGCACTTCAAATTCTGTTGTTTTAATTTCTTTTTTTGGAGGGAGCACTTACTGGGGGTTGAACCCTAGAAACCTTTACCCCACTGAGCTACATCCCCATCCCTTTTTATTTTTTGAGACAGGTCTTGCTTAATCCCTGAGGCTGATCTTAAACGCTCGTGATCTTCCTTCCTAACCCTCCTGAATTGCCTACCACTTGATCTTTTTCAGTAGTCCCTAACATATATTATAGATGGCAGAAATCAAAGAGTGAAGATGAGTTATTTGTCCAGGGTTACATAGCCAGTTAGCAAGCTGAAGTTTAATATTAGTTTTCTTCTTGTTCTTCCTAATGCATCATTCTACTACCTTTCTTATAAAGAACTTGAATTGTTTTCCCAAAAGACTGGTACATGATAAGATGCTAAGTTAACCAAGATAAAAATTTTTAAAAATATTTGGCTTGCAGAATATTTGCTGCATATTTCCCACTTTTTATTGGTGCATTGTAGTTGTACATACTAATGGAACTTGCTGTTACATATTCATACATGCACACGATACAACAATATGCATGCTGCATGTTTTGAGGCTTAATCGCATTGTTGAACTCAAGACTAATTTCTGGCTTCAGTACTGTTTTGAAGTGTATGAAAGTAAACCTTCATTAGGCTAAAGGGAAGACAGGTTAAATATTTTCCTTCTCTGGTTCTATTACCATAACATGCTGCTACCTGTCCTCTAATTTGCCTTATAAATGATATTTAAATTTACATTAAGCTTACAAAACGTTTTTCTGGATTTAATGGATAAGATTTTCTTATCTGTGAATAGGCAGATCATAAATATATTTTCAAAATAAAAAATTTTAGGTCCAAAGTCCTATTGCAAAGATTATTTTATATAATAAAAACTTTTATTATATATAATTTTATCTTTGTAGTTTTGTAAACTTCACAGAACAATTAAAGATTATGCATATGACAAAATACTATTAGTCTTGGCAGCTGTGAGCAGAATAAATGTACAAATGCTTCTGTGCCTTGATCTTTTCAGTGAAAACAGTTGCACCTGTGTGTAGTTTTGGCAGTGCACTTTGTATTCCTTTAAAGATGAGTAATTAGTTAATATTGAGAGGTGGATAATCCTGTGTTTGAAGGATATCTTTAGGAAGGGAGATACACAAGGTTCATCAACCTCCCACTTTTATCTCTGAATTCTGAAAAAGATTCAGACAGGATTGGGGGGGGGTGGGCAGTAACTAGGGATTGAACCCAGGGACACTTAACCACTGAGCCACATCTCTAGCCCTTTTTATTTTTTATTTTTTTTTGAGACAGGGTCTCACCCAGTTGCTTAGAGCCTTCATAATTGTTGAGGCTGACTTTGAACTGCCTCTGCCTGCCAAACAGGTGTGCTATGTACCCAGCAAGACAGAAGACTTTTATTAAAAAGTATCATGGTAGAGCATGATCAAAGTTTTTATTTATGCTTGTCCCCTCCTCTTTTTTTTTTTTTTTTAAGCTGTAGGGTTTCTAATATTCAACTTCAATATCACATGCAAAAGACTGCTTGAGTTCTTTCTCAATCCCAGTTTAAAAACATGGATAGAAGTATGTACAGTGCAACATTTTTTGTGTGTCTTTGATTACATTATTTTGTTTGTGTATCTAGCAATGCAGTTGCTGGCGAGAGCGCTTTAGACCGGATGGCTTGTGGACTTGGTGGAAAGCTTGTTCTGCCAATGATCAAGGAACACATTATGCAAATGCTTCAAAACCGTAAGCTATCTGCTTCAAATGCTACCATAGTAGAATGTCTTTCTAAATGTTAAATTCTTAACAAATGGCGTTTGTGGAATATTTAACCTAATTCTCGTATTCTTCTGATGAAATGTTTATTTAGTCATTTTTGGGAACATTCAGTCACCAGCTAAAGAATATTTTTCTCAGTACTGAAACAATTATTCAGTTTTCTCTTCACAAAATTGACATCAGTGTTTAGAAAAAAGTATGTAAAATCTAAAGGAAATTATGGTTAACTCTGTAGTCAGAAATATTTAGGTTATTTACATGTAATACTGTGTTAGTTGTCAGCCCTTATACCTGTAGTTTTTATCAATACCAAAGATAAGTGTATGTTTTATTTTAATTTGTGGGGTTGTTTTTAATTGCAAAGTTAACCTGCATGATGTATTTTAATTTAAGTCCTTTACTTCATATTCAGAAATGGCCATTGTTGTTAGTTCTCTGAGACTTCTGATTTCATTTATTTATGTGTGTGATGTTTTTAATGTAAATATATAATATGAATAGAGTACTTAACTAAACTTTTGTTCAACATTTTATCATATCACCATGTAACAGTCTGCCTCATTTTTTTAATAGTCACATAGCATTCAACAATCCCTTTCAAATATTAATAGATTTGTTGATTATAAATAATGCTAATGCCAACATTTTTCTACAGAAATCCTGGCTTATCTTTTATGAGTATTTGTTTTGTTTTTATGATGCTATAGGTTGTGCCTAGAGAGCTACATTCCTAGGACACTGTATATGAGTATTTTTATCTACATGGAATAGATTGCAAGAGCCAGGCAATGAGAGTTAAACCATAGCTAAAGGATCTTATTTTTATTAATTTTATTAATTAGTTATTAATGCTAATAATTGAATTCTAGCTCTCCCGTATGCTGAGCATATTCTCTGCCTCCACCCTCAGGATTATGGAATCCTAAATTAGTAAGATTCAGTAATAATAGCAGCTTTGAATGATTGAGTACTCCTGCTCTTATGATATTCACCTAGTTTCTTATCCTTTAAGATTCTTTTCTTATCCCAAAAAAGGCATGGTCAAAAACCATTGCCTCTTTTGAAAGATGTGATTCTGATTCTGGGTCTGGAAAGTAGTCTCCACCCAAGTCCCATCTTATAGAGAATCTTTTCCCAAAGGGATAGGTAGGGAAAAAAAAGACACACATTGCTTGACCTATAGGAGCTGCTAGAAAGAATAAATCTAGCCTTTTCTCTCTGCGCACCCCCCCCCCCACACCTCTGGTGGTGCTGGGGAGTGAACCCAGGACTTTGTGCATGCAAGGCAAGCACTCTGTCAAATGAGCTGTATCGCCAGCCCCAGCCTTTTCATTTTTAAGATGAAGAAAATTAAGCCCAAAGACAGTGAAAAATTGCATAAGGTCAACAGTTTTCTGTTTCTCTATTGATTGACACAGTTCTTCAAGTGGATTTATTGTGACTGTGGTTGTGATTTGTAGTTAGAGTTTGTCTATAAAAGCTCACTGGATTATGGGCATGCACCATCACACTGGCTGTGAACTCTTAGTAAAACTTTGTTGTTTGCTAAGTGTAAGGCTTTTAACAAGTCTTCTGCATTTCAGTTTTCTGACTATACAATGGGAAAATAATAATTGCCCTACACCCAGGCTGGAGACTGGAATTTATTTTATATATGTGAAAAATGCTTTAATAGTGGAAAAATTATACATATTTTCTAGTTTGAAAATAATATAGTAATTAATGCTGTGGAAGAATCATTTACATAACATTTTTTTCTATACAACAGTCTTTTTTTTTTTTTTTTTTTTAATTGGTACCAGGGATTTAACCCAGAGGTGCTTAATCACCCTTTTCTATCTTTTATTTAGAGACAGGGTCTTACTGAGTTGCTGAGGCTGGCTTTGAACTCATGTGCTTCTCCTGTCTCAGCCTCCTAAGCCATTGGGATTACAGTTGTGCACCATCATGCCTGGCCACAGCATTCTATTTTTTTTCCCTCTCTAAATATATTCTTTCTTTACCATATGCTACTTTATTTCAAAAAGATTTGTTGCTTTTGCTTTAAATAATAAACAGTAAAGTTTTTATCCTCTTACCAGTGCCATCACATTCCTGCTAAACATACTTCCATAATTCCATACATTGGAAATAAATAAGATTATATTCAGATTCTCTGAATCAAATATGGATAGCTTTCTAGATCATTAAGTGTTGTACATTGGCCTTTCTTCTTTAATGTTTAGTATATAAAGATTACTATCACATGTTCTCTTCCGGAGTTTATTGCTCATTTGAGATTTCTTGACTTAATAGTATATAGAGTTAGCCGGGCCCAGTGGCAGCATGGGAGGCTGACACAGAAGAATCCTAAGTTCAAAGCCATCCTTGGCAAAAGTGAGGCACTAAGAAACTCAGACCCTGTCTCTAAATAAGGCTTAGGATGTGGCTTAGTGCCCCTGAGTTCAATCTCCATCCCCCACTCTACCCTCCCAAAAAAAAAAAAAAAGTATATGGAGTAATTGAAAATATACATACTGTTAATATTATGTGAATATTCATTTAAAAATGAAAAGCTCATCACAGAAATACTAACAGAAATAGCATTACTATTAAGAATGACTGTCCATCCCACCACCACCAAAATAGCACAAAAGACTTGCATTTTTGTAAATACTTTTAAATAGATTATCTAAATTTTTGTCAGTTTGACCTAATGAATTACCCCCAACCCCAGTCCCAGAAAGGACATTGGGGAATTTCGGGAGTTTGGGGTCCCAGTTTGAGAACCACTGTTGCTGTCCGTATACTCAGACCATGACCTATGTTTTATTTATCTTGCTTTGTTACACAACAAATTGGAAGAAGCATAGCTTGTTATGACTGTTTTATAATAAATAGAAATATTTAGAAATGAGAGGAAAAATTATACTAAAATAGAAGAGGCCAGTAAAATAAGTATTGTTTAGTTAATAGTCTATTAACCTAAAAGCAAATAGCCATTGTTACTATTAGAATACAAATAAGTTTCAATAAAAAGTCTTTAAATTCTTTAAATTTAAAGTAATGTGATCATAGTAATCAATAAATCTGTATTTAATAAATAACAACGTATGACAACAAATCCAGGTATTTATTGCTTACAGTAAATTCATGGAAAAGTTTTCGGAATAAAGTGGTGTTACAAAACTAGTCTTACAAATGAAATAGTCCAGTCTGGCACTTTTTCTGTCCATTTTTCTAATGTGTAAAATGTTTTGTTATTTTCCAAATAAGAATGTTATTTGCATACTTTCCACTTCCAGAATGATGTTTGCAGTATCTAATTAATATTCATTTGGATGTATTTCTTTTTGGTAGCTGACTGGAAATACCGGCATGCAGGATTGATGGCCTTATCTGCAATTGGCGAAGGGTGCCACCAGCAAATGGAAGGAATTCTAAATGAGATAGTAAATTTTGTTTTGCTTTTCCTTCAAGATCCTGTAAGTACCAGTAAATACTTGATTTGTAATCATAACTGTAGTTTCACATGGAACCCTGTTGTCCTTACTAATACAAGGGAATATATTCCAGCATCCAAGAGTAAGATATGCTGCCTGCAATGCTGTGGGACAGATGGCTACAGATTTTGCACCTGGTTTCCAAAAGAAATTTCATGAAAAGGTAAATAACAAGTCCTCAAATACTCCAGTCAAACTGTAAGAAGAGGGATTGGCATTTAAAATTATATGCCTATTTATTTGGTTTCATTTCCCAGGTGATTGCAGCTTTGCTCCAGACCATGGAAGACCAAGGCAACCAACGGGTGCAGGCCCATGCAGCTGCTGCTCTCATAAACTTTACTGAAGACTGTCCCAAGTCTCTACTTATTCCATACTTAGATAATTTAGTGAAACATCTGCACTCTATTATGGTACTTAAACTTCAAGAGGTGAGTTGTAAGATTGGGTGTCAGGGGTGTACAGGGATTAAACCCAGAGGCATTTAACAACTGAGCTGCCTCCCCCGCTCTTTTTTTATTTTGAGACAATAAGTATTTGCTTAGGGCTTCACTAAGTTACTAAGGCTGGCTTTAAACTTGTGGTCCTCCTGCCTTGGCTTCCAGAGCTGCTGAGATTACAGGTGTGTGCCACTGCAACCAGCAGATTCTCTTTAAGATCTTTTTATAGATTTATAGATTAATTTAGATTAGTTATTGGATAAGACCTGGAGAAGGAGGGATTTCAGTAAGGCTATCAACATAGAAAGTTAGAGCCAAACTATTCTCGGTAGAGTAATTCAGGCTCAATCAGAGAACAGGCCAGTATTGAAACTGAAACACACGGCCTGAATGTTAGGTAAAATTGGTGTTGTGAGTTGCCTTGAAAACAGAAGAATTTCTTGACTTGTTCTATGTAAGTTTGAAGAACCATTTTTTGTTATTTTGTGCTCAGCAAATGGTAAAATCATAGTAGGTAAGGAGTATGGTAACATTGGGGGACATAAATAAAAGGTAGAGGGAAGGTTGAAAGCAAGGTCATCCCATCATCATTGTCCGGGGGGCATAGATGATAATGGTGGAAATAGATAATTCTCATATGTGACAAAGTATCTTTGAAAATCAACTTAAAGGAAGAAAGGTCTTTTTGTGCCATAGTTTCAGTCTGTTCAGCTGGCTCCATTGCTTGGGTCTGTGATGAGGCAGAGACTCACAATAGAACTGCCCACCTACCTCATGGTGGCTGGAAAGCAGAGAGGGAAATGAAGGAACAGGCTAGAGACATGATATACCCTTTAAGGATGTATTCCTAGTGATATGCTTCATCCAACTGGGGCCCTTAATCCACTTACAAGGTCAGAGCTCTCATAATTCAATCACTTTCCTAAAGCCCTGCCTCTGAATATTGCTGCATGAGCCTTTGGGGGAGATTCCAAATTCAAACTATAATAAGAAGCAAGTAAAAATGTGTTAACTATTCTACAGAGTGACAGAATTGAGACTGTATAGAAAAAAATTCTTTTTTCTGTAAATAATTTGAATTTTTAAAATAAGGCTTATTATCCAAGTAGTTGGTTCGTAACTATAGTCTAAGTAAGGGGGGATGTATGCTGAAATAGTTGAGTGATTTTAGTATAGCAGTGTGCCAGGAGTATACTATCAGGTGTGAGCAAAGACACAGATAAGAAAAACAAGGATCAAAGCCCAATTTGTTGTTAGTAGAAAAAAAATGGATTTTTGCTATAAAAGTGAAATGAATAATTCTAAGGGAATAAAGAATAAAAGACTTTTTTATGGGATTCAATATATGTGGACTTATCAGCACATTGTTATAATCATTTCTGATACCCTCAATTCCTATACTTAGGGTGGATTAGTAACAGTTCACAGACTACCATTTGCATAGCACTGTCAAAGAAGAGGAAAATGAGAAATGATTATATTAAAATCCAAAGAAAGTAGAGTTTCAAATAGACCTGAGTTTTCAGTGTCCAGTGAACAATAGACTAAAAATATGCTCAGCTATGGACCCACATTGAAGGCAGATAATTTGGTTGGTAAATCACAAATAGTTGGGTCCAGTACAGCTTCACAATTGAGTTTGAATAGAGGGGGCTGCAGTGTGAGGAGAGTCTGTCTCCCTGTCATTCCTTCAAGAGTCCAGTATTTTAAAGACTGAAGGATGGAGTTTGCTGAGATGAGGTGAAGAGGAGGATAATGTTCAGGGTTGTTTGAAAAGAGGGTAGCCGGAGGGCCCAATACATTAAACATAGCAAATGCTGAAATGCAGAAGAAAGGGAGTTAAGATAACTTCTTTAAGGCTTGGTACAATTTGTAATACAAAGGGAAGTGCTCTACTGAGAGTATACTTTTTTTGGTGAAGGAAAGGGAAGAAAATTTTTGCTAGGTCTCAGGTATTTCCGAATCAGAAATTATTTAGAAACTTGCAAGGTGACAGCATGGGCTCTGCTACAGATACCCAGGAAGCATTGTTGCAAGCCTAGGAGGCCTAGAGCACGTTGTAGGCCTTTGCTACAGGGAACAGTGTCATTTCTTAAGCTTCAGCATGAAAGAGAAATGTGTGCCAGAGAGGGCACCAGAATTCCTTAGTGGGATCCTCCAAGGAGCGTTTGATTAGAAAATAAAGGAATTCCCCAATAAGTAATTTTCTCCATAGAAACATAGTAGGTCAGGACAAAATATAACAGTATAGTGGAAATCAGTGAGTAAAAGATAAGAACAATAAAGCATTAAGGTATATGGATACTAAAAAATTGAAGTGGAGTCAAGGTTAGGACTCTAGAACCAGCTGGTTGTTTTTCTTGTTTGTTTGTTTTTGTTGGGTTTTTTTTTTTTTGAGATAAAGCAAAAACAAGGTGTTCTTTGTTAACAGAAGAGAGAGAGAAAGCCACATAAATAGTTCAACATGAATTTTTTTATAGAAATTTCTTCCAAAATGTACAGTTTCCTTCTTGCTCTTTGGAGAGGTAATTCAGAGAAGCCTTCAAGAATTGGAAGGAAGTAGCAAATTGAAATGATTTCTGGTTTGGTTGTTGTTTTATTTTCATTTAATTCATTTATTTTGTTTGTTTTTCTTCTAGTTGATTCAGAAAGGTACCAAGTTAGTTTTGGAACAAGTTGTGACATCCATTGCATCAGTTGCAGATACTGCAGAAGAAAAGTTTGTCCCCTACTATGATTTATTTATGCCATCACTGAAGCACATTGTTGAGAATGCAGTTCAAAAGGAACTCAGACTTTTGAGAGGGAAAACTATTGAATGCATCAGTCTCATTG
This sequence comes from Urocitellus parryii, assembly GCF_045843805.1. Taxonomy (NCBI): domain Eukaryota; kingdom Metazoa; phylum Chordata; class Mammalia; order Rodentia; family Sciuridae; genus Urocitellus; species Urocitellus parryii. The sequence goes on along the minus strand of NC_135532.1, from coordinate 12,779,655 downwards.
GCCTGGCTGTTGGGAAGGAAAAAGTAAGTGACGTATTATGTTAAATTTACTATATATAATTTGGCAGTGGGGTGGGCACAGAGTGAACTGGAGTGTTTTTCCTTCTGGTGAATGGTTTTCTGGATAATTTGTTTCATCTTTCCTTTAACATTACTCCAATTTCCTATATAAATAAATTGTTGCCTGCTTTTTTTTTACTTGTGAATATTAAGGTTTTTTCTTAACTCAGTTATATGTTTGTCCCCCTTCTCTTCCACCATACATTGTTTGTGTAGTTCAACATCCTCATGTTTAGTTCCACTTAAAAATGTTCCATTTGTTTTCTTGGTGATCCAAAAGCATCAAGTGTCTATATGTGCATATAACTCTTCATAAAATAATTAGCAAGAATCATTAGGCAAGTGTGTTTATTCTCAGCCAACATCTCAGTTGTCGAAACTGATCCAAAAGTTTTTCTGTCATGGGCATTTTGTATTCTGATCCTCAGAACTTAGCATGAAACCTCTCTGTTTTGCCTTTCCAAAACCAGCATTATTATTAACTTCTACTTTTTGTGTGGTATTGGGAATTGATTCCAGGGAATGCTTTACCACTGAACTGTCCTAATACCTCTTTTTTTTTTTTTTTTTTTTTAATTCTCATCGGTTATACATGACAGTAGAAAGCTCTTTGATTCATTATACACAAATGGAGCAGAATTTTTCGCTTCTCTGGTTGTGCATGAATAGAGTCACACCATATGTGCAATCATTCATGTACCTAGGGTAATGATATCTGTCTCATTTAGCCATCTTTTCTACCCTCTTGCCCCCTCCTTCCCTCCGCTTTATGCCATCCAAAGTTCCTCCACTCATCCCACCTCCCACCCCATTGTGTCCCTTTTTTATTTTTATTTTTTTAATATTCATTTTTTAAGTTTTAGTTGGACACAATATCTTTATTTTACATTTTATGTGGTGCTGAGGATTGAACATGCTAAGTGAGCACTCTGCCACTGAGCCACAGCCCCTCTCTCTTTTATTTTTTGAGTCGGGATCTCACTAAATTTCCCACACTGACATCTAATTCAGCCTCCTAAGTAGCTGGTATTACAGACATGCTCTACTATGCCTAGCTTAATTTTTCTTTTAAGTTGTGGGACCATTCAACCAAACATTTATATGTTCTATACTATGTATATCTAGCTTTGAAACACCATTGCCTGGTCATAACAGTGGAAATTGCCAGAACTGCACAGGTTATATGAAATTATTTACAAAATAAAATCTTTGTGAGTTAATTCTATGGAGCCATTTAAAATTTTCCTTCGGATTTGAATTAAATTCTGCTGTTTGAAATACATGAGCAATAGACCAAAGCTTGATTCCATTAGAAGTATCTTTTTAAACTGCAGTTTACTTTGTCCTTCAGGAGAAAGTATGTTTTCCCAGAAAGAGAATTAAATCTGTTAATATAGATGAGATTTTTTAAGTTTTGTTATTACATAAAAAAACAAAATTAGATAGCGACAATGGTGCTGTGGACTGTTAAATACCTGTAAATGATTTTCCTCTAGTTCATGCAGGATGCCTCAGATGTGATGCAGCTATTGTTGAAGACTCAGACAGATTTCAATGATATGGAAGATGATGATCCTCAGGTAAGCAGTATTCCTGTCCTTACCTTGATCCATTTATGAGTTGTGGGACAGCGCAAGGTTAAATGTACTTAAAGAAAGAATGATAGCTCTCTTGAGTTACATTTTCAGAGATTCTTTTCACTAGTTTCTGTTCTTCTGGAGTCGGGTTTTCTTACTCTGTTGTGACATGTTTCTGCTTCTTTTGACTCTTTCAAGTTTTGTTGCTCTTGGGCTCTGTGCAAAGCTCTTACCTTCTCACTCTCCTGGAAGCAGTAGCATTCATTCATGGCTGCAGGTTACCTCTGTATACTTGTGACTGCAGATCAAGGTTCACTTGTCAACATCCCTTACTAAATATCTCCACTTGAGTGTCTCTTACCCCTTTGAATGCCAGATGACTTGTCTCCCCTACTAGGAGAGATAACTACAGAAACTTGACCATTTCAGAACCTGCAGTCTCCTCTCTCTGCACATGAGTAGACACACATATTCTATTAACTTAGATGAAACCCCTGCCACCACAAACATATATGCCTGGCTAAGTCCTAGTCATATTTTTCCACCTCTACAAGAGTTCTTTCTCAGTGTGGGCATTTAACACTTGCAGCAACATCATAGATGTCTGTCATAATTTTAAAGGTATTCTTAGTGCCTAAATACGTAAGGCACTCGTTAATTGTTGGATTAAATTTTTTTTTTAATATTTTTTTTATTTATTCATTTATGTGTGGTGCTGAGGATCGAACTCAGGGCCTCGCAGGTGCTAGGTAAGCGCTCTACCACTGAGCCACAACCCCAGCCCCTGTTGGATTAAATTTTTATTTTACACAGCCACAATGTAATTGTTTCATATAGCTTAAAGAAGAAAATATCATTTTACAAAGAAAGCTTGTTCTGATTTTGTTTTGTATTCACTTTGTTTTTAAAGTGGTATATAAATATACTTGTATCTTTGTATCTGTGAGTGTACAGAAGTAAATGGCTAGAAGGACAGTTTGCAAATTGCTAACATTAGGAATATTGGTGGGGCAGTCAACTGCAAGGAGGGTAGTGAGAACTGTGGCCTTATCCTTTGAATCAGCAAATCATAATACACTTCATGTGGAAAAGAGCCAGTACACATTTGTGGAATGAGTGGACTTTATTTTATAATTGAAAAAAAATTTTTTAGAAGTGGGAAGTGGGCTGGGGCACCACATAATTAATTAATTAATAAGTAAGTAAATAAATAAGCAAACAAATGACTAAAGGTATTTTTAAAAAGAAGTGGAAAGTATATCTGTACCTGTGCAATAAATAAGCAAGCAAATAGAGAACTGTATTCCATGGGTAACAGGTAAGTGTAGGTGAACAAAGTGGTAACCCAGAGGTGTCTTTATAACCAGCTGCTTACAGCATAAATTATAACAGCTAAAAAGACAGAATATTTTGTTTCTTTGGTTTTAATAATGTCTAATGAATGAGGAGCCAGGGATTAAAGATAGAAAGTCATATCAGATAATGTTTCTGCCTCAAAGAAAACTCATGCCTAGGAGTTGACATATTTAGTTTTATTCAGATGATGCAGATACTAAGAAAACTAATTATAATTGCCTCTTGAGGGAAAAAAATAAGCCTTGCCTGCTGTTTCCTATATCCCAGGGTTGAGAGTTCACAGGATTTCATTATTGATTCAGAACATTTTTTAATACATAACATTAGGAATTACATTTACTAAAGTGCCATGAACATATCAAGAAAACATTCAGTGTGAAATAGAGAAATAACTTTATTATATTCTGTTTACCCATTACTTTAAAATCTGTTTTAATTTTTTTCCTTAGATCTCTTACATGATCTCAGCATGGGCCAGAATGTGCAAAATCCTTGGGAAAGAGTTTCAGCAATACCTTCCTGTGGTTATGGGGCCTTTAATGAAGACAGCTTCAATTAAGCCTGAAGTAGCCCTTTTAGATAGTAAGTGTCTTCACAAGGACATATCAGTTGTAATATTTCTGCCTTTACTATTATTTTTTATAAGCATTTGTTTCCTTCCCTGTTAATAGCCCAAGACATGGAGAATATGAGTGATGATGATGGTTGGGAATTTGTGAACCTTGGAGATCAGCAAAGTTTTGGTATTAAAACGGCAGGACTGGAAGAAAAATCAACTGCTTGCCAGATGTTGGTATGAGATTCATAATTGTTACTCAACTTCATTTATATCCTCTCTAGTTTTCATAGGAATGTTTTTAATATCTGGAAAAGAAATAATTTTAAAGATTCAAGAATATATTCCTTAAAAAAGAAAGTGTAGATATTTTTTGACCAACATTTTTACTTCTGGATTTTTGTCTGAACAAAATCATGTGAATTAAACCTTTTGCTATTCATACTATTTCTAATAGTAGAAACAGTGAACAACTTGAATGAAAATGACTTAATTGCTATGTCCCTATAGTATTATAAAGCTGATACAAAGGGATTAGAGTATAAGTTGTGAAATGAGGAATTTTGTCTGTTTTGTGCTCAATGTAAATAACTATGTTTTGAATGAATGAACAGTAATGTGATTAGGGGATTAAAAGTAAAGCTAAACTCGTATGGTTTTTCTTAGAAGTCTAATAATTTTATGTCCTATATACAACTTTAAATGTAGTCCTAGTCAAGATACAACATTTTGGGGCTCATGGTTTTGCTGGGTTTTTTTTTTATGTGTGTGTGTGTGTGTTGCTGTTGTTTTTAATAAATACATCAACGCCTAAAAACTGGGCTGGAGATGTAGTACTTACTTTGCATGCACAGAGCTCTGGGTTTGATCCAAAACCAGCTCCACCAAAAAACAACAAAATGAATCTTGCTGGGCACTATGGTACCTGTAATCCCAGCAGCTTGGAAGGCTGAGGCAGGAGGATCACAAGTTCAAAACTAGTCTCAGCAACTTAGTAGTAAGACCTTATCTCAGAATAGAAAAACAGAAAGGACTAGGGATATGGCTCAGGGGATATTGAACCCTGGGTTCAATCCCCAGTACCAAAGTAAAAAAAAAAAAAAAAAAAAGAACATGAATCTTTATTTCTTTCTCTAATATTTTTGTTTCAGGTTTGCTACGCCAAGGAATTAAAAGAAGGTTTTGTGGAATACACCGAACAGGTTGTCAAGCTGATGGTCCCTTTACTGAAATTTTATTTCCATGATGATATCCTATACAATAGTTGGATGTAAAACATCTAGATTGAATAGAAGTATAGTTTCTTCGGTTATTATAGCTTTGAGAGGTAGAAATCACCATTATTATTTGTGTCCTAACCTAGTTTTACTCTGTAAGCTTGGTTTTCTGCATATACTTTTGTTCACCTTGTGTCAAAATCATGGAAGAGAAAATGTTAACTGTGCTCTTGTTGTCAGTTTTCTTTGGTCTACTTAAGGGTTTTAAGGATTATTTTTTAGCAAGTATAAGTTAATTTTCTGTAGTAGAATCCTACATTACAAATGTGAATAGTACCTCTGAACATTATTGTTTTGATCCTCAATTTAACAATAGTCATAATGTGTATAAGTATAAACACTTAATTCCATAGCTGGGTAAAGTTAGCACAGCCAAACAGAGGGGTAGAAAGAACACAGATCAGACCCAAGCTTTGGAGTCATTCCTTGTAATGTCCTAACAGTGCTGTACTTTATGGAGATGGCTTTGCCCAGCAGACTTCCAGTGATGCCAGGGATGAAGCAGAATTGCTTTTAAGGAGAAGTTATCATGATCTTATTTTATAAATGGTATTAGATATGGAAAGGTGACTAAATCTTTATTGAAAACCATCAAAGCTAGTATAGGAATAGAATGGTCTCAGTGGTTTTCTCATAGAGACCCAGCTTCAGTTACATTTATTAGAAGAAGTGTATTACCTAAAGTTTTGGATAAAGGTGCATTTTGAGAAATGCTCTCACGTTCTTAAAGATCACAGGTCTTTCACAGCCCTTATTGAGTTTGGGGATATATTTGAGCAATGGGATGCCTATCTTGTCACTGGACTCATCTGTCCAGGTATGTCATGTGACCATGGAGACTTCTGGTTTTTTATACACACTTTATATTGAACACAATTTCTTATCTTAAATAAACAAGAAGTTGCCTAACATTCCTCTTAACACAATGGTACCTAAGGCTTAAGTAAGTAGAATGGCAGCCTTTTGAAGTTCCTTAATGATCACATTTCCTTAACAATAAAACGTGTTCGTGTGGCAGCAGCGGAGTCCATGCCTCTTCTCCTGGAGTGTGCACGGGTTCGGGGTCCTGAGTACCTCACCCAGATGTGGCATTTCATGTGTGATGCTCTAATCAAGGCCATTGGCACAGAACCAGATTCTGATGTCCTCTCAGAAATAATGCATTCTTTTGCAAAGGTGAATATTTTTATCTTCAAGAATATTTGTAAGGTTGTGTGTTTGTTTATTAATCTTGCTAAATAATTTAGGAGAAAATTAGGGATTTAAAATTTAAAAATCTTTCACTGAAAAAAAAATATATATATATTTTAATATTTTGGTATTGTCACTATTTTTGTTTGCTTAGGAGCAGACACTGGAGAAATGGTATACATGCCCTGGAGAAGGGCATTACAGGTGCAGGGAGTAATCTGGGCAAAGGCATGGAAACGTGCATTCTTTGGAAACAAGAAATTCTGAATGCTCTTATACCAGTCTTGATAAATTCCTACCATCATACACCTAATAATCAAACTGCAGAAGTTTAGGTATCAGCTCATCTTCAGTTCTTGTCTAACTCCTGTCCTAGGCATTCTTCTGCATTTCCACCTCCCCTCCCCGACAATGCACATTCCCATTACCTCATCTCTTGTCTGTGCTATTGAGAATATCCTCACTGGTCTCCTCCAGAAGTCTCTCTTCTTTGTTTTCCTCCAGTCCATTCTCCCTTGCCTTAACTTGCTATTTATTGAGTTTCTTCCCTTCCATCTTCAGTGGCACCCCCACTCTGCACAGCTCTGTAGCTTTGCTTCAAGTTTTTATTTAAATGTCTTCACTTTGTCCTCATTCACAGTCCTGAAGTTCAGAATTTCTTGTTTGCAAAGAATTTCCTTATCCTTCCCTCCATCTGTTATCCCCTTCCAAGGCACATTTCCCTTTCTTCAGTGCTCTCTATAGGTTGTGCTCCTTAGGGGAGCCAGTTTACTACTTCTATTCCATCTTGGAATCCTCAGTGCCTAGCATAATTAATGATTGTCACAGTAGATATTCCTAGTACATGTTTAAAATAAATGTATTAAGTTTGGGGTTGTAGTTCAGTGGTAGAGCACTCATCTAGCACATGTGAGGCACTGGGTTCGATTCTCAGCACCACATAAAAATAAATAAGTAAAATGAAGGTATTGTGTCCATCTTTTAACTAAAAAAAAAAATTTTTTTAAATATTATTTGTAATTTCTCTTTTTAACCTGTTAAGTCTCAAATGTTCAAGTCTTCAATTTTTGTAACAAAATTGTAATGGACTCATTAAAATAGGTTGGAAATCATTATGTGGAGCTTATATAGTGTATTATTAATCTTATATAATTATACTGCATTTAAGGTTTTTTATTTCTTTTTTGCATTTAAATTTCTTGTGGAGCTTTTTTTTGGGGGGGTAAATATTTATTTTAGTTGGACACAATACCTTTATTTATTTTTATGTGGTACTGAGGATCAAACCCAGGGCCTTGTAAGTGCTAGGCAGTGATCTATCAAGCCACAACCCTAGCCCCTGCATTTAAGTTTTTATAAAAGAAATTCTGCATCTGGTGTAATGGAACAATGAGTTAAAATGCTATTATTGTGACAAATACACAAGTATATACATATTTAATTATTAATCTCCCTGGATATTGAATTATGTACATTTTTATTAGACATCCGTATGATTCTTAATATGGAGTAAGCTTTTTTAAATATTTATTTTTTAGTTGGACATAATACATTTATTTCATTTATTAATTTTTACATGGTGCTGAGGATCGAACCCAGGGCCTCACACATGCTAGGCAAGCGCTCTACCACTGAGCCACAACCCCAGCCCCTGGAGTTCAACTTTTGACTCCAAAAAATTTTAGATCTTATGGATTGCTCTTTTTTTAATCTCATTAGTGCATTGAAGTAATGGGAGATGGATGCCTAAATAATGAACACTTTGAAGAACTGGGGGGTATACTGAAAGCAAAACTTGAAGAACATTTTAAAAATCAAGAATTGCGGCAAGGTAAGTTTTCATGGCTTTTATTTCTGAAGGAAATCCTTGACCTTTTTGGTGATAATTTAAAAACATTTATTTGGGTGTGTTTTAGTTAAAAGACAAGATGAAGACTATGATGAACAGGTTGAAGAGTCACTACAAGATGAGGTAAATTATTCCCTTCAGAACTTTATTTACATGACTATTTGCCTCTGAAAGATTTTTAAATGCTTGAGTTTCTAATTCATCTTGTCATTCTGATGTAATTATCAGTAATCTTTGGTATAAGAATCTGGCACTCATTTATTAATTTATAGAATAAGTAATTTAAAATTAACAGATTTTTCTTCTTGGTACTGTGAATTTTGTTGTAATATAGCTTGCACCCCAAAATGCCTTAGAGTTTACCTGTATTCTTTCTACATGTTGCTCACAGCAATCATTTATATTTGATGGTGCTTTTGACATTTTAACAATGAGTGGCCTCGAACTCCAGTGTTAAATGATTGCCCAAACAGATGTACAGTCTAAGGCCTTCCTCACTGTGTTTCTCAGTTCCTTCCTCATCATACCATGTTGCGCCATCAAACATATTTCAACTATTATAGGGTCAGCACCTGGGAAATGTGGCCAAAACTCCCATGCCAGTAGGTCCACATTGCACCTATGTGTGAGACCTCAGCCAGTTCCCCACCATCTCACTCTAAAATGAGGAATATTCTGCCAAAACCAAAAGGTAGTAATAGTACTTTAAGGATAATTTTTCAACTGTGTCCCAAAGAAAGTTTTTACAATAAATACAGTATTTGCCACACAATTTTCTTTTTCCAAAGACGGTTAAGTGGCATCTAGTAAGGTTACTTCAGTCTCTAGATTTCTTGCTGTGCCCTTAAAGTCAGCAAAGGAAAATGTTATTTTTTATATTTCTTAGATATTTATAAATGTCATTAATGATGGTAGAATGCTTTTTTACCCATCTGAGTGTGTGTTTTCTGTTATTTTTTTCTTAGGATGATAATGATGTTTATATTCTGACCAAAGTGTCAGATATTTTACACTCAATATTCAGCAGCTACAAGGAAAAGGTGTTACCATGGTTTGAACAGTTTCTTCCATTAATTGTCAACCTAATTGTAAGTGTTACCTCTCTGTTATTTTGAAATTGTTGACTTGGAATTCTTCATTGTAACTTATAAAACCTTATTCTTCAGGTTAAAATGAGTCTCAGAAATGTGGTTTCCACTGTGTTTTATAAAGTTTATTGCCTTATATAGTTTCCCACTAAATATGTATTCTTGAAAATTGCTAATTAGGTTATCCATAGGCCAATTATAATGTCTTCTAAAGAAATATAAGTGGTTTTTCATTATTTCAAATATCTTTGTCCTGTTAATAAATGGATATAGTGATTTATGTTTTTTTCAGTGGACCATAGCAAATTTATTTATGATCCTCATATACAGTTAGAAATTATGGATAATAAACCCTTATACTCAAGTTTTAAGTATTTTACAGGCTTTATATCTTAGAAAAGTTTTAGATTTGTTATTGAGTGGAAAGTTCAAATTTCCCGTATACTTCTGCTCCCACATATACATAGCCTCCATTTATTCCCCACTAAAATAGTTAATGTACTTCAATTGATGAACTGCATTGACATCATTATATAATAGCCTTACGTTTTCTTCAACTTCAAAAAATAATATAAATTAAAAGCTATCTTCAGATGTTGGCACATTGGAAAATATTTAGGCACATATAACCTAATCTGTTGAATCAGTGCTTTGAACTTAAGATTGTCCCAACTTTTTGTGGGGAGGGGTAACTGGGCATTGACCCCAGGGGCACTTAACCGTTGAGCCACATATCCAGTCCTTTTTCATTTTTTATTTTGAGACAGAGTCTCACTAAGTTGCTGAGACACTGATTTTGAATTTGGGATCCTCTTGCCCCAGCCTCCTGAGCCACTGGGGTTATAGACTTGTTATACAAGTCTTTTAATCCTGAATTTCATTAAATCTGTGTCTAACGACTATTAAATATTAATAGTCATTAGAAGTGGTTGTTGTTACAGGTTGGTTTGTTTATTGCCTATATCAGGTATATCCATGTAACCACATAGTCTATAAGTCAATATTTATTTCTTTGTATTCGTTAAACCAATGTTTGTGACTTAAAAAGGCATCTCTTTTGTAGTGTCCACATAGACCATGGCCAGACAGACAATGGGGATTGTGCATCTTTGATGATGTCATAGAACATTGTAGTCCAGCTTCATTTAAGTATGCAGAATATTTCTTAAGGCCAATGCTCCAATATGTATGTGACAACAGCCCAGAAGTCAGGCAAGCAGCAGCATATGGCCTGGGAGTCATGGCACAGTATGGTGGAGATAACTATCGCCCTTTTTGTACAGGTACTTCTGTTTATTGCACTGCATACATTTCATTCTAGCCATCCTTTTTGTTTCTACGTCGTTCTCTTCACCACACCCCTAAACATTATGTGCCTATTTTTGCTTTATTCTCTTCTCCCTCTTCAAATACATCATCTATAGCACTTAGGAATTTATCATGTTTATTCTCAAAGAAATTAAAATGGAATCTGAGTGAAACAAAAGCCTCCCCTACCCTAGCCTTCCAGGGCACATTGCATTTGAGATTTGTCTTTATGAGTGCTAGTGCCCCATACTTGCTGAGGCAATGCCTCCTTGTCACAGTTCTGTGATGGTGAAGCCAAGAAACCAAAGTCCTTATACTTTTGCATTTTTTTCACCATAATCTTTAACTGGAACAAAGATAAAGGTTCATTTGCATGAAAATGACCACAATCTTTTTCCCCCCCTACAAATGCTTCTTTTAGAAGCACTACCGCTGCTTGTAAGAGTTATTCAGTCTGCAGATTCTAAGACCAAAGAAAATGTGAACGCTACTGAGAACTGCATCTCAGCTGTAGGGAAAATTATGAAGTTCAAGCCTGACTGTGTAAACGTTGAAGAAGTCCTTCCACATTGGTTGTCTTGGCTTCCACTACATGAAGATAAAGAAGAAGCTGTTCAGACTTTTAATTATCTCTGTGACCTGATCGAAAGGTAAGAAAGCACAGACTGGCCTTATTTCATTCTCCTTTTCAGAACAGTGCCTCCTGTTTGTGCATAGCCATCAGTTATAATATTATCTGTATACATTGTGCTAAGAAACTGTATCAGTTAAAATTTACCTTTATGATAAGATAGAATTTTGAGTTCCTTTATGGAATTAAATTTAGTAGTTAGGAACTTGAGACAATAATGTTTTCAGAAAGTTATCTAGTGTACACTTGTTATAGATCAGAATTGAAATACATTGTTCATAGCATTATTTGATCTTGTGGAATTCTTGTGTTTTTCTCTGGATTCAAGAATCAGTGGGTTATGAGAAGTATTCCAGGTAGGTCACCATGATCTAGCCCTGGGCTATAGTGTTACCAATGCTGTTTTATGCCCCTGAGTATATCTAAGAGTTGCAACAATAAAGGGAGGTTGTAGAAATGTTCAGATCAAAGTGATAATCTTTGGTGTCTGTTTTTCTAAGCCCACCTTTCCCTCAGTATTAATTCAGTCTTGGCTCTGTCACTTTAATTACTATTTTTAGTTTGGGAAAAATTCCAAGGGTACAACTAGTGGAGTTTTGTACCAGTAGACCAACATATTTCTTCAAGCCTGTTTAAGTTCAGGTTCACACAAATACTGTGAGTGTTCCCATTGAGAACTTCAGTAAGAGAAATGTGGTAGTCACCCTATAGACTTCACCATCCTTGCTAAGTCCTGCATCAGTCAGGCTGTTTGATCATTTCCTTGGAAGTGACTACTCTGAAATTCTCTAAATAATGAAGGCAAAAATTCTGCCTAAATTCACTATTATGTTTCTTTCCATTAAACCTGCCAAGAGTTTATTTCCCTGCTTATTACTCTGTTTTGTTTTTTGGTTCCAGGGGTTTTACTCGGGGGCACTCATTCACATCCCAGACTGATTTTGGATTTAGAGACAGGGTCTCACTGAGTTGCTTATTAGCGCCTCACTTTTGCTGAGGCTGGCTTGAACTCCTGCCTCAGCCTCCCAAGCATCTGGGATTATAGGCATGCGCTGCTGTGCCCAGCTCCCACTTACTCTTGAAATGTGCATATAATCCTTTTGAACTTTGAGTTTATTATAGAAATTATGTACCTATGTTAAGAAACCTAATGGTAATATCTTGGATTTGTCTGTTTGTTGAGGGATTGAACTCAGGGGTTCTCAACCACTGAGCTACATTCTCAGCCCTTTTTTGTATTTTATTTAGAGAAAAGGTCTTGCTGAGTTGTTAGAGCCTTGCTGTTGCTGAGGCTGACTTTGAACTCACAATCCTCCTGCCTCAGCCTCCCGAGCCACTGGGATTATAGGCATGCACCACATTGCCCAGCTAATATCTTGTGGGGGTTTTTTTATTTGTTTTCTAACACATTGCAAATTATTTATAAAGCACATTCTGTTTGGCTCTTAAAACACTGCTGAGAGGTGAGCCAAGTATTTTTCTTGGGTTAAGATCTAACATGAAATTATTTGGTTTCATTCCTGTTGAGTTTTAAAGATAGTTGATTTTAGTGAACACATAATCATTATGTAGGGAAGGATATAGTATAGTGTAAGAGCTTGAGTGATTTCCACTTATAAATTTCATTTGTAAAGGTTTTTTATTTCTTTTTTGTTTTCTTTTGTCAGTAATCACCCAATTGTTCTTGGCCCAAACAATACCAATCTGCCCAAAATATTCAGTATAATTGCAGAAGGAGAATTGCATGAGGCCATAAAACATGAAGATCCTTGTGCCAAACGTTTGGCTAATGTAGTTCGCCAAGTACAGGTGAGCAGATTTGGTTAAATTGGGAAGGGAGAAGGGTTTTTTGTTTGTTTGTTTTTGTTTTGGTAGTAGTTGTTTTCATATTCTGTATTAGAAGAAAATGAGAAATCTAATGAGTCAAAGAAATTACATTGTTTGTATTCTCTATCTCTAAGCATTGAAAGGATTATACTTAATATAATCTGTCCATATGTTCTGTTACTTATTAGAACTAAATTTTTCATCTTAAACTTGAAATTAAGTCTTCCAGTTGGTACTTAGCATATGTTCATTATATAATAGTTTTCCTGCCTATCTAGAAGTAAAGTAGATGAGATTTGATAATAAGTTGTCAAATAGCAAAAAAATTAATTTTTGCTTCCTGGATTCTTATGGTGTATAGGTAACTTTAAGGTGTCATCTGTTAGTGTAGCTTTATTAATGCAAAAATGAAAACTTGCTGTAAACAATGAATTTTGAGGAAATGGATAGATATATTGCTTCTACAATAATTTCCTTCAAACTAAGATACTTAGAAGGTGTTTTGGCATTGTTACAGTATCTACACAATGATTATTAAAATCCTTCCAGATGATTGCTTCACCTTATCTAAATTTGTGCACATGTTTTTTTCCCTAGACTTCTGGAGGATTGTGGACTGAATGCATAGCACAGCTCAGTCCCGAGCAGCAGGCAGCCATACAGGAGCTCCTGAACTCTGCTTGAAGGGCCTTAATACCACCCACCAGAAAACTAACTCCAAATAAACGTTTACCCTTTTTGTTTAGGTTTCTTTGTTTTGTTTTTGAGCAAGAGAGCGGTAGTGTTGTGTGTAGGCCATTCTTCTGGAGATCCACAAGCAGGAAGAGCATCCCTGTGTGTGGAGTGGAGTTGCAGTGGATTTCTATCAGATCACTGAAGGAGTTCCCCGTAAGCCCTACAGTAGCACTGAAGAGTATTTTTCTATTGGTATATCCCACCCATGTGAAGGGGAAGGGAAATAAAATTAACTTTTCTCATTAGACATAAGGAAACTTAAGGAAAAACAGCTTTAAGATCAGTTACTCAGCGTAGGTGTGTGTTAAAACAAATTGCTAGACATCTAGTGTTCATTCTATTAATTGGAGTGGAGTCTTTTTGTGGGGTAAAAGGAAGCCTTCACCCCAGCAAAGCAGTAGATGCAAAAGTTGGAAAAAAAAAAACCTGATGATAAACAACACGCATGAGGCTGTCACATTTGATTGTCAGTTTTGGTTGTTTTTCCCAAAAGGCTTATACAGGGACTCAGTTGGGAGGCTTTTCAGCTTCCAGCCCTTGAATGTGAAGTGTCGTTGGCATGTCTGGCAGTAGTCTCTCATTCACTCCTCAATAAACAACGTTGAAATACAAAAGAAGCTTGTGTAAAAATTCAGTACTGTCTGGCTTTGATTCATTTTAGTGTTTTTAATATAAAAATGATCTAATATTTTTTTAAAGCAATAGCTATGGCTCTGAATGGTTTTCCCTCTAATATTTTCCTTGTGCAATTCAACCTTAAAAGCATCTAGTTTTTACTGTCTTCCACATTAATTTAAGCTAATTTATGATACACCTATTCCGTTCACAGTTGGTATCCTTCGTAAGGTTGCAAATTTCAACCAATCGTTTTTTTGAGCTTGGATTGTTATGGTTAGATAAGAGAGATTTGGCTTAGTGTTTTCATTACAAACTGTAATTGCTGTAGAGCCACACACAACTTTTGAACTTTAATTTTGCAATAAGTATTATGGCTAAAATTACTGAAAATTTCAGTAAAATGTGTGAATGTTTTTTTCTTTATGTATTAACCTTATAGCAGTAAATGACTTTCTGTTGTTTCTTTAAGTAATTTTTCTAAGGGATCTGAATAGATTTCTGTTGAAAACTTCAGTGTTAACATTTTTATAGTTTGTACTAAATTTAACCGTGATATGAAAATGAATTTTATGCATAGATCAGAATTTTAAATTAAAGTTTTTTTCTTTAAATGATTCGCATTACTTTATTAAAACTAAATCTGAAATGGAATAGAGAAGAGGATGGACTATATTTTGGTGGTTCACTTGTTAGGAAATTCCCTTCAAATATGTTTTCAGTTTGTAACACGATGCTATTAGTCTCAAGGCTTTGGTATTTGGCAGAACAACATTGCATAATTCCACCAGCATAGTCATTGCTTTGAATGGGTGGTACCTTTGGGACTCTTGTAAGGTGTTTAGACCTACCTTTATCCTTTATTCCTGTGGTAGAAAAAATGGGAATTGAAGTGAAAACCAGTGGAAAACATGACATGCCTCTTAAGGACAGGTGGTGGCAGTACGGTCAGAAGGTGTGTGGGTTTTATGGAGAAGCTTGTGTTTGCAAAAAGATCACTGTGCTAAAAGTACTTTTGGAGCAAGAATCTACTTCCAGTTAAACCATTTCAGGTTATTCAGAAAATGTACCTGTAGTAATTAAGATCTAAAATTCCTGGAAGAAGAGCTCAAATGGGTATATCTTCTAAGTATAGACTGTATATATCCTTTTTGATAAATAACAAAGGAGTGATGGAAATAGAATCGAGTTCATAAGAATGGGTGGCATTAAAGGTTGCTAATGCCATGTGATCCTGAAACCCAGAGCTCAGAACTGACTGTAAGCTGATATTCTGTGAACTAACAATTCTTTGACATAAACTTGAAACCTTTTTTGATAGCTCCTCATTCTGTGTAAGCAAAATGGGGAAATTTTTTTTTTTCTTTTGTACCACATTTAGTGGCCTTGTATGTCAGTAAGTAGTGCTGTATTGTTTAAGAATCTGAACCATTTCTGAGGGGGGACAATGTGTGTGGCTCTTACATTTTTGGAAATTTTCTAAAAGAATTCAGTTACACGCTCAAGTATTAGAAACTTTCAGCATAATTCAATTTGGAATATTTTTTATGATGTAAATTTAAAGTAAAATTATCTTTTAAGGTAATTGATCATTCCTGTAACAACAGGCACTTTTTTCATAACTATGGAGTTGTGATCTGTTTATAGAATTATCAGTAAATCCATAAGAATAAATATTCTTAATGCACGTGGTCTCAATAAATAGGGGGTTTGCATGTTTATAGTCTAGTAAACGTTGTATTTTATGATTTAGTCATATTGAATGACTGCCTGTTTGGAGTTAAGAATTGGTGATCCTGAAAGGCTAAAACAAAGTTAATTACCCACTAGTACACACATCAAACTTAAGGATACGCTTGGGTTTTTACTTTTAGCATTTGGAACTTCTGAAGGGGGAGCACGTATTTAGAACAGAGGTAACTTCTGAATCCATCCTGAATTGGACTCTCTGCCCTTAATCACATACAGCTATAATCCTGACAGTGTATGCCACATGATATTTGGACTTCTACATATATTCATTATGTGTATGTTAATGAAAAAATACACATAGTGCAAACATTTTGGAGGTAACATAGCCTAATTTTTCATTCCTAAATAGTCTTTTTCCATGCTTTCATGTTTATTGGTAATAACATTTGAAAAGGTTTTTAATTAGTCTAACAACTTGCTACTGTATGTTTAAAATATACTTTAAAAGATCATAATATTGCATAGTTAAGACCATGGATTAGCCAACTCATTCTTTGAAGACTCATAGTACATATTTTAGGATTTGCAGGCCACAATCTGTTGCAGCTACCTAATTTTGCCATTGTGGTATAAAAGTAGCCACAAATGATACTGAACAATTAGGTGAGGCTGTTAGTGAAATTTTTACAAAAACAGACTAAAAAATGGTGGTTTATATATCTTCTCACTTGGGCTTAATGGTTCCAAATTCACTAAACTCTGGATCAACAGGACTGACATGAACTCATACTGACATGAACTTGGTACTTGGGTAGGGTGAGGTCACTATCATTGCCATGTACCTGAAAGGAGAGCTGGCATGCCTTGCCAGCTGTCTCCCCACCCCTGTTGCTTTCTACCTCAGGACCCAGTGAGCTCCAAGTAAAGCAAAGGGAACAGTTGCCCCCTGGGCCTACGTCATTACATGTGAAGCATCTAGCCATGTAGACTTGCTATGATGTGTACATGTGCTTGAATAGATGGAAGTAAATTGGTATAACATTTGTATCAGATAAATGTACAGCATGGAAAATGGAAGTAATTAGTAACCAATAAGTGACATTACACCACTGACCAGACTGTTTAATTTCCCAGTGAAGTGCTGAGGTAGACATGGTTTGTGCTAACGGAGTATACGGTTTCATAAACAAAGGCAAAGTAGAGGGTGTACCAAGTGTGTAGTATGAAGATGGGGAAAAGATCACACTGTGTATTTAACACTGCCATTAAGATGTGCATCCGGGAAATTATAGCAAACTACACCAGAGATCAAACAAGCACTCCTAGTCATGGAGAAAATACAGCCTGGGATGACATTCTCTCCAGCCTTGCCACCCAGTGTTGGGGTTGCCAGAGGGTCTCATTAAGGACTCACAGTCTGCACTGTTTTGGAGGATGAACTCTGCCAGACAGGCAGAAGGCCAGGAAAGTAGTCCTCTTACCTGTCACCCACCTGTGGATCCTTTCAAGGGCAAATATTGCTGTAAGCTAGTTTCCTTCTAATTATAATTGGGTTGACAGTGGAGAAAGAACATGTCAGATTATGGGCAAACCATTTAGAGAGTTGACCCCCTACCCCCAAATTTAAATTACTTCATTCATCCATACCTAGAAATCTAGTAGGGCAGGTGGTCTCCTTTGGTGTGTCCCAGCTGTAATCTTCTATTGCCTAATTTCATGCACCTATATTTCCTCAAAATTTTGGTCTCAGCTTACACACATGGTATTTTACAAATTAAATCCCCTTGGCCAGGAAATGCTGAAAGTAAAAATATTTAAGCAGTTAGTCACCCTTAACTGCATTAGCTAATTAAATTATAGTTTAAGAAAAATGTAAGGGAAAAAAATCCAACATTTTAAAGAAATATGAGCTATTGTAAGAAAAATATGGTCTAGCAATATTTTTATTGTTCTTAAGGGAAAAGGTTACCAAACATAAAAAGACAAATGCCATAAGACAAAAGCTCACATTGTGGCTATTAGAAAAGAGTAAAAATATGAAACAGCAACACAAACAAGACACTTGATACTAGAGGAAAGTGGTTACTGTGATCAGTTCTTGAAAGAATAGTGACTGTCCTAATAGCAACGGTTTCATATCCAAGGCCTGTGGCGGAGATTGGGATTTAGATAGAGGGCTGAAGGGGAGACCCCGTCGCTGCCCTCCAGGAACAAACCTCAAGAGACTTGGGAACTGGGCTTGGGGCAGTGTCTTCGGGTGTGATCTATTTTCATTCAGCCCAAGGGCCACTCAGGCTGAGTACCTTCCCCCCAGTGACTGCTGGACTATAGTGCAGTGGTGAACTCCAAGGAGTCACTTGGCAAAGGTTTGCAAGAATGGAGGGACAGCAAGCGGGACCTAGTTAAAACGCCCTCTCCTCCAACTCCAGTTACTTGAAGCCCCTCCCTCCTGAAGTTCCCAGTAGCCCCAACTGGCTCCCTGCCAATTAAGGGGCCCACACCCACAGGCTTTCTGCAGTTTCCAAAACTGCCTGGCTGCAGGTAAGGGGCAGTTTTCCCTCTCCCCTTTGGTACTGAGAGCCTCTGTGCCTTTCCTGCACCTGTGCCCACTGCAGTGCTGCCCCTCAGCAGCGACTCCTCAATGGAGCTATTGGAAGGATTTTGTCACTTCTAAACAGTTCCTCGCAAATGCATCCATTCTTGTGATGAGAATGCCAGTAGGCACAGTGGCTCACACCTGTAATCCAGCAGCTTAGGAGGCTGAGATAGGAGGATCCTAAGTTCAAAGCCTGCCTCCGCAACAGCAAGGCGCTAAACAATTCAATGAAACCCTGTCTCTAAATAAAATACAGAGCTGGGGATGTGGACTCAGTGGTTGAGTGACCCCGAGTTCCATCCCAGTACAAAAAACAAAAATTAAGTGGAAGAATGACTGGCACAGTGCAGTGCAGTAGCCATTTGTATGACAACACCCAGGCCCCCAAGCATTCAGATGTAAAAACTGACCAAATTGGAGCACCTGTGAAACCCCTGACATTTTTCTTCCTCCAATGACAGGGTAATTAGAAGTCAGGATCACTTTCTTTGCTCTTCATACGTGACAAAATATGTAGGTGTTTTGAGATAAGGCAGAAATTCTAGAGTCTGTTGCCTTTTTGTTTTACCTAATTTTATACAATAGGTCCCTTACACTCGGTTCTAACTTAAAGAATTATTTTTAAAAAGATAGTGAAAAGTCTCTTCCAACTCTTGTTTCTCAGCCACCCCATCTGAAAGACACACATACTTGATCCAAATAAATCTTTTTGCTTGTATTTTGTAACCCCCTGGAGGGAAACTAGCATTTTTGATGAATGTGTAGTTTCTGAGGGTCAGGAGTCAAGTTGCTAGCCCTTCTGAGAAACTACCCACCTAGCCAACCTGGATGGCTGACCAGACATTGTGGCTTATGAAATGAATGATTCTTTTTTTTTCTAAAATGTCATTTCTCTAAAATGTCTCTACGATTAAAAAAAAAAAAAAAAGGTTTAAAATTGGCCTGTTTGAGGTGCCCTTGCATTAAGTTTATACAACACTCTAGCATAACTTAATTGTATAAAAAGGACTTTTAAAAAAAATCTTACCTAGAAGGAAAGATTATCAATTCTCAGGGGACTTTATAGATTAAAAGTTACATCATTTTGGCTAACAATTCTCAATATATTCTACCTTGTTAACAGTAGAGGCTTAAAATATTTTGCCCTCCCTTTCCAATAAATGACAATATATAAATTGTTACGAATTGGTGTTATCAAAATGTTAAAAATAGCCTCATCTTGCTGATTTTAAAACCAGGGTCTTGCTATATGTTGCCCAGGCTGGTCGTGAACTCTTGAGCTCAAATGATCCTCCTGCCTCAGCCTCCCACCACAGCCATCACACCCAGCTTTATTTCATCTTAAACTAAGTGGCATTGGCTGCATATTCTTTTAATACAAAATCAGCGTGGAGAAGTTCCCTTTTCATTTTGGAGAATGCATTTTTATAAATTATCCTAATTCTTAAAATTTTAATAACATTCTGTAACATTTGTGTCACATTTCTATTTATAAAGATCGGTTTTTTCATTTGTGGTAATGATTATAAATTTTCTTTAAGATTTTTTTGAAGTCAGCTACAGGAGTGCCCACTCTTACCACTTCAACAGTACTGAAAGTCCTAGCCAGAGCAGTTAGTAGTTAGGCAAGAGAAGGAAAGAAAAGTCATCCAGGTTGAAATGGAAGAAGTTAAGTCGTCCCTGTTTGCTGATAACATGATCTTACATGTTAGGAAAAACAAACAAACAAAAATCCTAAAGATTCCACCAAAAACCTGTTAAACTAATAAATTCAGTAACATTGAAGGATACAAAATCAACACACAACAATCAGCATTTCTGTACACAAAATGGTAACTAGTTGAGATAGAAACCAAGACAACAATCCTGTTTACAGTAGTTTCCCCTCCAAAAAAGGAGTAAATTTTAACCTTTCTACAACCTTAAAACATTGATGAGCCGTGTGATGGCTCATGCCTCTTAGCAACTTGGGAGACTGAGGCAGGGGAATTGCAAGTTGGAGACCAGCCTCTGTAACTTTAGTGAACATGTCTCAAAATAAAAAGGACTGGAAGGATAGGGTAGCTCAGTGGTAAAGCATTCCTGGGTTCAATTCCCCAGTACCACCCCCAGAAAACCCTACAAAGCTGTAGTCATCAAAACAACATGGCAATGACATAGAAACAGGAAGTCTCTAAGTAAATCCACAGAGCCTGGGCTGGGGTTATGTAGCTCAGTGGTGGAGCACTTGCCTTGCATGCATGAGGCACTGGGTTCAATCCTCAGCACCACATAAAAAAGATATTCTAAATAAATAAATCCACAGAGCCAACATTTTCAGTAGAGATGACAAAACCACACATTGGGGGGAGGGGTCTCTTCAATAAACAGTATCAGAAAGACTGAATATGCCAAGAAATTACTATGCCCCTATTTGATCATATACAAAAATCAACTAAAATTAAAGGTTTAAATGTAAGCTGTGAAAATGAAACTTCTAGAATTAAACAGGGCAGTGTTGGGGGGGTGTTTTTTGTGGTACTAGGGATTGAACCCAGGGACCTTAACCATTGAGCTTTATCCCCAGCCCTTTCTGTTTTATTTTGAGACAGGGTGTCGATAAGTTGTCCAGGCCTGTCCTGAACTTGCAGTCTCCCACCTCAGTCTCCCAAGTCACTGGGATTTCAGGCATGCGCCACCATGCCCAGCTAAGATTTCTTTTTAAAATGAGACCACAAAGTCAAAAATAAATATGGCTTTATTGAGAGCTAAAAGCTTCTGCACAGCGAACTAAATAAAGGGGACAGCCTACCGACTGCACATCTGATGAGGTATTGACGCCTAGAATAACCTAAGAAATAAATACATAAATAGAAGAGACCTGATTTTTAAATGAGGCAAAAGACCTGTATACTTCCAAAAAGAAGACAAGTAGCAAAGAAGTATAAGAAAAAATGCCCAGCATCACTAGTTGTTGGAAATGCAAATCAAACCCAGAAGACACTATCTGGCCTCCCAGTGACTATTATCAAAAAAAACTACAGAAGGGCTGGGATTGTGGCTCAGTGGTAGAACGCTTGCCAACATGTGTGAGGCACTGGGTTCGATCCTCAGCACCACATAAAAATAAATGAATAAATGTCTATCGACAACTAAAGAAAACAAAAAATTACAGAATAGATGAGAATGTGGAGAAAACTGTTGGAGGGAATGTAGATTGGCACAGCCATTACCAAAAAAAGTATAGAGATTCCTTAAAAATGTTTATGTAGGCCAGGCGTGATGGTGCATGCCTGTAATCCCAGCAACTCTGGAGGCCGAGGCAGGAGGATCCCAAATTCAAGACCAGCCTCACCAATTTATCGAGGCCTAAAATACTTAACAAGACACTGAAAAAATTTAAAATATTTAAAAAGGGATGGGAATGTGGCTCAGTGATTAAATACCCCTGGGTTCAATCCCCATTATGGATAAAAATAAATTTCTTTGGTAGAATATCATATGATCCAGCAATCCCAAAGCAAATGAAATCAAATGTCAAGAAGACATCTGCACTCCCATGTTCATTATAGCACTTCTCCCAGATCAAGAGATGGAATCAACCTAAGAGTCCAGTAGTGGATCAATGGATAAAGAAAGTGTGTATATGTAAAGTACATACGGTGTAAATACTTACGTGCATTTGTGGGCACACATGGAATACTATTAAACCATAAAAAGGGATGAAATTCTGTCAATTGCAGCATTATGAAAGGAACGTTTGAGGACGTAAGTGAAATAAGCCAGACATAGGAAGAAAAATACTACTTATCTCTCTAGTATGTAGGATCTAAAAAAGTTGATCTCATAGAAGTTGAGAGTGAATGAATAGTGGTTACCAGAAGATAGGGAGGGTATAGCAGGGGGAAGAGTACAGTGTTAAAGTGAAATAGACGTTCTGGTGTCCTCCTGCATGGTGGAGTGACTGTGTATAACAATGATGTGTACTTCAAGATAGCTTTGTCCTCACCACAAAGAAATAATAAATGATGTTTAAGGTGATGGAAGTGCCAATCACCCTAATTTGATCATGACGTTACATTGCACCTCTAAATATGTACACTTGTGCAAGAATCAAAAAGAAATTATCACAAACACCAGCAAATTGACTTTTCTGTTATAACCTAAACGAGGTGTAGTCTTTTCTGAGAGTGTGGCCAGAATCGTGCAGAGGGAGAGCGCCAGCTCCGCACGGGCCACTTCGTCCCAGGCCTTCTGCTTTCCCGCCTCACTGAACTCGCCTTGCAGAGCAGTGAGTGAAAAGTAGAAAGATGGGTGTGATGGACATTTCCTAAACGCACATCCCACCCCTCCTGCAGACAGCCACAGTGGGCCTTTCTCCACCTACTTTACATCACTTTCTTAAAAAAAAAAGTTTTACATGATCTGCAAGTGGACATTTTATATTGCCTGGCGAATTCTTTCATCTTAGAACAGAAATTTAGTAGATATGATAGTGGACATGATAGGATTTATAACATCATCTTAAATCTTAAAATCTAGTAACATTATATATGAAAAAATATTTTACCCTTTTACCTTGAAATGTATGCAAAAATATGATTTTAGTGACACATTTTAAGGATTCATCATCCCTGAATTGCACTGTTGGGAAGAAAGTAGCCAACCCATACAGGGAAGTGAGCGGAAAAGAGTATCACTGCTTTTTAATAATAAGTAGCCTGCACTGTTAGCAGCTTTGCATGGTTTTTAGGTTACATTTGGCTGGTATTTTTGGTTATTGAAAAATGTGTCTCTGGAAAAAAATGTGGATCTTGAGAGGGCAGTAGAGTCGCGTGGCTGCTTTTAAAACTTAGAGAACAATGACTACGATTATTGGGGACGAGAGGGAATACTGGCCTGTGTTGAAGCTGTTCATAAAGTGCACCGGTAACTCCAGGAGTGCCTGGGGCTGGGGACTTGTCAGTGGTAGAACCTGTGCTTACCTTGTGTTCCATCCCCAGCATTCTCTCTCTCTCTCTCACACACACACACACACTCTCTCACACACACACTCTCACACACACACACACCCCTGAAAGCTATGAACTCGTCAGTTGTCAGGTAAGCTATAACATGTCTGCCATTTTCTGCTGTCGGCAAGATCGTACCTTTGGCCTTCCCTGCAACTTTCAGAAAACAAAGAGGCAAGAAATGCAGGTTATCATGAATAATTAGACCATTCAGGAAAAAAAAAAAAAGAGCAGGTGATTCTCAGCCCAGCCGGCGCTCCTCTGGGTTAATTAGTTGTATGTTTGCATTCTCTCTTTTGGTCCTCCAATGCTTTCAAGCAGGAGGATTTTTAAAACATCCTTTGTATTCATTCAGTGTCTAATAAATGGCAACTAATTGTTTGACCTTCATTAATACCTGGAAAGAATTCATTGCTGTTTAATTATCTAGCATTATTTTTAAGGCAGTGCTTAGGTCCCAAGTTGTACACGTGCCCATCAGAAGTATGGCCTCCAACACGGTAAAGCAAAGAAGTACGAAGAATTTGGAGGAAATGAGAATTTTAAAACCAGAATGAATTTAAGGAAGTCATTGATGATAAATATTAGAAAATTTGGGAAATAACATGCTACCATAAAATCCAAGTTATACTGAACACATTTCTGAAAAGTAGTGTGTATACCAGATGGTGAGTAGTTTTGACATTATTAGAAATTTGGAATATGCCTATGAAGAAAATCATAGCCTTTTATATATGATAAAAGCACATGATTTTGATATCACTGGATTTGTTAAATTCTATCTTTTGTCATTAGTGCCCAATTTGAATGCCTTTCCCACACAGTGTGGGAACAAGAACACTCCATTGATTGCTTTCTGGATTCAGTCAAAGCTTGTGTGTTCTAAAGCATATGGTGGTTTTCTTTGCAGCCTAAAAGACAGTCCCATGACCCCCTGAGGGAGCATGGAAATTTCTCTTAAATGGGACCAACATTTTCATTTCCATTATTCTGGAAAGAGGCAGATCTGGCTTAGGAACTGCAGATCAAAAAGTTTTGGATTGGCGGTTTGGGGACTTTGGGCTTTGGCATTTCCCCCAATAAGAGTTCAATAGCCTCCACCCATGGAGCAGCCCCAGTGATTAAGAAGACATTTTATCCAAGATCTCCAGATGTAGGCGTGGCTCACAATTTCTGGTAGGCTGATATAGGTGAGCTGTGAGATGGACTTTCCCTTCATGGATTCCAGATTGTGGGGGTCGCACCCAAAGCTTTAGTCTAGTCTCTGCTCAATCACTTCCAGACCACCACAGAACAACCGCAGTGACCTCTGCGTGCTAGAAAGAGGAAGAAGGCAACCACAGTCCTCTGGTCTCCCACGGTCTCTCCCCACCGTGTTGGCTCTCAGTTCAGGCCCAGTGTGCAGGCAGCACAGGATGGAAGCCAGTCCAGCGAAACCCACCTCGGGGCAGTCTGGGAAGGATGGCTTACGCCCTTTCAGGCTTTGCCATACCTGAAGGCAGGCAAGAAAGAACAGGAGGAGGCTGAGCCAAGCAAAGACCATTCCTGCAGCACCAAGAGCAACTCTGCTCCGGAAGTGGAGCCTCTGAGGTTGGGGTCAGTGCTGCACTTCAGCCTGCAGGGAGATTGCCCGGGGCCTCGTTCAAATGCAGATCATAATTCACTCATTCCAGGGAGGGCTCGGCTCGGAGTCTGCATTTCTAACAAACTCTCAGGTGGTGTCAGTGCTCTCGGTCCAGGGACCACATTTTGACTACTGGGACAGCCACTGTGGGTCCCTGGAAAAGCTGGAGTTTAACCCGCAGGTATAACCAACTAAACCCACCCTCATCCTGTGGGATGTGTGATGCACCCACCTCACGGCGTGGTTGTGAGGACTGAATGAATTAATGCCCCTGAGGCATTTAGAACAGTGCCTAGCACAGAGTGACCCTCTGCAGAGAGGAGTCATTAGCGTGGCATCCACAGAAGTCACAGGAGTTGCATAGTAGGAATTGTGGGAGCCATAGTCATAGCCCCAAGTGCTGTAGTCCTCTAGAAAGAGATGGAAGTGCAGATCTGCAGATCGAGAAAAGTTCCAGGTGGGAATGTAAAACAGTTTAGCTGCAGTGGAACACAGCATGGTGGCTCCTGAAAAAGTTTAACCTAGCTGGTAGGGTGGTACACCCTTTTAATCCCAGCTGCTCTGGAGGCTGAGGCAGGAGGATCAAAGTTCAAGGCCAGCCTCAGCAACTTACTGAGTCCCTCTCTCAAAACAAAAAATTGTATAAAGGGCTGGGAATGTGGAGCTCAGAGACAGAATGCTCCTGAGTTCAATGCCCAGCATATCCCTCCCCAAAATTAAATAGAATTACCCTAGAGTCCAGCAATCCCATGTCTGGGTATGTATCCAAAAGAATGGAAACCAGAGGCTTGAAGAGGTTTCTACACTTATGTTCGTTGTGGTGCTGTTCACGACAGCCACAAGGGAAAATCAACCCCAGTGTCCCTCGACGGCAGGTAAACCAAATGTGTTCACACACACAGTGGGGACTCAGCCTTCAAAGGGAAGCATGCTGCTCCACAGATGGCCCCTGAGGACCTCAGGCTCAGCGAGATAGGGCATCAGGGTGGTGTGTCCTTGAACCATGTGAGGGCTTGGGACTTTATTCTGAGACTGCAGTTGTCACGGGTTTTGGCAGGAGTCTGACTTGCGTGTCGAAAGGATCACAATGGTGGGGGGCAGTGGTGAAGAGTCTTCTGGGAGGACAGAAGGAGGCAGAGGGGCAACGAGGATGGCTCTGCGAGTCACAGCAGACCAGATGGTGGAGACGGCAGCAGCGGCCAGGCCAGTCTGCTTACGTGGAGGGTGGGGCCCAGCACAGCTGGTGGCCAGATGGGGATGTCCAACAAGTGCCTGCACGTGCTCCATGTTTTCCCATGTGTGTGTGGGGGGCTGGGTGTTGGATGCTCCATAGAAAACTCTTCCCTGAGGAGCTGAAGTACTTTACAAAGTCTTCATTCCTTGAACTGATAACACAAACAGATGCCAGCCTTTTTCTGCAGAGACCTTTTGGGGGCTAAATGAGGTATTTGAAACCAGACCTAAGAGGAGAAGAACGTCCCAATGGGGCTGGACATGTCCCTGTATGAAGGCTGGGGACTCAACGAGTATTTGTGGAGTACTGGGGTGAGAGCAGTTGGGAAGACCACAGCCCACTGCCCTCCAAGCCAAATGGGGGTGCACACAAGCACATGGGAGTTTGCACTGCCCCGCCCGGAGCTGGGAAGGGACGATTTGGGGATGTATAAACAGAGTCCCCATCTCGACTGGAGTGGTGCTACAGACAGGATGCTTTCCACAAAATTCATATTGAAACCTCAGCTCATTTGTGACGGTATTTGGAGGCAGGTCCTGTGGGAGATGATCAGGTCCCAAGGGCAGAGCCCCCATGATGGCATTAGTGCTCTTAGAGAGTAGACCCCAGGAATCTCTCACCTCTTCTGCAACGTGATGATGCCTCCCCCCGAAAATAAAGTCATCTATGAAGCAGGAAGTAGACCACACCGAATCTGCTGGTGTCTCAGTCCCAGACTTCCAGCCTCCAGAACCGTGGGGAATGAGTTTCTGTCACCAGCACCGAGCAGACAGAGCAGATGGGGGTGCCTCGGGGAAGCCTGCTGCAGAGGGCGTTCCCGTGGGAGGCACAGTGCCCCCCACGCCTGGCAGCTGGAGCCCCTGGGGCTGGAACACCAGAGGATGAACTTGTCCCCCGCTGGCCTCTCCCAGGTGGGTGACAGACAAGTCACAGGCAAGGAGATCTGAAAGACGCAGCGGCTTTTCTCCTCCTGGTGATTAATTTGAGAGGGATTCAATAGCCGAGCTCGAGCTGTGGCCAGGCTGGCATCTGAATGCTCACCGCATGAGTGAAAAATGATCCCGGCTCAGAGGGAACGCTGGAGAGTCAGAGATGGATGGCTCCTCTCTGTCTTCAAAGAACCCAGCCCCTCGGAAGGTCTCGTGTGGAGGTGATGCTCCAAAGCTGAGCTGTCTGACCACAGCCACCAGCGCACATGGCGTGGAGCTCAGGACGTGGCTGAGGAGTCCAGATGTGCTGCAAGCATGAAACACACACCTGCCTTCAGAAGACTTGGCATGAAAAAAAGTCTCTTTAATAATCTTAATAATAAGATCCCATGTTAATATGATACCATTTGGGATATACAGGTTTCAATAAAAATACTACTAAAATTAATTTCATCTTTTTACTTTTTAAAGGATGGCTTACTAAGACATTTTAAATTGCATACGTAGCTGGCTTTATATTTCTTGTGCAGTATTGTTTTATAGTAAGCTTATCCTACCTAAACAAAATGCAAAGGAACTTGCTTAACAAACAGAGCCTTATAGAATTTTTTTTCTTCTTAAATCTCAGGTCTGCTAGAACTCTCCAGCTCGTGCTGGAACCTATATTTCTAGAACTTTCCAGCTCGCTTGAACCTATATTTCAAAATCATGTTCCCAATAGGTTTGTCTTTGAAAGTATGACTCTCGAGATTATGAAGTCAAGCTTTTTTTTCTTTTAAAATTTTTTAAAATTTTATGGGTCCTAGCTGGGCTCAGTGGTGCACACCTGTAATCCCAGCAGGAAGTTGAGGCAGGAGGATTGAAAGTTCAAAGCCAGCCTCAGCAATTTAATGAGGCCCTAAGCAACTTAGTGAGACCCTGTCTCAAAACATATTTTGAGGGATGCGGCTCAGTGGTCAAGTGCCCCTGGATTCAATCCCCAGTGCCACAAAAATAAAATAAATTATGGATCTTTATAGCTCAGGATCCGAATGCTGCCTTCCTAGTTCCCTGCTAGCGCAGGTCTTGAGTGCAGCAGCACAGCTGGCGCCCATCTCAAGGGTCCTGGAAGCCCTGCTCCCTGCTGAGTACCTCTTGTGCTTCAGCCTTTGGCCATCTTCTTGTTTGGTCTTCTTTGTCCCAAAGCCCTCGATCCCCTTCTCACCCCCAGGGGCTCATCCTCACAAACAGCAGCCCTCGCCCATCCCTAGGGGTGGCTCACCCATCCTTCAAGTTCCAACGCTCTGTCCACATCCATGATATTTTTCCTCATGGCTGTGTCTAGTGTCGCCCATAGATGGGAAGTTTTCCAACACAGACACCCTTCACCAGCCGCTCTCAATGGTGACATCTTATCTCCCTAGCTACAGGACAACGTGCAGTTCTGGAAATTGACATGTGTGCATTATTATTAACTAGACCTTATTCACTTACATAAAAATCCATTTATGTGTGTGTATATGTGTTTGTGTAGGCCATATGACTTTGTCACCTGTAGAGGCTGTAGGGTAATTACCACCCGAGGCGGACTCAGAGCTGTTACATCAGCCAAAAGGAATGCCCTGCACTGCTCTTTGTGTCAACGCTGTCCCCACTTGGCTGCAGCATGGAATCCGCATTCTGTATTCCATCTCTACAGTATCTCTACGGTTTTGTCATTTCAAGAATGTTACATAAATGAACTCATACAGTAAGGTAACCTTTTGAGGTTGACTTTTTTCCCCCACCAAAGATAATGTCCTTCAATTCCATCTGGGGGGGGGTCGTGGTTGTGTGATCGTTTCTTTTTATGGTTAAGTGTGCCGTGGTGTGGACATAAGAAGGTTTCTTCAACCATTCAGCCACTGAAGGACATTTGAATTATTTCCCAATTGGTTATAACCAGGAAGGATGCTCTGAGCATCCATACAGAGGGTTTTTGTAGAAACAAATCTTTATTTTTCTACGGGGAAGAAGTCTATGAATAGCTAGACTGAAAGAGAAATGCATGTTTAGCTTTGTTAGAACTGTCAACTGTTCTCCAGAGCAACTGGGCCATTTTACATTCCCACCAGCAAAGTATGAAAGATGGGGTTTCTCTGCATCCTCATTAGCATTGGGTGTTGTCACTATTTTGTATTTTAGTTATTCTAATGAGTGTGTAGTAATATCTCACTGCAGTTTTAATTTGCATTTTCCTACAGGCTAATGATGTTGAATATCTTTGCATTTGCATATTTGCCACCCCTTTCTCCTGTTTGGTGAGATATCTGTAGCTTTTGCTGTGCATGGGCCAAGGAGACATCCAGGGGCTGAAAATAAATCTGCAGACAGATTCTCTCTTCCCATGAGTCCTTAAGAACCAAGACATTCTTTGAAGCAAATAAAACAAACTCAGATTCTCTTTTGGCACTGAAATGGAATCATTTTCCCTCAGTTTTCTGCAATGTAAGACTTAAAAATGAGAGTTGCTGGTTTCACAGGTTAGTAACACAGGCAGTGGAAAAAGGGAAGCAGCGACCCTGATTTTGTTCATTCAACTTGCCGATGGCTTCCTGCGCCAGCAGACAGGAAGAGTGTCTCCTTCTTGGGATCAGGGCTCCGAGTGAAGGTAAAAACAAAAACCCAGATGGGGCTGGGGCTGGGGCTCAGTGGTGTGGCGCTCGCCTGGCACGTGTGAGGCACTGGGTTCAATCCTCAGCACCACATAAAAATAAAGTTATTAAAATACACACACACACACAAACACACTCGCACATGCACAACCCAGGTGATGTCTCTAGAAGGGAAGAATAAAGGGCCTGTTGTGCAGACTGAGATTTCACCACTGTGAATGACTAACCTGAGACTGATGAAGTCATATCATGGAAGGGAGTTCTCACTCATCACAAAAGGTAAGTTGGCCACTCACATTTTAAAGCTTTGGTTCTTTTTTTTGGGGGGGGGGTACCAGGGATTGAACTCAGGGGCACTCAACACTGAACCCCATCCTCAGCCCTATTTTGTATATTTATTTAGAGACAGGGTCTCACTGAGTTGCTTAGATTCTCACTTTTGAATCTGGGCTTGATATTTAAGTCTATGATCCATTTTCACCTTTTTTTTTTTTTTGTACGAGGTTTCAGTTGAGATTCATTTTTCAAGTTTATTTTTCGGTGTTCTCCTGGCTCTTCTTGCATGCTTATTTTCCACAGGATTCTAGAATCGCATTGATGAACTCTAAAAGACGTCATGTTGGTATTCTTATTGGGTGGGATGTCATCAAATTTGTCAATTAAGTTAGAGATAATTGACAGCTTCAAGCTGTTGAGTCATCCTATCCAAGTCGAGAGGATGTCTTTCTTTTTATTCAAGTCTAGGTTTTGCCTTTCCAGAGCATTTGAAATGTTTCCTCCGCCCCTGTCTGCTCACTTCTCTTCCCCCTATTGGTCAGGGCAGCGCCCCACGCCGCACAGTGTGTGTGAGCTGAGCACATCTGGCACTGGGCACCTGCACTGGCTGGCAGTGCATGAATCACCTACACTTCCAGCCCTGGGGAGGAAGATCCCGGACACCATGCAGAGCCCCACCACGTTGCAGGAAGCAGAGAAGACCAGCTGGGGCTCAGGAGGTGGCTTAGCAGTAACAAGTGGGGCGGTGCCCTGGCTCCCACAGGACCCTGTGATTGGCTTGCCTGAATAAAGATGGGGAGACTTTCCCACTGGGCATAGGGGCTGGGAGTGTCTGACAGCTACAGGAGACCTTGGCTGAATCCCGGGTCCTGTGGGCCTTAAGGTTATCATGGCAGCCCACGGAATTTCAGTCCTTACAAGCAACATCTGTTAAATTTATTCCTCAGTAGTTTTGCTTATTGGCAGCCACTGTAAATGGACCGTCTCTGTTCTGTTACTATGTTCTATGACTAAACAGTACTTTTTAAAGGTTAATGCAGGCACCAGAGTCAAGTAGGTCCCAGAGATGTGAAGACAAGAAAGTCTCAATTTTACAACTACAAAAAAAAAAAAAAATCAGGAAAGATATTTGCAGGGCGATTTAAGACCAGGCATTATCAATCCCAGGTCACTAGCCTGTCAAGCTGCTCTGTTTGAAAGCAGAAGAGCAACATTTTTAAGTCCCCGAGAACAGAAAGGGCTACCGTGGAAAATCATTCATTTCAGGGATCATTAAAAATGGACAATTTAATTTGCATTTCAAACAGACTCAAAGGAAAGATAAATTTGTCAAGATGACTAATGGGGAAAGTTTGATGGCACAAATTATTATCTTTTGTCTTAATGGAAAATATAATATATAAAATGTCCCCAGAAAAGGAGCCAAGAAGCTTTAAAAGCAATCATATTAATGACTTAACAAAGATAAGAGAGAAGACAATGAAACCAATTGTGCCTCAAAAGGAACTTCAGGCCATTTTCAAAACTCCACAAATGGCAAGATTCATATCTCATTCACTCATTTTTTTCAACAACCATTTATGGAGTGCTGGCTACGAGCCACAGTCCATTCTGGGAGCTGGGAAGCAGGAATTACGTCCATAGGCCTGGCCTGAGGTTGCTCTCAGGCGTACAGGTAAGATGGGCAAGCGCGGGTGGCAACAGAGCCACTGTAACAGGTGCCATTGGCTCCACTCAAGCTGCATGAGGAGATAGATGAGGAAGGAGTAAGCAAGAGAAGGCTTCTGGAGGGGCAGCGAGGGCTTGTCCAGGCAAAGAAAGAGGGACCCTAGGCAGAGGGAGAGGTCAGCATCTGAGGACATGGCAGAGCAGGAGGGCCTGACTGCGCAGGTGGAGGAAGGTCCTGTATTCCATGAAGAGTCTGGATCCCATCCTGAAGGCAGCGGGGAGCCTGGGGATCTGGGTAGAGAGAGGTGGGTCGATTCCCAGTTTGGGAAGACTCTCTGTTTTGTGCTTTGGGGAGAAGGGCAGGCTGTGGTGGGTGGGCTGAGCAGGACCATGTGGCAGCAGTCCATGAGAAGAGACCCAGGGACTGGGCTGGGGGTTGGCAGTGGGATTGGAGGGGAGGCAATGGGACTGGAACTGGGATGTCAAGGACAGAGTCAAGAGAACATGGACACTGGCTGGACTTGAAGGGCAGGTGGCTGGGGGTGGAGGCAGGGCTGTCTGAAAGGCTTTTGACAGAGGACCAGGTTTTAAGGAGCAAGAACAATGGCAAATTCTACTGAACTGAACTTGAACTTGGAAGTGTTAAGGAGTTTTCACTAAACCTGCAGTTCTCAAATTTCCACCCGTGTAAGCTCACCAGGCAGTCTTGTTCAAATATGGATTCTGATTCCGTCATCTGGGGCGGGCCCTGGAGTCAGACTCCACTCATCCACAAACCACACTGCAGGAGGCAAGACTTTAGACTCAGGGTGATTAAAGAATTATTTCTTGGTCTCACCTCAAAAGAATTAAGTAAATACACATTTTGTAACAGGTGAAATTCAATAACACAGAATAGGTATTTACGTAATTCTTTTGAGGTGAATAAACTCCAAGAAATATTGATTTTGGAGAAGTGCTCTGGGCAGAGCTTGGGGTAGAAGGTGAGGCCCTGCAGCCACAGGCTTCTGAGAGGAGGGAGCTGACCTGCAGGGAAAGGGGGCAAATGGCAGCATCCTGGGGGGGGCCTGTCATCCTCCTGTACCCTCCCCAGTCCTCAGAGGGGACAGATGGGTTGTTAGTGGTCTTGGTGGTTGGGGAAAGCGGGCTGTGTACCTGTGCCTGTGTGTGTTCACGCGAGTGTGTGTGCATGTGCGTGTGCCCGCTCGGGCACGCGCGAAGCCAGGCCGAGCTCTGCGTTCTGCAGCG
The DNA here is from genome assembly GCF_045843805.1 of Urocitellus parryii. Taxonomy (NCBI): domain Eukaryota; kingdom Metazoa; phylum Chordata; class Mammalia; order Rodentia; family Sciuridae; genus Urocitellus; species Urocitellus parryii. The sequence goes on along the minus strand of NC_135532.1, from coordinate 12,746,695 downwards.
CACAGCCTGAATGCAGAACTAGCAACAAGGACAGAGGGACAGAGGTCAGGTGACAGATCTAGGTTACATAAAGAGCTTATCAACCAAGTAAGACACACGATGGTGAACTAGAGCACCACGGGACAGTCACACCATGGACCAAATTCTCCTCTAAAAGGGAAAAGTCACCCAGTGAATTTGTCAAAGAAATCCAGGATGTGATGGGCTCAGAATTATGTCCAAGGACATATTGAAAGACAAGAGGCGGATTAAAATTAATGCTCATGCAAATGTAAGAAAGGCAGGAGTTTTAATCACCATCCTGGACAAAACAGACTTTAAAGGAAAGCCTGGGGACATCGCAAGAGTGACATATTCGGTTGACAAACCCACACACAGCAAGTGCTTGTCAAGTGCCACACATTAGGCACCAGCAACAAAAATATCAATGGGCAGGCAACAGATATCCAGGAAGAAATAAGTGAGACTCTCTGGATTCCTTGGTACCCTGTTTTCAGAATATGACAGATCGAATAAACAACAGAATGTCACAAAGCCAAATGGCACCACTCGTAAGCAGAACCATCAGTTTCAGAGAATCTGGTGGAAAATATGAGACTCCACCTTTTTGAAAAGTACATAAACCTCTCTGACACCCCCAAACAACTGCATTTTACATGAAGAATGTTCAAGTAAATAAAAAGAGCAGATCAATAGGCCGCCTGTTGGTAAAATTAGAATAGCAAGCTCAGGTCCTCAGGTGACAGGACTGTTCTATTTACAAATATGAACTCTGCCGCCTTCACCAAACCCTGAGGCAGCTGCTGTTAGCATTTCCTGATGAGAGAACTGACTCGATGCTGAGTCACTGCCCAAAGGCCTCACTAGGAAGTGATGTCCCTGCCCGGGGTGGGAATGGCTGTGCAGGTCAGCCTTCTCCAGCTGTGACCCTCAGGGGACAGTCCCCAACGGCCACGTCTGTGACACTAGATCTTCTCTCCATTCCAAAGCTGACACCTGACCCAAGTAGGGCCAACCAGATTTCTTTTCCCAGTAACTTAACCTGGTGCAGAGAGAGCGGCTTGACATGACTGCCCAGCGGGGCCCATTGAAGCCACGGGTCCTCGCGGCTGCAGGCCCCAGATTGCCGGGCGCCGGCTGTTGGGTTTTCCCCTCCTGGTTTGGAGCTGTTCTGGGCTCCTTCCCATACTCCCCATGTTTGCAAAAGTTATCCCCAAACTGAAAACGCCTTACCTGACCCCCCACCCACAGAATCACTCCCCACAGTGACAATGGAGTCACCAAGAAAGTCCACGGAAATTAATCACACCCCACTTAAAGCACAACTCCACCCATCCTCATTCATGAGCGCAAGGTTTTATTCAGAAGAAAATTAGTTTCTCCAAATACATATGTGAAAAAAAAGATGAAAGAGGTACAAAGCAGACCTCGTTAAAAGATTTAGAAAAGGAGCAAATTAATGAATATTGTTCCACAAATTGGCATTGGACAAGCTAGAAACTGAAAAAAATAAAAACAGAGAACTTGCACCAATGATTAATTCAAAATAATAAGATCAAGCAAAATAATGAACCATTGAAACACAATTTTTTAAAGAACAGGAAAAATATTGTTAGAAAGCTGCTAATTCCATCAGAGGAGGAAATTGGCATTAGAAATTAGACCACACCTGTGAAATACAAATGTCCGGGATCAGCTGCGCTTATATGCTTAAATCACACATTATTAAATCCGGGCATGGCTAAGCCTCACTTTAGCTTTGCTTCTTGTCAGCTAATTCCTTTGTCTTCGTTTAAGTGCCAGGTTAAAGAAACCTGCCAGGAATCAGAAATCAGAGTAGTGGAAGCTCAGAGGAAGGAAAGAGCTCATCCCGAGACCAGGTCTGGTGCCTATAGCAGTCGCAGGTCACAGGCAGCTGCACCCGTGGGCCCTTAGGTGAGTGACCCTTACCACAACCCAAGCCATCCTCCATGGTGTCCCCAGGAGGAACGTTTTTTTGGGAGGCAGGGGTACCAGGGATTGAACTCAGGGGCACTCGATCACTGAGCCACATCCCCAGCCCTTTTTATATTTTATTTAGAGATGGGTCTTCCTGAGTTGCTTAGGGCCTCACTGAGTTGCTTAGGGCCTTGCTAAATTGCTGAGGCTGGCTTTGAATTCACAATCCTCCTGCCTCAGCCTCCGAGCTGCGGGATTACAGGTGTGTGCCACCATGCTGGGCTCTAGCTCATTGGCTCTTGAGTTCAGAACTTCAGGAAATAGTTTCTGTTATATAGAAATTACCAGGTCTAAAATATTTTGCTAAAACAGCCCAAATTAACTCAAGGGCTCTTCTGTTTGTCCTGTGGTCACAAGTCACCCAGTGGAGCTCACCCTGGTTAGTTTTCTGAGGCACCCCCATGGGTGGCCTCCCAGGGATTTCCACAATCAGCATCTCCCTGGGGCGGGTTTCCCAGGCGCCAGGGGGCAGAGACCCATTGAGTTTTGCCAGTGTGGGATCTTAGCCAACCTCTGCACAATCTAGTGGGCATAGCCTCAGCCTCTTCAGCAAGGCCTGGATCTCAGTCCTGGCTAGAGGGACTCCTCCTCTTCTGCCAGGTTTCCTCCTGTCTTGGGTGCTCCACCTTGGGCCTGGAGGTGGTGTCTCTTTCCCTATATCCCTTAGGTAATCCTCCATTACATTGAGTAATTTGGGAGGGTGCTGGGGATTGAACCCAGGGGCACTTTTCCACTGATCTATGCCCCCAGCCCTTTTCACTTTTTATTTTGAGACAGAGTCTTACTAAGCTGCTGAGGCTGGCCTTGGACAACAATTCTCCTGTCTCAGCTTCCTTCTCTGAGATTACCTGTGTGCACCACTGCACCCAGTTACACTGAATAAATTATATTAAAATCTTGTTTGGCCAGGCGCAGTGGTGCACGCCTGTAATCCCAGCAGCTTGGGAGACTGAGGCAGGAGGATCAGGAATCCAAAGCCATCCAAGTGCTAAGCAACTCAGTGATAAAATAAAAAATAAATAAAATCAAAATAGGGCTGGGGTTGTGGCTCAGTGGTCGATTGCCCAGGAGTTCAATCCCCAGTACTACCCCCACCCCAAAAAAAATCTTGTCTGAGTTGGTTTCTTTCTTCTGATTGGGCTATGCCTTGCTCAGTGAGTTTATTCCTATAATCATGTACAACAAAGGCTACCTTGTGTTGATGTTTCTTGTATGGGAAATACTGGGCTAAGCATGTTACGAATATTATCTGATTTAATCCTAATAATGATGCTATAATGTACATATAATCATCTCCATTTTCAGTTGGGAAAATTACTTTTCCCAGGTAAGAGACAACAAGAGGCCTGATCTAAGAGGCTCTAGGCCAATGCTTTTAACCTGTGAAGAGCGGTGACTGAGGAAGCGAAGCCGTCCCGACGTGAGGCCCAGGTACCACTGCGCAGGTTCTAGTCTCCTTTATGCGAGGACAGAGACCACGTTCGTCCACAGCTGAAACCACAAGATTTCTTGGAAAACCCTGAAATCACTGAAATTGCCTGCATTGGTAGTTTTCATTCTATTAGCTCACCCAAGCACAAAAAATAAGGATAGTCTCTGACGCACAGGGATTTCTACTTGTATAAACTTTGCCTTGCCTTCGTTCAGGGACAATTTGTACAGAATGGATCTGCCTTGTACACAAGCAAGCCTTAGCCATGGCTCTCCACTAAATTCCCTTCCTTTGAACTGTTCTTTGACGTTATTTTCAGGAGCCCTGCTCAGAGCTTAGGAGCACACCCCAGACCCCTTGTCAAGGTTTGCCTCATCTTGGGTCCACTGATGAGTGTTCTTATGGGCTCACTGAGCTCGTTGGCTTCTTTTTTTTTTTTTTTTTTTTGGTACCAGGGATTGAACCCAGGGGAGCTGACCCACTGAGCACACCCCCAGCCCTTCTTTATATTTCATTTAGAGACAGGGTCTCACTGAGTTGCTTAGGGCCTCACTAAGTTGCTGAGGCTGGCTTTGAATTCACAATCCTCCTGCCTCAGCCTCCTCCGAGCTGTGGGATTACAGGTGTGTGCCCCACGCTGGGCTCCATCTCCTTGGCTCTTGAGTTCTGACTTTACTTCTGAGCCAAATCTGGTTCTGCCCTGTCCATGGCCTCTATGTGGGGTGGGGAAGCAGCCAGGCAGGTCAGATAATGACAATTCTCTGGAAATGTGGCTTTGGGGGCTACTCCAGAGCCATTCCTCTCCCTTCAGCGGCCCACAGTGGGCAGCTAGGGGTCACAGCTGCTGCGACTCAGAGACTGGTGGTTTTCAAGGCTACTGCAGAGTCACAGAGGAGGATGAAGTAGAGCAAATTAAAATGTCACGACATCATTGTTTTTACCAAGATCCAGCTGGTTTTCTTGAATAATGAAACATCCTTGGGTTGTTGCAAGCCTTTGATGAATTTCCATACAACTGAAAAATCAAATCTTGACGGTTCTTGCTGGCAGTCTTCCTGCTTTTAGAGAGAAGTGGGGATTCGAGGGGCTGACTCCAATATTGCAGAAATGCTTCCACGACAAGGTTTATGTCATTCATAAATTTGGGCCCTCCATTTAAGTGACAACCTTTCTGAACAAGTACATAGAAAACAGCACAAACCTGAACAGCAGAAGTCACCCATAAACAACACCTCAGAGACACCAAACCTTACCTGGGGACATATTCCCGTTGTGTGAGTATGAAGACCTTTCTAAAGATAGATTTTTTTCTCTCTCCGGCTACCTCTGGAAGGGGTTAATAAATTGGACTCTAAAATCTAAGTTGAAAGAGTTCCTATTCGGAGTGATTCATAGAGGCCAATAAACACTTTTACTGAACTGCCACCCAGAGATTTTTGTTTGTTTGAATCTTTTTCAAAGGGCCAGCATTCTTAAAGCATGTGGAGTTAAAATTTATCTCTTCTGTAAGTATTCCTTATCTTGAATATGTATTACCATTATCTTGAATTATGTATAAACATTTATTAGTCTCCATAAATTAAATCATCAGCCTTGGTTGTTAAATGATAAGATAAAAATACAAGTAATCAAGCTAAAAAATAGAGAGAATACTCAGAAAACATCAGAACTTTTCAATACAAGATACAGATTTTCAGGATTTTGGCTATAACTACAAAAAAATTATACAAAGGCAAGTTCAGGTTGTGTTACTAACCATGATCAATCCTTGGAAAAGTTGTGCCATTTTGATACTTTAATTGAATTGAATTGAATTTTTTTTTTCCATTTCTGAGCCTCTAACCCAGGGCCCAGTACATGCAAAGCAAAAACTCTATCAGTGAGCTATACTCCCAGACACTTTTGACTTAAAAAGAACTATGGCTTCTCCTTGATTTTATACAGAATATTTTTATAACAGAATATTTTAGCTGATGAAAGGCCTATTTTCTCACAGAAAGCTTAATTAGTCTTTATTTCTTAAATATCCTAGTCTGTTTCTCATGGTCAAATAATATTTTACTCATTGTTTAACTTATGTTATTAGTCATAATAATTGAAACCTTCAAAAATAATTACTGTTAGTAATTTCACATAATGTTAGAAAACATGTGAACAACAGTTGCTTAGGGAGGCCCTAAGCAACTCAGCAAGACCCTGTCTCTAAGTAAAATATTTTTAAAAGGCTGAGGATGTGGCTCCGGGGTTGAACACCCCTGGGTTCAATCTGCAGTATCAAAAAATGTGAAATATAAATAAATAAATAAATAAATAAATAAAAAGAGTACAACTCAGTGGCTATTAGTATATTTGCAAAGTTGGTTGGCGACACCACCATTGAATTTTAGGACATTTTTATCACCCCTAAAGAAACCCTGGACCCATTAGTAGTTGCTGCTTATTTGCCCCTCACCTCATCCTGGGGAAACACTGACCTACTTCCTGTCTCTGCAGTGGCCTTTCTCAGTCATTTAACATAAACAGAGCCACACAGCTTTTAAGTTTTATTCATGTTGAGCATGTGTCCGTATTTCCTTCCATTTTATGGCTGAATAATCCTCCTTTATATGGACAGACATACCATGCTGTATTCATTCTTCACTTCATAGACATAACTGATTTTTCTCTAACCGTTTTTACCAGTCAGCTCTGTTGAGGAATGCTTTACATATAGTGAATCCACCCTTTTCAACTCCGTGAGTTTTGATATACGCTACACCAGTACATGATATCTGAGATATATGTGATGTATATATGGTCGATGTGAAATCCTAAACGATCAGCACCTCCGGAAGCTCCTGCCCGTCCCTAGTCACTACCCTTCCCCACCCACAGTCCCTGGCAACCACTGATCTGTTTCCTGTTCCGTCATTTGCTTTTCTAGGGTGTCATAAAATGCATCCCCACACTGTGTGGCCCCCTGTGGTGGGGCTCCTGGCACTTCACCTAATGCTTGGGAATCCGTCCGTCTGTGTGTGTCAGTAGTTCTCTGCCTTCTCTCACTGACCAGTGTTCTGCTGTATGAAGGTATTCTGTCTGTTTATCTACCAATTGGAAGACATTTGGTTGTTTGTGGTTTGGGGTGATTATGAATGAATCTGCAACACTCATGTAGAATTTGGGGTAGATGTATTTCTGATTCTCAAGGATGAGTATCTGAGTGCAGAACAATGGGTCGTGTGGAATGGGTGTTGTACCATTTAGAGTTTCCACGAGTGTGGCGAATGAGGGTTCTAATTTTTCCATGTACCCTCATCAATGCTTTATATTTTATTTGTCTTTTAAAGTCATTTCAATAGATAAGTAGTAGCATTTTATTATGGTTTTAATTTGCATTTCTCTAATGATGTAAGATGCTAAGCACTTTTTATGTGCTCATTTACCATTCATTTGACTCTTTTCTTTTTTGGGACTGGGGATTCAACTCAGGAGCACTTGACCACTGAGCCACGTCCCCAGCCCTATTTTGTATTTTATTTAAAAACAGGGTCTCACTGAGTTGCTTAATGCCTCAAAAACAGGGTCTCACTGAGTTGCCTCGCTTTTGCTGAGGCTGGCTTTGAACTCACGATCCTCCTGTCTCAGTCTCCCAAGCTACTAGGATTTAGGCATGTGCCGCCACTGCCCCGGCTCATATGACTCTTTTGTCCATTTTTTAAATTAACTTTTTTTTCTGTTTTGAGGTATAGATTCACTTGCAGTTGTAAGAAATAATAGAGTTCCTCTGAAGTCTTTACTCAGTTTCCCTGTTGAGAACATCTTATGAAACTGCTCTGCAGTCTCAAAATCAAGATGTGGACTTAGATGTAGTCAAGGTTCAGAACGATTCCCTCATCACAAGGCCCTGGTGTTGCCCTTGACAGCCACGGCCACTTCCTCCTTCCCCTCTGCCTTCTCCTAACCCCTGGCAATAGCTAATCTGTTCTTCATTTCTATAATTTTGCTGTTTCGAGCAAGTTATAGTATACATGGAATCATATAGTATGTAACTTCCAGGTATTAGCTTTTTCATTTAGCATAATTCTCTAAAGTTTGTGCAGGTTGTGTGTATTAATAATCTCTTCTTTTCCATGGCTGAGTACTATTTCATAGTATGGATGGATCACAGTTTGTTTACCATTCATCTGTTTTAATTGGGTTTGTCTTGCTACTGAGTTATCAATTCTTTATATAGTTCTCTGTCAGATGTCCTTCACGAATATTTTCTCCCATATCATGGCTTGACTGTTCATTTTCTGAACAGTCTTTCAAAGATCAAAAGTTTAAAACTTTTTGATCATCTCTAGCTTATCAATTTTTGATTTCATGGTCCTGCTCTTGGTGTCCTATCTTTGCCTGATCCCAAGGTCACAAAGGCTTTCTTCTGTACTTTATTCTAGGAATTATGTAGTATCTGATCTTACATTTAGGTCAAGTTAATCTCGTGGACATGGGCAGAAGGGGTTGTTCCAGTATTTGCTTATGGAAAAGAGGATCTTTCACTGTTGAAGCTCCTCATTCTTTACTGACCCTCTTCTGCTCTGTCGACGGACACATCTTTACAATATTATCAATCACACTGTCTGATTGCCGTAGCTTGGAAGTCCTGAAATCAGATACAGTGACTCCTCCAACTTTGTTCTTCCTTTTCAAAATAGTTTTTTTTTAATATTTTTTTAGTTGTTGATGGACTTTTATTTATTTATATGTGGTGCTGAGAATCGAACTCAGTGCCCCACCCTTGCTAGGCTAGCGCTCTACCATTGAGCTACAACTCCAGCCCCATCAAAATAGCTTTTGGCTATTCTGGGATCTTTATATTTCCATAAAAATTACATCAGCTTTTCAATTTCTACAAAACTTCCTGTTGGGGTTGGAATTGCATTATATGCAGACAGTAGTGAATCTTCTGGTCAGCAATCTCTTGCAGTTTATAAACCTTGCTCCTATCTTGTTAGATTTATCCATAGGTATTTCAAGTATTTTATGCTATTTTAAATTTCAGTTTCTTATTGTTTTTCCTCATGCATAAAAATACAATTGATTTTTGTACATCGATGTTGTTTTACTTGCTAAATGCACTTGTTGTTTCTATAAGTTCTTCCTTCACTCTTTAGTGTCTTCTAAATAGACAAAACATGTTGTCTTCAACTAAAAGCAGTTAATTATTTGTTCCCTAAACTAATATTAAATTTGTACAATTAATGAATAATCTTTGGATACCAGGACAGTTTCTAAGTGAGACTAAATTTATTAGTAAAAGAGACAGTGATGTACAAAAAACATCTTTTACTCCAGTTTGTAAACATTACATAGTGGCCATCATTAATCTTTTTTAAAATATATTTTTTAGTTGTAGATGGACACAATACCTTTATTTTGTCTGTTTATTTTTATGTGGTGCTGAGAATCGAACCCAGTGCTTCACATATGTGAGGCAAGCGCTCTACTGCTGAGCTACAACCCCACCCTCCCCCGTTAATCTTTTTTATTTATTTGTTTATTTTTAGTTGTAGTTGAACATAATACCTTTATTTATTTATTTATTTTTATGTGGTGCTGAGGATCGAACCCAGGGCCTCGCCCATGCTAGGCAAGCGCTCTACCGCTGAGCCACAGTCCCAGCCCCAATTTTTTTAATGATTAAAAAGATATGCAACTATCTTTGACTGTGTAAGTATTTACTTTTTTAATTTTTAATGTGATGGACATGTAAATTAATTTGAGATATCATCACATAATGTATATCTTTATATACTATCAAATATATATAGATCATCATTCATCAATTAAACATTTTTAATTAATAAAAGAAAGTATATCACATCAGGGAGTATATATGAACACCATAATACTGGGTTTTAATGGTGACAGAGTATACGCCAAATGATGCTGTTCTAGAAAATCCAGAGTTTGTTACTAGGTTAGCCAATGGCTGTTTTATTCTGGCTTCATAGTTGACTAGCGAGTGCTTCAGGGTGAGCTCTGGGCTGGCTGCACGGTGCCATCTTGGGGTCTTTTACCACCAAACTGGGTTGGAATCCATGCTTCTCTGTTTTTGGTGAGCTGGTGTTTTGGTGGAGAGCACTTTCCAACAGCTTTGTGAATAGGGTACGTAGAAGGTTGAATCTGTTGAGGCCTGGAATGTCTTGATTCTCTGCTCTTATGGGGCTGGTAGCTGGGCTTGGGCTGAGGTTCTAAGTTGGATGGCATCTGCCCTCAGAATCTGATGGCGCCTCTTCTTTGTCTTTAACTTCCAGCTCTACCACAGGGAAGGCGGATATTCTCATCCTGGATTCTATGTAGCAAACCTATTCTTTCAGGAGCCTTCTGGGCTCCCCTCTTTCGTCCCTTGTTGAGGGCCACAGCCAAGTTGGGATGATGCATGGCATTTTTGCCAGAAGTAGTGGTTGAGAGGTGACGCCAGTGAGTTCTCGCGGAGTTCCCGTTGAGTTCCAGTTGAGCTCTCGTGGGGATTCCTGAAGAGTTCGCATTGGTTGGGGAAGTGCCAGAGGAGGAGTTTTCCGGCTGCTGGTTCCTGGATGAGCTGTGTGGTGTTCAGGAGAAATCCCGGGAAGCGTGTGTGGAGTGTGCTGGTGGAGTTCAGAAATAAATTTTGTTCCTGCTTCAGTGGCTCTTATTTGTGCCCAGCCAGACTGCCGCATTTGGCGGCCCATTTGGGGAACGCCTGAAGCTCGGGGGTAAGTGAAATTGCTCGCCCCTAAGGGAAGGCGAGAGAATAGGTGACCATTTCAAAAAACAATGTGTTCTTGTTTTGATTTGTTTTGTTTTTGTTTCAAGCTGCCTATCCCTAGAACTTTCTCAGGCAAACTGGGAAAAATGGTTGGCTCAAGGTTTAAAGTTGTTCGCCCCCAAGGAAGAGATAGAAATAGACCACAAATACACATGTCAAGAAAATAGGAAAATTGATACAATGATTTTTTGTTCCATTTTTGTTTCATTCTGTTTCGGTTTTGTGTTGTGTTATCTTATTGGGTTGCGTTATCTTTATAGTAGATTAGAAATTAGTAAAAAACAAACTGAAAGAGTGTTAAGTAAATTGTTAGAGGTCCAGACTATGGTAGAAAACATGTTAGATCAAGCAAAAGAGAAAGTCTCTCGAGCTAGTCAGATAAAGGAAGAAAGCTTAGAGGAGAAACAGCTATTAGGGAAAAAGCTACAACAGGAGGCTGCTACTAATACTGTTCTATCACCAGAGGGCATAATTCAACCAACAGCTCCACCTATAGAGACAGCTGAGTGGCCCTCAACCCCCGTAGTTGATAGATGGGATCCTGAGATAGGACCTCAAAGATTAGCATGCCTTGTACTTGAGCAGGCAGGAGGGCAGCGAATTCACTGTGCTTTAGAATTTAAAACAGTGAAGCAGTTAAAGGAGGCTGTAACAACCTATGGTCCTCAAGCACCCTTCACTGTAAGCATGGTCGAATCCATTACCAACTTGGACATGACGCCAGCAGATTGGGCTAGTATGTGTAAATCTGTGCTAAATGGAGGACAATATTTGTTATGGAAGGTTGCCAATGAGGAATTTTGCATGGAGATGGCTAGGCGAAATGCAGCAGCCAGTTACCCTCAAAGAAATCTAGATATGTTGTTAGGAAAAGGACCTTATGAGGGTCAACAGCAACAAATTGAATATGATCCTGCTATATATGCACAAATTGCTGCAGATGCAGTTAGGGCATGGAAGACTTTACAAGGACATGGAGATTTACAAGGTCAATTATCTAAGGTAATACAGGGAGCTAATGAACCTTACGCTGAATTTGAAGATAGGCTTATTCAAATAGCTACCAGAGTTTTGGGGGATACAGAACAAACAATGCCATTAATTAAACAACTGGCTTTTGACCAAGCAAATCATTGGTGCTTAGAGGTCATTAGACCATGGAAACATGGAGATTTAAACACATATATTAAATTATGTAGAGACATTAATGAACAAGGGCAAGTCTTGGCAGCTGCAGTACAACAGGCTTTAGATGCCAGGCCAAAAACATGCTACAACTGTGAACAAACAGGACATTTTAAAAGGAATTGCCCCATAGGAGGAGAGTTTAACAAAACTAGGTATCAAAGGAATAGAATATCGGGTATTTGCCCACGATGCTGTAGAGGGAGACATTGGGCTAATGAATGCCATTCTCAAACCACCATAGAGGGTACTCCATTATCAAAAAACGGACAAGGACCAGGTGTTTACCCATGATATTGTGGAGAAAAGCTTCAGGCTCCATTGCCAAAAAACGGACTGGGGGGCCCAATGCTCCAGGGCCCACAACCACAAATATACAAGGCAATGGAGGAACCCAGCAACACCATCAGGGTAGTGCCCAGGATACATTATCCATCAGATCTCTCATCAGACGAACCAGAGGGAGCGCAGGGTTGGACATCTGCGCCTCCGCCAGAGCAGTACTAACTCCAGAGATGGGAGTTCAAATCATTCCCACAGGGGTAAAAAGACCTCTTCCCCAAGGAACAGTAGGCTTATTATTGGGACGCAGATCTTCTACACTAAAAGGACTTATGATAAGTCCTGGGGTAATTGATCCCAATTATGAAGGTGAAATTAAAAATTATAGCTAGTTCTCCAAGAGGTATATCAGTAATTTCACCAGGAGATAGAATAGCACAGTTATTAATAATACTCAGCCTGCATGATTTTCCAGTCGTACTGTAGAAAGGGGTTCCAGGGGATTAGGCTCCACAGGTGTAGATTGGGCTATGCTGTCTTTAAATTTAGATTCTTGCCCAATGCTAAAACTAAATATTCAAGGACATGAATTTAATGGGCTACTGGATACAGGTGCAGACCTTAGCATCATATCTTGTCAAGAATGGCCAAAACGTTGGCCATTACAACAAGCCACTCAAATGCTTTGAGGCCTAGGAGTGGCGACTAATCCCCATAGAAGTGCAATGGTATTAGATTGGAAGGATCCTGAAGGATGTGAAGGAACTATACAGCCATATGTATTGGATCATCTTCCTATAAATTTATGGGGACGAGATGTCCTAGATCAATTAGGTTTGACATTAACAAATAACATCAATCCTAATGCACCCACTACCAGGGCTAGACAAGGTTTTAGGAAAGAAAAAAGATTAGGAGAACAAGAACAAGGTATAGCAGCACCAATTCAGATAGATCAAGGAATAAATAGACATGGATTGGGTTTTCAGAAGGTGCCACTGAGACAATCAAAATTACTTGGAAATCAGAAAGACCAGTATGGGTTCCTCAGTGGCTCCTGACTAAAGAAAAGATACAAGTAGCCCATGGCCTGGTCAAACAACAATTAGCGGAGGGACATATACAACCTTCCATATCTCCCCATAATACTCCCATTTTTGTCATCAAAAATAAATCTGGTAAATGGAGATTATTGCAAGATTTAAGAGCCATTAATAATGAGATGGTTATTATGGGACCTGCTCAATCAGGGATTCCCCAATTGTCTGCTTTACCAAAAACCTGGTACGTTTTAGCTATAGATGTTAAAGATTTTTTTTTCAATTCCAATTCATCCTGAGGATAGTCCACATTTTGCATTTACTATCCCTGCACTGAATCATGAAGGTCCTGATCAGAGATATGAATGGAAAGTACTCCCTCAAGGGATGACTAACAGCCCAACTATGTGTCAAATTTATGTTAACAAAGCAATCCAGCCACTTAGAAATCAAAATCCTGAACTACAAATATTTCACTATATGGATGATGTATTATTAGCACACAAAGATAAAAACACATTGCTAGAATGTTATGCCACACTTACAAATTTATTAAAAAATTATAATCTAGAGAGCAATAGATAAAGTACAATTAAATTTTCCAATTAATTATTTAGGAGTTCTATTATCCTCAACCATGGTCCGTCCACCAAAAATTCAAATACGAGTAGATCAACTCAAATCACTTACTGATTTTCAAAAGTTATTAGGAGACATAAATTGGACAAGACCTTATATAGGCATACCAACAAGAGAGTTGGGACCTTTATTTGATATCCTAAAAGGTCCATCAGATCCAAATTCACCCCGCATGTTAACACCTGAAGCAAGAAAGGCATTAAAAATTATTGAAACATATATGGAAAATATGCATTTGGATAGAATTGATATAAGTTTGCCTTTATTATTTATTGTAATACCAACAAAAAATATTCCTACAGGAGTATTTTGACAAGAAGGTCCATTATTGTGGATACATTTATCTTATTCTCCTAACACTATTCTTATTAGGTATCCTGAGGCTGTAGGACAATTAATACTTAAAGGAATAAAAGCAGCAAAGGGAGTATTTGGAATTTCTCCCAATAAAATTATTACTCCATATACTATGGATCAAATTGATGAGTTAGCTAATGAGTTAAATACTTGGGCAATAATCATGTGTAAATCTAATGTTTCATTTGATAAGCACTTACCATCTAATCCTTTGTTGTCTTTTTGGTCCTCGCATCCTGTAGTTTTTCCAAAAATGACAAGAAAAACACCTATCATGAATGCTCCAAATATATTCACTGATGGGTCAAATAATGGTACAGCAGCAGTAGTTACCCCGATCAAACTTTTACATTTTTAGTACCCAAACAATCAGCTCAAAAGGTAGAGCTTAATGCAGTATTACAAGCTTTTGTCATGTTTAAAGATTCTGTATTTAATTTATTTTCTGATAGTCATTATATAGTTAATGCTATAGTTTCCCTTGAAGATGCTGGTAGGATTTCTCCTTCCTCTACTTTTTTCTCTTTGTTTTCCACTATACAGAGTCTAATCTGGGACAGAAAAGATCCATTCTTTATAGGACATATCAGGGCACACACAGGATTGCCTGGAGCCCTTAGTTTGGGCAATTATTTAGCAGATAAAACTACACATGATGTACATATTTTCTCTACACTAGAAGAAGCTACAATTTTCATAAAAGGTTCTATGTCAATGCTAATACTTTACAAAAGCGTTTTAAAATAACTAAGGAACAAGCTAGACATATAATAAAACAATGTCAAAATTGTGTGACTTTTTTACCACAAGTTAATCTTGGAGTCAATCCTAGAGGATTGATACCTAACCATATTTGGCAGATGGACGTCACACACTTGCCAGAATTTGGAAAACTAAAATATTTGCATGTTATAGTTGATACTTCTTCCGGATTTTTGATGGGCTCCCTTCATGCCGGAGAAAAAACTAAAGGTATTATAGCTCATTGCTTACAAAATTTTGCCACTGTGGGCATTCCAAAACAGTTAAAAACAGATAATGCCCCTGGTTATACTTATACCTCTTTTAAACAATTTTGTTCATCATTTGGCATTACTCATATAACAGGAATCCCATACAATCCACAGGGACAAGGCATAGTTGAAAGAGCTCATCAAACTATTAAAATTACTTATTAAAGCAAAAAGAGGGAATTGGAAAGGGGTATATATCCCCAAAGATAAACTTAAAATAACCCTTTTTACTCTAAACTTTTTAAATTTGGATTCATGAGGGCTTAGTGCTGCGGAAAGGCATATGTGTCCAAAAAATGTACATGAGTCTAAGGTACTTTGGAAGAATAGTCTAACAGGACAATGGAAAGGTTCTGACCCAGTGATTGTCTGGAGTTGGGATTCTGTTTGTGTGTTTTCACAGGGAGAACAACAGCTGATTTGGATTCCATAGAGATTAACCAAAGCGATGTCTACAGACCAAAAAGAAGATGATTTGACTCAAATCCATAACAGCTGATATCCAGAGCTCCAGCTTGGCTATTCTTACATCTGCGACAGTGATTAACCAGGATGCCTTTTTAAATATCTATTTTATTATTGCCTTTTCCCACATCATGAAGTTCTATTTTATTTTTTGAGCTCATACAGACCTAGGTTAATGTTTTTCTGATTAGTTTTACTTTTTGACTGTGGAGTTTTTAAACATTGAAATGGAGATTTCACCTGTGTAAAGCTACAAGGCCTTTACTATTGTCTTATGTGTTGTATGTTTGTGTGCACACTTGTGTTTTGTGTTGTATGTCTGTGTGTGCGTATGTCCATATATCATATATGAGGAGCGCTCAGGAAAAAATGGATCTGAATTTCTTTTATGCATGTGATTTTAATGGTTTAATTTAAATTGGGTAAACAGCTGTTGAGGATTGTTTTAATATGTGAACAAATAAGGAGGTTAACAGATCTGTTTGTTTACTTTCACCTTTCCTTTTCATTATATTTAATAATTCTGTTCAGGATAATTTAAATTGTTCAGAAAATTGTTTTCTTAGTACCTGTTGGAATGTTACATAATTTTTTTTTAGCATCCTTGCCAGAATTCTTATCTTCATCCCAGTACTGGTGAAGACAAAGATAAAACCAAACTACAGCTTCTTCGATAGTTATCACAACAAACTGTATAAACTGATGCATCAATGAATAACAACTCAACAAGTAATGCTCAATCGAGGAGTAGATTTACTTTGGGAGGAAATGGACATATTGATGGTCCTCTGCTTTGAACTGCTTGCAGAACTTGCCTGGACTATGTATCACTTGTATGCATTGTGAACTATCTGTTGGTGCAGCAAATTATGGTAGTGCTGGCGTATCTTTGCTGATGGTGTCACCGGTGATACAATTTTTCCAAAGGAGCCGTCAATTGGCTTGGTGTCATGGCATTTCTGTATCCTCCTCCCTTTTGCTAGTGATGGCCTAAAATTTGGGGTCAACAGAGGTGAGGCAAAGAACCTCACCCCCCCCACTGGTGCAAAGGCCAAATTTGGGGTCAACAGAGGTGAGGCAAAGAACCTCACCCCCTCACTGGTGCAAAGGCCTATCCACAAGTATGGCTGTATGCTAGACCGGTAGTCAGTGACGGGTATGATCCGATTGCAGTGGTACCAACCTAAGACAGAAGGCTGATGCCTAGAGGTCAGCTCATCTGATGATGGGTGAGGACCATGTGTAGTATTGGACAGCCTAACAGGCACGGTCCGTAAGCCACACTGCTTATTGTTTAATTAAACAGAAGCGGGGAGATGTTGAGGGCCACAGCCGAGTCGGGATGATGCATGGCATTTTTGCCAGAAGTAGTGGTTGAGAGGTGATGCCAGCGAGTTCTCTCGGAGTTCCCATTGAGTTCCAGTTGAGCTCTCGCAGGGATTCCTGAAGAATTCGCATTGGTTGGGGAAGTGCCAGAGGAGGAATTTTCCGGCTGCTGGTTCCTGGACGAGCCGCGTGGTGTTCGGGAGAATTCCCAGGGAGCGTGTGTGGAGTGTGCTGGTGGAGTTCAGAAATAAAGGTTGTTCCTGCTTCAGTGGCTCGTGATTTGTGCCCAGCCAGACTGCGGCAGTCCCTGGTGTGCCGAAATCGTGATGATGTATCTTGGAGAAGGTCTATTAGTGTGGGACTACTTTTCTCTCCTGTCCTTTTAATCTGAAGACCCGTATTCTCTGAGGAAATGTCTTGGGTCATGCCCTCTGTAGTTGGTCTCACCTCTGTTTCCTCTCATCTCTGTTTTCGGAACTTCCCTCTGACGTAGATGTTGAGGATCCTGAGCTGCTCCTCCATTTTCTTGTCTTTCTCTTCCACATCTTTGTCTTTATGCTTTGCATTTGGGGAGAGTTCTTCAAGTTTTATATTGAGTTTTTCATTTCTGCTCCTCATTTTAATTTCTAAATCCTCTTCTGCGTTATATATTTCTTTTAAAAATAGCTTTCTAACTTTGTTTCATGGATTCAATATCTTACTGTAAATTTCTAAGGGTTGTCATGATGTCGTTCCCCACACCGTGCTCTCTGTTCTCCCCAGAATGCTTTGTTCTACTAGGCTACCCTGTTCTCCTAGGGGCAGCTGGGTTGGCTCTCTGCTCCCAGGGAATCCTGGAAGACTTTCTGAATACTGTGTCTATAGCTGGCCTTGTCGACAGTGGGCATCAGGGTAGGGGGTTTGGCTTGATTTACATCTTTTGGCCTGTGTAAGGTCTTGTTTGAAGACTTTACAATCCCCTGCCAAGAGGTTGCAATGTTCCTCTAGGGTTGGGGAGCCAGACTCGGGGGTCAGGGAGAAATGACCCAGGAAGTCATGACACTAGCACAAGAACCTCTGCTTCTTCCCTCTGGGGTGTTGTAGCCCTGTCTTCCCCTGCTGTTCCACAGCCCAGGGCAGATGGGTGGAGTGATAATTTTACTCCTTCACAAGCAGTTTACCAATCATCCTGCCCTGCCCCTCAGCACCCCTCTTCCCAACTGTAGGTGAACAGCACTGCATGGAGGGGCCCTGAGCGCACCCAAGTTGTCTCCCAGCTTTCTCCACTGCTGGTTTGTGATTCAGAAATCTGGATTCTAGTAATCCATTTGCCTCTTCTATCTTTTCCTGTTTCCAACGTTTTGTTTGGTTCTCCTTCCTCGTTCCCTTTGTCCTAATGGTTTAGGCCTTGGTTACAAACAGAATCTTCCCCTGAGGATTTAGGATATCGAGGAGACTAGTGTCTACCCTCAACCTACCTTCTTTTTCTTTTTTTTAAAGAGATAGATAAATAGATAGATAGAATTTTTTTTTTTTTTTTTAGAATTTTTAATATTTATTTTTTTAGTTCTCGGCGGACACAACATCTTTGTTGGTATGTGGTGCTGAGGATCGAACCCGGGTCGCACGCATGCCAGACAAGCGCGCTACCACTTGAGCCACATCCCCAGCCCTAGAATTTTTTTTTTAATATTTATTTTTTAGTTCTCGGCAGACACAACATCTTTGTTTGTATGTGGTGCTGAGGATCGAACCCGGGTCGCACGCCTGCCGGGCGAGCATGCTACCCCTTGGGCCACGTCCCCAGCCCTCAACCTACCTTCTTATTTGGAAGCCTGAAATCATCCCCCTTTTTGCATAGAATTGGGAAATGAAAACAATCCGAAGGACGGGACCATTTTCCCGTCCTTCTCCATGTGATGAAGGACCCACGCACGGGAAGGTTTGGTGCAGTGTTTGCAAAAGCAAAATGTTGACTATGAAATGGTTCCGAGTCATGAGTCCATCCAGGCCCTGAGGCGTGGCGCTGTGGGGAGGGATGGCAGGTACTTCAGTGAAGGGAGGTGAGTGGAGATGGGCTCCTCTGTATGTCAACTCGGGGACTCAGATATAGGAGTGCTCACATTTATGAGGACTTGTGAGAGGCCAGCTCGCTTTGAATACCTCACTTGTGTGAATTCATTTCAGCCTCTAACAGGCCTGTGAGGTGGATAGTATTATAACCCACTTTTTACAACTGAGAAAGCTGAACTTGGCCAGTGTGGCACAGAGGGAGGCTGAGCAAGAGTCAAAGCCCAATACCCAGTGCCTTGTACCTAGCCATTAAGCATGCACAAACTGCAGCACCCCCAGCCCCTCCACCACCCATCCTCCACCCCCACCCCAACCCCCCAAACACACTCATATAAGCACACAGACTTTCTGAAGGATCTTAGTAGCAATGGTGTGGTATCAGCAGCTGCCTCTAGAGAAGGGGGTGTTAGTGGGTGGGTGACCTGGGTGAAAGCAGAATTCTTATTAGTGAGCATTTTTTTGTGTCATAGATATTTGTCATGTTTTCCTTTCTTTTGATAACAAATATAATGGTAGTGCATTTTAACTAGTCACATGGCATAAAGAAGAGCAAAGCAGGGGCTTGGGTTGTGTGGCTCAGCGGTAGAGTGCGAGACCCTGGATTTGATCCTCAGCACCACAAAAAAAAAAATAAAGGTATTGTGTCCAACTACAACTAAAAAAAAATAATTAATAAATAAAAGAACAGCAAAGCAGGAGGAGCACTAATATATCACATCTGTGACTCCAGTGTCAGGAATGTTTTTTGTGTCCCTCACTTTTTACCTGAAGTTCTAACCAACCTGCTATTGACCTTAAATCCTGTTTCAGACTGAACTATTATGTTTCTCCCACATTCGTAGGTTGATGTGCTGACCCCAGAGTGATGGTATTAGGAGGTGTGCCCATTGGGAGATGTCAGGTCGTGAGGGTGGAGCCCTCAGGATGGGATTAGTGTTCCACGGACGAGTCCCCATCCCCCTTCTGCCATGCAAGGACACAGCAAGAGGTGTCTGTGAAACAAGCACCTTCGATCGTGGACTTTCCATAGTGTGCAAGCCACTCGGCCTGTGGTCCCCTTAGAGCAGCACGAAAGGTCTAAGACAAATCCCCAACCCAAAATAAGAATTCTTGCAGAAATGGATGTTTCCTATTTGGCTGCCCTTAATCACATGTTTTTGCAACTCCAGCATTGGAATTGCTTTTGTAACATTTGTATGATGAATATAATGATTCTCCTCTAGTAGTACTTATACTTCATCCTATAAACCAGCTATTATCCCAGACCATTATTGTGAAGAAGGAGTTGTAGCATTTGCCTGTACCTGGCAAAGCACAAAAGCATTGCACCTAATAAGCATGCACTTCGGCTTTTACATAGGTGCTGTCACACGATGGACACCAAAATGTGACCCACCCGCCTCCTCATTCTCAGAACGCTGGTGCTGACAGATCAAGATGAACCAGTCCCACCTCCAGTGCTTGGCATGAGAAATTCAGTAAGCGGTTTATGCATTTCCTAGAGAATAGTCAAACTTGCACACAACAAGCTGCCGAGAGGTGTAGAATCGGGCAGTGGAACATTATTCCCCGCTGACCACCCAGCCAAGAAGTTCTTCAGGGATTCATGGAATCACATAGTTCCTCATGAATTGGTGGCATCAGATCTCAAGTCTTTTACCCTTCTTACTCACTCCCAAATCTAACTGGTCATCAGAATCACTGTGGGGTTTGTTTTTATCATTAATATAGGTTTCTGGGTGCTTCCCAGAAATTCAGTTCCCCTGGAGTAGAAGCTAAGAATCTGCAATGCATTGCCATTGGTTTCTGATGCTTAGCCAAATTTGGGGATCCCTGGTCCAGTTTATAAATGAATGTCTGAGTCTATAAATGAATGAGGTTTTGATTCATCTAATTGTGTTTTGGAGAAGTATCTGCTCAGCTGATGAACAATGAAAGCCCTACAGCATGCTTAACAACATGGCCTGCTGTGTTTATAGAGGCATGTGAATTGCACCACATGGACCAAGAATTCACGAGCACACATCGCTTTCTGGTTAAAGAAGGGTATTTCCCGTGTAAAGGAGGCAGGATGGGAGGGAGGTCAGAGTTCTTGAGTCAGGCTGTTTAGCTTCAAATCACAGTTCTTCTAATTTCCTGACTCAGTGACTTTGGACTAGTTTTATTTTTATTTTCCAACCCTCTCTGTGCCTCATTTTCTTCATCTCCAAAATGATGCTAGTGCTACTGCCCCTAGGGACTGTTGGAAAGTTAAGAATGACTTCATACTTCTAAGCCCTTAAATGGGAGTTCGGTGTTTTGTAATTACTTTGCAGACGTTAACATTTCGTTTGATCTTCACAAGGTATATATCTACAATTTTATGATAGTAGAGATTGAAGTTTGGAGAGTTTAAATTATTTGCCTCAGGTCAGGTTAAAAAAAGAAAATAGTGGAAACTCAAAGCCACATCTCCCGTGTCCAGATTCCTTACCTCTGGCTTGTGTTTATGATTTAGCATCATTGGATTGTCTATACTTGGATTCTTGCCAAGAGGGTTTGTGACAAAGATTTCATTTTGATTGACTAAAGGACCCTGGAAACATAAGGGGGAAAACAGCTGTAAATCCACCACGACTAGAACTTACCTACAAAACAGCCATGGAGCCAAAGAGATGCTTTCAACCGTGATGAGTAAATTCCATGCGGAAGGATGAGCATGGGTGTGACTCTGGATTAGGAAAGTAAGGGTAGGAGAAAAAGGAAAGGTCAGGTGTGTGTTTGCTATATCTACTACCAACCAAGATAGCATCAAAGAGCAGACACAGGGACAGTTGCTGGCATTTCACCCAATGTTTGTCAGTGCCATTTGCTGTCCTTGGAGACTCTGCATTGACTACTATGGATCCTTCAAAGACCCAGCCCCCTAAGATCAATACGGTGGGTTTCAGCTCAATGCGGACATGAACTGAGACCCAACTAATATTATCAGCCATGTGGAGACAGAAAATTCCACCTTGAAAAGAGATTATAACTGAAGCCAGGAAACACAGGCCTAAATTGCAGTTTAACTTTTTGAAGCTTAAAAATAAGAGCAGCTGATATGACTCTTGAGATGAGAGGCTTTCCACTAGCCATTAGTCTCTTCAAACAGAAAAGGAAAAGGTTACCAAATATTTACAAACCTGTTGCCATAAAACTAACGTTAAATCTGTATTCATTCTGTATCTCATTATCTTAAAGTTGAGTTTCTAAAGTCTTTAAGAATGGTTGATGAACATTCTTGGAAATTAAAAGGTGGTTTTTAATAGTTCTAAGGAATATTTCCTTGTAATTTAGAATCTAAATATTTGACAGATGAAACTTGGTTTGTTAGAATTTTTGATGGATAAAACTATTCATTCTTCTCAAGTTTATGTAATTATGATTGAAGCAAGTCTTCACTTTTTTTTTCTTTTTCTTTTTTTTTCTATATACAAAGGTTTATTGAAGATTTTTATGTGCAAAGGCCCAAAACTTTCAACTGTTTCAATTAAGAGTGATGTAAACAACATAAGTATTTCTTTATTATTATTATTATTTCTTACATACATCACAATAGAGGAGTGCATTACATTCATATTTTTTGCATTATAATTCTTAATATACCTTTATAACACAATTTATCAAATCTCTGAATATAAGGTAAGTTGACACCAAATTCACATCTTCATACATGAATTTTGTATAATGATGTCCTTCTACTGTATTTGTAATACCTTTCCAGGTCCTCACTAATCTTACTCTATTTAACTAAAGATCTGTGTGAATTCTCTTAAACTTAGGAAAAAAGATAAAGACATTTGTTGCACAAACTGGTTTTTTTTTTAACACATAAAAATAAAGTGTCTCTAATTGAATAAAAATCTTGACATGTGTGTCAGTAATGAGTTAGACATGGCTTGGAAGTCTTGTCCCAAACAAAGAATGCATAATTTAGGGTATTAAACTTCATTGCACAAAAATCAGTGTAAGAGAAAAGAGACTTAGGTCTGTGGAATGTGGTTAATCAAACTAATGGTAAGCCAGCAGGGTGATAAGGAAGGTCCAAGGGACCCTCAGTGGAGGGATAGAAGACAGCTGAAGGAGTGTGCCTGCTTAGCTTTGCACCACATCTGAGTGGTGTGTTAGGCCCCCAAAGACTCTGTTTTTTTGGGGGGGGCGCGGGGAGGGGTTGCTATCAGGGATTGAACTCAGGGGCACTTGAGCAGTGAGCCACATCCCCAGCCCTATTTTGTATTTTATTTAGAGACAGGGTCTCACTGAGTTGCTTAGCACCTCACTTTTGCTGAGGCTGGTTTTGACCTCACAATACTCCTGCCTCAGCCTCCTTAGCAGCCAGGATTACAAGTGTAGGCCACCTCACATGGCCAAAGACCCTACTTAAAAGAGGAAACAGGAGAGGACAGAGTGTGGCCATATGTGGCAGCCATGTGGGCATGCTACTGGGACATCCTTCAACATGAACTTGCCGTTCGGCCACAATGCAGGCAGGAACCTGTTAGTCCCAATTACAGCTCCTTTAGGCTTTATCTCCGCTTAAAGACCAACGCCACGCTGTCCCCAGCAGCCCCAGCCAATCCCTGAGTGCAGCAGGAGTCCCAGGGCCCAGCCTTTGCTGACTCTGCAGACTCAGAGTGGGCAGTCTGAGCTCTTGGTGGGTTGGGCAGGTCTGTGAGTCTACAGCACAGTGAGGCTCTTCCTGCCCAATCCTGCTTTGCCTGCTCTCCTTTTCCAGATGTCAGGAGCACTGAGGTAGGAACGCTTGCCCTGCCCCATCCCCACCCCCTTTACCTTCACAGATACTCTCCACCTCCCAGAAATTGGATCCTCTCCTCACCCCATCTCAGCCTCTGCTTCTTAAGGACTTAGCTGCCATTCCAGAGGACAGTGGTTTCAAACAGGCAATGAGGACCGTGGGACAAAGGGATGCCTATCCTGGAAGGGGAGATGTTGGGGAGGCAGACGGAGTTTCTTGAGGCAGCGGGGACTAGGTCCCAAAAACCCAACTGGGGAGTGTGACCAGTTTTTCTGCAAACTGTGCAACCTCACTTTATCTTTCTTGCCTTATTTTGTTAACCTGTAAAACAGAGGACTGGATCAATAGTTCTTAATGTTATCCCTCCAGTCACCATGTCAAAGAACCAAGATACAGAATGACAGAAACCAAGATGGTATTTTTATTTTCCTAGAATATTTAAGTGTTGGCAGCCTCCTATTTAAACTTTAGGGTTTGGTATAAAGACCAGGGTCTCACCCCCGCTGCCTCTGTGGCCTACCAGTGAGCATAAACCTCAGTCTTGGCCTCTTTACCCACTATGATCTTTTCAGATACTATCTAGCTTTAAAATTCTTTAGTTCTACCAATTAGTGAGAATTGTCACATAAAAGAGGGACCTGATTTCTTCTGGGTTAAAAACACAAATAAAAGTAGTTAATACTGGCTACTAGGCTTTCCCTCTCCCAGGTCCCTGACTGTCTTCCTGTCCAACCTGCCTGGCAGCTGGCTGTACTAACAAAGGTGACAGGAAGAAGGGTGGCTCTGCCATTAGCAAGGGGGTGACCAGGAATACACCATCAGCACGCACAAGTGCATCCACCGAGTGACTCCAAGAAGCTGTCCTTCAGCACCCAGAGATCCAGGTGTGCGTGTGGGTACCAGGCTCAATAGAGCTCTTCTGCCCAGGGGGCTAAGGGATGCCCCATTCCAAATTCAGTGTACAATTGTCCAGAAAATGTAATGCCGATGAAGCTCCAACAAGCAAGCTCTATTGGTTCCCTGTGTACCTGTTAGCACTTTCAGAACTCTGCAGGCTGATTGTCAAAGAAAGTCCTAAAACTGCTAAAAACAAATAACTAAAAGTTGTTATCAGGAAGATTTCTCGCTAAATAGAACTTTTTTTTTTTTTAAACATCTACAGGCATCTGCAAATGAAATGGACTGCCACTAGAAGTCGTGGGCTCAGGTGTGGTTTGCAGGGCCACCTGGACAAGGTGCCACAGACTGGGAGACGTCAATCTGGGAAAGGATGCAAACACCTTCTGCAGGCTGGAAGGCCAAGGGCAGGGGCTGGCAGGTTGGCTTTCCCCGGAGGCCCCTGTGGCTCCCGAGCAGTCACTTTCTCTATGCGCCCTCAGGGGTCTCTCCTCTGTGTCTGTGTCCTCATAAGGACACAGTCATGTTGGATTGGGGCCCACCCTAAAGAGCTGATTTTAATTTAATTAACCTCTTCCAAGACTTTATCTCCAAATGTGGCTACACTCTGAGGTCCTGGGGGGTAAGGCTTCAACACATATTTGGGGGGACGTGTTTCAGCCCACAAGAGTTCCCTTCATGGAGATGTCCAATCAGACTGCTGTCTCAGAAAGTGTGTGAAAAGTCCCAGAAAGGTGTGGCCTGGGTCCCCTCCGCGGGTGTGGCCCAGCCCAGCCCAGGCTTGCAGCCCTACTGTGTTTAATGTCCACACTTTACACAGGTTCCCCAGAAACAGCCCCTTGGACAAGGATTCCAGAGCAAGTGGTCTGTGTGGGAGGTGGTTCTAGGAAACACTGGTCGGGGATGGAAAGTGAGGTGGAAAAGGAGGGGGCTTCAGTCACTGTGGGGACAGCTGGAGCTCAGCCCTGCAGGGCCGCTGGGACTCGTCCAGGGGGGCTTGTCCACTACCTGCACTGCGGAAGGCTGATTTCCCTGGCATCTCCATCCTGTCCCTTTGTAGACAGCTGCTGACGCCAACAAGGGTCTCCAGGCAGTCGCAAGGGCAGGCGGTTAAACATGGGCCACCGCTCAGGAAAATGGCTCCTGCTGAGGGACCTGGGGTAGAGGCACTGACAGCCCCCGGACAGTGTGAGATGTGTCTCAGCCCAGTGGAGGGCACCTCTCCCAAGGTGATGTCTAGAGGACAGAATGTGGAGCAGAGCAGGTCGCCATTTGGTTAGAACAGTCATCGCCTGCAACTGCCGCGGGTGAGAGGAACGTGCAGCATCTTGAAAAGACCATTTGTTTCTTGAAATGTGCAAGAACTTTCTTCCACGAGGTCAAGGCTGTTCTATGCAAATGATTCTATTAAGAAACCATTACCACAGGAAAGGCCAATCAAGAACGAAACCACCCAATGTTATCTCACCCCTTAAAGTACGTGGCAAAAAATTTCAGTGCTCAACATTGTAAAGTAGAACAATGTAGAACTATGGGTATATATAATTATTATTCAGGAAAAAAAATCAAGAACAGCATGAGGCATATGGCACAGTGTGTTCCCTTAAAGGTCTCCCCAGGATCGGGTTTGTTTATGTGTGGGTGATCTCTAGAATGGTCCTCGAGTCCTGTGGCTGCCTGTGGGAAGGTGTGCTGGACTGTTGGCTCACTCCATTTCCAGTCCATCCTCATTTCAAGATGCTCTCTGAACCGTCAAGCTGAGAAACACACAGATCACCTCTGCAGACCCTCTCACAGCTGGGATTCTGAAAGGGAATGTGGTTTCCTGGGCGGGATGCTCCCAGGCAGGGTCTGGGGAAGAGGAGGCCCAGGGCATCTTCTTTCTGCTGCTTCCTACAGGCACCAAGGCCCCAGGAGAGGAGCAGCTGCTCCCTGTCCAGGGCCAAAGCCGTTCTGTGATGCTGAGAGGAGTCTTGAATCTGGACCACGGCCACCGTGGAGGCTGTGCTTAAACTCCTTAACGCCCAGTAGCCTTAACGCCTTTTTTTTTTTTTTTTGGCAGATAAATATTACATATATTTGGAATAGGGAAAACTAACATTTATTTAGAATCGAGTTTCATGTATCCTGTAGGATAAGAATAAGTGTGCGGCATCACAGATATAGTACTCCTTAAAAAAAATCAATTCAGGATATTATGTAATAACACCCTTCCAGAGATTTTGTTTGTACTGAATTTTTCCTATTAAGCCTCTTCTGCTTTGGGCATCTGTGATGAACCCTCCTAATGCAGCCTTAGAAGTGGGTGGGATGAAATGGGAGGGAAATTTGCTTTTTAAGTGAATGGGTTTTTTTTTTTTATTGTGATAAGCTATATATAACAAAATTTTCCATTTTAACCATTTTCAAACAGAGAACTCAGTGGCTTTTGGTTCATTTACATTATTGTTCAATCATCACCACCATCTTCAGAATTTTTCATCTTCCCAAAATGAAACTGCATGTCCTTAAACCAATTCCCCATTTCCTTCTCCTCCAGCCCCCAGAACTATCTTTCTACTTTCTGTCTCTAAGAGCAGGACTGGCTCTAGGGTCTTCACTTAAATGGAATTCAGCAATATCTGTCCTCTTATGACTGGCTTATTTCACTTAACGTAATGTTCTCACAGTTCATCCATGTTGAAGAATGAATTCCGTTCCTTTTTAAGACTGAATAGTATTCCATTAGGTGGATGGACAGCTTTCTTTCAGTTATTCATCCATCAGTGGACCTGTGACTGGCTTCTACCTCCCAGCTGTGAATAGTGTTGCTGTGAACATGAGTGTGCAAGTACCTCTGGAAGAGCCTGTTTGTCATTCTTTGAGAATATACTCAGAAGTAGGATTCCTGGATCCTCTGCAATTCTATTTTTGATTTTTTGAGGAACTACCAAAGTGTTTTCCATCACCCTGTACATTTTTATACTGTCTGAATCACTGTATGTGAACTGTATTTTGAAGCATTAATAAAACTAAGCATTCCTAAGCACAAAAAGAAAATATTTAGCTAGAAGATACATAAAATGGTGTGTGGGTTTTCTTCTGTGATATTTAACGGTTTGGGAGCTACACTGTGGGTCTCTCATCCCCAGCTGTTAGGACTTTTCTAAGTCTCTGCAGTACTCTTCTTTCCCACCTGAAACATTGTAACTGTCACTGTTTTGTGTCCACCCCTGAAGGTTTCCATATGGAATTTGCTCCTCTCCCTCCTACTCTTCTCCAAATTCGTCTCAGACCTTATCTTCTCAGAATACTGGTCCACTCTCCCCATTTCTCCACAGTTTTCATCCTTTTAGGGCCTGGCTCTTTGGACACATACTCAGCTGTCAGAGGACTCCTTGACTGTCTTGATAAAAGCTGATTAATCACAGTCCCTCAGTGCATCTTCTGGGTCTTGAGCGTTTTCGGATTGCATTTGTTTATTTTCATTTATAAAAGCTCCATCTGTAAACACCCAGCTTAAATGTGTTAGTTTTTCATCACTGTGACCAAATTACCTGACAATAACACCTCAAAGGAGGAAAGATTGGTTCCAGGTCAGGGTTTCAGGTCATGATAAGTCTGTTCCGTGGCTCTGGGGCTGAGGTCAGGCAAGACATCATGGCGGAAGGAAACTGCTCAGCTCATGGCGGCCAGGAAGCCAAGAAAAGGAAATGGGTGGCGGGAAGGGGCTTGGGACATGCTCCCAGTGACCTGTTTTCTCCGACTAGGTCCCACCTCCCATTCCGTTATCAATGGATGAGTCCATCCTGTAGATGAATCCACTGATGGGGTCTGGACACTCATGATCCAGTCGTTGCCTACAAGCTGACCTCTCAATCTCGCTGTACTGGGGACAGTGCTTCCAACACCCAAGCTATTGGGGAACATTTCAGATCCAAACATAACAGTAAGTTTGGAAAGGTCAAAACTATGTGTAAAGTTTCGTTATTATATAACTCTGAAGCCTTGACTTCATAAATATGTTGGATCCCAAATAAATATGCATCAATCTGATCACAATGGTAGGCCATGACAAAACATGAAAAGGAATTTCAAAAGTGTAAGAAATCTGTTCTGGAGGACAGTACCGAGCCGATCATAGACAGCTGCTGCGGTCTCACCATAACAGGAATGGAGTCACCCTCAAAAATAGCCACTGCTCTTGGCTCTAAGCTTGGCCACACAACCTGCTAGTCACTCATTTGGCTTTCCAAGAACCTCAGTGCTTGGAAATGAGTGTTCAGTCTGGACACCTGAGCCTTCTCAGCACCGTGAGAACAGTGAAGGGAATAAATAATTAATATGTCTTCATCAATTGGCAATTTGGCATTCTGATTTATATACTATTGATCGCTTCTGAATTTAGTGTCAATCTAACTAGCCGTGGGACCCGGCATGATTGTACTTTTAAAGATGCAAAAACAGAGGGCTAAATTTGATAATTTAGTGAGGTGAGGTACAACACACAGCCAGGTGGCTGGGATTGGGGCTCAGTGGCCGAGCACTCGCCTCACATGTGTGAGGCACTGGGTTTGATCCTCAGCACCATAGAAAAATAAGTAAATAAAATAAAGGTATTGTGTCTACCTACAACTTTAAAAAAAGAAATTTCTTTAAAAAAAAAAAAAAAAGTGCAGCCAGACTCCTGGTGGTAGCTTCTGGCTCTTCTTGAACTTACTCAAAGTTGATTCTCTTGACTGTCCTTCAGGAGTATTCTAACTTTGCCTAACAAAAGGACTGCTCTGTAAACTACTTTAAAGTGATAGAAAAAAGCCAGCATCTTGGACTTTCTTCCATCCTTCAATATGTTCTCTCCTGGGCAGAGGTGACCCTGCCTCACCTTTGTAAGAAATGGCTTCTTTTGAAAAAAAGTGGGCAGCTCACAATCATTTCTAGTTCAGAAAGCTCTTTCTTTGCAGAACACTGTCTAAAAAGCAAAATAAAAGGGAACATTACATAGTACTAATTATTCAATCTGAATGACATTCAATGCTTTTTTTAAAGAGTACCACTAAGTTTGCCGGGCGCAGTGGCACATGCCTGTAATTTCAGCAGCTTGGGAGGCTGAGAAAGGAGGATCACAAGTTCAAAGCCAGCCTCAGCAATGGTGAGGCACTAAACAACTCTGTGAGACCCTGCCTCTAAATAAAATTACAAAATAGGGCTGGAGATGTAGCTCAGTGGTCGAGTGTCCCCAAATTCAATCCCTGGTACCACTAAGTTATTAAGATTTGTGGGCACTCCTAAAAGCTGTGGCTGTCGGA
The DNA here is from genome assembly GCF_045843805.1 of Urocitellus parryii. NCBI lineage: Eukaryota > Metazoa > Chordata > Mammalia > Rodentia > Sciuridae > Urocitellus > Urocitellus parryii. The sequence continues at coordinate 12,717,175 of NC_135532.1, read as the reverse complement.
ACCCCAATAGGCAAATGCTAAGTTAACTGTATAACATT